>NC_052518.1:104143422-104782119 GCF_014356525.2 Nilaparvata lugens
AATTTATGTATGCGCACTCGACCGCCTTTGGCCGCCAGTCAACACACTGATTGAAGTGTTTGTAACGTGTCTTTAAATGCTTTTCCTCTCTTGTATTCTGGAATAACACTTCGGGATTTATTTAGTTCGAAATTGAACTTCTCGTCCACAGAATCCTCAGTATTAGGGATGTCAATCTTCTGTAGCAGCGGTGTGTCAGTCAAATCAAATTTTATTTGAGTTTCATTCTGATTGAAGTGTCTGTTTGAAACGTGTCTTTCGTTGCTGTTTCCTTCCTTGAACAACTTGTGTTCTGGAACGACACACTTTGAAATTTATTATTTATTTATTTATTCATATGGCTTTTATCGGCAGAGAGATCCTTTTGGATGTTCTGCCTCGCCGTAATACCCAATGTCATTTCCTATCAACACTCAAGTTTATAGATTATATATTGGGTTCTTCATGTTTTCTCACTAAAAAATTGCACTTTCACTTCCTGAGTTTCTATTTTATGAAGTTTAAAATTAAGAAAACTTATTATCATTAAAGAAATATATAAGAAATGTATTATCATTCATGCAATGACAATTCAAGTTAACTAAAAAAGGCATAAACATGAATAATTGAATAGTATATAATTTTCCATGTTTATGCCTTTCTTATGTTAACTTGATGTTACCTGATCTAACCTAACCCTAACCTAACACAATTGATGTTGTCCTTCTGTGGCTGCATGGAAGGGTGGCGGCACCCCGTCTGGGAGCAGTTGAGACGTGGGCCTTCAGGGGTCTCCCTTCCCCCACCCCACAACAACTCTAACCAAACATCTTCAATATTGATTGCTTCAATACTTAGTGCATTCAGGAGCAGTAGGATGGGGGGCGTAGGGGGCAGTAATTGTTACTGTTATATAGTATTTTAAGGCTGTTCGGAACACTTTTTTATTATTTAAATTGGATAATCTTTTTCAATATAATTGTTAAGATCATTATAAGAGTGAGAAAAAGTGGCAACTGACATTTTTAAGTGGTCTAATAAGCGAGTTATGGGTTTTTGCCAAACTCCGTTAACTTTCCAAATCATAAACGGTTTCGAATTTTCAATTGGAGTTTTTTTTATACATTCAGTATATCATGGCTTTATTCTAATATGCGTTTTTTCGCGATTTATGCCAAAATAAACAAGTTATCGAATTTACAAAAAATGTTACTTTTTTTTTATGAACGATATGGGAAATAAAATGTTTCAGCTTGGAAAGATACATTTTTTTGAATTTTCAAGAGAAGTTCTAATAATATAGTCGAAACCGTTTATGACCTGGAAAGTTAGCACTTCAACAACTCATAACTCGCTTATTAGACCACTTAAAAATTTCAGTTGCCACTTTTTCTCACTCTTATAGATCTTAACAATTATATTGAAAAAGATTATCCAATTTAAATAATGCTAAAATGTTCCGAACAGCCTTAACAAGGCTACTTGAATTTTTAATTATAGAAAATTGCTAATATCTTCTTGTTTTATAAAACACCACTAGTTTCAAGTGCTCGAAATACTAGTAGGTAACCCCTGCTCCGCAAGGGTCTGATCAACAACTTGATGAACCGAAAACTTGACCCACTGAAATAATTTAAGATTTAAATATAGGCCTATAACCATCCTTGGTAAATTAAGAATCGATATGCAAAATTTCAAGTTAATGAGTTGAGTAGTTGAGACGTGATGGTGCGTCATTCGTATATTTCCTATCCCGTCAAGTATAAGCCGATTCTTTCCTTTACTATATTATAGATTTCTTTCAATCACAGATTCCATGACTGATACATTGAGTTAGATTTTCCCATCTAATCAAGAAAGAATCAACTCGCATTAAATCTCATGAACTTTCTTTGCTCAATATCAATATATTTTATAATTTATTCACGTACATTGATCTTATTCATTATAAGTTGGAAGGAATAAACCCGTCTTTGATAGATTATTTCATATTCTTATTCATAGTTTTTATGAGAAAGCTATTTAGTCATTGCAATGGCGATCATATGATCCAAGATAGTTTTTTAGTTTAATTTATAGAGCGATTTAACTGTTGAAAGTGTGTATATATATATGTTTGACATTCTCGATATTTGTAAAATACGTGTGTATCATAGTGGAAAGTGCTTATATATGTTTGAATTTGTAATACATTCATTGAAAGTCCATGATATTTATTTGTAGTTGAATAGAGCAATACTGCTGTATATTTTTATATAAGGTGCAATGCATTAGAAATAGCTAATATAATTTTCAATCTTCAATTAAACCTGGAGTTTGTATTATACATTATTTATTATAGCAGCTCTAAAAAAATATTTTCATAATACTGGTAATTGAATCTTGGTTAGGGGCTCAAGGGGGAGAACAAATAGAAAAAGATATCCACACAAATACAATTTGAAAAATTAATTAGTAAGGACCGTAAAACAGGAAGCAGGAATCTTTATCCAAATTATTAATAATCTTCAAAGAAAATTATTATATCTCAGATAATATTTGTAATATCCTCCTTACAATTTTCCATATTAATTGCAAAACAGGTATTACAACAATTTTTCAAGAAGAGATTTTTTATCTACTGTTATTGTAGATAATACTGATTTTGGAGTATTAAAATTCCATTTCAGAAGGTGCATACAGACCTGAGTGCCAAGACCACGCGCATTTCACTTTTCATCAGCTGTTGCTATGCCTATTATATCCCTGTATCTCACTGTTACTGTACAAATACAGATATAATAAGAGTAGCATCAGATGCGCGTGTTCGAGGCGCAGAAGTCTGTACGCACCATAATGCCTTGTGCTGTCTCTTCTAATGACAGAGAAGATAAAATGGTTCTGTCTGTATAAAATGATCTTTTCAACATGAAATGCTCCAACGATGTATTCAATCCAATAGGAAAGAATAAGATAATATATTTCAAAGCCATGGAGTTTCTCAGGTGTGGTAATTGATTCATACATTCTTTCATTGTAAGAAGCTGCAGTTTACAGTGTTTCCCTAGTTTGTCACCGTCACGGTTTATTCATCGATTTGATATTAATGTATAACAATATTAGATTGCATTTGAATGTTCAAAAATTAGAAACTATACTGATAGTAAATTGTGTGTATTTGTAATTATTGTAAATACATTTATATTTATTGTTATGCTATGAAAATTCAAAGATTTTTAGCTAATGAATCCAAGTTTTATATTCGCAATATAATGTTGTAATTTGTTGATTATATATCATAAATATTCATCAATAGAATCCTCATTATTTTTTGTAATTGATAGAAAAATAACAATAATCAAGATTGTTGATTAACATGTGTTCAAATATGATTTCCTTATAAATATATATATATATATATATATATATATATGTGCTTGATTTCATTATTTGGTGTTGTTGACATAGTCATACCATCTGAATCTAGTCCTGAATTATATTGTGGAATCAAATTGAATTATTGTACGTTTTATGGAAATAATGAATGTTTTATATGAATGGATAATATCAATCTCTAATGCTGCAGTATTATATGGATATTTACATTGCTATAGTGAGGTCCACGTTTTAATGGCGGTATTTGATTAACATTGTTGTTGCTATCCTTGTCTATCATTCAACAATACAGATAGCGCCACACTTCTCCAGCTCCGTAACGTTGCTGGATCGGTTTACACAATGTAGAAAACTAATTGATTAACAAAATATTCAATGATAAAAGTTCATTATTTAATAATTGAAAAAATCTTGACAAATGTAATATTATTAATTTATCATTCTTAACAAGATTGAAACGTTAATATTACATCTGATTTACCGGTATCAGCTATCCTCTTTAGAAGGCAGTGGCTAGGCAGAATCGGCAACGCCGATCTTTCTCCACTGCCATTATAACGTGGACCTCACTATTCAATTGACATACTTTTAGTTTTTACAATATCATTACTTGTACTTGAAATTTGTTAGACTTGAAAATTTTGATTGCCTAGAAAATATATTGAATGTATGTTGGTTGAAATATAATAAACAGTTTGTGTAAAAATTGGTTTCATTGTATGTGGCTTAGTATTTAAGAAAACACCAAGTTTGTCTATGGAGTGTAAATGATGGCTATTCACATCATTAGTCAATTCAAAGTTGTGTTGACTACATAAATAGTGCAATAAGCTAATTAATAAGCACCAAACAGCAATAATTTCTATGTCTTAAGAGACCAATGTTAGTCGAATCTAGAAAGGCCTTTATGACAAACTTTCCTCTGTATTAATTGTGTAATACTTATGATAGTACAAAATTCTATTTGTCGTTTTCCAAAGTCATGTAATTTACCACTACATCCAAAACTCATTCAGTATTGTGTATTCATTTTGTAAGCTTTCTCGTGCATTGTTGATGTATTTGTTAATTCTATTATTTATAATGCGGTACCTGCACTGTAGCATGATATTGAAATGAAATAATATTTATGTATGTTTGGTCTGATCTAGGTAATTTAGGTATTTAGAATTGCAGTTGAAGAATGAATTCACACTCATGCAAGCAATTTTAAGCTTATATTGTGATACTGTTTGTTATTCTATAATAACGTTACACGTTTAATCAATATGTGAGAATCGACATAAAGTATTTTGAACTAAGCAATAGACTGCCCATAGGTGTCTTTAAAATTGTTATCAACATTTGAAGATAGGTATTTCAATCAAATCTGGGTATTTAAAAATAATTAGTAATTTATGAAATAAGAACTCAAGATTAAAATTATGTCAAACCTTATATTATTTTGAATTATAGAAAGCAGGCTTTCCTACGAAATATAGCGTTCTTATTTACATATGTGTTCTGCTATTGGAAGAACATCTTGGACAACTATTGAACTATGCATTCTAATACATCAAATTCGAATATAGTTCTAACTTCTGTAACATTGATAACGGCTCTTCCAAGTTTGTTACATTTATATAATTGTATTGCTTTTCATCACTAAAGGGGCGTTTAAATTAGTCAAGTTCACTTGAATTCAAGTTTAAAAGAAATGAATGTATTTTGAAAACTTGAAGTGCACAACTTGAATAACAGAAACTTGAATCCATCATATCAATGTGGTCCCTTCAATTTTTTTATATGTTGAACATGTTTGGATTCAACTTGAAGCTTGAAGGTACAACCTACAAATCAAATCACTTTTTATTCCCCAAAATGCACTTTACAATCAATTTTAATAATATTATTATTAAAAGAATACCCCAAAAAAGTATTCATCTGTTAGTAGAGATGAAGAAATGGGAAAATGGGATAAAAACAGTTTTTTCAGTCAAAGTAGAATGTATAAAAACAACTAAATAAAAAAGTATAATGCAGATGATGAAGAAGGTACTATCAGATTGATTAATTTTTTACTTCATAATTATTATATGCTTTTGTAGTTATGAAAACTTGAATTCAAATACACTTGACTTGACAGAAAAGTTGATTCATATACATTTCTGATTTTCTTGGCTGGTACATATTCATCATAGCTACCATAACATTTGGAAAGGCCGTTGTCTAACCAGAGGCCCGAGGTTCGAATCAATTCCATTATTAACAGTATAATATACGCAGTATTATTCTCAATTATTTGTAATACATTTAACCATGCTGCCGCATATTGTCAGAGCATCTTAATACCGTAGTTGATAAAACTAGATTTTTCACTCAAGGAAGCCTGTCAATTTGAAAATAAATAAAATTTCTCCGACTTTCCAGGTGGAATTATGATATAAGCCTAGAAATCATTGTGTTCTTTGAAACTTGCCTATACAAAAATTACAATTTGATCATTGTTGAATGGCTTATTGTTAATCAATTATCATATTGATATTATAATTTATGGAATATTGAATAACATTCATATTATATACAGTATTTAAAACGCTTTGACGGGCCAGTTTCCAGTATTTTTAATGCTTGTCTGCTTAATTTATAGTAATGGATATCAATTACAACATCCAAATTGTGATTTTTTTCTTCAAATTTTCAGATAGTCTCAAAAATATAAAATTATTGTGATAAATTCAAAATCTTTTCCCATTCCAAGAGAGTCTTATTAGATAGAGATTTGTTTGATTGATATTGATGTGTACAATAGATGCATGAAACAGACATATTGTGCTCTAATATGCATTTCAAAATAAATAAATGAATCGATATTTCGAATAATTTGAAATTGGTCCGTCTCCAAAATAATATTAAGAATAAATAGTGTTCACATTAAATGTAAAAAATTATGTTATGGCAGCATTTCATATTTGTCGTTTCCTATAGCAATAAATTTAGTCAAACTCATTAAAACATCAATGTATTGTAGCAGACAAAAGATATCTTATTTTTTTAAATGATCTTTCACTGTGCCACATTTAATAATGTATGATTCGATATGTTTGAATTTGTAATAAATACAAAAGCATTGAAAACTATTATAATATGACACTTTCTCATGTCTTCATAAAAGCTTCCAGTGTATTGTGTTGAGAGATCTGTATACTTTACATAATAAATTCAATTCTCTTGAAATTTGTTGTATACATGAGTTATTACCTTTTTCTCCATCATATTTTATATTAAAAAATATGACCTAATAACAGTTGCACAAAAACCGTTTCAATTTTAATCGTGATTAATTTCATGAGAACCAATCAGAGAAGGCTTTTCTGAAAAGAAGGCTATGGATAGAGGTTGACCTAACAAGTGTCGTGCTATAATATGAGACGTTTCGCTACAATACAGGGTGACTTATTCACTGAAACATTAAATTTTACCTCCACTCTCACATCAGAAAAATCACTCATCTTCAAATGCTTATAACTCAAGAATAGGAGTGAATTTCGCTAATGTGTTAGTTACGTTAATGTTAAAATAGTTATTTGTGCAACTAGTGCGCAAAGTGACAGTTTGCTGCACCGAAAGAAACGTTTACGCCCGAGCCGTAGGCGTGGGCGGAATGGTTTCTTGAGTGCAGCAGAGGAACTTTGCGCACGTATTTCACATAAAATTTTTCCTACAGTTACCATTGAATATGAAAAGTGGGCAATTATGGGTAAAATTGCCTGAAATCCATCAAATGTTTTTCAGTGTAATTTTATTATTAATAAATAAAATTGAATAATAATGTAGTAAATGAATGAAGGGGCGGCTGCCACTCATGTCGCTGTCCTCGTTATTATTATAACGTGCACCTCACTATACCACAGTCACTGTTACCAACTTCATTTTGATTTTGCTGCACTGGTGCTCCATATAACCTACTAACTATTTTGCGTTGCCATGTTGCAAATCTGGAGTGCAGAAAAAATTTTCCCGCACTAGAGCGGAAAAGTGATTCTTTGCGTTCTGTAATCAGTACAGGAATGGCCACTTTTCAAGGTAACTGTAGGAAAACATATTTTTGTTGCTGTTGTCAAGTAATATAATTCCTGAGACTTTGAGCGATTTTAATTTTCAACAATTTTTTTTTTCAAAAATCCATGATATTTTATTCATGGAAAATGCAAATAACCAGATTTGGCTGATATTTGGTCTATGGTCGAGGTTGACCTAACAAGTGTTGTGCTATAACTACAGTTACGGTATAATATGAGACGTATTGCTACAATACAAGGTCCATGATGTTTTATTCATGGAAAATGCAAATAACCAGATTTGGCTGGTATGCGGGCTATGGATAGAGGTTGACCTAACAAGTCAACTTAATGGGAAGTTTTGTAGGCTGGTACATGAGAAACTCATCAACTACCCTCTTACTTACTGAGAGATGATGAGACCAGTGGACTTGTGGACCAGTTTGAGATTGTTTCATGATTTAGTATTGCAGTCCATCTACAGAGCCACTTGAAACTACCTATATATATATATATATATATATATATATATATATATATATTATATATATATATATATATATATATTATATATATATATATATAATATATATATATATATATAGCGTATGGCATTTTGACATATTTACCTCTCAAATATGAATTATGTGCTCAATTATAATAATTTATTGTCATTAAATTAAAAAACACAAAATATAAAACTATGCACATGTAGAGAACCAGTAGTTTTAATAACATAATATTAAAAAATAAAACTAGACATTTATAAAGCTAAGTCCAAATCAGCCAGCCATTCAAGAGATGCTGGTGCAGCATTTACAAAATCCTCAATAGCATGGGGATATAACCTAACAGGACAGACCTCGGTAATATGTTTCAAAGTTTGTTTTGGAGCTCCACAGTCACATTCAGGTGATGGAATGATCCCCCATTTATGCAGACTGTCCCCACATACACCATGCCCTGTTTAATCCCTTCCAAAGGTGACGGGGAAGGTTGAAGCCTTCTCGCTCTTTATTTGGCTTGATAAGTCGTGCCAATTGGTCTAGGAAACTATAAATACCAGGTACGCGCAGTCGCCATTTTGAGTTACAGAAGAAGGAGCCAAATTCAAATTATATCCGTATACGCTATGTTGTATGGTTTTGGACAGAATTACATTGACATCACTGAAGAACTGAAGTGGCTCATAGATTGATGAGAATATTTTTCCAACAAGGATACATTCAAAAAATGAACGTATTGTTCAGAACCAAATTAAATTATTTGTATTTAATAAAACAAAACCCGATACCGTACAAAACTAGTCCAGCTGTAGTCCTTCAACTCTGTGCCTCAACATTATTAGTTTTCGAAAGGCACAGTCTTCAGAAAAAAGTTTCTATCAATCATAATTAATAGTCTACTCACTACTGCATGGATTATTATTAGATGTAAAAATTACCAATACCACAGTAGGCCAGTAAATTATTCATATCAGTCCGATTTTGGATGAGAAAAAGTTATAGGCCTAGGCTATAATACTACTGTAGCTTGCACAAGCTTAGAAGACTCGCTGTTACAAGTGTATTGTAAAGCCGCGTTTACACCAAAGTTATTAACAAAATGTTAATAACTTAATCCTTCTGGATTCTATTAAATTCAACGGAAATTGACAAACACATATGATCATCAGGTGTATGATAAGTTATGTTCAATCTAATAGAATCTATAAGGAATAAGTTATAAACATTTTGTTAATAACTTTGGTGTAAACGAAGCTTAATAGTTAGTGAGTCTTCTAAGCCACTAGGATCGGTATTTTTTGAAGACAATATAATTATTTATTATAGAGTTCATGAATTTGTAAGTAATCCTATAAACTAGTGATAATATTATAAACCAAATTACTGCTCATCTTCAACACTTACCTATATTAGCTACCTTATATAATGTTATAATAGGTATGGTAGCCTACAGTTTGTAAGGTCACATTATAATTGTCAATTATTAAGGTAATATTGTTTTGAGATAATCATCAATTAGTAAAATAGAAAATGCTTTCAACGTATAGTAATAAATCTTTGGGACAGTACCTGGACAGTACCATATCCAGTGTCTTTGACTCATGAAAAACAAATCAATATAATAATGCTCACAAAACAGCTCATGTAAGAGTAAAAATGAGAGAAGAAAAGGAAATTAATAAAGGTTGTAGAATAAACACTCAAAGTAGGCTATAGCAAAATCTTCAAGTTTTGTCAATTTATTCAATCAAATATTATTCTATGTAAGCTAAACATAAACATCAAAATGGATATACCGTACCGTACTGACAACAAAGTTGATTAGCCTACCGTACTGTATTTAACCTCTTAATAAAACAATTTTTTAGTATTTGATTAATGTTTTCGACATAATGGGAATAATACTATTTCATTTTAATTCAATTTATCTAAATATATACAGAATAATTTGTTGTTTCATAAATTATCATTAGCCTTCTGTGTACACTGTTTGTAGCTACTGCACCTGAAATTATAAGTTGAACCAAGCCCCATTTACAGTGCATAGCAGTTCTTAGTATTATCATAGATCTTGATTATCTAGTTGTTTGAGATTGAAGCAGTCTGCAAGATCACAGTAGAATTATTTACTCGAAAACAAGAGAAGGGCATGTTACCGGTACAGTTTGAAGAATACAATAATAATAATAATAATAATCGGCGATAAGATTACAGTAGCCTGTTACACTTCCATCCCGTTGTCTCTCTATACCTACATTCATATCAGTAACTCAATAATCCAAATCAATAGTTTAGTAGATATTCTTTTACTCCACTATAAATTTTAATTCTGTAATAAATTTAATGATAGATAGTTAGTTATTACTATAAACTTCATATATTAATTTTCAAATGAAAACGGTACTATTATAATTACAGTACTCGTATCATTTAGACCTCAGTAAGTGGTGTAAACCTTGATATTCAATTCATAGTAGAATAAGCACTTCTACTATCTTGCTAGTTCTTTCATATCAATACCTATATTTATACTTTTTTAAATTCTAGATTTTTAATTTACATAATTAGCTCTATTCTTTATGTATTCTTTTATACATAAGAATTAAATCTTATAATATAAGATATAATTATAAAGATAGGCTAGTACTTAAGATATAAATAGATATTTAGATATAATTAGATTACATAAAGATAGGCTATAATTTAAATATTAGATTACACATCATTGGCTGTGTCATGTCTAAACATTACTAAATAGTCTAGATTGTCTTTTCTTATCGGGATCTTCTTTCTTAACAGAATATTCAGTTCCCACTGTATGCACAAACATCGTTTTTAGAACAACTAATGATTGACAGGATGATTATGAAACAGAATTTACTTATTGAATAAACTAACACATAAAAAACATTGTTCTCTTGATTTATAGTAAGAGTAATGTGAACATTTATGGGCCACTAATAGTAATAATTAAAATCTAATTTCTTATTTCACAAAGATGAAAATGGTCCACACAATCGCAAAATTAAATATAATTAGGGAAATGATATTATATACAATTATTCATGCTTCTAATTCATTTTCTAGTTTGGCTAGTCATTGAGATGATCGTGACTAGTTATATTTATCAATTAGAATTAAGCACGAAATTGTTTCCCGCTAAACGTATTTTTCCAATTTTTGTTTTAGTTTGTTTATTATTCATTTATTTATTTACGGTACTTGTATTCTTTTGTGCCCGGCAGGCGGCATGGCTTGTCTCATTGTATTTACAGTATAGAACAATGAGTGATCTGATGGAGCCAATTGATGCTTCACCAATTGAGTGCACTGAGTGCACGGATATTAATGATTTTTCTTTAAAATTTCCTATTTTAACTTCTTCCGGAAATAGGGACAAGACGGATTTCTCAGTAATTCACATGAACATAAGAAGTTACAAAAAACATAGATGAATTTTTAATAGTTTTAGAGAGTCTAAAGCATCGTTTTGGCTGTATTATTTTGACCGAGGCATGCTGAATGACGATAGTGACCTGCTGGATATTGAGGGGTATAGGCTCCTTAGATCCTACAAAAGTCTAAATCAATGCGATGGTGTTGTAGTGTACATAAATAATGAGCTTCAGTGTCTTGCAGGGAGCTTCAGCTGGGTGGTGTGGCCACCTGTCTATCAATTGAATTCGACTGGGAGGGGTCTCCCTGTGAACTTCTTGCAGTTTATAGAAGCCCAAACTCCAATATATATCAATTTTTAAATGCTCTTGACACCCATTTCAGAACCACATCAGGAAGCAATAGGAAAATTCAAATTCTAGCAGGGGACATTAACTGTGACATTCTTAATGTTGCTACAGGATCTATAGAGGAGCAATACATGATGTACTGAACGATGCAGGATTAACGGCTGTATAGATAAAATTACCAGGCCAGTTAGTGGAACTTGCATCGACCATTATTTTGTTAAACTTCCTCACTCATTTGATGTTTCAACCACTGTAGTCCAAACCTCTGTGACTGACCACTATGCTATATACATGAATCTAGCAAAAAATTCTACAAAAATATCTTCACAAAATAACAACGAATATTTTTCCAAGATTGACTGGCATGGTATTAATAATGATATTTCTTCACAAAATTGGAGCTCTATCCTTGATGAAAGGGACGTGAGTGTGGCAACTCGTCTCTTCACAGATACACTCCAGAAAACAATAGAAGTGAACACAAAACTAATTAAAGTGACAGCAAAAAATTGTAAATTGAAGCCCTGGATTAGCTTGGGTTTAGTTCAATCAATCAGGCACCGGGATAACTTGAAAAAAAGATTAAATAGACAAACTTTTAATGCAACTCTAAAAAATTCAAAAATTCAATTCAAAAAAGATTTTATTTCAAAGAAACATAATAAAAATTCCAGCTGTACAAAATAATCATACACTTGACAATGAATAAGGTACACTGAAAAGAGTCTTAAATTAAATACAAATTAATATGAATAGGAAATAAAATTTTCGCATAGGCATGCTGCCTGTGTGCGAAAATGAGTCCAAGGTAGTATCTTATTGGTACTCTTGTACAATATATACTTATTAACTTATCAACTTATTATTTTTTACTCATTTACTAATAACTACAAAAATGATAAAAAATTAAATGAAGGAAAGAAATAAGCCCCAATCCCCACCGTTCCCTATCAAAATTGTATTCGTAAATATGTAGTAATTTTACATATATAAATATATATAAAATGGTACAGTAATAATTATATTATATAATTATAATTATAATTATAGTGTGGTATATACCTGGAATTGCAAATTTCATTAGACATATTTAGTCTTTAATAAAGGCTTTTTTAATAACTTATTAGCACATTAATTTAGAGAAACCCATCGAGAAGAGTTTACATTCAATACTGAATTGAATGATACTTGTAAAAGCCAATTACATAAATTGGCTTAAATTTACATATAGAATAATAATAACTTATTAGTCACATTAATTTAGAGATATCCCATCGAGAAGAGTTTACATTCAATACTGAATTGAATGATACTTGTAAAAGCCAATTTACACTTGTAAATATGTTATAAATATTTAGTTAAGGATTGGTAAATCTCTTTAGTATGGGAAATAGAATTTTGAAGAAGGCAATAATTATTTTAAATTAGTTGTTTTTCTACTTGCTTGATAAATTGAAATTAGGGATTGTTATATAAATTAATATTGTAAGTACTACCGTATTAATAGTCTTGAATTGCTGAAATCAAATATCTACTGGCAGAATCATACGGTAATATAAGTTTCAATCACTCGCAATAATTGCTTCTTAATAAAATATAGTGTTGCAGCTGATGCCTTATCGCAATAATTATCTTGTTACAAGCAAGAATTAGGAGAATTATCTCATGAAAAGAACAAACGCTGATTTCTATTTTTAAAAATGAATGATATCACTTTGCAGCTCTTGATAGACCAATATTGTTTCGAGTTATTTTTCCATTTCTTATTGCTAGACTGGTCTTTAGAAATTTATTCTGAAATGTATATAGACATACTCTTCAGACGAACTATTCTTTTTTGGCTCTTGATTGTTTGGTTTATTTTGTTGTCTCATATTTCTTTATTCATTTATTCAAATTTATTAGTATTGAAACTCTATTCAGTACAATTAATGATAAATAAAAGTTAAGTTTTTTCACTTTCCATGACGTTTGAATGAGATGAAATATTATATAATTGGAAGAGAAACTAGCGATAAATTTTTATCAATATCTAATGTTTGATGATAGGTGGTCACTCAACAAACATGATGTGATAAATTGTATCTATTCTAATTGTACATAGAAGCCTATAAAAAGTACATTTCACTTCTTGTGAAGAGAATGATTGTTGTTATGAGCTTCGCTTATGCGATATTGGAAAACTATTATTGAGTACCTAATAATTATATAAATCAATATCTCTCATTTTTCTCTCTTATTCTGAGTACATTATTAATTATCACTGCCGGTGGGTTTGTTCATGTAATCAATTTATGCGGTTTATCTATTTTATTTATTCAATTTTGTTTACAATTCCTTAACTCATGATCAATAGATATGTCTCTTATTTATTACTTCATATTTACATTCTTTTTCTATGCATTTTTGGTTGGGGTTTGTAGGTCTTTATTATATTATTTCTTGAGAGGGCTGAGCGAGGTAGGGTTTTTTTTCTTTTCTTCAACGGTCGCATTGGTCGTTGAGCCGTTATCGGTCGGGTTCCAATTATCTTTCTTATCACCATAAATTCTTTCTTCGTGTTCTTCCCTAACTAGTTTATTCTTAATATATTCTTCTATGACATTCAGGGACATTCACTTGGATGAATATAGACATATTGAATGTAAAAGTATTGAAGCTTTTGAGGTGAATAACGTTTTTTCCAATGGTGAACATTTCCTAAAGTTCATATACTTGAATATCAGAAGCTTCAATAAAAACTTCGATAGCTTCATAGCTTATCTACAAGGAAGTAACGTAATATGGGATGTGATAATGCTGGGAGAAACTTGGTTGGGGGATGATACGGCGGGTATTCAATTAGAGGGTTACAGGGTTTTCAAAACAAGCGGATGGAGAAACAGAAATGATGGAGTGCTTGTGTATGTGAGGGAGGGAGTGAGTGTGAATGAATGTAGACAGATGGAGCTGGCCCACGTGTATGGTTTAAGTATAGATATATCATTCCAGGGAAAAAATATAAACTTCTTTCGGTTTATCGTACTCACGACAGTGATCTGGATGAATTCACCGAAGCATTGCATAACTATTATAACTCTTTCAATATAAATAGCTTCTGTATTCTGATGGGTGACATTAATGCCAATATACTACAAGCAGATAATAAAACAGAAAGATATCTTGATATGTTGTATGAAAATGGTTTCATGAGCGGCATTGATAAATATACGAGGGTACAAGGAAACAGTAAGTCATGCATAGACCATATCTTTGTCAGACACGAGACCTGTGATAGTCTAAAAACAGCGGTAGTCATGACTGATGTAACCGACCATTTCAGTATTGTATTAGAAATTTCATTCCCAAGAATCAATTCATCAAAAAAAGAAGATAAATATATTGACAAAAAAACTCTTCATGAGTTAATCAGCAAGTGTGATTGGAGTAATGTTACTAGTTCTCAAGACATAAATTCATCATGCAATTTGTTTTTCTCCACACTAGATGAATTCATATGTAAATCCTACAAAAACAGAAAAAGTAGTAACAGAAAGGTAAAATTAAAGCCCTGGATGACAGACGGTTTATTACGCTCTATTAGAGAACGGGATAAAATATGTAAACAGCTCAGAAATCAACCCTTCAATCAACAACTCAAAAATTACTACATTACTTACAGAAATCACTTGAATTCGTTAATAAAGAGAACTAAGATCCAATACTACAAATCTAAAATTTTTGTCTCAAAAAATAACCCTAAACTTTTTTGGCAAACAGTAAATGAAATTTCAGGTAAGAGAAAAAACAAAGACCCTTTTCCACTGGACCAGTATACATCAGGTAAGACATATTTAGAAGACAAAAGAAAACAGGTTGCAGATGAATTCAATAATTATTTTTCCAACGTGGGAAGTAGTCTAGCTAGCAAAATTAACCCTGTTGGCCCACCGGTTGTCAATGACTCAGACTATGCAGTGCACAGTAGATTCAACCTTCGCACTATAGATAATACTGAATTGCGCAACTATGTTAACTCCCTGCGCGGCGGCTCGGCTCCTGGCTATGATTGTATCTCTTCCGATACTCTGAAGTCTAACTTTGACAGTTTATCTGCTCCGCTTCTACATATTGTCAACTTAAGCATTACCTCTGGTATATTTCCTGATGCTTTCAAAATAGCAAAAGTAGTCCATTGTTCAAGTCAGGAGATATTAGAGAGAGTTCAAACTTTCGTCCAATCAGCCTGCTTAGCATATTTTCCAAAATCCTTGAAAAAATAGTAAAAGATCAATTAACAAGATACATTGAAAGTAATGAATTACTAACTAACTCCCAATATGGGTTCAGAAAATCAAAAAATATCTCAGATGCCCTCTTTTCTATAACTAGAGACCTGAATTTGGCTATAGGTAACAATGAAAAGAGTGCTCTAATATTCTTGGACTTGGCTAAGGCATTTGATTCCGTTGATAGAGGAAAATTGCTTAAAAAGATGGAACTTATGGGGATAAATGGAGTTCCACTTGATTGGTTCAATTCCTACTTTAGTAACCGCAAGCAGTTAACTGTCATAAATGGAGTAAACAGTCAGTTAAAAGAGGTAGAATATGGAGTTATCCAGGGTAGCACCTTGGGTCCATTATTGTTTTTAATCTATGTAAATAACCTTGCAAAAGTGAACTTAAATAGTAGGATCTACCTTTTTGCGGATGATGCTGCTGTCCTTGTTAGGGGATTTGATTGGGAAACTGTACTGCATAGGGCAAAATGTGATTTAGCCACTTTGAAGTCATGGTTTGACCATAATGTTCTAACACTAAATGTTAGCAAGACAAAGATAATGCCGATTTCCCTTCGGGACTCAAGTGACACATCAGTTGAAGGAATCAAACTCCATACATGTGGGAACATTGAAAATGACTCTTGTGCCTGTGCATCGGTTGGAAGGGTGAACTCTTACAAGTATTTGGGTGTCATTCTGGACAACAGACTTAATTGGACTGCACATGTTGCTTATCTGAACAGTAGACTGAGAAAAATGTTTTTCGGCAACTCAGAGAATATCTGAATAGGAATGAACTCCAAACAATCTACTATGCGTTCGTACAGTCCATTATTGAAGGGGGAATTCTAGCTTATGGAGGAGGATACAGATCTATTTTGAACCCACTATTCACCACCCAGAAACTTATAATAAAATCTGCACTTGGAAGGCGTCGAGATTACCCATCCAACGCAGTGTTTGAGGATATGAAGGTGCTTGATGTCAGACAATATATGTTAGAACCTTGGCATCGTACATATTCAAGAATCATGCTAGCATATTCAATACCATTACACATAGTCATGCAACTAGGAGAGCAGTACAGTATAATATTCAAATGCCTAGAGTAAATAGAACTATATTTATTACCAACTCCTACTATATAGCTCACGTTTTGGTGAAACATCTTCCAATAGCTCCAGCGGATTTCGCCAACTATACGATATCTTCATTTAAAATAGCTGTCAAAAGGTGGATTTCGAGTATGGAAGAGATGAGTGCTGTGAGAGATTGATCACTTCGGAGTACAGATTCTAGATTGTAATCTAGATGAATTCAGTTTAGTCTTAAAAATAATAATTGTTATTAACAATCTTAAAAAATATTTTAAATATTTTTTTTTATTCAAAATAATCCTATTGAGGCTTCATGTGTGTGTGTGTGGTGTGTGTGTGTGTGTGTGTGTGTGTGTGTGTGTGTGTGTGTGTGTGTGTGTGTTGTGTGAATGTGTCTCGCCGAGTTTTTTCTATGTTTCTTCTTCTGCAATTGGGGTCGGGGTTTGGGGGGTTAATCGGGGACTGGGATAGAGTGGGCAGGTGATTCATTTTTAGTACAGCTTAAATATGAATAATCATTTTATTTATTAATTAAAAATGAATCTATATTCTAAGATTATGATAAATGAATCTAGTATTTAAAATGAATCTATTCAATACAGAAATAGGCTACACTCTCTTATTAAACAAACAAAATATAATTACTATAAGAATAAAATAATTGAAGTCTCAAATAATCCTAAGAAATTCTGGTCAACTGTGAATGAGGTCTCGGGGAGGCCTGCCAGGGTGCGTGCATTTCCTGTCAATGTGTTCGCGCGGGATGGTCGGGCTCCTGCTCAAATCACTGCAACCGAGGTTAGCAATAATTTCAATGAGTTCTTTGCCTCTGTGGGAAAGCGCTTGGCTGATTCTTTAACTCCCCTTGGCAAGCCAGAAATAAGCGATTCCGATCATGCTGTTGGTTCTGTGTTCGAGTTTCGACTTGTCACGCGAGAAGATCTCATGCAGGTGATCGGTAGCATGAGAGGTAATAGCGCCCCAGGCCATGATCGTATTCCAGCAAGAGTAATCAAGGACAATATTCATACCCTAATTGATCCTATTCTTCACCTAATTAACTCAAGTATTCAGACAGGTAAATTTCCGGACATGCTCAAAATCTCAAAGGTAATACCCATCTATAAGTCAGGTTCAAAAAATGATTACACCAACTACCGTCCCATTTCTCTTCTGCCTATTATTTCTAAGATTCTTGAAAAATGTGTAAAGACCCAGTTGATGCAGTACTTGGACCAAAATAATATTCTATCCACATCACAGTATGGTTTCCAAAAATCTAAGAACTCTTCTGAAAGCTTTATTCGACCTATCAAAACATATACTGTAGCTGATAAAGTAAAAATAAGAAGCAAATTAATGATAACTTATCTTGATCTTGCTAAAGCCTTTGATTCTGTTGATAGGCAGAAGCTATTGTTCAAACTTGAAATGGTTGGGATCAAGCAGACTGCTTTACAATGGTTTAAGAGCTTCCTACAGAACAGGACACAATATGTCCAGATCAATGACAGTGGAAGTGGTTTGGAAAAGGTTGATTATGGCGTTGTGCAGGGAAGTACCCTTGGGCCAATTCTCTTCCTAATCTATATTAACAATCTCCCATTGCTTGACATTAATAGTAAAATCTTTCTATTTGCTGATGATACAGCTGTAGTATCATCAGGAAAACAGTGGGACGATGTATTCAAAAATGCTACTTCTGATTTGGCCAGAATAAAGAGCTGGTTCGACCATAACTCCTTAACCGTTAATATAGATAAGACCAAATACATGCCCATCACAACCCGTAACCAGCAAGATCCAGAGCCAAGAGACTTAATACTTCATTCGTGCAGAGATCCAACATCAACTGTCTGTAATTGCTCAAAACTAGAAAGAGTAAATAAATACAAGTACTTAGGTATTATAGTTGATAGTGGTTTGAGTTGGGGTCCGCATATCCAGTTTGTGAAGCAGAGACTTAGAAGGTTATTGTATGCATTCTCCCAGCTAGGCCATGTTTTGAGTGAGGCGCACTGTAAGACTGTATACTTCGCTTACGTCCAGTCAATCATCCAGTATGGCATTCTTGTGTGGGGGGGTCTGCACGCTACTCTCTTGGAGCCGCTTGCGGTGTCGCAAAGACAAATAATTAAAACAGTTTTGAAAAAGGAACAGCACTACCCAACAATTGAATTATTTACTGAATTTCCTGTTTTAAATATTAGACAACTTTACATAAAATCTCTACTGCTCTTTCTAAAAAAAATAGATATAACATTCTACCCGAAATTCCTCACACCTACCCCACACGATTTAGACCATAAGTTGTAGCTGATTGCAAATAGAATATTCGGTTTTTTATGAAAAGTTTTTTTTATATGAAAGTAGCATATCTAAATGACATTATACTTATACTTCTATTTGCAATCAGCTACAACTTATGAGTTATTAGTTCTCTCCTCATAAAACAGCAAATTTTTGTGGTGTAATGTACTACATAAGAATACATTTTATTCGACTTTTATTTAAATTTAGTTTACACAGCTTACATAATTCTTTTCAGAATTAAATTCTCTACAATTTTTATTGCGAAAAATGATTTGTTCACTGGTTATTAAAGAAAGTTATTGGACATCAAACGTAGAAGTCTGTGTTTTTCTAATTGGATTTTTTTGCATATTTCAACTTTTTTCTCAAAAACTACTCACACTACAGCTTCCAGACTAGTTTTATTCAATTTTTCAGATATTTTTCCATATGAATCCAGCATAAGTTTTTAAAAAACTAGTCCCCAAACAATTCAGCATCGGTGTATTTCACCAGAGGAACTGAATTCCAGGCGAAATCTTTCACCCTGTATAGCTCGCTAATGAAGCGTTTATGGATATATGTTTATATGAACTTTTTTTCTTATTTTTACCTCTACTATCACGTATTAAAATATTTCACCATAATTATGAATCACCCTGTATAGTTATATATTTTATATTATCTATATGAATTGTTATATTTTAAGTATTAAGATACTTTCCATTCTTGAAACACATTTACAAGAAACATGTAAGACGATACATGTAATGTGTAAGCAAACTATCATTGAATTTCATTATACAATACACAAGTATTATACTTTTTTTTTTTTTTTAATATATTTTCAAGCAAATCCTGACAATGCAATAGATTATTACCTACACAACTTAAGAAATACCTTTCTTCTGTAACAATTCAAACACCCCGCTCACATAGGTTCATATTATTAGTAGTCTACATAAAATAATAGTCTATTGTATGCTCTATCCAATAAATAAATAAATAGCGGAGTCATCACTCAGGCCACAAAATTGGACTTTTGAACAGGTGAGCTGAGAGAGTGATGACCGCGCAGAGACGAAACTAGAGGGAGAACGTTTAGCTATCTACAAATTTCTCTCAATAACATGGTTTGATAATCCATATCACAACTCACACCACTAATACTATAATAAGCATATCTTGAAAAAATAGTTTTGAACTATTTAAATCTTGGACCATCTGGACCATTAGTGAACTCCTGGACTCCTTCAGTGAAGCAACTTCATTCTTGAGCTGCTTTATTTGCTCCTCCTCCCCAGCAGGAAATGCCTGAAACAAAAAATGAATATTCATGTAGACTATATCATTCAAGATGTAGTGGTTCACAAGTTAATAAAGTGTGATAGAAATATAATTATACTCTGTCCAAACAGGCATGAGCTCTGAAGGATTAGGCCGACCCTCCTACTACTCAGACACACAAGCGCAGTCTCCTTTTGTGTGTGTGAGTAAAGGGACGGTCTGCCTACCTGTATACTACGTAGTATACATAGTATATCAATGGCGCAGGTAAATTTAAAGTATTGTGCTGACTATAACCTTAGTGTCCGGTTTCCCATTAGGGAACTTTGGACTATATACGGCGAGGTGGAACTACCCTTGGGTCTCCCCACCATTCAAAGCCATACGCTAATAATAATAATAATAATAATAATAATAATAATAATGGCGCAGGTAGGCCGGGCGTGTGTGCCTGCGGGTCGATGTCAAACGAGGCAAACGACAGAAGAGTCCTGCGACAGTCGAGACCAGCGACGGTAGAGACCGGCGACATTCGAGGCCAGCGACGGTAGAGGACTCCTGAAAAAGTGGCCTCAAATGTCGCCTGCGTTAGGCGACAGTTGAAGCCACTCTAATTTTTGTAAAGCCCCGACAGTCGAAACCTGCGACCGTAGAGGACTCCTGAAAAAGAGGCCTCAACTGTCGTCTGCGCTAGGCTCTCCAGAATGGTAGCACCAAAAGAATATTATCATTTAATTTGTATGGATTTACCAGCAATTGAATAATATCCCATTATTCCTTCCATATTATGAATAAGTATTGCAACTTTACAACTGTAAATAAACCTTAGTTTCTTCATCATAAAAAACGAAATTTTCAATCTCGTAAATACCTTTTTGATACTTTGATGTCAAATTCTCAGTTCATGATAGATGTAGGATATTATTCTACAAATCAACTGTTTTTGCAGTAGGATGTGTCCTCAACTGTCGCCTGCTGCAAGCGAGTCTCTAATTTTTGTACAGGCCCGACAGTCGAGACCAGCGACATTCGAGGCCAGCGACGGTAGAGGACTCCTGAAAAAGAGGCCTCAAATGTCGCCTGCGTTAGGCGACAGTTGAGGCCACTCTAATTTTTGTACAGCCCCGACCAGTCGAGACCTACGACGGGAGAGGACTCCTGAAAAAGTGGCCTCAAATGTCGCCTGCGTTAGGCGACAGTTGAGGCCACTCTAATTTTCGTACACTCCCGACAGTCGAGGCCTACGAATGTCGTCGGTCTCGACTGTCGCGCCCTCGTGCCTGCGCGTGGGGGAGCGAGGGTCGGCTTAATCTTTCAGCGCTCATGGCAGTCTGGACAGACTATAGTAAGAAGAAGAAACGAAGTTCAAGTTGCTGATAAAAAGTTCAAGTTGCTATGGAGACAAAAAATATTTGAGAAAAAACTATTGGAAAATAATTGTTTTGAATAATAAGTTTTTGTGTGAACGTGAATAAAAGTTTTGATTCCTGACGTGAAATTATGTTAATAATCTATTGAGATAAATTGTTGATAATAAGTGTAAATGACAAGGAAATTTTTTTTTTTTTTTAGATTACGTCCTAAAGACTCCAGTCATGGAGTATAAGACAAGTCATGTTATTACATAATAATTCTAACACTAAGTAGTTCAACCTAGTTTAGGTTTGAAAGGAATTCTTGTACACTATAAAAAGCTTTATCAACTAAATATTTTTTCATTTGTTTTTTGAAAATCTTCAAATCATCATTACTTTTCAAGATTTGAGGGAGCTTGTTATAAAATTTCCTACCAATATAATCTGGTTTTTGTTCAAATAACCTACTATTGTGACCCATTATATGATAATCTGCTCTGTTTCGCGTATTATACTCATGAACATCTGAATTCTGGATCACACCACTCGTTTTCACATGCATTACAACTTCATATACATACAAAGATGGCACAGTTAATAGACCAAGCTTTTTAAATAAGGCCTACAAGAGTCTAACCTATTCACTTTCTCTATACATCTGAGTGCCTTCTTTTGAATCTTAAACACTCTGTCCATATTTTGTTGAGATGAATTACCCCATACTAAAATAGCATACCTAATATGAGATAGTATAAGTCCATGGTAAGCAGTTAACAGTGGTTTTTTATCATTCAGCCTAGCAAGCTGCCGCAGGACAAATACCCCAGATGATATCTTATTACATATCCTCTCAATGTAAGGATGCCATGTTAATTTCCTGTCCAATAAAATTCCCAAGAATGCTACTTTCTCTTCTTGGTCTAATTCATTTTCCTCTACAAACACATTTATTTCTAAATATAAAGAAAATAATTAAAAATCTCAGTACCCTTTTTTTAAAAATATTTTATCACGACATGTTTCGGTCAATTATGCCATTTTCAAGTCTTAATTATTTTCTTTATATTTATATTACAAGTAGCCCTATACAGGAAAGAGATACATTTATTTCTCTATCCTCTACTGAATTATATTTACTTTTGAATTGTAGGAATTGACATTTCTTACTATTTATTGTTAATTGCCTTTGCTTCAAGAATTGGACAATTGACTGTACTCCAGTAAAAGCATTTATTTCTAGACTATCTAATAAATAATAATGCCGAATCAATAGATGAATTCAAAATAAATATTGAAATGTGGATTAAGCCTATCATTGAAAAGAAAAAACTCACACAAACAAAGAAAATTAATTTGTTGATCCAAAAACAAAAGAAAAATACTGATAATAACTACTACAATGAAATTGAAGAATATAAATCATATGATAAAGTGAAGAACCTTACAAATATAGGCTTCACTGAAAAAGAAAATAATTTATTATCAAAAGCATTAAAATATAATTGTTAAAGATAAGCGATGTGTCATCAGCAAACAACAGAGCTCTGTGATCTTTTAACTCTTTTGGTAATTGGTTCACATACAACAGAAACAGTAAGGGACCCAGAATTGAGCCTTGAGGTACTCCAGCCTGGACCTCCAGTTTTTGAGATTTAATTTTTACTATTTCATTCCCATCCACCTTGGTAAGCTCAACACACTGGTTTCTACCTATGAGATATGATTCAAACCATTTTAGTTCTATACCATTCACACCTACAGTTTTTAGTATTTCCAATAATATTCTATGGTTCACACAATCAAAAGCTTTGGATAAATCAAGAAATATTGCGGCTGCCTTCTCACCTGAATCTATTATATCTATTAGTCTTTCAACAAGGGATACTATTGCAGTCTTAGTAGATTTCCCTTTCTGGAACCCATGCTGTTCATCACATATGAAATTAATTTCTTCCAGGTGCATCAATAACCTATTTAAAACTACTCTTTCAAAAATTTTACTTATTACATTTAGAATACTAATGGGTCTATAATTTTCAAATCTTTCAGAATCACTGCTCTTGAAAATTGGCAAAATTTTTCCTTGTTTCAGATCATCAGGGAAAATACCCTGCTCTAGTGAAGTATTAAGGAGATGCAATAAAGGGTCCAGTAATTCATTTTCACATTCTTTTAAAATTTTGCTTGAGACCCCATCCAATCCTACTGTTTTTTTGTTATTCAAATTTTTTATTATTCTTGACAACTCATCTCTTGATAATGGATGAAATTTAAATACCTTTTCAATTGGCTCAGCATTTAATGTAGTTGTATTATAAGTATTAGTGTTCAGTGACTTTTGGAGATTATATGCAACCTGTTGATAATATTTATTGAAAAAGTTACAAATGTCTATACTATCATCCATATAATTTCCATGTTCATCGATTATCCTAGGGACATTAGTAACTGTATCCTTTTGAGCTGCTCTCCTATTTCTATTAATTACCTCCCAAACAGCAGAGTTAAAATTGGTACTAGTTGTTAATATTCAGCTGTTTTCTTACACTTAGCTTTCCTCACTTCCTTTGCATAGTTTTTCTTTAGACATTTGTATTTGACCTCACTCGGAACATCCCTCACTAATTTAAATTCCTCATAAGCTTCCCTAACAATATTTCTTTGAGTAAGGATATCTTCAGTTATCCATTCATCTACTTTGTTTAATTTACTTTTTACTTTGACTTTTTTTATCGGACAGCATACACTAATGTGAAATCTTAGAGTATCAATGAATTGCTTATATTTGTAATTTAGGTTACAACTGTTATAAACACTACTCCAATTTTCTTGAAGCAGTTCCTGCTTCAAACAATTTATATTCCTAGCTCATATTGCTGAATTTCTTTCACAAAAATTTTTTCTGCTTGGATTCTGGCCCTGCAACTTAACATCTAAAATTTGATAGTTATGATCTGATAGATCTGAGCTACCTAACCTGACATTACAGCCTTCTATATTTGTGAGGATATTATCAATAATTGTCTGTGAAGTTCGAGTTACTCTTGTATATTCGTGGACCTTAATTTCTAAATTATTCATATTAATAATATCTCTAATATCCTCTGTCATTTTATCCTGCCTGGCAAAATCGGTATTGAAATCTCCTACTACTATAACATTTGTGAAATGAGCGGTTGTAATTTCCAAAAGTGTATGGAGCAGCTCACAAAATTTTTGCCAGTCTCCATTTGGTGACCTATAGATACCTAACACTACTACCTCAAATCGATCATCAATTTTTAACCTTAGTCCCGTCACCTCTAAATCCATCTCAACAGAAAATCTCTTAACAAAATCCAGTTCATAAGTTTGGGTATGTTTAGCATTGCTAGTGAATATACATACACCACCACTTCTATGAGCTATTCTACAAAATTCTGATCTCAGTGAATAGCCTGGAATCCTAACTTGATTTATTTCCTTTATTTTTAAGCCATGCTCTGTGAAAATAACAATGTCAGGATCCTCCTGTTTAAGAAATACTTCTAATCTGTCAATTTTGTTGTGAAGATACTGAATATTTTGATGATAAATACTAAAAACCTTACCATCTTGTGCTACTCTATCTCTAGCATTTGTAGCTATTTCCCTTTCCCTGTTTTGAGCCAATTTACTAAAAAATCGTTATTTGTTTTTTTGACTGTTTTTAAACCAGAGGATTGCAAACGGCTTTCAATCAGCTCTGCCAATCTATTACAAAAGATTACTTTGCCAGATCGATTTAGATGCAACCCATGATTAGTGAAGTTATGTCTTTTCAGCCTTTCATTAGAAAACAAATTCCCAGTTGTTTAGAATTCTTATTTTTTAGGCTGTTGATTGTATTATGGATTGATTTGTTTGTCGAATTGATTGCTTCATTTAATTCTGGCCTATCAAACCTATTAGGAATAGTACTTATTATTAAGTTTGTTTTTTTGCTGAGTGGCACAATTTACTTGATTTTTTCTGTTACTTGAGGAAGATGATTCAAGTTAGGTTCATTTATATTATTTGAGCCACCCAGTACAATTAGATAGTCATTTTCATCAAAGTCTTTAGTTTGTTCCCTAGCTGACTCTACAACTGCATTAATTGATGCACTTGGCTTGAAAAAACATTGGACATCAAATTTATTTTTCAATCTTTTATCAAGGAGATCACTGCAATCACATCCATGACTGGACGTCAGTAGCAGAACTCTCCCTTTCCTATCTTTATTTCCCTCAGCTATATTTTTGGTTGCTGTCTTCAAAACCTCACTGTACGTTTTATTTCGACCATTTTCAGAGCATTTCCCATCATTTAGGTTAGATTCTATTTTTTTGCATTTGGACGGAGGTTCTATCATACATTTAGTATTATCAAATTTAGATTTTAGTTTCTTTATTTCCTCCGACATTAGACTACATTGATTTTTTAGATTTAGTATTTCTTTTTTATGGTCTTCATTTTGTAATTTTATAATCAGTTCCAAAGATTTAATTTCTTCTATCATCCCTAACCTTTCTTCCTCAGACGTTTTTAGAGTTACTTCTAATTAGTTTTTTAAATTAGTGTGGCTACTTTGTAGTTGAGCAACTTTTTCGGCTAAAGTAGTTTGAAGAACTGGGGTTTTTGGTTTTGGCGTTTTTGAATTTTGGTTTTGGGAACGCGTAAGTACTCCCGCTATGTTTACATTTCTATTATTAACCTTCGGTGTTCTACTTGAGCTCATCTTCCTATCTAAGAAATTATATTACTTGCAATAATAATAATTGATTTATAAATGATAGGATTTTAATTTGGTTATAATTTTAGTCAAGTAAACTATCTATGTTTATTTTTAAATCTCAAAAACCTAACCTCAAACTAACCTCTAAACGGTGTTTGGCTTATTAAAATAGAATTAAGAATTAAAATCTAAAACAAAATGATAAAACGTGATCAAGAAACAATTAATAATGAAATAAACACAAAATTTGTACTTATCCGTGACTATTTATAACACAAAATCTTCCAAAAGCCAGGAGCGAAATTATGTAGTACTTTCATTCACAAACCTCTCAAGGTCATTATCAAATGATAGAATGATAGAATCATATATAATGATAGAAGTTTAGACTATAGTAAATTAACACTTCAATACATGACTTCGATTAATAAACCTATGATAAATAAATTTTATTAATAATCTAGTTATGATATTGTATTATACTGTTAGTTTATTAATTAAAAAATATCACAAATAGTAGGTATATAATGAAAAAAGTTCTTCTGTATGTTTTTGAAATTTGGATATGTCCCATGGAACTTTTTTACTACTGGGTGTTGGGTTGGGAATCAGCCTGAGAAGTATTGGACATTCCTCGTGAAAAACTCTGTATAATGAAAATAAAATTGTTTATTAGATGTAGAAGAAGATTAATTTTCCTCGAATTAAAAGCTGACATTTTTAATTATATGGTAATAGAAGAAATTATTTATCTTACAAAAACATATTATAAGAGCAGCATTAGGAAGACCTCGACTCTATCCTAGTAGGGAAATTTTTCTTGAATTTAAGGTCCCTACAATAAGACAGAATTATATGAAAAATATAATACTCCATATCAATAAGAATAAATATAATTTTCCTGCACACATTACACCCCATAACACACGTCCTAACAATAGATTTAACAAAGAATTCATTAAGCTAACCATATGCAGGCATCAATTTACATATTATTGCAGCTACATTATAAATAAAATTCCAAACGATTTTATAGATAAACAAATGACACGTAATTTAAGCAAAAGCATAGATTATTGGATTGAGCATAACATATTCTTCAAACTAGTTGTATAAAGTATAATATTGTATCCAACAAGCATTGTTACTAAAAACATTGAGCAATGGTTTTTCCATTTTCACGTTCTTGAACCAGGTATTGTAAATGTTCCCACATCATCTTACAGGATTTTTTTATTGTATTGTTTTATGTATTCCCTGTGTGAAAGATTCACTTCATGATGGCCTCAAGACGTCACAGTGGTTAACTGGATACTACTTTGTCATATATTATTATGTACTATTCTCAAGTTTTTAATTTTTTTTCTGAGCCTTTGAGACTTTTGTATATTGGTGTAATACTTTCTTTAGCTCTTTTTAATTTAATTATTATATCTCTTCTTACTTGACTAGAATTGAAGCAGAATAAGTGGTCTGCATCTCACTGCCAACACACAAGGACTCTTATGTTGGCAGTGCCGAATATTACATTGATAATTATTGTTGTGCAAGTGACAATAAATGTCTATTTGTAGGTAATTGTAAATTGCATACTTTAGTGATTGTATTGTACAAGTATTTGTATGTGATTTTTGGCAATAAATTCAATTCAAAGAGCAGTTTTATATGTTTGTTTTATACTTGCCTCATGAGATAATGCTGTGCCTTTCCCTACACCAAGATTAGCAGTTTCATTTTCTGTGATTGTAGCACCTCCAGCTATCTCACTAGGGGTTGTGTCCTGAAAAATATTGTATCATACAGAATTTAATATTACAGGGTTTTTATGGAGAGAGTCACACTCATGAATAAGAAGTTTCATGATGAGTCATTTTTGTACAACTATGTGACAGCTTGTTTGCTCTGAGTTGCTGCTGCTGCTGTCTAAAGACCATGTTATATATGGACATGTTTTGCGCACAGTGAAAAACGCTGATACCGGAAATATCACACACACAAAAACCACGCAAAATAATTTCAGCTCCTTAGCCACTGGAACTCAATTTATTCTTGAATTGTTTCATGCAATGCTAAACTTGTCTATATAGCATGGCCCCCATATTCTATTCTCACCATTTGCAGACTATATTATTTTCAAAAAAAGTTTTATTCCAATCTTTTTTATGTGTTTATATAAACATCGTTAAACAATAATCATAATTTATTTGATATTCAGAGACTAATTTATTGAAGGATCTGAAATTACTAATTAAATTCATTAACAGTCCAATCCATCAATTGCCAGATCACTCACTCAGAGGTTCAAGGACTGCCAACCTGAAAAATTTAAGGGGCAGAACCCTCTTTAGGGGATGTACACTCGGCAGATTACAAAAGATTTAAGAAGAATGAGATGTTTTGCAAATGAGATTTTTTGTTCGTTTTTGCTTGGAGAATACCGTGGTGGTACTGGGGTTGGTACTTTTGAGATACTCTGTATAACAGCTAAAGATAGTCACTATCCATGCCAAGATGGTTATTGTAGGCCTAAAATGTATTGAGATACAGCTCTTGAAAGTTTATAAACTTTTCATCAATGAGCATTGAAAACCATAGTTACACAAACTAACTTTATTAAGCTTATCAGGCTTAAAGTTGAAGGATTATCAGAGTGGAGAAAGTGATAATTCATTGGAGAACGTGATAGCGCGTCAGTCATCACCCTCGCACAAGCCTAAGAGATCATGTGGGCATAACCCTCAGAAAGAAAATCAATCAAATTAAAAAAATCTATAGGTTAACTTATTTTCACTTACCTTGTAAGTTGACCGCCTTGTTGATATAAGCTTTTTTGGTGGATTCGGAACATTAAATAAAGTTGGAATAGCATTTGGCTTCAACTTTCTCCACTCATCTGCTCGATGGAGCTCCCACTGATTTTCTTCAAAGTGGTCCTGGATAGAATAAAATTAGAATTAAACAGCTGAGGATAGAAAGGTTATCAACCTGTATTATTATAAAGCAAAAGTGTAATCTACCATCTGCCTATGCTTCCAAATTCCCAGATATTATTTATTTGTTATGTAATTATTCATTATGGCCAATTAACACTATTACCGAAACCCTATTTTTATAACGCCAACCGAAACCCTGGGCCTGTGAGACCACCATAGTAAAGTAATGCATTTTCCAGCGTTTTTGTTAAGTAATGTTCATAAATATTGCTCTAGAATACGCACAAGAATGTAGGATAGTAAAAACAATGCTTTTTATAAAAACTGTAATTTTATTTAATTATAAAAAACAAGAACATTATAAGAAGTTATTGTAGAATAAGAGACTAATACTTGAATCCTTGCTTGTACTGTATAAACAAAATCTGTTTTAACTTTGAACTTAAATTGAATAATTTTGTGTAAAAAATGCAATAAAAATGGGTAAAATAAAATTAATAGCCAAACCCAATCTTAAAAGATACTAGAAATAACATATGGAAAACCGTACTCCAAACAACGTTAACCGAAACCCTGGGCTTCTCAGACCGGCACGTTTTTGACAATTCACCCGTCAAGGTCAAGACAATGAACGGAACTGAACAAACAATATGTCACCGAGTTGGGGAGGTGATTGAAGGAAGGTATTGGGGGGATGGGGCGTGACCGTTAAGCAGTGTTGCCAATATAGGTTAACAAAAATTCCCTTGGGCCTGTCAGACCGGGGTTTCGGTTAGAGTGTTAAACAAATAATGGGATGTTTTTAAGATATCTTGAACAGTTAATTGCAGATGTTTTCTCACAGATTTCAATATCAAGTATGATTATAATAAGTATTATTTCTATTATAAATATTATTTTCATCCTGTAATAATATTTCATTTACCGTATTGGAATAAATGAATAAACTTTTTAACTAGGTTAGTTTAATAATTCATAACCTTAAAATTGGGAACCGAAAGCATCATTACTTGAATAATGAAGTTATTAAAATTTAATTATGACATTACAATGCTTTATGAATTACTTTTATTCTCATTCTTTAAAATCGAATGAATAAATTAAGTTTAAGTTACACCCACTTCACAGTCTGGAATTTGATGTTGGCTTCCATTTATCACGTCTGCAATTTTGAAGCCAAATTGCCTTTCTTCTTTCATCTGTAGGAAATCTAAACAAGCGAAACCCTTTCTCTGTTTTATTGGCACAATTTGGTGCCGAGCACCCCACCATAATGAATTAGAATTATTAAAAATATCAAAATCTATGCAACTAAAATTGCAATCAACTCTATAGTGAGGTCCACGTTATAATGACAGTATTTGATTAACTTTGATGTTGCTTTCCTTGTCTATCATTCAACAAAGCAGGTGTTACTATCCTTTTATAGCTCCGCAACGATGCCAAATCTGGTTTTGACAATGTAGAAATACAATTAATTGAGGCAGGGGATCGGTAACGAAGTTCTTCTATCTTTATCCACTGTCATTATAACATGGACCCCACTATAGTTATTTGTGTATTGTTTTATACTTTGACGAAATCTGTCTGGCGACTTCAACATCTCAAAGTACAAAATAAACCCCAACTGAAAGGAATATTTTATTTCCCAGTGAAGAAGACCAAATTCAACAAAATATTAATGATTCTCGCTTAAAACACACTTTTCGAACAACTGATGAGACCTACTCTCATTGTTTGAGGAATCACTTCTTTCTATAACAAAAGACATTCAGTTTTGGTAAGCTCGATTATAGTCTCCATGTGATGTAAGATGATTCTTGATAATCGAATTTGGATCAAAACAGGGATTATAACAAAATGTATTTTGATCAAATAAATACAAATTATCATTTTTCACTCTATTTTTCAAGTTTTTTCTTGAGATTTTAACAATAATCATTATTCACTGAGAAGGGAATCTGCATAAAAAGTGTTATGTTGTTACACCTTTCATTGGCTTCCTTGTGCTTGTTCCTTTCTTTTCCGATTGGCGCTTGGAACATTGAACCGTTGACTATAAAAACGTGTATTTTTTTGAATTGAATCCGTTCGGCTTTTTCTTTTGTTTTATGGTGATCTCGAAAATAAACTGCGAGGATTAATAATTTAATTTCATCAAATCTCTCAATCTCTATTTTATCACAAACCCTTTGACATAATTCTGTAACCGAGTATAAAAACGTGGCTAGCTAGTCGGTCAAGTTTTAGGTTAACAACCATCTTTGTTCTTTGGTGGGAAGCGAAGCGGCTAGTAATGGAAGTGATTTTTTTGTTTAGTCACGTTGACTGGTTGGCGTCGGTCCTATGGTAACCAAGTCAGCATTTCAATGTCAAATTCAAGGCAACGTACCACGTATTTATCTTGACAACACATGTCTAGAGAGATTGAATTTTTTTTTACTAACATGGCATGGCGAAGTTGAAGACACCGGGTGGAGTTCAAGTGAAAAAGTTAGTTGATCTACTCAACTGTCGCCTTCAATTCTGTTACTTTTTGAACTAAAGTATTGTGATTCATTTTCTTCCATTATGTTTGTTACCAAACTACATTCCTCGTGCCTGAAGAACTTTTTGAAGCTGGGCTCTGTAAGTAAAAAACATGTGATTTTTTCATATTCCCGATAAAAATGTTTTAACTTAAACATATGTTGTGTGTTCAGCATGTTTTTCTACTAAATTATTTCAATGTTATTTCAGTGATTAGCAGGTATATTTGAACTTGAAAATCATCGAATCCTTCTTTATATGCTGATAAACTTAGACCTCATGTTTTACCAGGTAGGCCTATTGCAAGGCACATTGCATACTTGGCACTACTTTTATTTAATAAAGAAAGTATTTTGTACAAAGAACAAGATAATAATTAATATTTAATTGCAAAGAAAAGTTGTTGTAGGTGATCTATTAGAAGCTTTTTGAAGCTAAACTCTGTAATTTTTCTATAGAACATGTTCTTTTTCCGAATTTCATATTCCTGATGAAAATATCTCAACTAGGCCTATATGTTTTGTTTTCAGCATGTTTTTCTACCAAATTGTGTTGATTTTATTTTAGTAATTAACATGGAATCTTGAACTTGTAGCCTATATGGTAGAAGCATTTTTTGCTTTTCTATATGCAGATAAACGTAGGCCGTTTGTATTACCAGGTAGGCCTATTGCATAATTATTGTCACTACTCTATAAATAAAGTAAATGAGAGTAGCCCAATCTGTACTTAGAATAAAATAATTAATTCAAAAGAAAAAATTGTGTCATTTTATAGCTTCATCGGCCGTATAAGTTACTGATAATCGGTGATAGGCCTATCTTCTTAGGAAAATATTATGAAGAAAGTTTGATGGGATATTCTGAAAAGTTTTACATCACAGATAATTCTATTTCAGTAATTAGCCAGTTGCAACCCAACCTGTCTGTTTTTATATTGCAGTTCTTTAGTGTATGATACTGTCTCTTTTAATAAGGCTGAAGTTTCTAGGACACTTCAAATCTATTGATTTAAAGGGCTATTAAATTTTATAAGTGCCCTAGAAACGGTAGTAGAGTTTAACAACATGATAGTTATCGAGAAGTGCCCTAGAAACGGTAGTATAGTTTAACAACATAATAGTTTACTGTGCAACACATTTCCTTTTTAGTTGTTAATCTCAGTTATAGGCTACAATTTCAAACTCCACTACAACTTGAAATAATTCAATAAAATGTGGAATTAATTGACAGGTAAGAGCTGCTTTAGTGGCGGGAAACTCGACATGGGTTGGTCAGACAGGTCAGGAAAGTTTGGCCGATGATGATCCTGAAATGTGGAAACTGCTTCAAGAGGAGAAGCAGCGGCAGCTAAAAGGATTAGAACTTATAGCTTCAGAGGTATGATAATGTTTTTAGCTACTCATCTATGCATGCGCCTATCATACATTCAAACTTATTATATACCTTCATCCTTCATGGGTAACATAATGTTCTGAGTTGTTTATCCATACATTCACCTATCATACGTATTCGAACTTATTAGCTTTTTGGGTAACATATTTTCATGATTATGGTTTCTTTATCCATTCCGAACTGCGATCAATTCATACTATCCTGATGTTTTTTGAGTCTGTGCAACAGCCTGAAAAAACTTTCACTGATTATATTTTTTAATTCTTTAGATTTGTATACTATCGAGCTATCAAAATTGAAAAGTTTCCTCAGGAAAATTTTTTTCCGATCATTACTTTTTGAGATATGAGCGCCTAAAGTTTAAATTTTTGAGATCGTTTCAGAGACGGTGAGATATGAATTCTTGAAATTTTGAGGATAAATTCTTCATGGTATTGTTTGATTGAATAAAACAAAACTCTCCTGTGAATAATAATTTTTGAGAACGTTACTCCATTTACAAAAAAATAACTTGTAGTTAAGTTATTATTGGCCATTTTTTGTAAATGGAATAACTTTCTCAAAAATTGATATTCTCAGGAAGTTTTTGTTTTATTCAATCAACAATACCATGAATTTGTCTTCAAAATTTCAAGAATTTATCTCTTACCGACTTTGAAATAATCTGTCCGAAAAATATAAACTTTAGGTGCTCATATTTCAAAAAGTAATGATCTGGAGAAAATTTTTTTTCTGAGAAAACTTTTTTATTTTGATAGCTTGATAGTTTACAAATTGAAAAATTTTATCAGTAGAGTTTTTTTTCAGCCTGTAGCACAACCTTCAACAAAGACATGCTGTCATTATTTTTTTGAGTTATTAATCTATACATTCACTTATTATTAAAGGTATAACAACAAACTGAAGCGAAAACCATGTAGAAAATAGCTCAACATATTCTAGAATCACGTCAACAGACTCGCTCCACTGAGTCTTTTCTATGCCATAAATCAGTAATTTCTTTGAAAATATTTAAAACATACATATACTCGCTTGTTTTGAATGAGGGTTATCGATATGCATTTCAAGATCTTAACAGTTTCCATTATGTTCTGTTGAATGGATGCATGTCTATTTTGTGTTTATGCTCACTTATGACGGTTGTTAGCAGATTTCTTAACTTACTCAAATTGCTTTCTTAGCGATTATCCTCATATTTTTTACGGTACTGCAGTGTTTGAAGATTTCATTTTTTCAAATCCCAATTTATTGACATGAAATCAAAGCTTATCAATATACTAGTAAAATTCTTGATTTACTAAAATGGGAACATAACTGCATGATAGAAATATATGGGAGTAATAGTTGTGTTTCATCGTCATATCCAAGCAAAAGATATTAAAAGATGGCTATCCCCTTTTAATCTATACAATATATATAAAGGAAGAAATTGTCTTGAATATGTACGGGATACGAGATACATATTTGACTGACTCATCATCATGTCTAAACTGATTAACTTATTAGAAGGTTCTGAACTAGCTGACTGAACTGATCAAATTTTACATAAAGATTCTTAATTTGCTGAGGATGGTAATAGGCCTATTTTTATCATTTGATTATCATTTTAATAATGAGAACAGATTTATTAAATTTATGATACAATGTTTACTTGAAATAAAAAGCCTAATCAAATGGCTTGGAACTATAAAATGGCTTGGCATGGAACTATAAAACTGAATTCAATATATTTGTGCTTAGAACAAATACCGGTAGTTAGTTTATAACACTTCCAGTGATGCAAATAGTTACAGGGTTTGCGGTATATTTGTGTAGCGTTCTCAAACTGGAATCTGTTTGCCTTTTGCGCACAATTGCTAGACCATCACAGCCGAATTGGTATTAGATTCACCCGTGAGGCCATACCACGCTAGCAATCAATCTCTAAGCTGGGTCACTGACAAGTTCTATGGTCTATTGTGGGCGTTCAGGTGACTGAAATTGAACCATACTGGTCGAGGCGCTGCCATTATATCTCTGTGGTGTGTTGGCCTTCAGAACGCATCAAGTTCTGATTAACGACCCTCGAGTGCGGCTGTAGAGAGATGAAAGACGGCTAATTCTCCCTCGTTACGGTTACACAGGTACAAGCCAAGTAACACAACTTGAGCACGGGTATCACCTGTCCTCGTCTCTTATAATATAAAGAGATTGAGGAATAATGATCAAGATACAATCGATTGTTAGTATGTTGTATTGTTGAATGTTATATGCGTTTCATTATATCAAATTAATATTAGACTAATTTACACACACATCGACTTTTGGACGTAGATTTTTTGCCGTGCTCATAAATTCTATTAGATTAAACAGATGATGTTTGTCAAGTCCGCTAAATCTATTAGAATTTCCATAAGGACGGCAAAAAATTGGACGTCCAAAAATCGATGTATGTGTAACTGGCTTTAGGAAAAAAGAAATGAAGTTTTCTCTTGTAAAAAATCGTAAAAGTTATAGGGTCATTCCTTATGTTTACAGAATTTTTGCAGCCGATCTGCACTCGAGGCTCTTGGTTCCTGTTTGAACAATAAATATTCAGAGGGATATCCCGGTCAAAGGTAAAAACGCAAGTTTATATAAATCGACTTGAATCTCTGGTATCTTAAATTTTGTTTACTGTATGTCTAGTTACACACACATCTATTTTTGCCGTCCTAATCAATTATACACAGATAATGTTTGTCAACTTCCGTTTAATCTGGTAGAATTGAAAAAATAGACCGATTTGATAAATTGAAAGAAATCAAGATGATACCAGACAGGTTCATTATGAATGTAATAAAATATGATATGCGTCTGTCTGTCGTACAATAATTTACTTCAGTTTCCATGTGTTTACATGAACTCGGAACGCCTGATCGCTCTTTTTGTATACAAATCATGTGTCAGCTTTGTTTGAATGGTAAGCGATGGTGTTATTTATTGGGAAAGCCGACAGTATAAATTGAACTTGCTCAGGTGCAGTCTGAAAATTATATCGCCAGACCATTACAATTATTGTAATTAAATTTTATTAATGCATTTTTTTGTCGAATTAGACATAAGCAAGATAGACTCGCGATCTATTAATGCCTATTTATCTCTCAATCACATCAATTTTAAATATCAAATTATGAAATATAATAAACTAATTTTTTCAGGTATTACGGTGGAACAGAAGTTATTGACAAGATTGAACTCCTTTGTCAAAAACGGGCATTGGAGGCGTTTGATTTAGATCCAGAAAAATGGGGTGTCAATGTTCAGCCTTACTCAGGATCTCCTGCCAATTTTGCCGCATATACAGCTTTACTTAAACCTCATGACCGTTTAATGGGTCTTGACTTATCGCATGGTGGACAGTAAGTATTGTTAATTGAATAAAAATATTTTTTAGTATCAAGATTTTAATGAAGAACATTTGGATTTAATAAACTCGTTAACTTATTTATTGCTATAGTGAGGTCCACGCTACGATGGCAGTATTTGATAATCATTGGTGTTGCTATCCTTGTCCATCTTTCGACAAAGCAGATAGCGCTATCCTCTTCTAGCTCCACGTGATCGTATTTTAACAATTGTAAGCAAGATCTGGACGGCGGGAGAAACCTCCACCAAATATGTAAGCAATATAATTATGCCTTCACCAAATATGTAAGGGTGGGAAAATGAAAAAAAAACACAAGAAAAGATCGTACAGGTTTTTGATATTTAAAACAAAACAATAAATTATTTATTACAAAATTAGAATTATAATTAGAAATTACGAAATAATAATCAGATGAATATTTCAGGGGCTACTCGCTTTGCTGCTAATGAAGATTCAAGTGTTGTGGTTATGAAAAATTTAAGAACAATGACTCAGTAGTCACCTACCTTTTTTTGAAAATGCTTCCCACTTTGGCATCCACTGGTATTTCGCGGCGTTAATTATTAATTAAAAATCAAAATAACTGATCTAATGAAATGGGTTCAGATCCCGTCCTATTCAACCATACAATTCTCTTTAAACTGCCCGAACTGCGACAGGAAAACTGTATTATAAAACAAGAGCAAAATCTATCCCCTTCACCAGAACAGCCGGACTTTACTCACGGTCCTAACGAACGAGCTCACACGCCGACCAAAAGAAAAATTTTGGGTATTAAATATAACTCAGTCAATGCCAAACATGAAGCCATTTCAAATACATATTTTTATCAGTCGCACAAGCGGCACGTTTGTTATTAAAAATAAAAAGAGAAGCTACAATAATTTTGACAACAAATGAAATAAACAATCTTTCTGTCGATGGCAAAAATTGTTCAAAGACAAAAACACTGTTCATTAAACTTTTCTAAATTAAAACTCTAAAATCCTGATCAATATGAGATAAATATATGATTCATATATATGTCCCATATGACCAGGTGACACAATGTAGAAATATTCAATCAACTAAATATTTAATCTAACCATGAAATTAATTATTTAATCTTTGAAAAATATATTTCTTTACGAATAAAATATTGATCATTCTAAACATGGATGAACTGTCAATATCACCTAAGATATAACGCTATCAGCTATTCTCTATAGACGGCAGAGAGAATCGGCAACACTGCTCTCTATCTTTCTCCACTGTCATTATAACGTGGTGCTCACTATAATTATGATGATTATGAACCGAGATTAGCGTGCTGTTGTGTAGATTAATAAACCAAGTCTTGAATTTCTTCAACTTGGAGAATTACAGTAGATCTTAAGATTTTAATGACGACTATTTGCGTGAAACATTTACTCAATGACTGTAGCACATGATCCTTGAACAGTCTAATTTTATTCTTTCACTTGAATACAGTCGGCATTTTTAAGTTAAAGATTGGACTACTGATGACATTTATGTGAAAAATTATTTGGATCGCATAAGTTAGGGTCTAGCACTATTGTTGGGTCGATTATTCAGTTAAATTTATGAGTTTATTGATAAGAGTATCAGATTATCTTAGTGAGTGATGTAACTATGATTTTAATTATCTTTTGGAGACTAATAATCTGAAATTTTGTTTGTAAAATTAGGAATTGAACCCTGCATGAACTCTCCATCAAACTGATAAAATAACTGTTTTGTTTAACGTATAACTTTTGTTTACAATAACTGATTAAAAAATGTTTTGGCTCTGATAAAATAACAATTTTTTCAATTGCTCAATGTTACAGTTTGACCCATGGATTCATGACTCCGACAAAAAGAGTGTCGGCCACTTCTGTTTACTTTGAATCAATGCCTTACAGACTCAATCCGGAAACTGGGTTAATAGATTACGATACGCTACAAGCTAATGCTCTACTCTTCCGGCCAAAGCTAATCATTGCCGGGGCTTCCTCTTACCCAAGGTTGCTGGACTATAAGAGATTTAGAGAGGTAATAATTGACATTCCATTATTAGGCTAATTCTAGCTACACACATACATCGGTTTTTGTTCGTACGATTTTTCGGCCGTCCTTATAAATTCTATTAAATTAAACAGATTATGTTTGTTATTAATCTGATACTATTCATAAGGTCGTCCAAGAATCGATGTGTGTGTAACTGGTTAGAGTCTTCATAACATGATGATGATTATTTAATAGCAATGCCTGACCCTGTTTTTTTTTTTTTTTAATTGTCGTTTACTGGCAACGTTACCATCTATTTAAAGATGGAAAAAGATTTCTTATTGAACTGTGAGAGTAACCAACTCTTCAACAATTATAACTAGAATCTACACAGCTCTCACTTTGTTCGAAAAACCGCTGCTATGCTATTAGCCAGTTACACACCCATCAATTTTTGGCCGTTCGATTTTTGCCGTCCTTATGAATTCCATCAGATTAAACAGACAAACATCAACTGTTTAATGTAATGTAATATATAGTGACGACAAAAAATCGATGAGTGTGTAACTAGCCTTCCTAGAGTTCCTATTGACTCGAATTCCACGTGGACAATAGCACAACTCCTGAAAATATCATGATAAACTATATTCCATTAATGGTATTGTTCAGTTTTCTCAGTAATAATAATTTAATTGGCTTTGACACTATGCTCTAATGTTCCCTCTCATTACAATTAATTTCTGTATTTTCGAATTATGTAACACGTTATCAAGGTTATTTTTCACCTCTTGACCAACAAGTAATAAAATAAAAAACTTGACCTCTATGGCAATTTTCAAAACATTAAGAAATATGATCGCATAAAAACATTGATTGACTTGAGATATTTTATCTTAATCTTCATTCATCAATCATTCTAGTCGAGAAAACATGAGTTCATTAGAAAATTGGAGACAGCTTAATGCCACCTAATCTACTAGGCCGCTGTAACTCAATTTTGAAAAAAATTTAGTTGATTCAATTTCTACAAAAACCTTGTAAAAATTTATAATTCACTTATGAATAGTTTTTCATGATTCAGTTATATTTTACTTATTATAATTGTAGAGTTTCAATCTTGGTTTTCAACCTAATTTTTTTAAACCCGGTTGCACAAAAGCCGGTTAAATTTTAACCGTGATTCATTCCACGAGAACCAATCAAAAAAGGCCTTTTTGATAATACACCTTCTTTTGGAATTAATCACGATTAAAATTAACCGGTTTTTGTGCAACCGGCACTTAGTATTTTAATTATTTTTAGACAATATTCTAGTGCTTTCTTGTGGATAAATATCGACAAAAACAGAATCTGAATTCATTGATTTAGTTATGTTAAGCCAGTTCACAGACATCGATTTTTGGACGTACGATTTTTTGTCGTCCTTATAAATTCTATTGGATGAAACAGGTGATGTTTGTCAAGCTCCGTTTAATTTGGTAGAATTCATAAGGACTGCAAAAAATCGAACGTCCAAGAATAGATTTGTGTGACTGGCTTTACTGATGGGATACTTACTTTACATGTCTAGGATCAACGTTATGCTATTATTATTTATATTTCCCTCCCAAAAGAGATTGACTTTGGTTAGTCTGTAACGAGTAGTAATGTTATTTTATTTAATTTTAATAGTTTAAAATTAATGTTTATTATTGTGTTATGAAAATGAACTCACAGCTAGCGCACAAGTTCGCTTTGCTAGCTGTGCCAATTCTATTTATTCAATCGAAATGTATTATTCATTTTGATGATTATGTATCTACTGAATATTTCAGTTATTATTGTATTAATGATTTGAAGTACCTATTTCAAGTGATTTTGTATTTTGGCAAAATAAAGATTTTGATTTGATTTGGATTGTTGTAGATCTGTGATGAAAGTAGTAGCCTACTTCTAGCTGACATGGCTCATGTGTCCGGTTTAGTGGCGGCCCGTGTCATTCCGAGTCCATTTCAATATGCAGATGTTGTTACAACGACCACTCATAAAACGTTGCGGGGCGCAAGGTATGATCATTCACTATAGTGTGCTCCATGTTACAATGGCTGTATTTGAACAACATTGATGTTGCTATTCTTGTCTACCATTCGAAAAGGCTATCATTTTCCAGCTCCGCAACTTTGCCAGATCGTTTTCCAACAATGTAGAAATATAATTAATCAACAAAATATTTAATCTCGATTATAAAAAATCATCATTTGATCATTGGAAAATATTTTTTCTTGATGAATATAATTTAATTGATTATTTGAAACAATAATGAACGGTTGATATCACGTCAGATACCTGTATTTTCGGAGATCCGACAGTGGCAAGACAGAGAATCGGCAACGATGTTCTCCTATCTTTCTTCACTGCCATCACCTCACTATAGATGATCTTACTATTTATGCTTGAATTTGATTTCCAGATTGAACACATTCAGATACTGGTTGCATAGAAATGAATTATTTTGTCATTCTCTCAGCAAATAAAACTAATATTGTATTAGATTATCAATGGATTAATATTTGAATTTTTGTCAATGTTTCCAGATCTGGTATGATATTTTTCCGTAAAGGAGTTAAGAGCATCGATAAAAAGACGGGCCAGCCTATAAAATATGATTTTGAGGATAAAATCAACAATGCAATTTTCCCAGCTTTGCAAGGAGGTCCCCACAACCATGCTATTGGTGCTGTAGCAGTTGCTTTGAAACAGGTAAATTTTCTAAGAGTTGCAAATCAATAAAATACTTGATATAGAAGTTTTTTGATGTGGATTTGTGAGAGCCCATTGATTTTTGGTAACAGTTTGTTTCAAAATTGTATCAAAATTAGTGTGATTTTGTGATTTGACAGGGTTTTTCAAATATTATATGTACTACGGAAGAAATTTCCCATTATTTCGAGGTGAACTCTACATAAATTATCTTTCATATAAAAATTTGAAAATTTCGCTTAAAGGAATATTCCGATGGATGACTCATTCTTAAGGCTAAAAATAAACTTTCTATATATTTTTCAAAGTATTTCGATTTGTATATCAGCAAGCTATCATACTGGAAAAGTTTTCTCAAGAGAACATTTTTCTCCGAACATTACTTTTTGAGATATGAGCGCCTAAAGCTTAAATTTTTGGGACAGAACATTTCAAATTCGGTAAGAGATAAATCCTTGAGACTTAGAGGGTAGATTCTTCATAGTATTGTTGATCTAGTAAACCAAAAATGTTCTGAAAATATCAATTTTTGAGAAAGTTATTCAATTTACCAAAAATAACTTTTAGATGAGTTAACTCATGAGACATAACTCATCTAAAAGTTATTTTTGGTAAATTGAATAACTTTCTCAAAAATTGATATTTTCAGAACATTTTTGTTTAATTCCATCAACAATAACATGAAGAATTTATCCTTCTAAATATCATGGATTTATCTCTTACCGAATTTTAAATGTTCTGTCCCAAAAATGTAAACTTTAGGCGCTCATATCTCAAAAAGTAATGTTCGGAAAAAATGCTTTCTTGAGAAAACTTTTCAAGTATGATAGCTTGCTGATATACAAATCGAGAAACTTTGAAAATATTAGCAGTAGAAAGTTTATTTTTAGCCTTTGCACAGCCTTAAGAATCTATGTAAAAAATTTCAAGTTGATCAGTCCTGCAGTTCAGACGTGACTATGCCTCATTCGTGAATTTTCTTTCCCGTATGTGCATAAGCCAATTCTTTCCTTTATATTATAGATTACAATCACTTGCGGAAAGGACCAAAAGGCTCAATCCCCCTTAAACTGCTCCTATTCCTATGAATACAAGACACCCTCAAACAATACACATACGGCCAGCCCGTCTTTGAGAGGAGACGATTAGCCGTCGGTCCCGTCTACCTAAAAAGTAGTTGTCATCTCTCATCATCCCTCTCACTCATTACCCACGCACAAGCCTAAGAGCTTATGTGGGCATCACCCTCAGTATTATTATAATAGACAGTCGAAAATTTAGGTTATGAGAAACACATTTTGAAATTAACGTCGAGCGCTTAGCTCTAGGGACAAACTAATTGCGCTAGATCGCTCCAGCTGTACTATTCACTTGCTGCACGAGCATAGCAGGTGTAAAACCGTGCTTTAAAGGTACACATACCAGCGGCTATTATTGTGTCTATAAAATAAATTTAAGCATCAACTTTATTCATTAAGAACAGCACTACAAGTTTCTATGAATTCGAAATCTATAGAATGAACATTGAATGTGAAAAAGGAGTTTAAAATGCATAAAAAATTTTTTTTCAGATTTTCAAAAACAAAGTTGACATAATTTTTGCTATATTGAAGAGGAGACTTGCATATTTTTCTGACCAGTAGTTTTTGTAGGGTATGTGCACCATCTGCCTCAAAAAAGTGACTTTTGAAGCCCTATTGTTAGCTAACAGAAGCTGATAAAAATATTTCAATTGCATAGGTTATGTCCTAAGAACCTGTCCAATAGATTAAAAAAAGAAAAAAAAAATGAATGCACAACCTTAACAATACGCACCAAAAAACCTTTTCTTGCTTAAACATATTTACAAACACATATAAAGTATAGTATATTTCGCACCTAGAGCAGAAAATGAGATTTTTCCGGCTCGAAATCGGTTTTCAAGTCCGAGGCCGTAGGCCGAGGAATAGAAAAGATTGAGAGCCGGGAAAACATTTTTGCCCGTGGTGCGACCGCTATTTTTCGCCACACACAAAAATAAACAATATATATGAATTAATAATAATGATTGTTTACTAAGCACTTCCGAAAGCAGAAGTGGAAGGTCATAGCTCTAGCAAATCTGAGGTAATCTGAATATCAGGAAATTGTCCAAGTATTTTTATTTTTCATTCTGATTTGTCAAAATAACCTAAAAGATTATGTTCAATTATGTGGGAGGTTGAGTTTATACTTTTTTATTCTTTCAAATGACAATAAGATGATATTATTATAAATGTTTTAATTATTGAATAATAAACACAAATAATGAAAAGTTTTTTGATCAGCTGTTTTTTTGATCACCTTTCTTAGTTCCATGTTAGCGGCTGAAAGGGTACTCTTTCCGGCCTAGGCCGAGAGTCGTTTGCAAACAATGTCTTTCAGATCTACGTAGGGACTGGAAAACAGCTGCTTTCTGTGCAGTGTGGCGAAAATATATTTTGCAATAATGTATTATTTGAGTAGCACATTGTTAATTTCTGTTGCTTTCAGGCAAAAACCGAGTATTTTAGAGTATACCAAACACAAGTTCTACTCAACTCCAAAGCTATGGCGAATGCACTCATTGAAAAAGGATATAAATTAGTGTCAGGAGGGACGGACAATCATTTGGTTCTAGTGGACTTGGCGAGCTCTAAGAATGTGGACGGAGCTAGGACTGAGCACATTTGCAACAATGTCCATATCACTGTCAACAAGAACGCTTGTCCAGGGGACAAATCAGCCATGATTCCCAGTGGATTAAGACTGGGTACGTTTTTTTTTAAATTCAATCTGTTTCTAATCTGTGTATTAAGAGCGTAAACATAAAATAAAACAAGTTTACAATAGGCATCGTCAGCTTAACAATATTTTCATTTTAAAAATCAAAATCAAAATTTTTATTGCCAAAAACATAATTGCCAAAATAATTGAGTCAATTTGTCAGATTTAATCATTACAATTTAGATACTCATCTGTTGAGTAAAATCCTCTAACCTTAAGCCATTGAGCATAACTGTTGAACTTTTTATATGTTTATATCCTCCATAATTTAAGGATGCACTGCAGAATAAATATTTGTATTATTTTATAAAATGGCGAATAAAAAAAGAATTCGCAAAAACAATAAAGAAGTTTTTACGCTCCAATTACATACACAATTTTTCTACAACTGCAGTATGGGAATACAAAATACAATAATACATAATAATGTATTCTCACCATTATTGAGGTTATGAACCATCATGGAGCTTGGATCACTATATGGGTAGAACCAGCAATCAATCAGCTGATCATAGACAAAAAATTGTAATTATAATTTATTTATTTTAGCAAGCGGTGAAGTAAAGAAATGTACTGAGCATGCGCAGCGAAATGAACGCAATGCGCATGTGCAGTGAGCGTAGAGCAGATTATTGGTTACCTACCCAAAAATCAGCTATCTTGAGATGAGTACGTGAAGTGTTTCTCGAGCAGTTGTAGAGAAAATATATTATTGAAGGAGAAAAAAATGATTATTCAAAACACTCTTCTACTCCAAATTTGTGTCCACGGAATAATACTAAGTAAGGTCATGTCCAGAGTCCAGCATAACTTTCGCTGTTAATATCATATCTGTGTTTGTAAACAAACAGTAACACATATACACTAGCTGATAAAAAGCGAAATGCGCGTGTCCGTGGCACATAAGTCTGTGAGTATCTTTACACTTCCTTTTTGAAGCAAAAATTCTACTTCTACCAATAAATGAAAAGCAGTGAATATATATTAATCTCTCTTTTGTGTTTCAATTTGAGATTACAATTCTGAATATAAATAGCCTGTAAGAATTAAAAATTAGCGTTGGATGAATCTTGTTCGAATTTTCTTTTATTTGTTTATTTCAATGTTTCAGGTGCAGCAGCTTTGACGTCCAGGCAGTTCAAGGAAGTCGATTTCACGCGAGTTGTTGAGTTCTTAGATGTCGCTGTTCATATTGCTCAAGACGCTAAGAATAAATCAGGTATTAAAACCAATCCAAATTCATATTAATTTGGTGTCAATGAATATATGAGTTTTAGGAAAGGTTTCCGAGCTCGGGATTTAGCTAAGTTCTAGACTTTAAACAGCTGGAGTCAGAGAATTGACTTTCCGAAACGGGGCTTAGTCGACATTTAAATTACATTTCGAAAAACTAGAACTCAAAATAAAAAAAGAAAATAGTGTAAAGTTTCAGCTGATATTTTGAATTATCCAGGAATGTTTCATTTCGTCAAGGAAAAACGTTTCCAATTATAGAAATGAGAAAATAAAGATTATCATAAAGACTACGACTGCGCCCCGTTTCGGAAAGCCAATTTTCTGACTCCAGATGTTTAAAGTCTAGAACTTGGCTAAATCCCGAGCTCGGAATCCGGCCCTTAATAGCAGTGGAGAAAGATAGATCAGCGTTCAGCCTTGTCGCTGCCTTCTATAAAGAATACCTGATACCGGTATATCTGCTGTTAAATTAACTGCTCATTTTTGTTTAAATAATCAATGATATTCTATTCACAAAGAAAAATATTTCTCAATGATTAAACAATAAATTTCATCATGGAGATTGAATATCTTGTCAATTATATTTCTACATTGTTAAAAACCGATCTTACAACGTTGCGGAGCTAGAAAAGGATAGTACCATCTGCTTTGATGAATGATAGAAAAGGTTAGCAACTCCAGTGTAACCAAATATTGCAATTATAACGTGGACCTCACGATAGAACAGAATAAGACATACTTAAGGTGCGTACAGATATACGCGCCGCGAACATGAGCAATTCACTTTTAATCAGCAGAGACTATATCTGTATTTTTACAGACACGGTATAAGATATAGATATAAAAAGCTTGGCATCAGCTGATTAAAAGTGAATTGCTCATGTTCGCAGCGCGTATATCTGTACGCACCTTAAGTATGTCTTATTCTGTTCTATCGTGAGGTCCACGTTATAATTGCAATATTTGGTTACACTGGAGTTGCTAACCTTTTCTATCATTCATCAAAGCAGATGTTACTATCCTTTTCTAGCTCCGCAACGTTGTAAGATCGGTTTTTAACAAAGTAGAAATATAATTGACAAGATATTCAATCTCCATGATGAAATTTATTGTTTAATCATTGAGAAATATTTTTCAGTAAATCTGTACGCACCTTTATAGTCAGTACAAAATAACTTTTGGGAGGGACATGCAGAGAAAGCATATAGCGGAAGGGATACAGAGGCGCTATGTTGCCGTTCTGAAGCGGCCAGCGTTCTCAAACTTCTAGTGACTGTTCATGTGCTCATGCTAGACATGCGAAGTGTCCTGTTTGAAAGCAGTCAGACGATTGACAAATTGGCAACTGCGCCTTTACCTATGACTATCCATCACTGTAATTGGCTGATCTCCCTCCATTTCTCTGCGCCGCATATTCCTCCAAGTCAAAAGTAATTTTGTACGGACTATATACAAAGTACATAGTAATACTTGTTCATACATAATATTATGTGTATCTACTGTGAATTATTCTAGTTGAAACATGTTTTATCCATTTCCGCGATAATTCGAATCTTGAGTTGCAATTTACTAGATGTCCTTACTCATGTATTGTAAGAGAGGAATATCAATTTGCTTATTTGAACATTGCATTTGCCCTGTAGTGACGAATTCATGAATTCAAGAATTTGAATGTTTCCTTTCCCAGGAACAAAATTGAAAGACTTTAAAGAGTTCGTGAAAGGTGATGATTCAGTGCAGAAACGAATGAGTGATTTGAAGACGTCTGTAGAACAATTTTCAGCGACCTTCACGATGCCAGGCTTCGAGGATCACTGACCCTCACCATCTTTAAGTGTGAAATCTTTATTTTCTTCGGTATGAAATGCTTTTCTATTACGCTTTCAGCTGTTGTCATGTTAGAACCTTGCTAATCTGGCTATTCGTTAATACATGTGAAGGAAGACTGGCTAGCCCCGTCTCCTATTAGCGTAGTCTAATCATGCTAACAAGTTTTAATGTTTTTTTTTCAAATTCCGATTAGTTGACTCTTTTAAATGGTGAAAATTATATACATTACTGATGAAGTATTCTATCATTATTACTTTTTTTCAAATGAATAGATGTAAATTTAACTGATGTTTGAATGCAAATAAAAGGATTAGCGAGGTTCTAATTTATATATTTTGGTAAGGTGGGGTCTTCCCGCAAGGGACTCCCCACCAACATAAAGCTTTAATTTTTTAAAATTTAATCGTACCATAACACTGAAAAGATACTGTGCCATATGCACATCAAACGTTTAAACCACGTTTAGAGTAAACGCAGTTTAAACCTCCATTCTGTACATAAATAATTGAAAACTTAGTTTGAACGGTTTTATTGAATTAACGAACTGTTTTATTGTTTTTTTCTGTTTTAACAGACTAGACTAACAAACACAAGTAGACATAAAAGTTCTTTTGGTGACTGATCATAAAATAGAATCAAACAATTTGAGTAAGACTCCAGTCTCAAACCTAGTTTAATGTAGACATAGAATTTGATCAATTTCATGATAAAAGATAATATAAAATAGAATAATCAAATATAAAAAATGATAAGGCATTTTTTATATTGAATTATCACTAAATGATTTAATCATTTACTCTAGTCAAATCTTAATTTTTTACCTTGGGATCTAAATCCCTAGTTTTTTCTAAATTTTCAATGTTTATTTATTTCGATTTTAATGGGAGTGCCTCAATTCTACGAGATTTCAAATTGAAATTACCTAAAAGGTTATGTTCAATTAGGCTTTAAAGGTAAAGGAAAGGTCAGAAAGGTACCGTAAGGTTTTGGCTTTTAATATTATTTATAAATGGTTTTTTATTTTTATTGGTTTTTTTGGCTGTTTTATTATTTACAATATCTTAATATTATTATAAATGTATGGATATGGATTTTAGATAAGCACAAATAACGAAAAGTTGAAATACTTACACATTTGAGGTATCGCACATATGAATGACACCCATTTCAAAAATGATGTCATCATTTCATTGACTTGATTATTTTTTCTCAACTTCCTTTGGAAGAATCTTAGAAAAACTTTAATTTTAACCTAGATGATTTTCAACGAATAAGTTGAATTTTATAAGGATTGTATATATTCCTCTATATCCATTAAAAATATATATGACGTTGTCATGAACAGGACTTGCACCAATAACGCTCGCACTTTAAACTTTGAAAACTCGCATGATAGTATTCACTTCTGCCTTATAAAGTGTAAATAAAACTGATTTTTTTTTATTGATGTACATAATTTCTTTTTCTTCTTTGGCTGTGCCTTATTCCATTTAAATGGGGAAGGCATTCCTTTCTCGTAGTCTGCCTCTCCACAAAGCCCTATCCAATGCTTGCTCTCTCCTCCAACCACTCTCCCGCTATTCTATCTGCCCACCTCATCCTAGGTCTACCTCGTCCTCTCACGCCATCCAAAATCAAATCCTGCACTCTTCGTCCAACATAATCCTCCTCCCGTCGCTGTTCATGCCCAAACCACCTCATCCTTGTCTCCTGCATTTTCTTTCCCAGTGGTCCAACTTTTACAGTGCCTCTGATCAATTCATTTCTTATTTTATCTCCTCTTGTAATCCCACACATTCATATTAATGATGCACATCATTTAATAACCCAATAAAAATGTTATATTTTAACCTTAAATGTATAATGTAAATGTATATGTGTTACCCACAGTAACAAGTGTATATGATAATTTATTTATAATCGCTGTAATCCTTATTATGTTTGGAAAATTGTTGTTTATGACGAAAAACCATTAGAAATTGCATGGGGCTTGGATCCACTAATGATTTTTTCCAACAAGTCATTGTCCTCCAACAACAAACAAATATATACTAATTTAAGAGACATAATATTTATAGAACTATAAGTGACTTATCAATGAATAAAAAACTAATTGATAAACTTCTACATTGCATCATATAACATTTTAAAGTTTTACATCCAAATACTGAGATGATCATTTCCGAATTAAGAATTGATTTCAAAATAAACTCATAAAAATATTGGTCTTGTCTTAGCTATTGAAAAACTAAATTCAGAACATTCGAATAGAAATAGCATTGTTTTCGACAGCTTGATAACTAACCTTATAGGATAGGTTCAAGATGAATTGGTCCTAGTTTGTACATTGCTGGGATTTATAAAGAATTTTGCAGCCTTGTATTTTGATGTACATCTACATTTGAGAGCCTCATCACTTCCATAATTAATTAAGCATATAGGAACTGTCCAGTCTTGGTCTTAAATAGGAGTCATTTGCCGTAGTGATAAGTTACATCATTGATCCATTGATAGCAGTGGAGGCGGCAACATTTGTTCTACTGTGTTGGGGGCAGAGACGAGGACGGCCTCTGGGCTTGCTGCCTCAGCACCCGCTGGGGTGCGACGACTCAACTTGGTTCGTCCCCTCGACTTTGCAATATATATGCATAGGCCAAGGTTGAAAAAAATAATTTTACACTTGATATGTTAGATACTAATAGACTCAAGTAAGTTGTGGAGCCACTGACATGCCTCTTCTGCAGCATCATGAACTTGTGTCAGCCCTCCATGATAGGAGTGTTGTGGACACTCAGATCTCAGGTGATGATTCATTGATTGAATTTGTCCACATTGGCACAGAGGATCAGAGGTGTATCCCCATGCTGTCATCAGCTCAGCACACCTTCCCACCTGCGTCCTGAACCGGTTAAGGCCACATCACTCTCGACTTTGCAATTAGTCTTTTCTACTCATACTCTTGTTTACTCGCATAGTTATACTCTACACAATCGTGAGCGCTTTTCCTAGGCAAAAACGACGATATGGTATGGAACATTTTTGGGAATTTGATTTACTTCTGTTTGAAGATTTCTTTTTCAATCTCGCTCCACACATTTATTAGGTCCTCGAATACACTGGGAAAGTCTTCAACCCTTCCGTTGATTTTTGTATACAATACTTTCGTTTGAGACAGCTGCGGCAGTATGGCAGTACGCGACTGCACCTCTGATTGGGTGATTTCTTTGGCATTTATCTTGCTAGCCTCTATCCCAATGGTCGCCAAACTTATGAGCCTGTCAGCTAGAATAGCATTTATAAATCTTCTAGTGAGCTACAGCTACCTAGGAATATTAGACTGAAGAAAGTACGGTACCTACGCAAAATGAAATTTTCACACTTTTATTACCTATTAAGATATATTTCTAGTTTTGAAATCTACTTATCTCATATAAAAAAGTATAACAAAAGTTGAAATGTACATTTCAATGAGAGCAGCGGAACTCTTTTTGGTCATAAAGTATTTTCTTGCTGTTTGGAGTGTACTTTTTAGTCGCCATTCTGATGCAGTGTCTCCAAATTTTCATCAGCCTATATAGATTTTGTATGAATTTCATACTTGAAAAAGATGCTTCACTCAAGTAAGTAGTGCTGAACATAGCTTTCAACCTCAATGCAAGTTGAATAATATTTGGATATTTTTCTTTGGGGACTTGAGGCAAAATATTTCCTGTTGTAGAAAGTGATCTGAGAGACAGATCATTTTGAAAATCTACAAATTCCATTTCAACTGAAGCCTGATCTCCATCAAAATGGATCTCCATCAATGTTTTACAGCACAAGCTGCAAAATCTTCTGCATGGATCTCTACAAGAGAGAGTTGATGAATTGTACCATAATATGCTTTTAAAATCTTTAAATCGTTGATCAAACTGTTGTCTCAAGTCTGAAAGAATTGTAACGTATTCTTGGTTATTGCTGCGGTGCTGTGGAGGATTTTTCTCGTCATTGATTTTCTTCAGACTAGGAAAGAGTTTATATTCAAACTGGATGACATTCTTTTGCACGAGCATTTCTGTGAGCTACCGGTAGCTCGTGATCGACTGTTTGGCGACCACTGCTCTCTCCTATTCTGTCTCTTTTGGTCTTCTCGAACTTTACGCAGTTCTGGAAACTGTTTCAGAATCACTTCATATTGAGCCTGTTTCGTTTTCCATTAGTGAGAGTTTTCAATGCTATTAACTTGCCTAACCCTATTTTCTTAAGAAAATTGTACCTTTCTAAATCACACCTCTCTTGAGCTTCCCGTTTATGACGCTTTAGAGAGAGAGGACTGGCACCCACTCAATTCAATTCATTTTATTCAAAAACTTTATACATTTCATAGTATGTAAAAACAAAGTAAAGACGATACATTAGTTTGTAACATTAATATGAAAAACAAGTAAAAAGTAAATGAATAACTCCATGCTTGGACGACAAGTCCGTGTGCATGGAGGAGTCTTCTGACAATCGATAAGAAAAATTATAACTATACTTTAATGACACTAGATACAATAAAAAATCTAGTAACTAAAAACTTAACAATAGAATAAGAAATTGAAAATAATAAGCAAAAAATAATAGGGCTCAACTAAGTGACGAACGAAAAAAAAAATTATTAAATTAATTTGCGGCATTTAAGGTATCATACAATCAATATATAAATAAAAAGTACAGTATCTGTGGTTGAAGGAGAAGAAAAAACTGAACCACCCCAATTATAGGTAAGGACGAACTATTAGGACGGGCTATTACAGCTAGACATAAGGAGACCGCAACAGAGCCTCTGCAGCCACCGGGCCAATACTGAGAAGCCACCTGCTCACTCCACGCTTACAGATGGCGATGCTACACCCCTCACCAATTGATAGAATTTCTGGAGGAGCATTACGATAAAGCCAATGGGCCAAATGGAAACAGTTTGATAATTGCATTGAGTTTTCGAGACAAGGGATTTGGATGTTAATATTTAATCTATTCCTGGTAGGATAATTATGCTGAATTTCTGTGAATAGGGGATTGTTTTTTTTTTAATAAAAATTAAAAGGTTTTTAATGAAGAGCTGTTTAATATTCAAAACTGGAAATTCGAGGAAAAACAAATCAGTAGGGTATCAGTTATTTTTCAAAAGAAGCGTTTTAATGAATGATCTTTGTGAAACTGCAAGGGGCTGCAATACATTGGATGAGGCACCCCCCCACGCCAAGATGCCATATTCGAGCAGGGACTGAACATAAGCATGATAAACGTTCCTACAGTGACCGGCACCCAGGACTTGCCCTAGCTGACCAAATGTGTAATTCAGCTTTCGCAGCCGCTGCCTCAGGTACTGCACATGAGCCCCCCAGCTCAGCTTATGATTGAATACAACACCCAGATACCTATACTGTTTAACTTGTTCAATAGGTGGACAGCCACAGACAGCAGACAATGGATTGCCACATGAATGCAACCTGAGCTCAATTGGTCCTGGGCTGTTACGTTGGAAAACTGGGAGGCACTTAGTTTTTTTAATATTAATTGACAGGACATTGTTGTCAAACCAGTCCTTCAGCTTGACGAGATCGATGGATGCTTGATTGAAACATTCATTCCAAGTTGAACCCACTGAGACCAGGGCAGTATCATCGGCAAAAAGAAACAACTGACCCTGTAGGTTCAACCTTGATATGTTGTTGATATAAACAAGAAAGAGTAAAGGCCCCAAAGTACTCCCCTGGATTACACCATAATCCACTGTCTTGAGGTCACTTTCCACCCCATTCAATGAAACTTTCTGTTGTCTATTTTCAAGATAGCTTTTGAACCAGTTGATTGTGGTATCTTTAACTCCTATTGCTTCAAGTTTAGTGATAAGTTTACTACTGTCAATTGAGTCGAAAGCCTTGGCTAAATCCAAAAATGTGATTAGTACTTGCTCACCTGATTTTGATGTTACATATTTTGTTATTTCAAATAAAGCATCAGAGGTAGTTTTAGAGCATCTGAAACCAAACTTGTTTGAGATTATGTTATTGACGTTTAAAGAATCACTCAACTGAATTTTAACACACTTTTCTAGAATTTTAGCCAAGGCAATCAAAAGAGAAATAGGTCTAAAATTACTAACAGAGGATTTCGAACCAGATTTAAAGATGGGAATAACCTTGGCAATTTTGAATGGTTCTGGAAATTTCCCAGATGAAATGCTGAGGTTTATCACATACAGAAGCGGGATTAGTAGCTCATGCACACTCTCCTTAAGCAGTTGAGTAGGGATGGCATCCCAACCTGCCGCAGAGCGACCCTTCATACCGGCCACTGCTCCCAGCAGATCACGCCCGGTAACAGGTCGCAGCGCAAACAGAGATTTTCTATCTCTTCTCGCGAAAATCCACTCTCCCTTTGTTAGGCGGGACACAAAGTTTACTACTATTGTAGGCGGATTACTATTGTTTTTGTTTCTGCTAGGCAATCTATGACATGCTGAAACGTCGTATCTTTCGAATTTCACGTTGAGTAGGAATGCAAGCTTTTGCAATATGTTAAGAATATTTTCACCTTTTTAGTACTAGGTACACCGGAAATTATTATATTGTTCTTCCTAGTTTGCTGCTGTAAATCTTCGATATCTTGCTTTAATACTTTCACTTCGTTGGATAGGCGCGTATTTTCTAGTATTATTTTATTAATGTTAGTACGGTAGTGTTTTCAATGCAATTAGTTTCAATATTACTGTATTTAGCTTTCAAGTCACTGATGTCACTAACCACCGTATTTAATGTTTTGTTTATTTTATCTAGTTTGTCATTGTTCTCTTTCCGAAAAGCCTTAATTAGTTCCGTGAGAGAATTTGAATCGTCTGTTTCGGAATCAAGACGGGTGGAACATTTGTCGCACTTCCAATTTTTTCGTAAACTTGATTTTTTATTAGGATCACTTGAAGTAGAATCAACGCAAGTTGGGTGGAAAGAACTATTACACCCATTACCAGTACATTTAAAACTATCCTTTGCTGGAACTGCACTGTTGCACTTTTTGCACGTATCCATGATTTTAAATGCACACAAACCAGAAATTGATAATGTAATATATTACAAACTGAAATTATTAACAACTGAAAATTGAAATCTGTTGAATTGTTAACGACCACGTTAAAGCACGGTGAAGCAAACGCCTGCTGGTTAGAAAGATAACGATAAGCTACTCGAAACTAGATGCTTTCTCATCGGCTGCCCGATTACGACTGAACTGAGACAATTTCCATCAACAACGCGTGGGATTCCTTTGCCTTCTTCCTGTTGTCCGAGTAAATTCTCATTGCAATGTGATGTTCTTCCAAATTTCCTGTTCCTAGCAACTCATTACTAAATTCATCCTTTTCCTTCCACTTTTGAGTCTTCCAGACCAGGGGTCTCCAACCTTTTTTAGCCAAGGGCCACATTGTTAATTCTTGGGATACTTAGAGGGACAATAGCAAGGATGTACGTGGAATTTGACTTTTGGGGGGACACACGACGGCGGATTTGGGGCGTGTAAAATTATTATATTTCCATTAAAATAATATGAGGAGTTTTAAGTAGGTTTAATTAAAACACAGGAAGAAACAAGCCATTTCATTTCAATACAAAGTCCAATTTATTGAGTGTAAAAAGGTCATAAGAAAACTTGACAATGCATGAATTTAGCAAGTTAAACAAAATGATAATAAATTTTTTATAGTAATAGGACAAAGTTGCCAAGCTAAAAGAGAATACTTATTTTTAGTGAGAAGATTGCATTCCTTTTCCACTTGAAATGTCCGCTCATTTAGGATCAAACTTTGTGGTTCCGATCATTAAAATTGTTTTCAAATGTTCATCTGACAAGGAAGATCTGTATTTGGATTTAGCAAACTTCATTTTTGAAAATGTCTGCTCACACTTGTAGGTAGATCCAAAAAGAGAAAAAATAGCTTCAGCATGGTTTTTTATGTTTTAGTATTTTTCTGGGAGAGACATGTACAGTCCGTGCAGACCATTTGCTAATATCTAGCAATGGTTGATCGCTGCTTGTTTACTGCTTATTTTACTCTTATTAAGAAATGGAGTGGCTAGTAAGAGAAGAGTACTGAACTCACAGTTATTGTCAAAAATGTTTATAAATATATATTTTTGAAAATCTGTAGCAATAACTCTCGGCGGGCCGGACAAAATCTATCCGCGGGCTGTAGGTTGGAGAACCCTGTTCCTGACCCTGAGGCGAGAGTAAGATTCTCCCTTATCTCCACTCTCTCTTTCACGAATTCGTTTTCTCCTGATGTGCTCCTGCAACTTCTTTAGGGAATCATTGTGATTTTTCGCATCCAACAAACTTTTAAACTGGAAAATTCTAGGTGGTGGAGTTTCGCTCTCCATCTTCTCTAATTTAGGTGTTTCCTGCGCCCTTCTCCTGTTTTCAGCATATATTCTCTGAGCTACTCTTTGATGTTTCGGCTGAATGATATCCTTAACTTTTGTTGTTGGGTTTCCACTACATTCGCCCAAAACTTTTTCTCCTGTTTTCAAAGCTTGCAACTTCAATCTCACTCTCATCATCTCAACAAAACAACAAAAAGGTCTTACATAAATAATAAAAGATACAGTGATACTTACAATAGATTCCATGATTTTAAGAAATACTGGAGAGTAAATCAAAATGTAAATTAATCCCCCTCTTTAGCTGGGTCTCCACTACTTTCACCCAAAACTTTTTCTCCTGTTTTCAAAGCTTGCAACTGCAATCTCACTCTCATCATCTCAACAAAACAACAAAAAGGTCTTACATAAATAATAAAAGATACAGTGATACAATAGATTCCATGATTTTAGCGTTAATACAACTAAAAACACTGAAGAGTAAATCAAAATGTAAATTAATCCCCCTCTTTAGCTGGTCGCTTGGCTCAGTTGAACTTGAAACTCTCTTTCGTTCTCAATGATCAACTGAGAAAGGCTACTGTCAACCTCATTATAGTTTGCTTTGTTTTGCAACGTTTCTGGAAGTAGATTCGGTCATGTTGGTAGATCGTGGACTGGTACAGAATAGACAGGAACCCTCTCTTTCAAGGAGTTCGCCTTGTCTTGCAAAGTTTCAGACTGAATACTCAGTTTCAACTGAATACTTCCACACTCAGAATGGTGATTATTTGAATTCTTCATTATATATTGCGTGAAACAGTTTCAATCCACATGAGAAACATCAATGTTTGTATGAAGGTTGATAAGGTTTTCGATTCTGGAAGGCAATATTCTTCATCTGATTTTTTTATAAATCCTAAATTATCTTGTATCATAACGGGAGCCTGTTTGAAGGATGTATGCAAATTAGAAAGTACAATTGATTGAATGAAAAAGTATACTTCACCTCACCTACAACGAATTTGTGTGTGAGAAATTATTAATTCATTAGCATTTGAATAATTGTGATTTCCATCTGTTAATGAATTATGTTGTGAGCAGGTAAGTTAATACTCTATTAGAATCTTTCATATTTTATCCAGCAGTACAGGAGAAGAAATAAGTTTTGAAAATTTCAGAATGAGGTGGAGAAAAAATAATATACACTATGGGCCGGTTTCGGAGCTCGGGATTTAGCTAAGTTCTAGACTTTAACTGGCTTTAAACTCTGGAGTCAGAAAATTGGCTTTTCGAGTCAGAGCGTTAACCTAGTCGAGGACTTGAATAGACTATGGAGTTTAGAGATAACGTTAGACCCTGGAGTTTATAATTTCGCTTTCTGAGTGAAGGGCTTATAAGTCCAGGACTTGAATTAGATTCTCGCACCTTTCCGAGTCGAGGATTCATCAAAAATCGTTAGTCCAGGATTTAAAACAGCGTGATTTTAAACCCTCGACTGGGGTAGGGTTTAAATTCAAGTTCTAGACTCAACTGAGCAAACACAATTCAGTTATTGTTTTGGAGTAGATAAAAAGTCAAATAGATGTCATGGAATATCTAAATTAATAATTTATAGTTTGCAAGTTCATTTTGAAATGAAATTGTATCAGAATTATGCATAAAAAACTAACCTCATTTTACGACTGTGACATAACCTAAAAATGTTCAAGCAAAATAATACAAGAATTGCCTTGGAATTTATAATCCAATCTGAATGTTATTAATCAATGTCATATTCAACATATTAATAATAATAACAATAATAAATTATTTTTCCATTTTTTTAAAACATATACGTTTTGAAACTCAATAGCCTAATTAAATTTTTATTCCAAAATCACTGGTTAGGATCAATGATCAATCCAACGTAAAATGAAATGTTTATTCATTCACCTTTCAAAAGTTTTGCTTTGAATAGGCCTACAAAGAAATCAATTTGTATTTTTACAAAGTAGTTTTTATAACGTAAAATGAAATGTTTATTCATTCACCTTTCAAAAGTTTTGCTTTGAATAGGCCTACAAAGAAATCAAATTGTATTTTCACAAAGTAGTTTTTAGAGCATGCTCATTTGAATTGTCCCGCTGTAATCAGCTGTTTCCGTTTTGCTATAATGCCAACAATAAAACAGCAGAATATTGTGAATTTCCCTCATGTTTACTGCGTTAAGTGTAGAAACACACAGACAGCGTAGAGTAGCTAGCGTATGTTTTGTGTGAACAAAGTCATGCATTGAATGGTGTTTGTACACACTGGGTAGCGTATTGGAGCTAGCGTAGAGTAGCGTATACCGGAGGAACAAACTATAGTGAGGTCCACGTTATAATGGCAGTGGATAAAGATAGAAGAAAAGCGATGCCGATTTTCTGCATTAATTAATTATATTTCTACACTGTCAAAAACATAAATTGTCATTGTTGTGGACCTAGAAAAGGATAGTACCACCGGCTTTGTCGAATGATTGACAAGGATAGCAACACCAAAGTTGAACAAATACTGTCATTATAACGTGGACCTTACTATAGTTTGTTTTTCTCGGTGCGTATTCAAGCGTATAACCTCAAATATTAAGATGATCACAATAACTCTGACTGGCGGGAGCATTTAAACACTGTGTGGTAATCAATTATATTGAAAATTAGTATAATTTTTTTATGAAATAAGAAATATGTTGGAAATAATATAATATGCTCATTCATTTTTCAAAATACTGATTAATAATAACACTGATTAAAGAACTTCTATTATATAATTCTCACTTATAACTCATAAGTTATTGAGTTATAATAGTTATAATTATTGTAGTTATTATATTATGAATAATAACTCATAACTTGAAGTAGCACTAATATTATGAGGTATAATCTTCCTTTCAGAATAAGGTATAACTTTCCCAGCATAGAATTTTTCAACACACTACAGTTGAAAAAATGTAGACATACAGAGTTATTGGAAATCATGGAGAGCTCAACATTATTCCTTTTACAAGGGTAATTTGAAATAAATTAAAACATTGAAAATCTGAATAGTAGCCTATCTACTCATTTACTTCTATTTTCCATCTTTCCATGGATTAATAAATTTATAGGTATTCATTATTGCTTGCAGACCCAGACTATTGAACTCTCGGCAAGTATTATTCATTAATCCCAATTCATGGATTAGTCCTGGTAATAGATATTAATATATTATTCCAAGTTTTTGTCAAAAATTAATGTTTAATCATTAATTATTAGCCTACTCAATAATTGTTAACTTAATATTTTCATCTTGTTGAGCTTTGTGATCTTGTTATCTGCTTGATTATAATTTGTAAATATTGTGAAATGGATTGAATCTGAATTTAAATTTTGCCGCCTTTACGCTACGCTACGCTTTCTGTGTGATTTCGAATACGCTACGCTACTCTACTCTACGCTACGCTTTCCTGTGTGTTTCTACACTTGAAGTCCTGGACTCAAATAAGTCGAGAACTTGATAGACTCCGGAGTTTAGAAGATAAAATCGTGACTCAGAAAGTCAATTTAGACCTGAGAGCCTATTTTAGTCCTGGACTCTGTAAGTCCAGAACTTATAGATCCCGAGCTTGGAAACCGTCCCTTATTGTTTTGGAGTAGATGAAAAGCCAAATAGATGTTCATGGAATACCTAAATTATTTGGATTAGTACATCTAAATTAATAATTTATTGTTTGCAAGTTCATTTTGGAATAAAATTGTATCAGAATTATGAGTAAAAAACTACCATAACCTTATTTTATGATGACTGTGACATAACCTATAAATGTTCAAGAAAAATAATACAAAGATTACCTTGGAATTTATATGCCAATCTGAATGTTATCAATCAATGTCATATTCAACATATTAATAATAATATAACAATAACAAATTATTCGTCTATTCCAGTTTTTTTTTAATCAAATATGTTTTGAAACTCAATAGCCTAATGACATTTTTATTCCAAAATCACTGGTTAGGATCAATGATCAATAATAGCATAACGTAAAATCAAATGTTTATTCATTCACCTTTCAAAGGTTTTGCTTTGAATAGGCCTAAAAAGAAATCGAAATGTATTTTTACAAAATAGTTTGGAGAGCATGCTCATTTGAATTGTCCCGCTGTAATCAGCTGTTTCCGTTTTGCTATAATGCCAACAATACAACAGCAAAATATTGTGAATTTCCCTCATGTTTACTGCATTAAAGGGGGTCGCAGAGTATCGCCAGGCCTCAATACCATCACAACCATAAAATTGGGACGAATTGGGCTATTTTGTCAAACTGGGGCAACGACAAACTAGGTCACTTCACGCACAGGACAAGCTTGGTTTACTCGCAGAAATCCATGCTTTCAAAAAATCAATATAAATAATAATTTCATTTCAATATAATATTAACGTTTGTATAAGTAATAAATAGTATTCCATTTTATTCATCATATTCAACTATCAATTTCGAGTAACTGGTCAAGCAGTCAACAGTTCGGTCAATAGAATTTTCCTATTTAGTAGAGCCAGGATGATGATCACTAATAATTATTAGAATTGCTATAAAATAGATAACCCAAATTGACCACCTTCTCTGATCTGAGCCTATAAATATCTTAGATTTGTTTCCGATACAGTTAGATACTAGAAGGAGATTCAAGAAAAAATGATATCAACATTATGTTTTCATAAATTTATTGTTTCCCTGAATATGATGGAATTCCCCAATTCAAGAATATTACTAAAACTAATGATAACTCCTATAAAACACTTTTAATAGGCCTATTTACTTTTCAGCCATTTTAATGTTACTACACACTAAAAGGAATACAGGTTCAGTGCTGCCAAAAAATGATAGATGTAAAATAGGAATAGACCCAGTTTGTCTTTCACTGTTCCACTTTGGTAGCGTACGTAAAAACTGACCATTTTTATGGTAAGTGGCGGCTTTCAGGGCAGATGGAACTCTGGCGACCCCGTTAAAGTCCTGGAATCAAATAAGTTGAGAACTTATAGACCCTGGAGTTCAGAAGATAAAATCGTGACTCAGAAAGTCAATTTAGATCAGAGAGCTTATTTTAGTTCTGAACTCTGTAAGTCCAGAACTTATAGATACCGAGCTCGGAAAACGGCCCTAAATGTATGATGATCTAATTACTTGTTTGCTGACCTCATGTTCAATGCTGAGCAGCCACCTCCCTAACCCACGCTTAAAGACAGCAATGCTGGTCCCCTCGGAGCGCAACCGAGGGAAGGTTATGGTAAAGGCAATGAACCAAGTAATACGAGTTGGAAGAATCTAGGTGATGAATGATTCTGGGAATCTGAATACCCATATGTAATCTTCTTCTAATTGGATAGTTGTCTTTAATGTTGTGAATATTTATGTTTTTTAATATATAAACTGCAAGACTTTTCATGTAGACCTGCCTTATAATATGAATGGGGAAATCTTGAAACAGAAAGTTTATGGGATATCTTGCCCTCTTCTTGAGGGGTTTTTCATAATAGCATTTTCTGAGACAGAAAGAGGTTTCAAATCAGCTGAAGATGAACCAACTCATGCAAGCATGCCATATTCCAGGAGGGATTGAATAATAATAATAATAAATAAATTGGCCTTTATTCAATTTCACAATAAATGCATTACAAAAGAAATCAATTATAACATTTTATCATCAGCATTTTTTCTCCATGGCTGAGTGCCTTCTGGAAGAGTAAATGGAATTTATATGTTCAGATTCTAAAGAAATGTAGAAAGTTTAAAAACAATAACTTGAACAAAAATGATCAAAAATTGAACTGCTGGACTAGAAAGAATGTGTACTGGCATGCCTCCCTGCAGTACCGGCTCACCGCCTGCCAGTGTTGACCATTCAGGTGTGCCCGCAACTCCTCTTCAGACAGGATACTCTTCCGCAGGTGTCTCGTCCGGATCTCAGCGAGAACAGGGCATCTGGCGATGAAGTGAGGCACACCCTCATCTTCCTTCAAATTGCAGAGGGAACATGTCTTGACATCACAATCAAAGGAGTACTTGTTCAGCAGGATGAGCTCAGTCCTTGCCTTCAGGAACCATTTGACCAGCGTGAAGTCGTCCTGCTGATGAACATAGTCGGTGCAACGTTCAAGCTGTGGGGTAGATTGAACACCTCTGGCTCACCATCAATCTTTTCTGAAGTTCTCCTGTAGTTTCTAGGAGGGATTGAACGTATGCATAATTATGCGGTTCTGCACTGAACCACAGCCAACACCTGACTAATCTGACCGAATGCTTACAGTGATCTTATTTTAATTTTGAATTACTGGATTTGAGGTAACTAATTGAATTTGCAATTTAAGATAAACCCCAAGTATCTGAACTCTTCTACAGGTAACCGAGTTTCCGAGTCTAGTTTTCCGAGAGCAATCTCACAATCATTCTTAATTTTTTGTTGATTTTTACTTTTCACAATGATACTTATATCATCGGCATACAACACTGAATCAGAAGGAACGAGATGAGCAGGCAGATCATTCATATAAATGATAAACAAAACAACATACACAGATAGTTTTTCCTTGTAAGATGATAACTCTTTCAGGGAATAGTTGTTTCCATGAATAAATATTAGAGCATGTTCTATCAGCTTTTTAGACTCATCCATCGAGTAGAGTGTTGTCATCTCCACTTTATATTTTGATGGCACATAATTCTGATCAGCAATCTTTTCTTCTTTCTTTTTAGTTGGTATGATAAAATTTTCCTTATTTTTTACACGCTCATTTCAACTTTTATTCTTGGCACTCATTTTTGTCATAAATCGTTACAAATGCCAATATTTATTGGAGAGTTTGTGGTTTTGAAATTATTCAAATAGCCAACATCATCATTTTCACGGAAATAATAATTTTTTTTTATTATTTAACCCTAGAACGGTGACGTTCCAAAAAGGTCACTTAAGAGTAACCATGAGTAAATTTTACTCCCATTCTAGCTTTTTTCGCAATAACTTAATAAATCAGTAGAAATGTAATAATTTTATATGAAAACATGATGAAATACAGTTCTGCAGTTAATTTATTTGTAAATAATGTAATTGATAATGTTGATATAATTGATAATATTGATGTAATTGAAATTCAGTCAATGTCTTTGCTGGAATACGTCCAATTAGTATGAGATCAATCATATTTAGCATCCCTTACATGTCTTCTTTTGATGCTCTCCACATATTGGTTTTTGACATGTAGAACAGTAGGTTGTAGTGTATCTTCTCTTTGTGTATGGACAGTATGAGCCGTATTTTCTTTCTTTTTTGTCTTTTACAACTGGGGCGTGTTGTTCTTCAATTGCTCCATCAACAATTTTTGTCAACATGGCCTTCACTTCCTTATTGAGATGAACATTTTGCTGTCTCAGACTCTGCCTGTCTCTTGTGAGCTGCTCATGTAGTTTCAGCATAAATCCTAGTCTACATAGTGGCTTCCCACCTTTTGCAATAACATTGTTCACAAAGATTACATATAAATTGATGGCTGCAATATTCAGTATATTGTAGAAAAGACACATTGGCCATATTTTGGTCTTTCTGCCACAGTTCATGTTACTGCACATCATGTTGAATGTGTCCACAGCCCCTTTAGTTTGGTTATAATAAATGTGAGTATAATGTCTGGTTTCTTTGTAGATGGATCCAGTTTACTGTCACTATGCATTGATGACAGCAATGCCACTGTCTTATTCTCTTTTGTTTTGTATGATACAGCTGTTAAATGTTCATGGAACATGATCCAACTGCCCTATTTTTCAATTTTGGATTAGTAAATTCTTTTGGAAACTCAGGTTTGTTCTGTTTCACAGTACATACGACCGTCAGCTTTTTTCTTTCAGCATGGAGATGACAAGAGAGATGCTGCTGAACCAATTGTCCATAGTTACATTGCGATTTGATCCTTCAATGGACTAATCTATTTACTAGAGTTGCAGCAACTGGTTTACCAGCTTCCACTGTACCTTTCCCAATGTAGATAATCGCATCCAACTAACAAAACAACATACACAGATAGTTTTTCCTTGTAAGATGATAACTCTTTCAGGGAATAGTTGTTTCCATGAATAAATATTAGAACATGTTCTATCAGCTTTTTAGACTCATCCGTCAAGTAGAGTATTGTCATCTCCACTTTATATTTTGATGGCACATTATTCTGATCAGCAATCTTTTCTTCTTTCTTTTTAGTTGGTATGATAAAATTTTCCTCATTTTTACACGGTCATTTCGACTTTTATTCTTGGCACTCATTTTTGTCATAAATCGTTACAAATGCCAATATTTATTGGAGAGTTTGTGGTTTTAAAATTATTCAAATAGCCAACATCACCCATCACCTTTCAATTGACAAATTTCAGGTTGAAACCTACCTGTAAATTATTGCAAACTGTGGAATGTGGGTATTGATGTATCGATACCCAAACCCATCCCTAAAAAATAGCATACTATACTTCAGATTTTACTGTACTTTGTAATGTATACTTTATACTGATTATACTTTATACTGTACTTCAGATTAGCCTTCATATCCTAGCCTTGAAGCAAAAGGAACAAAAGAATTTACACAATAAGTTAATAATTTTTCTGTTTCATTTTTGTCAGATTTTCATTTTAGTTTCACTTTTTAAACCTTTGTAGCAGTTTCACTTTTTAGTATACAACAATATTATTATGGCCAATTTGGTTGAATTGTTACAGTGTTGTCAGACTGTGAAACCGTTAAAATTTTGGTTAGTTAACCGGAAAACCTAAACGGGATTAAAAACTCTTTGTAATTTTCTTCCACTGGTACCGGCACGCACCTGGCACTAGCTTGCAATTCGGGAAATCAAATTTAAATAGTTTTTCCTAAATATTATTGATAGCAGAGATTATTTTTAACATTCTGATCAAAATTAAACTCTGGTTCATTTAACATTATATTCAGTTACTTCTGATCATATTGTAAGGTAGCTGGTGAGAAGAAAAAGAAACTATAGCTTTCGGTTTTTATTTAACATCAAAAATTATATATTCAATACGAATATTCCAATATTAAACTGTGCGAAATGGAAAACAAATGCAATTGAAATAAAGGAAAGATTACAACAATAATCAACAATCAAAATTTCTGATTATAATAATCAGATGATAATTTAACCCTAGATTCATAATCTCCTATTATTGTAGCACTATTCATAATCTTTCGTCTGTTAGACTACCTTGGTAGAGGAACTAAAAAAAAATGTTTTTAAAATAACTATTTTATTGATACAGAATTAAATGATGCAGAAAGGCATTACTTACAATATTTGAGGATGTTTCATGAGTTTAGTCCAATGATGAACAGTTTGTACTCATTTTTGCTTGATGTTGTAGACAGAGAAACTTTTTGCATTTGAAGCAGGAGAACCTTGTCATTCTTCTTATTTTAGATGGACAAAATGCACATATCTTTCTCTCAGCTTGTCCGTGAAGTTCAGGGTCACTCTGTCCAGCTTCTGCTCCAAGTATCTCTCCAATGTTTGTTTTCAGATTCTTCCGCAGGGTCGGTATTCAATTCGGTTCTGCAGGTGCGGTTTTGTTAGCTCCTCACATACTTGCTTAGCAAACTCTCTCCGGTTGATTGGCTTCTTCTTTTCCTTTACTGAATTATGAACATATATCACATAGGCATTGACTAAAGTGCTGTTGACCATTCCATAAAAAATGCACAGTGGCCATCGCTGTGTCTTGTGGCTGCATGACATGTTACTTGACATCTCATCAAACGTGTCAACTGCGCCCTTTGTTGAATTATAAAATTCAACTATATCTGGTTTTCCTGTTGTTTCAGATACAGTACCATTTTCGTGAGTAGTGGAGAGTAGAAACACCATTTTAGACTTCTTTGCCTTGTATGATACTAAAACCAGCTCGTTATTGTAAGCGAACATTACAGAGCCTATCTTCCTTGACTTTTCATTGCTCATTTCAGGAGGGATCTCCTTTTTGTTACTACGTAGAGTTCCAACTATTGTCAGCTGATGACTGCTCAACATATCCTTTGCTAGTGGGATGGATGTAAACCAATTATCCATGGTTACATTCCTATTTGTACCATGAATTGTTTTGGTGAGTTCTTTTGTATAATAAGCTCCTAAGGGCAGACCAGATGGGTTGGAGTCCTTCCCCAAGTATGGAATTCCATTGATCAGATATTTTGTTTTCACATCACACAGCATCATTATTTCAATGCCATATTTGTTTGGCTTTGAGGGAAGATACATTTTGAATGGACAACGTCCTCTAAAGCCTAGCAGTTGCTCATCTATTGTAACGTATGAACCAGGGCAGTAATTACTTTTGCAGGAATCCATGAACTTTTCCCAAATATTTCTTATGGAAGCTAATTTGTCTACTTTTTGACGTTCAGAGCGGGTGCCTTTATCATCAAATTGTAATGTGTTCAGCAGAAAATCAAATCCATCTCTACTCATAGCCGAAATATAGCGTGTTCCACTAAAGGTAGGTTCAAAAAGTTCTTTAGAAGTGAGATGGTTGTCTTTCATGGCAGCTGTTAACACTAAGAGTCCTAACAAAGCATCGATTTCAACTGAATTGGTTGGTGATACAGTAGCAGATTGTTGTCGATAGCTCTTACTTCTCATAGATATTTCTTCATTTGTGTATTGCACAATATCATCCACAATACTGGGGGAGATAAAAATTTTAAAACAGTCCACAGGTCTTGTAATGTTCTGGGCATTATTGACTGGTCTTTGATGAAAATGAATAATATTTCTTCTTTGATGTCTATTGGTTCTAGTTCTTGGCTTTGATGACCATTTATGTCCATTCTTGCCAGATAAACTCCTTTTTTCGATAAAACAATAATTTTGTGACTAACTACAGAAGATAAATAAATATTATTTTCATGGGCATCAATACAAGTCACTTGTGATTCAAGAGATCTGTTGATATCAGTCACTCTGTCATGTCCACATTCATGTCAGTGCAGGATTCATCTGATGAATTGTCACTTGATGATGGATGATATTCGGCATCTTCGTCGTCATCGTGGCTGTCACTGTCTATTGACATAGTTGTGAAGGTGTCACTGTTATTAATTGTAAAATTTGAGCTTTGTTGACTGGTTGATGGCACATTTGGATCAAAAACTCCTGTTGAAATATTCCTATCAGATAAATCTGTTGGATTCTCTGTTAATTCATCCAATTGTATGGACTCTGATGAAGACTCTCCCTCCTGGTTCTCACTATTATGTAGGTGCAAAAGTATTGATGAACGTTGCCCACTTGCGCCTTGTTGTTGCTCCCCTTCTGATGGATGGTAATCAGGGTCTGCATCAGTGTCATCTGCAGAAGTTTGATGCTCTGATTCACATTCTTCATAATCTGATATTTCACTTTCATCATTGTCAATATCAGGTTCAATATCACCTTCAGAAACACCTTTTTGAAGTTCACACAGCAATTGACGTATTTCACTTTCATCCTCTAAAGTGAAAACTGACCTTCCCCTATTCATAAACACTCGTCTCTCAGACTATGGCACAACAAAAACACAACATAACCTCAAAACCAGTTACAATACATCACCGATCGCATGCACAGCACTGACTGGAGAACTAGTTGGTAGATGAGAAGGGAGGACAGCCCTCCCCCACACTCCCTTCCGTCGTCTGACAGGCGAATGATTATGAATCTAGGGTTAAGGGCTACTCGCTTAGCTGATCTGTGGTCGTTCAGTTTTTTTTTATAATAAAAAACAAAAATTACTATTTAGAATTATGGATCAGAAAAATTAAAAAATACACAATTGACTATTATCTTAAAAAGAGTCCCTTGGCCTGCTCCTCAAGGTCCAGTTAAAGCACTCCCAATTTTAAATAAAAAAAAATTACAAAAAAAACTCTGCCAGTTGATTGAATCAAAAACACCAGCTTTCCCAATTCTCTAGTTGAAGCCGTCATTAAAAACAAGTTCCATGGACACTCTTATTTCAATAATAATATGGCACAATTTCAATTATTTTCACAATAAATCTTATGATCAGCAAATCTCATGCTTTCAAATACAGTTAGTTTATATTTATTTATGGAGACAACAGGTAACCCCATTCAGTCTCCTGTACAAAACAACAATAAATTATTGAATACCTACAAATATGTTATTGGAGTAGGAGGTTGAAGAGGCTGTGAGATTTGAAATTTGTCTGTTCATTAAGGATGTTGTGGGGGTCTCTTTTGATATGATCATAATTTCGAATTGTTCTAGGGTGTTTAGTTCAGGTTTATGATGTGTGAAATTTTCAAATTTGTGGCTACGTCTGTGTAGGTGTGATTGTTTTCAATTATGTGGGTGGCAAATGCTGATTCGGGGTTTTTGATGTGTTCTTTGAATCTTTTTTTTTTTAAATGAACGTCCATTCTGATCTGAGTCATAGTTTTGGCTATTTGAACAGTCAAGTTTGCATACCCTTGGGTTTTCATATATGTTTTGTTTCTATTATTTTTTGGTAAAAATAGGTTTTTGGTTTGGAATGCTATATTATATATGTGTATTTTTTCCAATGAAAAGACAATAGTGAACTTAAAACTTTCCAAATCATGAATAAAAACAAATTGGTGCAAACTCAAACACAAATCTACAAATTGATTTTTATTTTGTGAAAATAAGATTCGTTTTAAAACTCACCTTCATTAATTAAAACTCATTTTCGACAGTTGATAAGGCAGACATTTGAAGGAAGCATGGCCAGTATTGAGACAGTGTGATCAGTCAAAAGTTATTGAGAGTCACCAAGCTTTCACATATCGCTTATTGTTTGAAACAGCAATGTAATTTCCATCCATTTTCACGGAAATAATAATTTTTTTTTATTATTTAACCCTAGAATGGTGACGTTCCAAAAAGGTCACTTAAGAGTAACCATGAGTAAATTTTACTCCCATTCTAGTTTTTTCGCAATAACTTAATAAATCAGTAGAAATGTAATAATTTTATTTGAAAACATGATGAAATACAGTTCTGCAGTTAATTTATTTGTAAATAATGTAATTGATAATGTTGATATAATTGATAATATTGATGTAATTGAAATTCAGTCAATGTCTTTGATGAAATACGTCTAATTAGTATGAGATCAATCATATTTAGCATCCCTTACATGTCTTCTTTTGATGCTCTCCACATATTGGTTTTTGACATGTAGAACAGTAGGTTGTAGTGTATCTTCTCTTTGTGTATGGACAGTATGAGCCGTATTTTCTTTCTTTTTTGTCTTTTACAACTGGGGCGTGTTGTTCTTCAATTGCTCCATCAACAATTTTTGTCAACATGGCCTTCACTTCCTTATTGAGATGAACATTTTGCTGTCTCAGACTCTGCCTGTCTCTTGTGAGCTGCTCATGTAGTTTCAGCATAAATTCTAGTCTACATAGTGGCTTCCCACCTTTTGCAATAACATTGTTCACATAGATTACATATAAATTGATGGCTGCAATATTCAGTATATTGTAGAAAAGACACATTGGCCATCTTTTGGTCTTTCTGCCACAGTTCATGTTACTGCACATCATGTTGAATGTGTCCACAGCCCCTTTAGTTTGGTTATAATAAATGTGAGTATAATGTCTGGTTTCTTTGTAGATGGATCCAGTTTACTGTCACTATGCATTGATGACAGCAATGCCACTGTCTTATTCTCTTTTGTTTTGTATGATACAGCTGTTAAATGTTCATGGAACATGATCCAACTGCCCTATTTTTCAATTTTGGATTAGTAAATTCTTTTGGAAACTCAGGTTTGTTCTGTTTCACAGTACATACGACCGTCAGCTTTTTTCTTTCAGCATGGAGATGACAAGAGAGATGCTGCTGAACCAATTGTCCATAGTTACATTGCGATTTGATCCTTCAATGGACTAATCTATTTACTAGAGTTGCAGCAACTGGTTTACCAGCTTCCACTGTACCTTTCCCAATGTAGATAATCGCATCCAACTAACAAAACAACAAACACAGATAGTTTTTCCTTGTAAGATGATAACTCTTTCAGGGAATAGTTGTTTCCATGAATAAATATTAGAGCATGTTCTATCAGCTTTTTAGACTCATCCGTCAAGTAGAGTGTTGTCATCTCCACTTTATATTTTGATGGCACATTATTCTGATCAGCAATCAGTTTCTTTTTCAATCATAGCTTCTTTCTTTTTAGTTGGTATGATAAAATTTTCCTCATTTTTTACACGGTCATTTCGACTTTTATTCTTGGCACTCATTTTTGTCATAAATCGTTACAAATGCCAATATTTATTGGAGAGTTTGTGGTTTTAAAATTATTCAAATAGCCAACATCACCCATCACCTTTCAATTGACAAATTTCAGGTTGAAACCTACCTGTAAATTATTGCAAACTGTGGAATGTGGGTATTGATGTATCGATACCCAAACCCATCCCTAAAAAATAGCATACTATACTTCAGATTTTACTGTACTTTGTAATGTATACTTTATACTGATTATACTTTATACTGTACTTCAGATTAGCCTTCATATCCTAGCCTTGAAGCAAAAGAAACAAAAGAATTTACACAATAATAATTTTTCTGTTTCATTTTTGTCAGATTTTCATTTTTGTTTCACTTTTTAAACTTTTGTAGCAGTTTCACTTTTTAGTATACAAGAATATTATTATGGCCAATTTGGTTGAATTGTTACAGTGTTGTCAGACTGTGAAACCGTTAAAATCTTGGTTAGTTAACCGGAAAACCTAAACGGGATTAAAAACTCTTTGTAATTTTCTTCTGCTGGTACCGGCACGCACCTGGCACTAGCTCGCAATTCGGGAAATCAAATTTAAATAGTTTTTCCTAAATATTATTGATAGCAGAGATTATTTTTAACATTCTGATCAAAATTAAACTCTGGTTCATTTAACATTATATTCAGTTACTTCTGATCATATTGTAAGGTAGCTGGTGAGAAGAAAAAGAAACTATAGCTTTCGGTTTTTATTTAACATCAAAAATTATATATTCAATACGAATATTCCAATATTAAACTGTGCGAAATGGAAAACAAATGCAATTGAAATAAAGGAAAGATTACAACAATAATCAACAATCAAAATTTCTGATTATAATAATCAGATAATAATTTAAGGGCTACTCGCTTAGCTGATCTGTGGTCGTTCAGTTTTTTTGATAATAAAAAACAAAAATTACTATTTAGAATTATGGATCAGAAAAATTAAAAAATACACAATTGACTATTATCTTGTGAAAATAAGATTCGTTTTAAAACTCACCTTCATTAATTAAAACTCATTTTCGACAGTTGATAAGGCAGACATTTGAAGGAAGCATGGCCAGTATTGAGACAGTGTGATCAGTCAAAAGTTATTGAGAGTCACCAAGCTTTCACATATCGCTTATTGTTTGAAACAGCAATGTAATTTCCATCCATTTTCACGGAAATAATAATTTTTTTTTATTATTTAACCCTAGAACGGTGACGTTCCAAAAAGGTCACTTAAGAGTAACCATGAGTAAATTTTACTCCCATTCTAGTTTTTTCGCAATAACTTAATAAATCAGTAGAAATGTAATAATTTTATTTGAAAACATGATGAAATACAGTTCTGCAGTTGATTTATTTGTAAATAATGTAATTGATAATGTTGATATAATTGATAATATTGATGTAATTGAAATTCAGTCAATGTCTTTGATGAAATACGTCCAATTAGTATGAGATCAATCATATTTAGCATCCCTTACATGTCTTCTTTTGATGCTCTCCACATATTGGTTTTTGACATGTAGAACAGTAGGTTGTAGTGTATCTTCTCTTTGTGTATGGACAGTATGAGCCGTATTTTCTTTCTTTTTTGTCTTTTACAACTGGGGCGTGTTGTTCTTCAATTGCTCCATCAACAATTTTTGTCAACATGGCCTTCACTTCCTTATTGAGATGAACATTTTGCTGTCTCAGACTCTGCCTGTCTCTTGTGAGCTGCTCATGTAGTTTCAGCATAAATTCTAGTCTACATAGTGGCTTCCCACCTTTTGCAATAACATTGTTCACATAGATTACATATAAATTGATGGCTGCAATATTCAGTATATTGTAGAAAAGACACATTGGCCATCTTTTGGTCTTTCTGCCACAGTTCATGTTACTGCACATCATGTTGAATGTGTCCACAGCCCCTTTAGTTTGGTTATATGTGAGTATAATGTCTGGTTTCTTTGTAGATGGATCCAGTTTACTGTCACTATGCATTGATGACAGCAATGCCACTGTCTTATTATCTTTTGTTTTGTATGATACAGCTGTTAAATGTTCATGGAACAAGAACATGGATGATCCAACTGCCCTATTTTTCAATTTTGGATTAGTAAATTCTTTTGGAAACTCAGGTTTGTTCTGTTTCACAGTACATACGACCGTCAGCTTTTTTCTTTCAGCATTAAGATGACAAGAGAGATGCTGCTGAACCAATTGTCCATAGTTACATTGCGATTTGATCCTTCAATGGACTAATCTATTTACTAGAGTTGCAGCAACTGGTTTACCAGCTTCCACTGTACCTTTCCCAATGTAGATAATCGCATCCAACTAACAAAACAACATACACAGATAGTTTTTCCTTGTAAGATGATAACTCTTTCAGGGAATAGTTGTTTCCATGAATAAATATTAGAACATGTTCTATCAGCTTTTTAGACTCATCCGTCAAGTAGAGTGTTGTCATCTCCACTTTATATTTTGATTGCACATTATTCTGATCAGCCAGCAATCTTTTCTTCTTTCTTTTTAGTTGGTATGATAAAATTTCCCTCATTTTTTACACGGTCATTTCGACTTTTATTCTTGGCACTCATTTTTGTCATAAATCGTTACAAATGCCAATATTTATTGGAGAGTTTGTGGTTTTAAAATAATTCAAATAGCCAACATCACCCATCACCTTTCAATTGACAAATTTCAGGTTGAAACCTACCTGTAAATTATTGCAAACTGTGGAATGTAAAAAATAGCATACTATACTTCAGATTTTACTGTACTTTGTAATGTATACTTTATACTGATTATACTTTATACTGTACTTCAGATTAGCCTTCATATCCTAGCCTTGAAGCAAAAGGAACAAAAGAATTTACACAATAATAATTTTTCTGTTTCATTTTTGTCAGATTTTCATTTTAGTTTCACTTTTTAAACTTTTGTAGCAGTTTCACTTTTTAGTATACAACAATATTATTATGGCCAATTTGGTTGAATTGTTACAGTGTTGTCAGACTGTGAAACCGTTAAAATCTTGGTAATACTTTGAATCTTTTTTTTTAAATGAACGTCCATTCTGATCTGAGTCATAGTTTTGGCTATTTGAACAGTCAAGTTTGCATACCCTTGGGTTTTCATATATGTTTTGTTTCTATTATTTTTGGTCCTTGAATTGAGCTGTAATCTGGTATCTTTGTTAATGTAAGATTTGAACCCATTTGAGGACATACAGTTGAAGTAATCAGCTGTAGTTTTGTTGTTGGAGTTTTAATTTATATTTAGGTCGCCGAGAAATATAGAGTTTTTATGTTCTTTAGTAGAAGCTTGACAAGGTTCACTGGAGCTCCCAATCTTGCACATTCAGTAAATAGTATAATATTGCTACAAATTGTAGAAATAAATTTACATAAGGTATAATACGGTATTAATCCAAGAAGAAAAGATATAAAGAGGACCAGTTTGGGAGAGTAGGCCATGTCAGAGTTCTCAGATAAATTTTAGGCTTGACTAGTGAATACAGGCATGTTAAAGTTGTGAAGCTCAGTTTGGATGAAATATATATATATATATGTATATATATAATTTTCCTTTTCAGAAAGTTCTACAAAATAGTGAATATTGTACGTATTATAGTAACAAAATATTACAGAATAGTAAATACGTGTGATAAGAAAAGGGATATTACAGTCAACTAAGAGCAACAATTCCTTGGAAAAAGGCAAAAATAAACCAGCTTATTAAAAAAAATTAATAAATGAAAATAATAATCATAATAATAAGAACCTTGCAATGGTAAGATCATTATCGTAGCCTCAAAAATGCAAAAACTCACCAATAAAGCCTCAGATAAACTATATTCAGCTTGTTCACTTAGCAGGGTTCCCTAAAGTGTGAGGCAAGGCGTCAGTGTTTTTTCCAGCATATCTGGGAGAAAACTGTGACATAATCCTCCCATTTTCCCTCCAAGTCACTCTTCCATCACTTGACCACACATTCTTAAAACCTAATCTATCAGCGATGCTTTTCAAAAACCAGCGTCTTTTTTGAGTGAGATCCTCATGTATGACGATGCCGGTTCCTTTCAATTTATGCCTATTCGAGATGACAGCGTGACGGACCTGATAGCTGATGAACTTTACTAGTAGCTGTCGAGGCCTAGGTCGCGCACCAGTAGCCACCACATCAGCGTGCGTCGATCTCCATCCTACACGATGACATCGGTCAATGTCAGCTGGCATGATTGTTAAACTAAGCTTATCATTTATTAGGGCTGCCACAGCGTCCATGGACATATCCTCACCGTCGGTCTCAGGAAGCCCCGAAATACAGACATTGTTTCTCCTCTGGTATTGTGCCAAATCGTCCAGACGGTCATCATAGTTTTGTTGTAGATGCGTGAGTTGGCCCTTGAGTAGCTTCACCTCACCTGACAGCTCGTCTACCCTGGCGAGAGCCACCTCCAGTTTGCTCGCCATTGCAGCTCCGATTGTCTCACACAGACGAGTCTCCAGTCTAGCAGGGAAGTGGTCGATGAAATCATCTTTCAAAAGCAGCGCCTCGGTTATTTGTTTTTGCGTCGCCATGGCAACAGGAATGCTATCAGTACTCGAGGAGCAAGACAAAGAGGAGGCAGTTCTGCTCGTCTCCCCACTCTGTTGTCGATTTGGTTGCTGCTGCTGCTTCTGATTATGATGACTTTGCTGCTGAAGTTTAGCCAGTGGATTGATAGGCTTATCTTTGCTGGTTTTCGAACTGGCTGTTGCACGAGTCGTTCGTGGTGACAAATACATTATTTAAAGATCATAAAAGAAAAGAATACACATCATGACGATGTTTAGATACCGATATTTGAGCAGGAATCTGTGGTTGATTAACTAAATCACACTTGTAAATAAAAACCAACTCAAATAGTAACGAAAAATCCACTAAAACAGATAATTTTTAGGGAGCTGTCCTATTGCACGTCAGCCTTCAAACATTTCTTGAAAGAAATACACAGATAGTTTTTCCTTGTAAGATGATAACTCTTTCAGGGAATAGTTGTTTCCATGAATAAATTACTCTTTCCATGATTTTAGAAAAAACACTAAAAATTCTTATTGGGCAGTAATTTGAGGGATCGTTGTGATCATCATCTCATCTTTCAGCATCGAGAGAATCAATTTTTATTGGGTATATGACTCAAAAGTAAAAATTTTCATGATAAAAATTCCAGTACAAATCATGATGATGAATCAAGTAAAACACTTTTGATAATTACACATAATAATGAATAAATTAAACAGTACAAATACGATGATCAGATTTTTCCACAAGTGCTTTATGAAAGTACTAAGTACATATGGAGATAATTGAATTGATCCAAGATTAAACATTTTTGAATGTTTAGTTAAATTTCAATTCCTAAGCGACGCTAGTAATGAGAGTTGAACAGAGCAAGTTATAAGATTTTGTTGGTGGATAACATAGACAAAATATTAAGAAATTCAAGTAGCTATCATGCTTTTAAAAATTGCAACCAACTCTTTGAATCAAATTGAGCAGAGAACAATGACACAACCCTGCTTACTTACTTTACTTTATCCGGCTCTACAGTCCTGGGTGGACTTTGGCCTCCTCAACATAGCGCCTCCATTCGTCTCTATCCTGAGCACTCCGTCGCCAGTTTGCCACGCCCAGCACCTGGAGGTCTCCGATCACGTCGTTCAGCCATCTTGTCCGTGGTCGACCTCTCTTTCTCGTCCCAAGCATTCTTTCTTCCAGGAGTCTTGATGGTACCCTCTCGTCACTCATTCTGGCTAAATGTCCAAGCCATTCAATCCTTCTGGCCTTTATGAAACGCACCATATTTCCTGCTCCAATGGCCTGGTCTATTTCAACATTGAATCTGGCTCTCCACACTCCTCCGTCACATATTGGTCCCCAGATTCTTCTGTACATTTTTCTTTCAAATGACCTTAATGCTTTTTCATCTTTGTTCAAGATAGTCCATGTTTCGGCCCCAAAGGTTACAACTGGTCTCACTAGCGTCATGAACATTTTCACCTTTGTTTTTCTGGATATGAGCCTGCTTTTAAATATTTTTTGATTAGCAAAGTATGCTCTGTTGCCCATCATTATCCGATTGTGTATTTCTTGACTGGTCTTATTGTCTGCTGTCAGGGTTACCCCAAGGTATTTGAACTCTCTGACGCCTTCTATAACACAGTCATCGGCTATTTCCAGATTACATACTTGCCTTCTTGCTTGATTTGCAGACATTCTCATATATTTAGTTTTATTTATGTTCACTTCAAGACCCACCTCTCTTGCCTCTTCCCTCATTTTGCTAAAAATTTCTTTGAGGCTATTTTGATTTCTTGAGACTAGGACAACATCATCTGCATAAGCTAATACTTGGTTTGTTCTGTTGATTATAGTTCCGCTTGTGCCGAGTTTCTGGAGCACCATCTCTAGAACCAAATTGAATAGTGTTGCAGAGAGAGCATCACCTTGTCTAACACCAGTAGTAACACTGAACATTCAGCTAGTTTTGTTACCTATCTTAACTTGAGCGGTTGTGCTGGACATTGTTAGCTTTATGAGACTTATCAATTTTCTCGGTATTCCATTTGCAATTAATACTCTCATCATTCTCTCTCTCCTGATGCTATCGAATGCCTGGCGGAAATCAACAAAGAGCAGATGTAGATCTGTATCATACTCAAAACATTTTTCCATCATCTGCTTCATGGTAAAAATTTGATCGATTGTACTTCTTCCTTGTCTGAAACCACATTGATGCTCTCCCATTATTTCTTCCACATACACACCTAGACGCTTCAAAAGCCATGCAGAGAAAATCTTAAATGAAGTACTTAACAGTGTTATTCCCCTGAAGTTGTTGCATACCATTTTATCCCCTTTTTTGAAAATAGGACATATTGTTCCAATTTTCCATTCATCAGGCATTGTCTCTTGTTCCCAAATCCATAAAATCAAGGTATGCATGGCTCTTCTCATCCTTTTTCCTCCATACTTTAGTAACTCAGCTGGTATTGAGTCCCCTCCTGGAGCTTTATTATTTTTGAGCTTTTTCATAACTTCTTCTACTTCAGCATATGTTGGGGGCTGAATTAGGGGCTCAGCACTATCATATACTATTGGGTCTTCTTCATCTTCAACTTGATTCAATAAACTGCTAAAGTGGTCAGCCCATCTATCCATTATCTCGCTATCTTCACCAAGCACTCTTCCATTCAAGTCCTTACATGCAATCAAGCTTGGTTGGAAGCCTTTTCTCATCCTTTTCACTGCTTGGTAAAATTTCCTACTTTCGTTTCGCTCGTTCATTATCTCCATGTTTTCAATGAGCTTTTTCATATATTCTCTCTTCTTTCTTCTACAAAGCTTGTTGGCTGTCTTCCGACTCTCCATATACTTAGCACGATTTCTCCTTGTTTCCCTTTGCATCATCGACCGTCTATCTTCATTTTTCTGGTTTACAGCTGCCTTGCACTCATCATCATACCATTCTATGTTTCTTCCCCTACTTCTCTCACCAAGGCTGTCTGTGGCGACCTCATTAACTGTTCTTTTTAAATTATCCCATAGCTCCTCTATATTCCTGTCATTACCCTCGAAATCATTCAGGCCTTCAGGGATAAGTCTTTCAAGTTCTCTTTCATATATATCTGTCCTCTCTTCATTTCTCAATTTTTCTATGTCCAACATGCACCTTCTTAGCCCTCTTTCATATCCGACTCTTGATAGTCTCTCCCTCAGCTTTACCGAGACAAGGAAGTGATCAGAGTCACAATTTGGACCTCTCTGGGATCTCACATTTATGATTGACGAGGCATGTCTTTTAGATATCAACACGTGATCAATTTGATTGACTGTTTCTGATGAGGGTGAGGTCCAGGTACCCATGTGAATATTTTTCCTTGGAAAACATGTACTGCTGATGATCATATTGTTTGCTATTGCAAATTCACTGAGTTTTAAACCGTTCTCATTTGTTACATCATGTATGGTGTTCTTGCCTGCCACTGTGTTCAGAAAATCTTCTTTCCCAATCTGGGCATTCAAGTCTCCTATCACTATCAGCATGTCATATTTGGGTACCATTCTGCATTCCCTCTCTAAGGCTTCATAGTAACTATCTTTTTCATTTTCATCCCCTTCCTCAGTTGGTGCATACACAGAAATTATTGATATATTTCTAAATTTGCCTTTGATTCTTATTCGGCACAGTCTGCTGCCTGCAGGGTAGAAACCTAGTATAGATGATTTGAGCTTTTTTCCAATCATGAAGCCCACTCCACCTTGCCCTGTTCTGTCTTCTGGTCCACTATACAACACTGAGAAATCTTTTTTCTCTATTTTTCCACTTCCGTGCCATCGTATTTCCTGGAGAGCAATCAACTCTATCTTGAACTTTGTCATTTCATTAGCTATCTCCATCATCCTTCCAGCTCTCATCATCGTTCTCACATTCCATGTGGCAATAGTCCAATCCATCATTCTTATTCGTTTTTTGTTTGCGTTTCCTGATTTAATTCCATTATTCCTGTCCGTCCGAGGCTCATTTTGAGGCTTCACAATAACAATTTTTTTCCGGTGAGGGGTTATTAGCCCCTCGCCCAACCCCCAACCCTGAGGACCAGGTCATTTTTTTGGGTTTCCCTCCCTAGCCTTTGGTAAGCCAATACCAAACTACAAGGCAGCAGTCAATTTACTTTCAGGGTTTTCTTCCCTTAGCCTTTGAATATCCACTGATCTCCATCTGCAAGGCAGCAGTTGTTTGCTGGTTTTGGTCCACCCCGGATATTTGATTTCTCCGGTACCCCCGGATATCTAGGAGGCATTCCCCAATCCGCCACCTGGGGAGGCGCCCGATAGGAGACCAGCAACTCCCACGGGGACACATCCCTGCATAAAACATTTTTAATAATTTCAAGTCTCTGTTTATGAAGTAGTATTTTTTAATATAATATCTTCATGAATTATAATGTTTGGTTATAAATAAATTGATGTACAATTCAATTGTATATAGAACTAGCCTATTTCAATTAAATGAAAATTATTATATATTATCTCAATAATAATTCTTATACAATATGAAGGATAATTTTCCTACATTGGATTAGAGTCAAGATTCTTCACAAAATAATTTTTTTCACTCTTTGATCAGATACAATCAAATATCAATCATGAATTAATAATGGAATTATATACACTGAAATAATTATAATTACTGAGAAAATAAGAAAGTGCTTGAACAACTAGTACAAGAAAAACATAAATGAGATTCGATGAGGATAACAGTACCAGTTGAAAAAAATGTGTCAATAACTTTCAAATTGTTCCTAATATTTAAAAACTGATTGATATCAGGCGATACAAAAATGAAAAATAAAGGTAAACTACTTGTCAATATGTAATAAAAGTACAAAAGAATTGAATCAAAATATTCATATGTATAACATTTTTTGAAGTATTATTTCATTCATAAACTAATGATATTAACTTATTGTTATGAATATTACCTAAAAAACAAAAAAGCGCAATTATTTACAAGTACAACAATTCTAAGCTAAACAAACAACAATATTACAAATCGCTCAATATTTTTGTACATATCACTTAATTTTACACGAACTTTTATCAACCCATCAGGGGGTTCACAAGTCGAAAAAGGCTTCACATAAAACAATTCAACGTAAATAGTATCATATAATAAAAAATTAAGTCAGTTCTTGATAGTAGTATTAGGTACGTATTATATTAATGGCAGGGTATAAATCATTTTGGTTTGTACTGCTCTTCACTCCAATCTTCAGATTCAACTCAATTGAGTGTAATCGTGCTGGGTCCGCTAAAATGCCCCACCCGCGCATGGATGTCTACTGCCCTCACCGCGAAGTGGTACTTGTGACCCTCCACAAACTGTGTGAGGGTGCAGGCCATGGGCAGGGGCAGAGCTTTGACATCGCCAACCTTCTTCCAGAGTGTGGAGGTGGGTGGTGCTGAGCCTTCTTGGTAGGCTCAGTTTGCTAGGCATACAGCTGGTAGCTGGCTGTTTCTTTGTCCACGACAGCATAATACCGGCACCGTTAGGTGTCTTCCTGACCACCAATTGAGGCCTGGGCGGCGCCAGACGCCATCCTTCTTGATGAATGGCCGGCGGGCAAGGTGGCAGAGGAGCGGGGTGAGTCGCGCTCGTAACTCTGACTGTGTGCACAGGTTTCAATACATTACTCATTGCTCCATTCTTCATGATCATAGTACCATTTGCTGCCAATGTCCCAATCAGTAAATTGGCTGGTGGCATTTGTCTAACAACAGTGTAGCTGGTAGGAGTTTTTGAGTCTTGGTTAGCAGCAGCACCTTTTTCTTCTTTGTCGGTGAGATCAATGAGATCAATGACTTCGTGAGACTTGGCCGGAGATTGTCTGGCCATTTTGGAGGCAGTGATAGACACAGGGATGGGCACCGACGTTGACGTCCCAGCAGACGCCGACGCAGTCGTAGACGGCGAACTTGCAGCTGATGAACACAGAGGAGACTGTATGTTAGTAGCAGGTTGAGCAGGCTTCGAGGAGACGATGTGTCAAGGAGTGGATGAGCGCACATTTGTTGTTGCAGCCGGTTTCAACGAAGTCTGGAACCGTTCTTGTGTTTTTAGTAAACGTTTTTCAATATGCTCCTGATCCTCTTTAATGCGCTGTTGAGTCTCTTTGCGTTTCTTCTCGTTTTCTTCCTTCTCCTTCAGCTCTTCCTCCTTTTGCCGCTTCTCTCTCAATTGCTGCTCTTTGAGCTGTTGAGCATGCATCTTCCGCTGGCTGTGCTGCTGCAGCTGATGCAGCTCTTGCTGCTCCTTGTACTGCAGCTGCATGCGTTCCTCGTGCTGCAGCCGCTGCCGAGATTTCACCTGCTGTTTCCTAGGATTCGTCGGTTGGATGACTTGGAGACCAACAGATCAGCTAAATCTTGATGGTAGACTAAGTGGACCTTTCTCAGCCCTCAGCAACTCAAGATCACGCATATATTTCTTCAGCTTGACAGTAAACTCGCTATCAATTTTCTCAAAATAATTGCATCGGCGAATCCATCTTTCAATGCTTTCTTGAGCAGCTTGATAATTTGCCCTCAGTTCGCCCAACTCATTTTTGTAGGCCAGAATTTCGGTCATTTTGATTGTCATGAGATCTAAATCTGACTTTTTCATCCATCTAATACAGTGTAGGCTCATCCGTCAAGTAGAGTGTTGTCATCTCCACTTTATATTTTGATGGCACATTATTCTGATCAGCAATCTTCTCTTCTTTCTTTTTTGTTGGTATGATAAAATTTTCCTCATTTTTTACACGGTTATTTCAACTTTTATTCTTGGCACTCATTTTTGTCATAAATCGTTACAAATGCCAATATTTATTGGAGAGTTTGTGGTTTTAAAATTATTCAAATAGCCAACATCACCCATCACCTTTCAATTGACAAATTTCAGGTTGAAACCTGCCTGTAAATTATTGCAAACTGTGGAATGTGGAAATGAGTCCATCCTAACCTAAAAACACGCCATTTTCGAGAGCAATCTCACAATCATTCTTCATGTTCAGTTGATTTTTACTCTTCACCAAGATACTTATATCATTGACAACACTGATTCAGAAGGAACGAGATGAGCAGGCAGGTCATTCATATAAATGATAAACAAAGCTGGACACAACACAGAGCTTTGATGCTGTTTTCAACAATTAAGAATAGTAAATTTGCTGGAGACCCTCATTGAGAAGGACCGGATTAAAAAAATAGATAAAATAATTGTATTGCATAGAATTGTATTTTGTATTAGCATTCAAAATTATATTCTGGTTTTTGAGGTTAGTTTTCGATCTTTTGTTGTCTGCATATAGCCTATAGGTCGCGGGAATGTATGCAAAACTAATATAGTAGGGATGGGTATCAAAAGACAAAACATTGATGTTTTTCCGCCTTAACATTGATAAGTGAAGAACATTGAACAGTAAACATAGATGTTTTTAAACATCATTGTATCGCCCTAACTTTTCATGGATGATACTATGAAGACTATTTATTTTTCACCTCAAAGAGTTTATTTTTCACCTTATTTTTCCGCTTAGAGTGACTCATATAGTGAATACCAATTCCTTTTTTCATGTATATTAAAAAAAAGGGAGAGAGCTTTTGAAAAGTAGTTGACAATAAAGAAACATTATTGATTGGCAGCAGCCAAACTGAAAGTTTATAAATTGTTTGTAGGTAATCAGACTTGACAATTAGCTTAGCACAGAGATTTATATTTAATCAAATTTAAAAAAGAAAATCCGATATTCTAAAATATTGTTTTATGGATTTGAATAAATCTACTGTGATATATACTAATAAACTGCCTCTGATCTTTTGCTACATGCATCACTTTTGTCTTATCCAAATTCATTCGCATGTTCTTCTTCAGCAGCTCCTCCTGCCATATTTGTAAGTTGTTACTCAGACTTAGCCAGGAGGATGAGATCATCAGCAAAAGCAAGCTCCAATGCAATTACCCTTTCCATTACCCACACAAAACTTCCTTTGCCTCTGGTTGCAGGTCTTCATAACGCCATCTAATAGCACATTGAACAGATGGGGAGAGAGGACATCTCCATATCTCAAACCCATCCTCATCCTGAATTCCCCAGACACTAAGTTTCCCAACCTTACACAACCTCTGCAATTTTTATGCCTTCTATGAGATTCCTTGATACCTCTCTGCCTTCTAGCTCCTCCCACAAACCAGCCCATGGTACCATATCGAATGCTTTGACCAAGTCTATGAATGCTAGGTACATTCCATTCCCATACTCCAAGTTTTTCTCTATAACTTGTCTGAGCGTGAAGATCAAATCTTGTGTACTTCTATGAGGTTGGAACCCACATTGTGCCTCATCCAGTTGATGTTCTACTTGTTCCTGTAGCCGATTCTGCAAGATACAAGAGTAGATCTTTCCTGGAACACTGAGAAGTGTGATGCCTCTATGGTTTTTACACTCTCTATTATCACCATTTTTAAAATGGGTATTATTATTCCCAACTCCCAATCTTTTGGAATCTTCTTGTACTTCCAGGCAAGCCTCAGCACCCTCAGCAGTAGCTTCTCTCCATTCACCCCCATGTACTTGATCATCTCAGGTGTAATCTCATCATGCCCAGCTGCTTTTCCAACCTTCATTTTGTTAATTGCTGCTCTCATCTCTTCCTGCCTTATCCTCTTCCACATATATCCAAAGATAATTGTAATTATTTATCTTAAATAGTGAATTAGACATTAAGTTTTCTCATCTTTCAAAGTTGATTTAAGGGGACTTGATTTAAGCTTAGTTAAAGATCAAGTTGTGGAACAGCTTTGTCTGTCAGATGCTGTGCTTCAGGAATGGAACCAAATACTTCTTCCCCTACACACAAATTAACCAGGGTTGATATAATAGTAGGAGAAACAAAATAGATAAAGAATGTAGAATTTTTCAATAACTACTCTCATCTATCATAAAAAGACATTTCACCATGAATCAAATCGAAATCAATTGTATATGTACAATTTTGGTAACACAAAAAGGTAAATTGTGAAAAATCACATCAAAGCCAAGTAAAACATACAAAAAACTGCCATGTTCTAACAAGTATGTATTCAAAATACAAAAATACTTAATCAGTAAATTATACAGAAATTAAAGTAACACTTTACAAAATGAGTCGACATGACCAACAGGGAAATGAAAAAAGTTCACACAATGTCCAGATAATAATACTCCCACTAACAAATGAAATACACATTTCAATGAGGGAACTCTTCCTTACCTCAATTGAATAGACAAAACGATACAAAAAACTTCCTTTTGAATAAATAATCATGTACCTAGCTCAGATGATACTAACGCAGGAAGAATAATAATTTTCTCTTTAATATTAATAGGCTTACTATATGTTATATTATTCAAACTTCCATTGGAAAACTTTACTTTGGTAATTGTAAATGTTTTCAATTCCAATGAATCTGTTGTAGTAATTATTGTTGATATTATGATTAATTGATGGGTAAAAGTGTGAAACCCCTTTGGTGTGTGACTATTTGGACACCCAGTAGATTTGTATGTATTGATATCAGTACAGTATCCCTTTGGTGTATATTCGTACAGGGTTGGTAGGGGACAAAGTGGCCCTTATTCAAAGTTGTCCTTACTCTTGCATACACAAAACTTTTTTAAAATCATAATTATAAGATAACCAGTTTATGTGGCAGAATTTGAAGTTTAATCACTAGTTACAATAGAACACACATTCGACTCACTGCCCCCACTGTGCCTTTTTGGCTTAAATAAACTACATTTGACTCTGTGCCTTTTTGGCTTGAATAAATCATATTTGACTCACTATATTGGCTTATATAACTTTGCAATCTTAGATTCATATAATATACAAAAGGCAAAGACATCACATTTGACCTGCTGCTCCCGGTAGCATGTGGATTAATTTTGTTACAAAATGTTTCTCTAATTGGTGTAGATTCGTACAGGGTTGGTAGGGGACAAAGTGGCCCTTATTCAAAGTTGTCCTTACTCTTGCGTACACAAAACTTTTGGGAAAGTTTAAAATAACTTACTGATTTTCCAATTAAAATTGGCATAATGAATAGTTTCAAATCTTACAGTTAGTTTCTTAAGTTTTCCTAAGCAATAATTATCATGTTAAATATATTGACAAAGTGAAAGATAGTAATGCACAAATAAAATCACATCATATTGATTATATCTTATTGATTAAACCATTATCCACACACACATACACACATCAACTTGTTTTAGAAAGCGCATCATGTGAAATTCGTTGATGAAACCATTGGGCAATATTTAAAACATTCTTTGCTAGAATATCATTTAGGAAGACAAATTGATAATTCAATTCAACAGCAGGAGGGGTAGATTAGACAGAGAGGGAGGGTGACTACCCCCACCCTAACTAATCACTTGCACTTCAAAATGGTTTCACCAAAGATTTCAGATCAGCAAAGCTGCATCAAGTCCTGTCATACGAGACTGTTCGGAAACCTTCCAGCCTTAGAACAGTTGTTTATGGCTGCAGCCATTGGTTCTGCTATTTGTTCAGAAGTTGCCCTTAGCACAATAGTAGAAAGCCCAGGGATATCCTGTTTCCTGGAGCTCTTCAGCCCAGAAATGATGCTCCTGACCTGGGTAGTATCCACTGGTTTCCATGAATCCAGCGCTGCTGCACCTGACCAACATTGGCCACAGGACTTGAGCCACAGGTGCTTGGTGTAAATCCACCAGTATGTCATCAACCACACTGACAAAGTAGTTGTTGAACTCATCAGGGGTGAGTGGTGACTCAATTGGTGTTTTCTTGGGAGAGTGCTTTCTATGAGAGTAGAACTGCCCTGGAACACTGAGAAGTGTGATGCCTCTATGGTTTTTACACTCTCTATTATCACCATTTTTAAAAATGGGTATTATTATTCCCAACTCCCAATCTTTTGGAATCTTCTTGTACTTCCAGGCAAGCCTCAGCACCCTCAGCAGTAGCTTCTCTCCATTCACCCCCATGTACTTGATCATCTCAGGTGTAATCTCATCATGCCCAGCTGCTTTTCCAACCTTCATTTTGTTAATTGCTGCTCTCATCTCTTCCTGCCTTATCCTCGTCCACATATATCCAAAGATAATTGTAATTTTTTATCTTAAATAGTGAATTGGACTTAAATAGTGGAATAGTGATTAAGTTTTCTCATCTTTCAAAGTTGATTTAAGGGGACTTGATTTAAGCTTAGTTAAAGATCAAGTTGTGGAACAGCTTTGTCTGTCAGATGCTGTGCTTCAGGCATGGAACCAAATACTTCTTCCCCTACACACAAATTAACCAGGGTTGATATAATAGTAGGAGAAACAAAATAGATAAAGAATGTAGAATTTTTCAATAACTACTCTCATCTATCATAAAAAGACATTTCACCATGAATCAAATCGAAATCAATTGTATATGTACAATTTTGGTAACACAAAAAGGTAAATTGTGAAAAATCACATCAAAGCCAAGTAAATCATACAAAAAACTGCCATGTTCTAACAAGTATGTATTCAAAATACAAAAATACTTAATCAGTAAATTATACAGAAATTAAAGTAACACTTTACAAAATGAGTCGACATGACCAACAGGGAAATGAAAAAAGTTCACACAATGTCCAGATAATAATACTCCCACTAACAAATGAAATACACATTTCAATGAGGGAACTCTTCCTTACCTCAATTGAATAGACAAAACGATACAAAAAACATCCTTTCATGTACCTAGCTCAGATGATACTAACGCAAATTATAACAGATGAACTTCTAAAAGCAAAAAATTGATACAATTTGAAACCTCAGAAAACTTTGTCCCGCTTTTTTGAGCAAAAAGCTCTTATTCTATGCTGGGGAGAATAATAAATTTCTCTTTAATATTAATAGGCTTACTATATGTTATATTATTCAATCTTCCATTGGAAAACTTTACTTTGGTAATTGTAAATGTTTTCAATTCCGATGAATCTGTTGTAGTAATTATTGTTGATATTATGATTAATTGATGGGTAAAAGTGTGAAACCCCTTTGGTGTGTGACTATTTGGACACCCAGTAGATTTGTATGTATTGATATCAGTACAGTATCCCTTTGGTGTATATTCGTACAGGGTTGGTAGCGGACAAAGTGGCCCTTATTCGAAGTTGTCCTTACTCTTGCGTACACAAAACTTTTTTAAAATCATAATTATAAGATAACCAGTTTATGTGGCAGAATTTGAAGTTTAATCACTAGTTACAATAGAACACACATTCGACTCACTGCCCCCACTGTGCCTTTTTGGCTTAAATAAACTACATTTGACTCTGTGCCTTTTTGGCTTGAATAAATCATATTTGACTCACTATATTGGCTTATATAACTTTGCAATCTTAGATTCATATAATATACAAAAGGCAAAGACATCACATTTGACCTGCTGCTCCCGGTAGCATGTGGATTAATTTTGTTACAAAATGTTTCTCTAATTGGTGTAGATTCGTACAGGGTTGGTAGGGGACAAAGTGGCCCTTATTCAAAGTTGTCCTTACTCTTGCGTACACAAAACTTTTGGGAAAGTTTAAAATAACTTACTGATTTTCCAATTAAAATTGGCATAATGAATAGTTTCAAATCTTACAGTTAGTTTCTTAAGTTTTCCTAAGCAATAATTATCATGTTAAATATATTGACAAAGTGAAAGATAGTAATGCACAAATAAAATCACATCATATTGATTATATCTTATTGATTAAACCATTATCCACACACACATACACACATCAACTTGTTTTAGAAAGCGCATCATGTGAAATTCGTTGATGAAACCATTGGGCAATATTTAAAACATTCTTTGCTAGAATATCATTTAGGAAGACAAATTGATAATTCAATTCAACAGCAGGAGGGGTAGATTAGACAGAGAGGGAGGGTGACTACCCCCACCCTAACTAATCACTTGCACTTCAAAATGGTTTCACCAAAGATTTCAGATCAGCAAAGCTGCATCAAGTCCTGTCATACGAGACTGTTCGGAAACCTTCCAGCCTTAGAACAGTTGTTTATGGCTGCAGCCATTGGTTCTGCTATTTGTTCAGAAGTTGCCCTTAGCACAATAGTAGAAAGCCCAGGGATATCCTGTTTCCTGGAGCTCTTCAGCCCAGAAATGATGCTCCTGACCTGGGTAGTATCCACTGGTTTCCATGAATCCAGCGCTGCTGCACCTGACCAACATTGGCCACAGGACTTGAGCCACAGGTGCTTGGTGTAAATCCACCAGTATGTCATCAACCACACTGACAAAGTAGTTGTTGAACTCATCAGGGGTGAGTGGTGACTCAATTGGTGTTTTCTTGGGAGAGTGCTTTCTATGAGAGTAGAACTGCCCTGGAACACTGAGAAGTGTGATGCCTCTATGGTTTTTACACTCTCTATTATCACCATTTTCAAAAATGGGTATTATTATTCCCAACTCCCAATCTTTTGGAATCTTCTTGTACTTCCAGGCAAGCCTCAGCACCCTCAGCAGTAGCTTCTCTCCATTCACCCCCATGTACTTGATCATCTCAGGTGTAATCTCATCTTGCCCAGCTGCTTTTCCAACCTTCATTTTGTTAATTGCTGCTCTCATCTCTTCCTGCCTTATCCTCTTCCACATATATCCAAAGATAATTGTAATTATTTATCTTAAATAGTGGAATAGTGATTAAGTTTTCTCATCTTTCAAAGTTGATTTAAGGGGACTTGATTTAAGCTTAGTTAAAGATCAAGTTGTGGAACAGCTTTGTCTGTCAGATGCTGTGCTTCAGGCATGGAACCAAATACTTCTTCCCCTACACACAAATTAACCAGGGTTGATATAATAGTAGGAGAAACAAAATAGATAAAGAATGTAGAATTTTTCAATAACTACTCTCATCTATCATAAAAAGACATTTCACCATGAATCAAATCGAAATCAATTGTATATGTACAATTTTGGTAACACAAAAAGGTAAATTGTGAAAAATCACATCAAAGCCAAGTAAATCATACAAAAAACTGCCATGTTCTAACAAGTATGTATTCAAAATACAAAAATACTTAATCAGTAAATTATACAGAAATTAAAGTAACACTTTACAAAATGAGTCGACATGACCAACAGGGAAATGAAAAAAGTTCACACAATGTCCAGATAATAATACTCCCACTAACAAATGAAATACACATTTCAATGAGGGAACTCTTCCTTACCTCAATTGAATAGACAAAACGATACAAAAAACATCCTTTCATGTACCTAGCTCAGATGATACTAACGCAAATTATAACAGATGAACTTCTAAAAGCAAAAAATTGATACAATTTGAAACCTCAGAAAACTTTGTCCCGCTTTTTTGAGCAAAAAGCTCTTATTCTATGCTGGGGAGAATAATAAATTTCTCTTTAATATTAATAGGCTTACTATATGTTATATTATTCAATCTTCCATTGGAAAACTTTACTTTGGTAATTGTAAATGTTTTCAATTCCGATGAATCTGTTGTAGTAATTATTGTTGATATTATGATTAATTGATGGGTAAAAGTGTGAAACCCCTTTGGTGTGTGACTATTTGGACACCCAGTAGATTTGTATGTATTGATATCAGTACAGTATCCCTTTGGTGTATATTCGTACAGGGTTGGTAGCGGACAAAGTGGCCCTTATTCAAAGTTGTCCTTACTCTTGCGTACACAAAACTTTTTTAAAATCATAATTATAAGATAACCAGTTTATGTGGCAGAATTTGAAGTTTAATCACTAGTTACAATAGAACACACATTCGACTCACTGCCCCCACTGTGCCTTTTTGGCTTAAATAAACTACATTTGACTCTGTGCCTTTTTGGCTTGAATAAATCATATTTGACTCACTAAATTGGCTTATATAACTTTGCAATCTTAGATTCATATAATATACAAAAGGCAAAGACATCACATTTGACCTGCTGCTCCCGGTAGCATGTGGATTAATTTTGTTACAAAATGTTTCTCTAATTGGTGTAGATTCGTACAGGGTTGGTAGGGGACAAAGTGGCCCTTATTCAAAGTTGTCCTTACTCTTGCGTACACAAAACTTTTGGGAAAGTTTAAAATAACTCACTGATTTTCCAATTAAAATTGGCATAATGAATAGTTTCAAATCTTACAGTTAGTTTCTTAAGTTTTCCTAAGCAATAATTATCATGTTAAATATATTGACAAAGTGAAAGATAGTAATGCACAAATAAAATCACATCATATTGATTATATCTTATTGATTAAACCATTATCCACACACACATACACACATCAACTTGTTTTAGAAAGCGCATCATGTGAAATTCGTTGATGAAACCATTGGGCAATATTTAAAACATTCTTTGCTAGAATATCATTTAGGAAGACAAATTCAATTCAACAGCAGGAGGGGTAGATTAGACAGAGAGGGAGGGTGACTACCCCCACCCTAACTAATCACTTGCACTTCAAAATGGTTTCACCAAAGATTTCAGATCAGCAAAGCTGCATCAAGTCCTGTCATACGAGACTGTTCGGAAACCTTCCAGCCTTAGAACAGTTGTTTATGGCTGCAGCCATTGGTTCTGCTATTTGTTCAGAAGTTGCCCTTAGCACAATAGTAGAAAGCCCAGGGATATCCTGTTTCCTGGAGCTCTTCAGCCCAGAAATGATGTTCCTGACCTGGGTAGTATCCACTGGTTTCCATGAATCCAGCGCTGCTGCACCTGACCAACATTGGCCACAGGACTTGAGCCACAGGTGCTTGGTGTAAATCCACCAGTATGTCATCAACCACACTGACAAAGTAGTTGTTGAACTCATCAGGGGTGAGTGGTGACTCAATTGGTGTTTTCTTGGGAGAGTGCTTTCTATGAGAGTAGAACTGCCCTGGAACACTGAGAAGTGTGATGCCTCTATGGTTTTTACACTCTCTATTATCACCATTTTTAAAAATGGGTATTATTATTCCCAACTCCCAATCTTTTGGAATCTTCTTGTACTTCCAGGCAAGCCTCAGCACCCTCAGCAGTAGCTTCTCTCCATTCACCCCCATGTACTTGATCATCTCAGGTGTAATCTCATCTTGCCCAGCTGCTTTTCCAACCTTCATTTTGTTAATTGCTGCTCTCATCTCTTCCTGCCTTATCCTCTTCCACATATATCCAAAGATAATTGTAATTATTTATCTTAAATAGTGGAATAGTGATTAAGTTTTCTCATCTTTCAAAGTTTATTTAAGGGGACTTGATTTAAGCTTAGTTAAAGATCAAGTTGTGGAACAGCTTTGTCTGTCAGATGCTGTGCTTCAGGCATGGAACCAAATACTTCTTCCCCTACACACAAATTAACCAGGGTTGATATAATAGTAGGAGAAACAAAATAGATAAAGAATGTAGAATTTTTCAATAACTACTCTCATCTATCATAAAAAGACATTTCACCATGAATCAAATCGAAATCAATTGTATATGTACAATTTTGGTAACACAAAAAGGTAAATTGTGAAAAATCACATCAAAGCCAAGTAAATCATACAAAAAACTGCCATGTTCTAACAAGTATGTATTCAAAATACAAAAATACTTAATCAGTAAATTATACAGAAATTAAAGTAACACTTTACAAAATGAGTCGACATGACCAACAGGGAAATGAAAAAAGTTCACACAATGTCCAGATAATAATACTCCCACTAACAAATGAAATACACATTTCAATGAGGGAACTCTTCCTTACCTCAATTGAATAGACAAAACGATACAAAAAACTTCCTTTCGAATAAATAATCATGTACCTAGCTCAGATGATACTAACGCAAATTATAACAGATGAACTTCTAAAAGCAAAAAATTGATACAATTTGAAACCTCAGAAAACTTTGTCCCGCTTTTTTGAGCAAAAAGCTCTTATTCTATGCTGGGGAGAATAATAAATTTCTCTTTAATATTAATAGGCTTACTATATGTTATATTATTCAATCTTCCATTGGAAAACTTTACTTTGGTAATTGTAAATGTTTTCAATTCCGATGAATCTGTTGTAGTAATTATTGTTGATATTATGATTAATTGATGGGTAAAAGTGTGAAACCCCTTTGGTGTGTGACTATTTGGACACCCAGTAGATTTGTATGTATTGATATCAGTACAGTATCCCTTTGGTGTATATTCGTACAGGGTTGGTAGCGGACAAAGTGGCCCTTATTCAAAGTCTTCCTTACTCTTGCTTACACAAAATTTTTGAGCAAAAAGCTCTTATTCTATGCTGGGGAGAATAATAAATTTCTCTTTAATATTAATAGGCTTACTATATGTTATATTATTCAATCTACCATTGGAAAACTTTACTTTGGTAATTGTAAATGTTTTCAATTCCGATGAATCTGTTGTAGTAATTATTGTTGATATTATGATTAATTGATGGGTAAAAGTGTGAAACCCCTTTGGTGTGTGACTATTTGGACACCCAGTAGATTTGTATGTATTGATATCAGTACAGTATCCCTTTGGTGTATATTCGTACAGGGTTGGTAGCGGACAAAGTGGCCCTTATTCAAAGTCTTCCTTACTCTTGCTTACACAAAATTTTTGAGCAAAAAGCTCTTATTCTATGCTGGGGAGAATAATAAATTTCTCTTTAATATTAATAGGCTTACTATATGTTATATTATTCAATCTTCCATTGGAAAACTTTACTTTGGTAATTGTAAATGTTTTCAATTCCGATGAATCTGTTGTAGTAATTATTGTTGATATTATGATTAATTGATGGGTAAAAGTGTGAAACCCCTTTGGTGTGTGACTATTTGGACACCCAGTAGATTTGTATGTATTGATATCAGTACAGTATCCCTTTGGTGTATATTCGTACAGGGTTGGTAGCGGACAAAGTGGCCCTTATTCAAAGTTGTCCTTACTCTTGCGTACACAAAACTTTTTTAAAATCATAATTATAAGATAACCAGTTTATGTGGCAGAATTTGAAGTTTAATCACTAGTTACAATAGAACACACATTCGACTCACTGCCCCCACTGTGCCTTTTTGGCTTAAATAAACTACATTTGACTCTGTGCCTTTTTGGCTTGAATAAATCATATTTGACTCACTAAATTGGCTTATATAACTTTGCAATCTTAGATTCATATAATATACAAAAGGCAAAGACATCACATTTGACCTGCTGCTCCCGGTAGCATGTGGATTAATTTTGTTACAAAATGTTTCTCTAATTGGTGTAGATTCGTACAGGGTTGGTAGGGGACAAAGTGGCCCTTATTCAAAGTTGTCCTTACTCTTGCGTACACAAAACTTTTGGGAAAGTTTAAAATAACTCACTGATTTTCCAATTAAAATTGGCATAATGAATAGTTTCAAATCTTACAGTTAGTTTCTTAAGTTTTCCTAAGCAATAATTATCATGTTAAATATATTGACAAAGTGAAAGATAGTAATGCACAAATAAAATCACATCATATTGATTACATCTTATTGATTAAACCATTATCCACACACACATACACACATCAACTTGTTTTAGAAAGCGCATCATGTGAAATTCGTTGATGAAACCATTGGGCAATATTTAAAACATTCTTTGCTAGAATATCATTTAGGAAGACAAATTGATAATTGATAATTCAATTCAACAGCAGGAGGGGTAGATTAGACAGAGAGGGAGGGTGACTACCCCCACCCTGACTAATCACTTGCACTTCAAAATGGTTTCACCAAAGATTTCAGATCAGCAAAGCTGCATCAAGTCCTGTCACACGAGACTGTTCGGAAACCTTCCAGCCTTAGAACAGTTGTTTATGGCTGTAGCCATTGGTTCTGCTATTTGTTCAGAAGTTGCCCTTAGCACAATAGTAGAAAGCCCATGGATATCCTTTTTCCTGGTGTTCTTCAGCCCAGAAATGATGTTCCTGACCTGGGTAGTATCTACTGGTTTCCATGAATCCAGCGCTGCTGCACCTGACCAACATTGGCCACAGGACTTGAGCCACAGTCTGGCAAATCCACCAGTTTGTCATCAACCACACTGACAAAGTAGTTGTTGAACTCATCAGGGGTGAGTGGTGACTCAATTGGTGTTTTCTTGGGACGATGGCTGTTTATAATATCCCAGGCAGCTTTACAGTTGTTTTCAGCTGGCTCGATGAAACCTGGTTACCTTGATGTAACAGGTTTCCTGGAACAGGTTGGGTTTCCCTTCGCTGGTTGCATGAAAATTTCCTCATTGTCCTAGGGAATACAGAGTTCATAATATTCTACTAATAAATAATGGCAGAATAAAATTTGAAATTCCATAACTTTAAAAGCGAGAGAGGTAATCAGTATAATATAATATTTGAATGAATTGCCAATATTCATTCTACTACTAAATACATTAGACAATTGCAGTGTATCGTTCACACAGAATAAAACAGTGGAAGATGATAAGAGTTTTTGGGGGGGGGACGAGTGAGCGGCAAATACTGGGTGAATATCAAGAGAGAGAGAGAGAGAGAGAGAGAGAGAGATAGGAAACACCCAACACTACCCTCTCATTCGCTTCCACTAAAAATTGGACTACAGTTTAAAAGAGCGGGTGCACAGCTCACACCACCTACTTCTTTTATTACATCAATAATGAGATCAGGAATAATATTTAAAAACATTACTCAAGAACACTGATGACCACCTGGTGGTAGGGGTAGTGATAGGGAAAGGTTGAAACACCTTTGCCACTAGTGAAGAGCCCTCAACAAGAACTAACCTCAAATCAAATCATGATTTCATTTCAAGACACTACCGAAACTGGTCAAACTCAAACAATGTCAACAGAATGTACGAGAAATCTTCGTTGTGTCTAAATCTAATACTGAAATATAGATAGATTCAACTAAAATCAATCACACATTGTCAACACAATAAATAGACTTAAACTTTGTCAGATATCATTGAACTTGAATAGCAATCTGACCTGTTTCAATTTTTTGAATAAGTTACGTACTTTATAAAACGGTTAATTTATGAAGAAGCTACTTTATGAAGTTACATTCTACTTCTTCAACATATCAGGATGATGATAAAATTTTCATGATAATCAATATCATACATCAGAGTTAAGATTTACTAATGAAGATCAGCATCTCGAGCTGACAAATCAGTCCTTGAACACTTTTACGTTCTAGGAAAACTCTACAATATGACCAAGGTTACGTCCAAGAAAAACTTTACAAGATGAACAAGGTCACATTCAACAAAAACTTAAGGATGACCAAGGCTACGTTCAACAAAAAATTTGCAAGATGACGGATCATCTGTGATATTGGTGCAGCCCTTACCAGTGGCATAGACTGACCGACGAAATTAAAGTTAGTCAAACATAATTTCAATGTGAATTGAATGTGATGGCGACTCATCAGCTGCCTCTGAGGAATGCAGATGTTCACATGGATTCTCCCTCTGGTAGATACCAGTGGCATAGACTGACCGACGAAATTAAAGTCAGTCAAACATAATTTCAATGTGAATTGAATGTGATGGCAACTTATCAGCTGCCTCCGAGGAATGCAGATGTTGTTCACATGGATTCTCTGCCCAGGTGGTAGGGGGGAGGAAAGAATTCAGGGAGGTGGTGGAAGGGGTGGATCAGTCAAAGTCGAGTGCCACTCCTCACAGTGAGGAGGAAGCCCCTAACCTATTCAGTTTAAAAGAGCGGGTGCACAGCTCACACTTCCTACTTATTTTATTACATTAATAATGAGATCAGGAATAATATTTAAAAATATTACACAAGAACACTGATGACCACCTGGTGGTAGGGGTAGGGGTAGGGAAAGGTTGAAACACCTTTGCCACTAGTTATTATCAGCCTTTTTTCTCTTTAGATTTGTTTTCTAATATAAACCGCTAAGAGGAGAGAACAAGTCAAATCTGATTTAATCAAACTGAGGTTATCTATATGAGTAATTACAAAGAATGAGATTGAAGTAAGTTATTGATGCAACAAGAAAAATGCTTAATCACTAACGCTCATTATGAATAAGACGTCATGTTTGAAACTCCATCGATTTGGGCATCTAACAATGTAAAACACTGAACATACATTATTACAATAATGTATAACCTAACCTAACCTAAACTAACATACATTATTACAATAAAGCTGTAAAATCATAATTATAAGATGAACCAGTTTATGTGGCAGAATTTGAAGTTCAATCACTAGTTACAATAGAACACACATTCGACTCACTGCCCCCACTGTGCCTTTTTGGCTTAAATAAATCACATTTGACTCTGTGCCTTTTTGGCTTGAATAAATCATATTTGACTCGCTAAATTGGCTTATACAACTTTGCAATCTTAGATTCATATAATATACAAAAGGCAAAGACATCACATTTGACCTGCTGCTCCCGGTAGCATGTGGATTAATTTTGTTGCAAAATGATTCTCTAATTTAAAAAGTAGCTTTTCAGTGTTTATGGTTCTAGTGTTTATTATTTCTATGTTTCACAATTAAACTTTTTTGACCTGTTTGCCATGCTTTTTCAGCATTTTCTTATAAGGTTCTGCATGCTTGTGTTGAATTGATAGCAAAATTTATATTTTTGTTAATTCACTCCAGTTGATATTACAATTTAAAACATATTTACCAATCATTCAAGACATTCCTGTTTGTTACTAATTTTTCATTTATACTGTGAATGGTTGGTTATCTGATCTGATGAAAAATCTTTCTATCACATTTTGCATATTAGAAGCATTTGAATATTGTCAGCATGTATATTTTTTTTGCAAAATGTTTACATCTGTTTATAAATTTCAAAAAATCTTGACCATGTATTCATATTTCTTGCTTAATAGATGAATATTTAAGTTTATTTGTAAAAATATCATAAATATCTTAATATTTCTCAATTGTATGGTAATTAGGTTATACCTTTTTTTGTCTTACTTTCATAATTGTCCATTTATTTGTAACTTAGTTTGCTTATCATTACTTCTTTTGTATATTTAGAATAATATTTTCAATTCATTTATATATTGTAATTTCGCAATTGTAGGCTATAATTTCGATGTTTTTAAAAGCAAATGGGGTTTTCAAGAGCTGATATGTAATAAATAAATCAATCAATCGCTATGGCTGTAATAGTGGTACAGTTCTGCATAGATCTTCAAATAGAAAATTGGAAGTATTAATATCAAGTCCAACCTCCGTACAATCTTATTAAGGCAATCTGCAACAAATAACAAGAGCAAGCTCATTTTTGAGCATAGTGCATACTAACATATCAAGGTCGGTTGTTTGAAAAAAGAAGTTCAGAAACCGATCTCAAAAATGGTAAAAGATTGTATTGGTAGAAAGATATGGTATTGATTGTAATTGTTAAATGGTAAAAGATGTTATCCCTTTTAAATTCCTATCTCTTCTTTCACACTTCATGCAGGCCTAACCACTCTTCTATCCTGTAATGCTGCATGAAATAAAACATGAAACTTTATAATATTATTTCATTCACAAATAAGAGAAGAATCATGATTGACTTCCTTTCCCGTTATGTCACGGTCTGTGAGTACATTATAAAACCCTTCTGAAGTATAACGTAAAGTCTAGGTGAGCTACAAGAGGCTTAGGCTCACTTGTGCCTATCTTGGTGTTACCAGTGCACAATTTATGAATCTACCTGCTGTTTTTTCGGCAAAAGTAGCTGCAAGAGCCTTTGAGGACGGTCGGTTGTCCTGGTGTTGTTTGAATTGGCGTGAATCCGTTCAGAGGAGACTCGTCTTGGTGTTAGAAGTGTGGTTGGGCAGGTTGAAGATCTGGAAGGAGAAATGTCTATGCTGGGGGCTGATAGTACTGAAACCAAATATGAAAAGGGCCTCTATAGAAATCTCAAAAGTTCAAAGAAATACAATCAATAATAACTTTGCATCCACTCAAGTTTGAATTAATCAACCTACAATAGTTGTATGAATATTTTACATTAAAGTGAAGTTTACATTTCCCAGATAGGTGTTTACCCATGCTACTCCATGAGAGAGATATTGTCATAAAACATTATGGCACGAAAAAGCTTTGCAACACTTGTAAAAATAGAGTGAAGGATTTATAAAATGTATTAAATTGTGTGTAATTATTTAAAATAAATCCAATGACGACAACAGAAATAATACGGTATGTGAAAAACATGAAAACCCCATATTTTGGGGTAGAGTTATAGAGACTATACTGATAAAATTTGAAATCTTGATAAGATTTGCTAACTTTTTTGTCTCTTGTAATTTTTTTGTTAAGTAAACGGGTGTCGTGAAATTTGCAATCAAAAATTTAAAATGGCCGCCATTTTGAAAATTTACATTGAAAATTTTTATTTTATTTTTTATAGTTGAGTCTTTATAGCCTAAATATTCATTGTCAAATTTCAGATCAATACAACATTTCTTTCTTGAGATAAAAATTCCTAAGTGAAAAAAAACAAATGGCAGCATAACTGCTGAGTTTTGGACACTTCAAATACGACATTTGTAGTCTCCTATCATCCAGGAACAATACCTTAAAATGTTCGACACTTCAAACCTACTGTCAAGATAGGGTTTCCTTGGTCGACCTCTACCTCTTCTTCCTTCAGGGATGGCCTCCATTATTTGCTTGGCTTTCCTATCTTCTGACCTTCTGATAAGATGCCCATACCAATTATATACTGCCTTGAAGATCTGCATTTTCACTCCCAAGCCAACTTCTCTCTTTCCTATCAGGGTATTGTGCAAATGGTAGAAGATATGATCAGCTTTTCTTACTCTAGTAAGAGATTCTTGTTCCATCTTTCCAAGACGGTTCCCAAGTATTCAAAACGATTGACCTGCTCTAATTGTTCATTTCCAGAATTCTAGTAACTATGCATCTTGTATACAACTGATGAACAACATATGGTCTGGTAGTTTTGACATTTATGAGTATCACCATTTTTATGGATTGGTTCAATTAAATTTTCTTGCCATTCCAAGGGGATTACCTCCTCATTCCATACTCTATTGAATAGAAAAGCGAGCTCTTCTATCAGTAAACTAATATTTTTGAATTTGTGTAGACATATATCTTCACATGTTACATTCAAATAGACAATACATTTTTGAAAAAATTGTATGATACTCCATCCTCTCCTGGTGCCCTACCATCCTTTGCATTAGCCATCATCACCTTCCTCAGCTCCTGCATCTGAAATGATGCATCCAGCATGTCGTTCCAAAATAAGGCTCAGCATACAACACTTCGTCAGCTGTAACTGCTGGATTCAACAACTCCTGGCAATGCCTCACCCAATCCCCGACTGAAATGCTTGCACCCACTATGAATTGTTTCTTCTTGAGCAGTCGAACCAGTGTCCAGAAATCCCGTGAATCCTTTACAGCCCTGAATCCCTCTATGCACTCTTCTCCTGTAAAGCTTCCTTTTCTCTTCACAGATCCGTTTGTATGTTGCATTTGCTTCCAGACAATGCATTTTCAAAACTGATGAGTTGGTTTTCCTGTACGCTCTCAACAGACTGAATGCTTCTCTTCTCCTTGCTCTGTACTCTCCATCAAACCATCCAACCTACTTCCTCCTGCTGTTCTGACAGGTTGCTGATTGACAATGAAACTGATGACTCCTGTCAATAGCCTCAATAAGGTAGTGCCAATCTGCTTACATATCAATATTCCAAGCACCCCTACTGCTGACAGCTTCCTCCAACCGCCTCTGGTACTCGGCTTTCCTTGCTGGGATCCATTTTCTCTTAGGTCTGATAGGCTGAGTGTTGACTGTATGGTCAGCTCCACCCGCCACTCCAATGACTGTCTCTATAGGAAGGTGGTCAGACAGGAGCACTGGTATAACTGAAAAATCTTATATACAGGGCAGTAACTCCAATGACACAGCGCAAATATCTATGACTGAGGATCCATGATGTCCCAGAAAAGTAAATATGCCCTCCACATGCCCTGCTGTTCGTCCATTCAGTATCACAAGCCCATACTCTTCAAACAATTGGAGCAGATTTTTTCCATTCCTATTTCATACTAGGTCCCTGGAGTTCCTTTGGAATGACTGCAGACAGTGTAGCCCAGTTATCAATTCTTCCTCAATCGTCTGTTCACTACCGAGACTTCCATTCACATCTCCCATGAGCATAATGTTCTGCCTCAATTCCTGCATTACTGAACAAATTTCATTGAAATCATCATTCCAGTGATTGCAATTTATTTAAACTGGCAATATGTTCACAATGTGGGTTCCCAAATTCAGCTTGATAATATCATGATTTAAAACTTGAGTAAATTTAATGAATTTTCATGTATTTTTCCTTTTTTAATTCCATAAATTCTGCCACCACTGGCTCTTCCATAACTTGCAATTCTGATCGCTGGCACCCAAATTAACTCGTAGCCTGTAAACCTCAATTTGAATTGTGAGAAAACATCTTCATCATCAGAGTCTCAAACAGAAGAAAATGTCATATCTCTCGAGAAAGTTGATGAAATCAATAATATGTAATTTGTTCATCATTCCAGATACATTATATGCAAGGACACTGAAGGATTGTGTATTCACCTCGATGTAGTTATTGTGATTATTAGTGGGTTGAGCTGCTTGACGGTTGAAAAAATCAGTTCTTTCCGAAGTTGTCCTTGAACTAGATTTAGCAATTCCTGCCAGCTGGTCGCCTTCTCTCCTTCGTTTTTTCTGATTCTCTACCTGATGACGTTCATCACTCAAATCCGATTCTTCTATATTATACTTGCGCTTCACCTCTTCATAGCTCAAACATTCTCCATCAATGTCTAAACCTTTTCCTCTCATCTTCACCAAATGCTTCTTTAGTCTTTTGCTCACTCCATTCAGGTGACCTGTCCTTATAGGGACACTTACAGGACCTTATAGTTACACTTCCTAAACATTAATTGCTATCTTGAAAAAACCATAAATCATTCCCATCAAAATCAAACAAATAAACAAGGCTAATATCAAGTCTAGACTGGCAGCAATGAGCCAACAACCCCCATTTCAATTGAAAATCCAGAGGTACAGCACTGTCTCAAGCCTCCCACTTTTCTCCTATTTATAATAGCTTACATATTCAATGATATATCAATCAATAACTAGTAATAATATAATTTCTGTATTAAAACTTCAAATACGTAGAAATGAAGCAGAAAATTACATTTCTGAATGTATATTAATCATGGGGAGAAAACCCTGCAAGTATTTCACATCCATATGCTTCATGGTTTTTATATTTATATCATTACTATTTGTATATTTTACATGCAAATAGACTGCATCGTTCATAAAAATCATCAGTGTTCTAAAATCATTGAATAATTTAAATTATCTTAATTTAAATCTATTTTAAAAGTCATATTTTTTAATATTTATTTGTGTAGATCTGTATAGCTTACATTCAAATAACCAATAAATTATTCATAAAATTCATAATAAATTAAATTGTCTCAATTTAACTAAATTAAAAAAGTAATTTTCAAATTTGTATCTATTTGTGTAGATATACATTTGTATATCTTACATTCAAATAGACAATACATTATTCATAAAAATCAATGGTAGAACCATTTAATAAATTAAATTGCCTCAGTTTATCTAAATTTGAAAAGTAATTTTCAAATTTGTATATATTTGTGTAGATATATATGTGTATATCTTACATTCAAATACACAATACATTATTAATAAATATCAGTGTTAAAACCATTTAATAATTCAAATTATCTCAATTTAACTCAATTTGAAAGTAATATTTTTCTTCTTCTTTCCCCAAACACATGTGCCTTACAGCGTAGGATGTAGCTCAGACATTCAGATATTCTCCATTCTCGCATTTCACTAAAATGTTTGCCTCACTTCAAACCTGCTGTCAAGATAGGGTTTCCTTGGTCGACCTCTACATCTTCTTCCTTCAGGGATGGCCTCCATTATTTGCTAGGCTTTCCTATCTTCTGACCTTCTGATAAGATGCCCATACCTTTTTAGCTGCATCTCCTCCACTATGTTCATCAAAATAATCAGCTGGATCATCCCCCTAAATGAATCATTTCTTACCATATTCCATCATGACTTACCAACTGATTTCCTCAAATATAACGTTGAATAAACATTAAAAACTAGTGATAAAACCATTATTTTCAACGTTGAATGAGCATTGAAAACACGTGCACAAGAATATATGCTAAAAAATATTTATCAATTTCCTGTTAGGATATAACTTAGACTCTATCAGTTTCTCATTTGTAATTTTGGGGAGTGATTAATAAGTAGTATAAACCCTTAAACAAGGCTGAAGCAAGTAATAGTATACCTGAATAAAAATACAGTAAACTGTAGTGTTACAGAGATAATTGTCCAGTTCAGTACTTACATCATAGGCATAATTTGCTCTGTTGCAACTGATAAATGCTTCCCACTCTTCCAAATCATTAAGAGACCTTGATGGTAGATTTGGCATGCCATCTGGACGAACCAAGGTGCCAGTATCCAAGGCCACCCTTGAATTTGTCACCAGCTCCTGTAGAATGATGGAGTGCTGCTCCTGAACAGCACACATTGTCTCCAACCTCCGTACAATCTTATTAAGGCAATCTGCAACAAATAACAAGAGCAAGCTCATTTTTGAGCATAGTGCATACTAACATATCAAGGTCGGTTGTTTGAAAAAAGAAGTTCAGAAACCGATCTCAAAAATGGTAAAAGATTGTATTGGTAGAAAGATATGGTATTGATTGTAATTGTTAAATGGTAAAAGATGTTATCCCTTTTAAATTCCTATCTCTTCTTTCACACTTCATGCAGGCCTAACCACTCTTCTATCCTGTAATGCTGCATGAAATAAAACATGAAACTTTATAATATTATTTCATTCACAAATAAGAGAAGAATCATGATTGACTTCCTTTCCCGTTATGTCACGGTCTGTGAGTACATTATAAAACCCTTCTGAAGTATAACGTAAAGTCTAGGTGAGCTACAAGAGGCTTAGGCTCACTTGTGCCTATCTTGGTGTTACCAGTGCACAATTTATGAATCTACCTGCTGTTTTTTCGGCAAAAGTAGCTGCAAGAGCCTTTGAGGACGGTCGGTTGTCCTGGTGTTGTTTGAATTGGCGTGAATCCGTTCAGAGGAGACTCGTCTTGGTGTTAGAAGTGTGGTTGGGCAGGTTGAAGATCTGGAAGGAGAAATGTCTATGCTGGGGGCTGATAGTACTGAAACCAAATATGAAAGGGCCTCTATAGAAATCTCAAAAGTTCAAAGAAATACAATCAATAATAACTTTGCATCCACTCAAGTTTGAATTAATCAACCTACAATAGTTGTATGAATATTTTACATTAAAGTGAAGTTTACATTTCCCAGATAGGTGTTTACCCATGCTACTCCATGAGAGAGATATTGTCATAAAACATTATGGCACGAAAAAGCTTTGCAACACTTGTAAAAATAGAGTGAAGGATTTATAAAATGTATTAAATTGTGTGTAATTATTTAAAATAAATCCAATGACGACAACAGAAATAATACGGTATGTGAAAAACATGAAAACCCCATATTTTGGGGTAGAGTTATAGAGACTATACTGATAAAATTTGAAATCTTGATAAGATTTGCTAACTTTTTTGTCTCTTGTAATTTTTTTGTTAAGTAAACGGGTTTCGTGAAATTTGCAATCAAAAATTTTGGCCGCCATTTTGAAAATTTACATTGAAAATTTTTATTTTATTTTTTATAGTTGAGTCTTTATAGTCTAAATATTCATTGTCAAATTTCAGATCAATACAACATTTCTTTCTTGAGATAAAAATTCCTAAGTGAAAAAAAACAAATGGCAGCATAACTGCTGAGTTTTGGACACTTCAAATACGACATTTGTAGTCTCCTATCATCCAGCAACAATACCTTAAAATGTTCGACACTTCAAACCTACTGTCAAGATAGGGTTTCCTTGGTCGACCTCTACCTCTTCTTCCTTCAGGGATGGCCTCCATTATTTGCTTGGCTTTCCTATCTTCTGACCTGCTGATAAGATGCCCATACCATTTTAGCTGCATCTCCTCCACTATGTTCATCAAAATAATCAGCTGGATCATCCCCCTAATTGAATCATTTCTTACCAACTGATTTCCTCAAATATTTCATCTCAGTGGCTGTGATTCTAGATGAACATATGGTTGTGACTGGCCAACTCTCAGCAAGGTGGGATTATATACTGCCTTGAAGATCTGCATTTTCACTCCCAAGCCAACTTCTCTCTTTCCTGGTAGAAGATATGATCAGCTTTTCTTACTCTAGTAAGAGATTCCTGTTCCATCTTTCCAAGACGGTTCTCAAGTATTCAAAATGATTGACCTGCTCTAATTGTTCATTTCCAGAATTCTAGTAACTATGCATCTTGTATACAACTGATGACAAACATATGGTCTGGTAGTTTTCACATTTATGAGTATCACCATTTTTATGGATTGGTTCAATTAAATTTTCTTTCCATTCCAAGGGGATTTCCTCCTCATTCCATACTCTATTGAATAGAAAAGCGAGCTCTTCTATCAGTAAACTAATATTTTTGAATTTGTGTAGATATATATCTTTACATGTTACATTCAAAAAGACAATACATCATGCATAAAAATCAGTGTTAAAACCATTTAATAATTCAAATTTTCTCAATTCAACTCTGTAATTGAAAGAATAAGACTTTGATATTGTCAATACCTCTTTTATTTACTCGAAAATTAATTAATAATACAGAACCAAGTTTCATGGTAATACCTACCACATTTTCAGCTGAACTAATATGTTTGTTTTTGTTAGAGGAACAGGAAATTAGTTCAGCAACAACAACAATCATGGTAGGTATTACCATGAAACCTGGTTCTGTATTATAAATTAATTTTCAAATAAATATGCAGTGGTATTGACATCTTATTCTTTCTATTATGGAGAAATACCATAACATCTCATACCATACAATCAAATTATTCAATTCAAGAAGTAATTTTCAAATTTGTATATATTTGTGTAGATATATATTTGTATATCTTACATTCAAATAGACAATACATTAATAAAAATCAGTGTTAAAACCATTCAATAATTTAAACAATCATCTCAATTTAACTCAATTCAAAAGTAGTAATATTTTCAAATTTGTATATTATAGTACTGTATAATCTGATATTATACATATTGTTCATGAAACCAATGTTTGTCAAAAACAAAACGATTGTTTACACATTTAATAGATAAGTTTTTTGTAAATTTTTAATTTTAGAACTTGTTTATTTCAATTCGATTATGATGTCCTCTGCTATTATTTTGACAACAAAGCATTTTAGGGCCAATGTTAACGAAAACGTTTTCTTCATTCTGATGTAAGAAAAAACAACTCTGCACTCATTTTGTTGGTACATTTCAGAAACACTCTGTATATATTTACATTCAAATAGTCACTTTCTCTAATTATTCTAACCCACAAAAATTGAGCTGACAAGACAAGCATTTTTAAAAAGTAATGTTCATTTAAGAGAACACATTTAAAAAATGCTTTTTGACATTTAAAACATTATGACATTTAAACATTATTATTGTTTTGTATACTCCTTAAGGTTTGAAGCCTGGACTGACTTGTGTAGTTGCATTCCTACTATATACTATTGTTGATATTGTAAATGATAACAATTATTTTTATTCAATAAATAAAAAATCGAGAAATCTATTTGAAGCTTGTATGCCCAAGCCAAATAAATGTCTTTTTATGAAATTCTTTTCTTATCTGGCACCAAAGCTCTACAACCTCCTACCCTTGGAGATAAGACAATGCAAGGTGTAATCAAGGTTTCTGAAAGGTTTAGAAGTATTTTTTATGGCAATCAAGAATAATTTATAGATTTCTTTCAGAGTTTTTGCTTGCTCAATATTCTGGTAATAAATCTTGTTTTATCTTCATTTTCTTTCAAATTCAAAATTGTTACATCTTACTGCTTAATTAATATTCATTTTTCAATAAATAAATAAATAGTCAGCCTCAGTAATTGTTTTCTGTTTGGCACAAGTCTCATTATTATAGACCTATACCTAGGTAATACCATCTCATATAGGTATAGTACCTATAGATGGGCTCACACTCATTGGCATCTTTTATTGTAATAAATGTTTTATTGTAAATTATACAGTATAAGTTTACAATATGTGTTTCAAGTGTCGACATTGTATTCTTTCTTTTACTTTTTGCAATAGTGATTGTAAAATGTCCTATTTCTTTGCCAATAAAGATTATTATTATAAGTATGATGGCAGGAAAATCAATAAAATGGGTTTGGTCCTATTGTTTGACATTGTAATGCATTTTATGTTCTCTTAAGCTAGGTACTACAATGAAACTTTTATTTAATTACCAAAACCTACTTGAAAACTTATGACGGGCCCAACTTTAAATAACTCTTCTTTAGCACATTTTGTTTTATACTGATGTTTCAATTTTTTTGTTAAGAGTAATGAGTTTTGTGATGGAGATTGAAATTGATCCATTCTTATTTATGATTTTCAACTCAATAAATGTATTCATATTGGAAATAGGATTTTTATTTCATTTCAGTTTTATCCATCAACAATAATAATTTTAACAGGTACCCAGTAGAAGGGAAAATGTAAAGAATCTGGCCAGTCTGAGAAATCAATCTCCAGGGGCCTATTGTATGAGACTCCCCCCTCACGGTGTGATCAATTGCGTCATGACACCATTAAAAGGGGCTCTAATGAGTGGTACCACCCCTACATTGCTTTAAAACGAGTTTTCTTTTTTATATGAAAAATGAATCAAATAGTTTTCAAATACAATAGTATTGTGTAAGTACTAGAATGTAGGCTATACCCACAGGTGCAAAAACCTGCATTTTCTGTACCATACTTGCCAAAAAGAGCGTAGATGTGGCGTAAAGTTGTGCAATAACCTAATTCCTTTGTTGGAAATTGCACTCAAAAGTAAACAAAATAAACCAGGGCCAGCCCTTGTAGTATAATGTGTAATAGGTAGATAACACACCTGAAATAATACATACCTGAAAACCTAACAATGAATGAATGTGGTAAAGTCTGAAAATATTCAGTTATGTATGATTATGACGTTGAGACAGCTCTGAAGAGACCACTGATAACAGACCACTGCTGAAGATAGGTGAGGATAAGGGTGTGACGTGGCGAAGCTCTTGCGAACTAGCAAACTTCTTCTCAACAATAAAATTTTATCTAAAAAAACTAAAATTGTTTTATATCAATATTTTTTAGAATATTGTAGGATGAAGAGCTTTGGGAAGATATACCTGTATAATTACTATAAACATAACAATACTACTGTTTATACTACACTGTTTAATAATAATTACTTCATCAGGGTAACCGCTAGGGATTATAGTAGTAGGGTAGTACCTTGAAGGGAGTGTCAAGTGACGCGCGCTTTTTAAATAATATTATTCACAAATACCTATACATAATAATTATAATACACGTACAAAAGTTGCTTCAGTAATAATACTGATATCAATATGCAAAACAAACTGTAATAATGTTATACTAACAGTACATTTTACTGTTCTCTAGTAAGAGGACATTTAATCTTGGAAAATTACAGAATTCCAGCACTGTCTCTACTTCAAACTACTGACTAGTAGGCCTACTACTACTCGAGGTTGATGTTGATAATAAAATACTCTCTTCGCCAAATTTGAAAAGCTTCTAATGATGTAATTGAACATTTCATTTCATATGTCATAATTAAGACTGCGTTTTATTGTGTATTATAACTTAGTTGTTTGAGTTGAATCATACATTTAGTTGTCGTAGATGAAGTTTTGAACTACCCGCTCTCTAGTTAATGATCAGGGAATAATTTGTTCAAGTTATTACACGGAGATTATGACCAGTGAGAATGAGAAATGAAAAAAAGGTACCCAACAGATTAAAATGTTGTGTTTAATCCTCCAAGAAGGATTGAATTAATGTAATATTTTGGAAGATTGGAGAAGAATATATGTCTTATAGAAAAATATTCTGTGTGGGAATTTATTGCCAGTTGTGTTGGCATGAGTAGCAGCGCTTGAATTGTACATTGTAAAATGGCGTCTGGTAGTGTCAGTGCAACATTCGATTAGGAAGTATTGTTATGCATCTGTTCCAGTCGTGTCAAATTTGTGTTTGTTTACTTTTTTATTTAAATTTATTCTAGAGAGTGCAACTTGTTTATGTCAAGAACTAATTATGACATAGTATTTGTGGAGTAATAATGATTCCATCTAGCGTATATGCGCTATCTGAGAAGTTATGGCCACTCTTAATTGTCTGTTTCTTGGTACGATGTTCTGCAGTGTCTGGAGATGAAGGTAAGACTGAATATCGTTGATTTTATTAATTATTTCAATAAGTTATGCCTAAAATATAGATTATTCCAAAAAACGAATACATTTCCACTCATAACCTTATTTATATTCAATCTTCTAGGAGTAAGTTACATTCAAGGAATCATCTTGCTGAACTTTGAATAATAAAAAAAAAATCGGCCTAAATCACTTTTTCAAACTATGAAACTCAAATTTTTCTGGAAACGGAGTGAATTTTTATTTTCGAAAATAATTATTACATAAAACTGCTGATGTTTTTGGAACATGCTAGTGTTTGTTTACATGATTCATGACTCTTATCTTACCTAAATAATTAAGTTATTCAGTTATGACACATTCCTAATATATTATTTCAATTACTCTGAAATTATGACACATATATGGTCAAATTAAAAATGTTTTAGTTTTAATTTTAACTTTGATGTGATCAGTAGGCTATGTATTTAATAAAATATTACAACTAATTAAGTGAGAAGTTAACTGTCTATAATAGCATCCTATAATAAACTATTAAACTAAATACTTTGGGCTTACCAAGAATTTGCTTTGATAATCAACAGCTTTTTAAACGTTATTCTTGACAATCAAACAATCTTTTGTGTTGGGTTTCAGATGTATTATGACGATTTACAGTGTAATAAGTTAGTTGATGAAATTACATTACAGACATACACACACTTTACTTGAGCCTTGATAAAATTATAATACAGAATATATACTTGGGCTCCAACTATACGAGTGTCTCAGACGCACTGTATTTTTTTAGCTCGTTAGTCGGATGTAAACTACTGTCTCTCATAGGGTAAACTACATTCTATACAAGCGTAATAGACGCTTCCCATGAAATATATCATCCCATTTTATACCTAAGTTATAATCTGTACAAAATAATTTTTGAGTTGGAGGAATAAGCGGCGTAGATAAATGGAGGGAGATCAGCCTATTACTGTGATGATAGTGCCGGTTAAATTTTAATCGTGATTACTTCCACGAGAACCAATCAGAAAAGCCGTCTCATCAAAAAGGCCTTCTCTGATTGGTTCTCGTGAAATTAATCACGGTTAAAATATGCTACCGGGCCTCAGAATCTCAAACTAGCGCCTGTTTTTTCGTTTCGATATTGAATTTTTTATCCAATAAATAAGTTGAACTAAGCAAATCCGAATTTTGTGATTATTTAGCTTTATTTTTACAATCATTTGCAGATGTGGGATACTAATGTTTTGACTCACACTGTGTTACAATAGTGCATTGCATATACTTTTGAAATGGAATTTTACTTTCATCTTATAGTCCAGTCAAATGGTCGTTTTTCAGGAAACAGCCCCGAAAGAATTTTTCTCGACGGTCCTATATGTATTTTGGGGCGCTGAATTCGAATCTGAAATTTGCTGACACGCCAGAGGGCGGCTTCTCCCCCAAAACCCCCAAAATTTCGGACTTTTTTCAATTTTTCCATTCTCGTAAACCTTGAGTTTCTCAAGAAAAAACATTGTCGACAAAATTAAAGAGAATAAAATTTCCAATCAATTGAGTGGTCGCGCAGGATTCTACCATTTTTGGTTCCGGAGCTACGAATTTTCAAGAAAGGGGTATTTTTTAAGGGGTTTTCAAAATTATGCAAACCTACCACTTCTACCCTATAGAACTTGGATATTTTTCTAGTATAGATAACAAACACACATCACGTGAAAGAACAATTCATTATGTACAGGATTCCTTAGGAATTTTAGAATTTAGTGGAGGGGGGAGGGGGAATACACTAAAAATAGAAAATCATGTCCCACAGCCAAAATACAATTTTTTCATTATTATACCTTTTCAAGGCCTTCCTAACAAAAAAATACATATTTCGGCTGAAATCATCTCATGAGGGTTATTTTCTATGAGAATCACCCGTTAGAAACATTTAATTTCAGTATTTCCTAGTGGGGGTACGTCATAAGGATACGTCAAGGATCAAAACTTCAAACATTATAAGTGTCTATCAAAACTTATATAGCATGTAATTATCTTTCATTTGAGACCAATTGCAAGTTTCTATCATGTATCTTAGTCGTTTTAGAGACTCTTGAATAACAGTAAAATCGCTGAAAAAATGAGAAAATGAAAAATCTTTTGAATATGCGAAAATTTTTTGATATGTTAACCATTTCCACAGTCTCGCATATTCAAATTTGCGTATCTTGTGAAACACTTCAGATAAAAAATCGAAAAAGTAGTCAAGGTTGTAGAGAATTTTCTCCTCTTACCGCTCCCATGAATCGTTTTTCAGATTTCAATACCGTTCAAAAGTCACAGCTAATTGAAAAAAATATATATTTTCATTTTCTCATTTTTCCTGCGATATTACTGTTATTCAAGAGTATCTAAAACGACTAAGATACATGATAGAAACTTGCAATTGGTCTCAAATGAAAGATAATTAGTACATGCTATATAAGCTACGTTGCCTTAAACCCATCTTGCATGACTGTTTATTATCGGAAAACTGTCGAGACTGTGAAAATGAGGAAAATATGGCAAATTTCTTGATTTTTTTAATCAAACGTATTTTACCTCACGATTATATTTTTAAAATTCTTTTACCTCACATGAAAGAGGAAATTCTGTTGTTCAAATCAAGATAAAGTATCATTTTTTATCATTTCGGGTTACCGAGATACGCACTTTTGAATATAGAAATTGGCCATTTTTCTGTGTATTTAAATAGGGGCTAAAAATACACTAAAAGAGGATTTTTTTATTTTTTCATCAAATTTCAGTTATGATACATGATTTTGAACCGCCTTGACGAGCTGAGAAGAATTAGCTGTAGTACGAGGAGATCTGATCATTCTGTCGAAAGTTATAAGTGATTGAAGTTTTGATCCTTGACGTATCCTTATGACGTACCCTCCACTAGGAAATACTGAAATTAAATGTTTCTAACGGGTGATTCTTATAGAAAATAACCCTCATGAGATGATTTCAGCCGAAATATATATTTTTGTTAGTAAGGCCTTGAAAAGGTATTATAATGAAAAATTTATATTTTGGCTGTGGGACATGATTTTCTATTTTTGAGTGTATTCCCCTCCCCCCCCTGTACTAAATTCTAAAATTCCTAAGGAATCCTGTTCATAATGAATTGATCTTTCACGTAATGTGTGGTTTTTTATCTATACTAGAAAAATATCCAAGTTGTATAGGGTAGAAGTGGTAGGTTTGCATAATTTTGAAAACCCCTTAAAAATACCCCTTTTTGAAAATTCGTAGCTCCGGAACCAAAAATGGTAGAATCCTGCGCGACCACACAATTGATTTAGTCTCTAAAACGACTAAGATACATGATAGAAACTTGCAATTGGTCTCAAATGAAAGATAATTACATGCTATATAAGTTTTGATAGACACTTATAATGTTTGAAGTTTTGATCCTTGACGTATCCTTATGACGTACCCCCACTAGGAAATACTGAAATTAAATGTTTCTAACGGGTGATTCTCATAGAAAATAACCCTCATGAGATGATTTCAGCCGAAATATGTATTTTTTTGTTAGGAAGGCCTTGAAAAGGTATAATAATGAAAAAATTGTATTTTGGCTGTGGGACATGATTTTCTATTTTTAGTGTAATCCCCCTCCCCCCTCCACTAAATTCTAAAATTCCTAAGGAATCCTGTACATAATGAATTGTTCTTTCACGTGATGTGTGTTTTTTATCTATACTAGAAAAATATCCAAGTTGTATAGGGTAGAAGTGGTAGGTTTGCATAATTTTGAAAATCCCTTAAAAATACCCCTTTTTGAAAATTCGTAGCTCCGGAACCAAAAATGGTAGAATCCTGCGCGACCACACAATTGATTGGAAATTTTATTCTCTTTAATTCTGTCGAGAATGATTTTTCTTGAGAAACACTCAAGGTTTACGAGATAAAATTGAAAAAAGTCCGTCATTTTGGGGGTTTTGGGGGTGAAGCCGCCCTCTGGCGTGTCAGCAAATTTCAGATTCGAATTCAGCGCCCAAAAAAAGAATAGAATGACTGCCTTTATTTCATACCTGGGAGGGCGAAGTTAGGGCGCAGTCGGCCCTCTCTTACACTTAACCCTCCAATACAATACAAAATTATAATCTAACAAGCAATACTCAGTAAAATAAAATAAAACAAAACTATATTTTAAGTGAAAAAAGTAAAAAAAATAATAATAATAATAAGTGGAATATTTGAATAAACTTGAAAGCATTTTTAAAATGTAAAATAGCAAAGATCTGTTGGGAAATAAATACAACATTTATGACGGAATGATAGGATCGAAGAAGCAAAAAAGAGCAATATGGCTAAAAACCTTACAAGCAAGATGAGAAAATAAGGAAATTAATAAATACTTCCAGCATGAAATAATTAATTTTGAGAGAGAAAAAGAGTATTTTTTATATCTGTCTTTAGAGTTTACTTTTAAAGTTGAACTTGATTCTCTTAAAATTACTCTAAAGAAATTAATTTTGAGACTGAATAAATGAATGTATCAAAAGTATGAAAGCATGAAAATACATATAGAACCGTCGAGAAAAATCCTTTCGGGGCTGTTTCCTGAAAAACTACCATTCGACGGGACTATTATTACTAACAAGAAACCCGTGCTTAGGGTCTAATTAAACACTTGAATACTGAAATACTGATGAATTTAATATAGGCCTATAACCAACCTCGGTAAATTGAAAATCTACATGCAAAATTTCAAGTTAATTAAGATATAGATATAAAAAGCTTGGCATCAGCTGATTAAAAGTGAATTGCTCATGTTCGCGGCGCGTAAATCTGTACGCACCTTTATTTATAATAAAGGAAAGAATTGGCTTATACACGTATGGGATAGGAAATTCACAAATGAAGTTTCATCACGTCTCAACTACCTCTTCATTTGTGAATTTCCTATCCCATACGTGTATAAGCCAATTCTTTCCTTTATTATAAATAAAGGTGCGTACAGATTTACGCGCCGCGAACATGAGCAATTCACTTTTAATCAGCTGATGCCAAGCTTTTTATATCTATATCTTATACAGTTTCTGTAAAAATACAGATATAATCAGCTGATTAAAAGTGAATTTCTCATGTTCGCGGCGCGTATATCCTTACGCACCTCTATAGATATAGATGACTTGATGAGTCTAAACATGTATCTTGAAAACGAAAAATAGAAGGGTACTGAATAATTCTTCCTTAAAAACCCATCAACACCAATGTTTATCAAATACTGCAATTATAACGTGGACCTCACTTTACTAATCAATGCTAGATATAGGGTAATTTAATGTCGAAATTCAGTCATAATAGGCTAGAATCATGGTATTATAATATTAAGTAACTCTTAACCTATTAGCTTTGAATATTTTTGGTTTGTATTTTAGAATATTATCACGGCAAATGTACCAATAATTTAATTAAAGAATATTTTCGAACTCATGGCTGGAGCTCAAGGCTTCTTTTTCCAGCCACACCAATGTATATTAGTTGATAAGTGTAAATTTCTAGTGAATTGGTAAAATAGTAAATTTGAGCTTGATTTGCGTATCGATCGCAATAGAATTATTAAAATAATCACTTACCGTACATGATATCCAATACTTCAGAGCTGGAGTCTATCAGTCGACACTGATTGCTAGAACTGTACGTCGAAATAAGGACTTAACCTCGCCAATTGATCGAAAATTATTATGTCATCCCCAAAAATAGAATTCCAGCTTGATTCTTCATGTTATCTCTACTAATTAAAAGTAACAAAGGTTATACCCTCCCTATTCACTGATAAAAATGGTCTTAATTAAATTCCTTATCTGCCGGTTCTCGGATTAATATTCAACTTTATTGAAAACTAGCTGGTAACCCGTGCTCCGCAAGGGTCTGCTTAAACCACAAATATACAGGGTGGGTGAAAAGTCCGAGAACGGCTTAATATCTCATACACAAAGGTGATTTGATGGTGGGTGTGATTGGGGATCTACTCAAATTGAAAATACTACTTTACTATGACTTTAAAAATCCGCCATATTGGATGCAACTTTATTTTTTTACATAGGAAGGTGGGCATGTAATACATGATTTCGATATGAAATTTCAAGAAAAAATTAATGGTGAAGACCGCACATCGATATCACAAACCGTTCAGAAGATATTCACATTATTAATCAATATTTTTTGTAAATTGTATTGATGGCAAATAAAAAGAATTGAATTGAATTGAATTGAATACCACTTATGTATCTCATTTCTGATATGCATGATATTGATTAATAATGAGAATATTTTCTGAACGGTTTGAGATATCGATATGCGGCTTTCGCCATTCTTTTTTTCTTGAAATTTTGTATCGAAATCATGTATCGCATGACCACCTTCCTATTTAAAAAAATAAAGTTGCATTCAATATGGCGGATCCAAGATGGACCAGATTTTTGATGTCTTAGTAAAGTAGTATTCTCAATTTGAGTAGGATCCCCAATCACACCCATCGTCAAATAACCTTTGTGTATGAGATATTAAACTGTTCTTGGACTTTTCACCCACTCTTTGTTTAATTTAGTTTTATAGTTCCTTGCTGATATCAAGAGTATTAACAGGGTGGCTACCTACTGGGAAAACCGGAAGAACCTTGAATTCGTCATGATTTTAAAACAGGGAAAACTACCTTGAATTCCTCATGAATTTTTCCAATTACTCATGAATTTTTCATAAATTTCAATTAATTTAGTAAAGAAGTATAGGCTACATTAACATATTCAATTAGTAAACTTCCTATTAATTTTGGTTAGCCTTTGCTTTTTTAAATGCTTCTTAATGTACTGATAACAGTCCCTCTGGTGCAATAATAAAGTATTTATGGTCTGTAAGGGTGTAACTGAAGACTGTTGGCCTAGTAGATTTCATATAATTTCTGGTTTCAATCGATTTGTTAGCTTATTTTGAGTATAAACACTGAAAAAAATTTGGCGCGCACTTATCGTTTATTTTAAAATGATCATATTTAGTCACGATATAAATCAATTGCATTTCAAAATTGAATAAATTGATGGCTTCATTCTCTTTGGAATGAAACTTTCTTCAAGGTTTGAAGAGTCATCAACAGCCGCAATCGGCTATGATACTGTCCATACATATATATGGCTTCATTAGTAAACGTATGACTCAGAATACATAATAAATGTTCAAATGTATTGATAACTTTGACACTGTAATCTATTCTTGTGAGGAATTTTTCGTTTTTTAACTACTCCCTGAGTTGAAAATGGACTCTGTCCGAAAGCACTCCACACACATGAGTAGTTAAAAGAACGTACTAATTACTAACACTCATAGAATGTAGTGTCAAAAATTGACAATATATTTAGAAATTTAAATATGCTATTCGCAATTCGTCATGGAAGATCATAAAGATTACCATAATAAATTCTTTACGAATGTATCTTGCTCCTCAAATACCGGAACTCCACCTGGAAAATATTAAATTTTACTCTGGAAAACCGGGAATTACTCATGATTTTTTATTTCAAAATGGCTGGCCACCCTGATTAACAACTGTAATAATTTACAATAGAAAAAGATTTGATGAGGCTTTCATCTTACGTAAACTTTGCATCAAAAATTGAATATGTTTGTTTTAATTATTAAAATTATTTTTATTCGATCAACAACACTCAATAAATGGTCTACCCTTCTGGTAGAATTTATTGGTATTAAGAGTGGATTAAAGTTTTTGTTCTTGTAGATCCAAGTTGAATGTAAAAGTCAAACTGGTTCAACATCTTCTTGATTTATGAACATTTGAGAATTCAAGTTTATAACTTGAAGGGTCTAGTATTATGATTGGTGTAGTGGATTCAAGTTTCCGTTCTAGTAGTCTATTTTGGTATAGTGGATTAAAGTTCTGTTTTAGATTCAAGTCTACATTGCTATAGTGTATTAATGTTTCAGTTCTTGAATCCAAGGAAACTTGACTAATGTAAACAACGCTGCTTTACGAGAAAATAACTTTTTGTACAATAAATTTGTAGCAGATGTCTTTTACTGTTGATCATATTACGGGTTGTGCAGGAAGCATTTGCAAAATGATGTAAGGGTTGCTTGTCAAGCGGATTGGGAGAAAGACAAATGAAGATGTTAGCCCCCAGTGCCGTCCGTTGAAACTGTATCACATTTCCCTCTCACTTCCTTATTCAATTACAATCCCCCCTCACCAACCCTCCTGGGAACGGACACAAGCGAATACCTTGTACTTGAGGGGAGGAGGCGTTTATTTGGTAGTGTGACACTTCCTACGGTGGCCTTTCCTACGAACCCATTTAGCATGGCGTCTCCTACGAACCAAAATTCAGTCGTGGACTTTCCTACGAAGAACTGCTGTCTGTACTTAAGTTGTATGTTTTACGGCTACTGGTATTTGTATGGACCAGATGGGTGGACTCTCGTGTAGTGACACTTCTAAAGGAGCGTACAGATTTACGCGCCGCGAACATGAGAAATTCACTTTTAATCAGCTGATGCCAAGCTTTTTATATCTGTATCTTACCGTTTCTGTAAAAATACAGATATAATCAGCTGATTAAAAGTGAATTGCTCATGTTCGCGGCGCGTATATCTGTACGCACCTTTAGACTGTACTCAAGTACGAACCAAAATTCAGTCGTGGACTTTCCTACGAAGAACTGTTGCCTATACTTAAGTTGTATGTGTTATGGTTACTGGTATTTTTATGGACCAGATGGGTGGACTCTCGTGTAGTGACACTTCTTAGGCTCCCCACTAACGATAGAACATGCATACTCGTCATTACAGCGAAACGCTTCGAGCAACATTTTTTGAGTTTAGGATTTTGTATATCCAATTTATTTGTTCATTTTCTCTTTGTTGCTCCATTTGAGGTTAAATTATATTCCTAATTAATTTTTTTAATTTTTCAGTGGTATATTTATTGTCGTTGGTTGTTTATTTTATGTTAGAAGACTCTTGCTGATGATGAACATGTGTATGACATGCATGTTTTATCATCTGGTTCATAGGAAACGCCACGCTCAATGGGTTCGTAGGAAACGCCACCGTAGGAAATGCCACGTAGCCGTTTATTTACCTTTGAATTCAGTGACACCAGGTTTTCACAATTCCGGCGTCCCCTGAGCTCTATCCTGTTCTTCTGTTTGCACCAGGCAAATCCCCCTTCCAACTCCCTCGTCTCTCCTTTATTGATCAGGTTATGCCCAATTTAGTCTAGTGAATTTGCACTATTTCGTCTTTCCTCCGAACACGGCAAAACTTTTCTGCCCTTCTATATTTTATTGGCAAACAGAGTAACGTTTTCCCTCTGTTTCACTTTGAAAAAAGAACTACATGTACAATCATTGATTGTTTTATTTGTTTTGATTCACAATCGACAGAGAATAGAGTAAAGAATTGAAAGAGTGCTTTACATCCAAATTAACACAGTACAATATAAAATACAAACACACATATTTACGGCTTGATTAGACAATCGTCAGCCGGTCATTCACAATCGATATCAAATGCAGTATTGTCTCTGAATTTTTACTAAAAGCGGTCACTGGATCACTGTCATCTGAATAGTTGTGTATTGATCCACGTGTATTGAGTTTTATGACGTCATTAATCCAACAAGTGTGGGTAATGAATGAAGAAGGTATCATAATAATAATAATAACCTGGCTGGCTCAGGTCTGGTGTCAGAGTTTTCGCTTTTCGGGGTGCACCTGATCAATTTATAGCAATGTAGAATTAAAATAGTTTATCATAATTTATTACTGAATCATCGAAAATTATATTTCCTCGATGAATAAGATATAGTTGATCATTTCCAACAAGAATGGACAGTTGATATCACATTAGATATACTGGTATCAGCTATCATCTATAGACGATAGTGACAAGGCAGAGAATCGGCTATACTGTCTTTCTCTATTATTGTCTTTATAAAGTGGACCTCACTATAGTAGACCTTGAGGCACGAAACAATATCATTTCATTTTTCATTATAAATAGTATATTAGAAAACCGTAGTTAGTTTCGAATGATTTTTTTTTCATTGAAATTCTTTCCAAAAGTGTGTAAAGATTTTTTCGCCACACTGCACAGAAAGCAGCTGTTTTCCAGTCCCTATGTAGATCTGAAAGACATTGTTTGCAGACGACTCTCGTCTGTCGTCAGAACAGGTTTCTTTCCGGCCTAGGCCGGAAAGAGTACCCTTTCCAGCCGCTAACATGGAACTAAGAAAGGTGATCAAAAAACTTTTCATTATTAAATAATTAAAACATTTATAATAATATCATCTTATTGTCATTTGAAAGAATAAAAAAGTATAAACTCAACCTCCCACATAATTGAACATAATCTTTTAGGTTATTTAGACAAATCAGAATAAAAAATAAAAATACTTGGACAATTTCCTGATTTGAGATTACCTCAGATTTGCTAGAGCTATCACCTTCCACTTCTGCTTTCGGAAGTGCTTAGTAAACAACTATTCTCATATATATATTTTTTATTTTTCTGTGTGGCGAAAAATAGCGTTCGCACCACGGGCAAAAATGTTTTTCCGGCTCTCAATCTTTTCTAGTCCTCGACCTACGGCCTCGGACTTGAAAACCGATTTCGAGCCGGAAAAATCTCATTTTCTGCTCTAGGTGCGAAATATACTATATTCATAACTGATTGCTGGAATAAATCGTTTAGGGCCGTTTGCACAGTATAGATTGCTAAACTCGATTAAGTTAATCGAGTTTAAGTTAATCTGAAAGTTTAAACTTGAATGGGTTTCTCAGTGCATTTACTAATCCAGTTTAAGTTAAACTAGTTAAGCGTTAAGTTGATAATAGAATGTCATCGTTTATAATATCAGGAAGGGTAATTTTTACAGGAAATTTGCTATTTGTTCACAAACCATCAGCAAATTGAGGTTATGTAGCTACTATTTCCTGGTTCCAAATCCACAGAGCTGTAAGCTGTACGGTAATAAAAGTGAAAAGCGACCAAGAAATTCTTCAAAAAATGATGAAATGCTATATTACTATTAGAAACAAACTTAAATTTAGTTGGCATCAAAAAATATAATCTAAAATGTAAGATTTCTATCTTCTTATTTTGTTATGAAAATCTACTTAAATCTACTACGGTCTTCCTCGTTTATCAGAAATCTCTCGAAAGCAAAATATCTCAGTTATGTGTTATTAAAAACATGTTTTCTAATCAAAAATCACTGATAAAAATTGTCTTATTTTCTATCAAGTGACTTATTCAATTAAATACTAAATTGGCACTTGCTTTACTCAAGGAAACCCGTTAAAAAATTCTCTATCATCCCAGAAATTTAAATGATTCGTTTTTTGCCCGATTTTTCTCAGTTCCAAAATTTCTTCGAGTCATCTCTATCAATCGCATGAAAAACTTCTATCAATTCCATCAATAATGATTCACTATAACCTAAATAATTATTATCGTCTACATAAGCATTAAAAACAAACGTCGGAAAATAATTTACTATTAGATGTTTCCCCATCAAATTTTACAGATGTCTATTTAATCCAAATTATTTGGTTTAAACCTCCTGTTTTGGAGGTTTAAACTTTCCTAGAGTTTAAACTCAATATAGAGTTTAAACTAATACTGCGCAAACAGAATATTTTAGTTTAAAAAAAAAATCCAAATTTAGTTCAAGCATTAGTTTAAACTTACACTGTGCAAACGGCCCTTAGATGTCTAGAGCTCTAGAAATACCAAACCTTGAACTTCTTAAGGTTTGTTCCTTGGAACCTCGTTCATTTGATTTCCTGACATTATTCCTCATTCTTTCCGTTTATTCCTTCGATTTTAGAAACCCACTAGGACTAGACTTTTTATGAGCTATTGTTTTATGAAATATATCATGGATATGCTGCCAACATTTTACTTCTCTGCCACTAGGAGTTGCTAGCCAAAACAGTTGGTTTTAACTGAAGTGGTTACATGGATAAAATCGGATGAATGTATGAGATGTTTGGATTTTGTTATTGTAAAAGTCACGCACCAGATTTCGTACCGGAACAATGTGTTACTCTTTCCCTGTTGTGGAAATGGCCATTAAACTTGGCAGGAACCAGAAAGCATGCTCAGAATGAACAAAGAATAACAAATAATTGCCAGTCTCTCATCTTCATGTGTTCCTTCGATTTTTATTGGCCTTTTGGAAAACTTTATTGTTTTTGAAAAACAACTGTGCCAAGATGGTTGCTAACATCTGGACGTATTTCATAGCTGTCATATTCTCATTGAAAAAGTTTTTTAGCTTTTATTGAGGCTAAACATATTGATTGAAAACTACTTTATATTTTCAAAACCACTAACTTATTAAAACAATTCAGGGTATTTATTTATTTATCATATTGTGTATTTATTACAATTTGGGGTATTTATTTATTTATCATATTGTGTACAAATACTTGACATGAGGAAAGGCACAACAGGCTCATGCGCAAAACTGTCACATTTCTAATTTATACTATACTGTCCGAATCAAAATGTAGGTTATGTCCACTTTTCAAAAAAACAATTTACTCTCATCAAAGCTCAGAAAAACGAGAAAATTTTGAATCGTATTATGAAAGTCTGAGTTAACAGAATCTAGAACATTAATCATTTAAAAAAGTTTAAATTTTGAATGTAACTCGTGCCAATTTTTATCAAGCTCTGGATTTCCAGAGCTACTTGTCAATAGTCCTGTCACCACAGTTTTCATTGCTTTTTCCCTCCAATCGGTACGATTTTATCATCTCTTTCCATTATTTATAACCCTGTGTGTTTCCGATCATCCTATTTTGAATTATCGTGCTTGAAAACTCATTAGCTTTATGTGATATTATCAGCATTTTGAAAATATCGTAAGAACTATTTTGTTAGGTCCACGTTATATCGGCAGTGGAGAAAGATAGGAGAACAACGTTTCCGGTTTTCTGCCTTGCCATAGAGGATACTGGTATATCTGATGTTATAATTTTAACTGTTCATTACAGGGTCACTCCTGTGTTATCGGATGGGCACGTTAAGCTTTCGGTCCCGGCAGAAGTATGACAGTCGTAAGGCTCATTGACTCCCCACCAATAAAAGCCATAGAGAGAAAGCCAAAAAGAGAGTTTATCAGAGATTGACAATGGTGTAATAACCGAAACCGGTCTTTCTAATTATCTATAAATCATTGGTTTTTTGACAATTTCTTAGTCTTTTTCATTCAAAAAGCCATACGAATATTATTATTAACTGTTCATTCTTGTTTAAAATAATCAATTATATTCCATTCGTCAAGAATATATACTTTTCTATGATCGAATAATAAATTTTCATTATTGAGGTTGAATATTTTGCTCATTTATTATATTTCTACATTGTTCAAAAACTATCTGAAACGTTGTGTTGCGTCGCTATGTGTTTTGTAGAATGATAGACTAGAGTAGCAACACGAATGTTGATCAAATACTGCCATTATAACGTGGACCTCACTGTAGTTTATGATTGTTCAATTGATTCAGAATACTGCATTCTAAGTGCCGTTTGCACAGTGACAGTTTAAACTGGAATATTGGAATATCTTGTACTATTTGTTGAATAAGCGAAGCGAATTCTATGTTTCAAGTCAATCGGCGTTTGTCTGTTTGTTTGTACCGCAGTTATGAACCGATTTGGATAAAATTTGGTATACAAGTACTTTGAAACAAGGCGTAGAAACTATATATTTCAAATTCTAAAATTCATCCCCGTTCCAAGATGGCGGCCCTTCATTCGGAAATTTTACCCTAAAAATCAACCTAACTTTTCAATACCTACTTTATCGGATCAGGTTCAAATTGGGCTCATTCGTCTCAGCGCTTCAAAGCGGTATTATTTCAAGTATCACATGCTCAAAATTGTTTAATTTTTGAAATTCGAATTTTTTTCCAAGTCCTTATTCAAGTTTAAGATTTTTTATCTTTTCAACCATGCATCCTAATTCAAAAGTGTAAAGAACATCTATTTCTCAGCGTCCTCCACCGATCCTATTGCATATATCATATCATACTCTAAATCCAATTTGTATGTGTGTGTTTGTGTGTGAATAGGTGGGAGTGTGTGAGTAGTGATGTTAGTAAGTGTAGAGAGTTCTACTGTTCTCCGAATTACTAGTATTATAGACTTGAATAGATAATAACTTGACACCAATATAGACTCGTTATAATCATTGAATAGTATTCGTGAATTATATTTATAGGAATTTAATTTGTTGATTTCCTATGTTGAAATTGATTAAACATCATTGATTAATCATCTAGATGAATGATGAAATATTTTTAATGTTGGAATGACAAAATTGAACTCTAGATAAATATTGAAATAAACTGTTTCAAGTGATAAACAAACTCAACCAGTTGAAAACATCACAGGTGGCAATCATATGATTCGCCACATATTGCTGTGCTTTACAAGTTTACAATATCTGGCCAATAACTTTATTCTATCCCAGTATGTTAGCCACCATAATCGTTCACTGCATTTTGTTAGTTCTGCATTGTAATGAAATTTATGAATAGGTGCTTAAAGTTTATCTGTGGATAGTGAAACCTCAGTGCTGTTATGAACTCTTACCAGCCGCCAGTTAAATAAACCATTAAACGTCTCCGTTCAGTTCTTCTTGTTTGTATTTTCATCCATTTGTCAAACATCACTCCCCTTCTCTAAATAAAGATGCTTGGTCGTGGTCGGATTCATTAAATAATGCCCTTCCTCTACTCAATCTCAACTATAAATAGTTGTTAATTCAGCTTGAAAATATCCTGAGAGGGTTTTTTTGTTGAGCGGAGAACCATCCATGGAGGTTATGCCTTGTTAAACTTATCACTTTGATACAAATGAGGGTGATACTTTTATACTTAAATGAGTTGGGAAATGTCACCTTACAATCTTTGTTCTTGTCAGTTTTGGATTTGTTGTGATATCTCTTGATTCGGATTTGTTTCACTCTTTCTCTCCAAATAAATTTTTTAATATTTCTGTTGAGAGTCTTAAGGTGCGTACAGATATACGCGCCGCGAACATGAGCAATTCACTTTTAATACATGAGAATGTACCCTAGTAGACTACTATTTAAAGAAATTGATTTACCAACATTGAGACAAACATACGTAACTAACGCAATTCTGTACATTAATAAAAACAAAGACAAATTCACTACTCGTAATACACCATATCTAATACGTCCAAATGTTTTCAATACCTACAATAACCTATTCACTAGACTTACATCTTGCAAACACCAATTGTCCTTCTATTGCCATAGAATAATAAATTGTCTACCTGAAAAATTCATTTTAAATAGAATTACTAAGTGTTTAATTTATGAAATAAGAGAGTGGGTATGTAGGAAAGTTTACTTCGGACTTGAGATTTCAGAAGATTAATTGACTTTTTGTTCTAGTGCTTACATTGTTATATTATACATACATTCATATTGCATATTGTTTCTTCTGGTACTAATTAAATTGTCTTAGACATCCATCCTAATTACCGTTAACATTTTTGAACTCTCTTCCAGAGCTCAAGCATTAGCTTTTCTGGGAGAGCCAATTATTTCAATATTAAAATATTAAATAATCAACTGATTATATCTGTATTTTTACAGAAACGGTAAGATACAGATATAAAAAGCTTGGCATCAGCTGATTAAAAGTGAATTGCTCATGTTCGCGGCGCGTAAATCTGTACGCACCTTAAGAGAGAGAGAATCGACTGCGCCCTAACTTCGCTCTCTAGGAAAAATAGAGGCATTCATGATAATTCATATTTTCTAGCACGATTCCATTGAATATGTTGTGAACAACAGTAAAACTGTAAAATTGTAAAGCTGTAAAACAACTTACTTCAACTCATGTAGTAATCGGAAGAATAAGACGTTGATGTCAACACAATACTACAATATAATAAGAATAGAATAAGAATGTTTATTTCGCCAAAATTACATAATACAGAGTGAGTCATATGCATGGGTTCCCTTCAATAAATCGGACAATGTTGTTGATATGATACTGTGACATTCAAGATAAGTTATTGGTCAAATACTCTACTTTTTGACGTACAACTGAATTTCAACCCTTCATAACGGGGTGACTTAGGGGTTGTAACTCGAATATTTTGAATGTAAACATCCATTGTGTGGTACATCATTTTAAAGGCCTCTTTAAAACAAGAAAGATGGCATCGATAAAAATGTTCTATGATACTTGTATCCAAAATGGCGGCTGATTGAAGATTTAGTTCTTAAAGAAATGAAGGTTTGTAACTCGGAAATTTTAAATGTAAAAACCCATTGTGTGACACATCATTTGAAAGGCCAATCTTAAACAAGAAAGATGACATCAATAAAAATGTTCTATGATACTTTTATCCAAAATGGAGGCTGATTGAAGTTTTAGTTTTAGTAATAATTCATAAAGTTCAATCAGCCGCCATTTTGGATATAAAAGTATCATATAAGTATCATATAAAAGACCTTCACACAATGGGTTTTTACATTTAAAATATTCGAGTTACAACCCTTCATTTCTTTAAAAACTAAAACTTCAATCAGCCGCCATTTTGGATAAAAGTATCATATAACATTTTTATTGATGTCATCCTTCTTGTTCTAAAGAGGCCTTTAAAATGATTTATCAGACAATTGGTGTTAACATTTAAAATATTCCAGTTGCACCCCCTATGTCACCCCTAAATAAAAAAACCCCTTATGAGGGGTTGAAATTCAGTTGCACATCAAAAGGTAGAGTATTTGACCAATAGCTAATCCTGAAAGTTACAGTATTATATCTACAACAGTCTCCAACTTATTGAAGGGTTCCCATATACAGTCGAACCTCTGTATAACGAAGTCGATTATCCCGAGAAAAAATTCGCTGCAGAGAGGTATTCGTTATTGAGAGGTTGCTCTCTCAAGAAAACTGCTACGATCTTTTGGATCTTATAATATCGTATCACGGCGGTAAATAAATGAATATGGTACATAAAACATATCATCGCGAACGTAGGTAGGGTACCTATTAGGCCAATATTAATATGGAAATTTGAAAATTCATGCAGTTTAAAATAAAAAAACATGTTTTTTAATATTTACAGGATGTAATAAGTAAGTGAACACACCAATTTATCCCCAGAAAGCTTGATTTGTACTATTAGTAGAGTTTAATCAAAGTACATACTCTGTAGCAATATTTTTCAACTTTATTCACCAAAGTTATTTTACTACTTTTTACACTACTATCAGATTGAACGCTAAATACGGTACTTTTGTCAATAACTTCACTATAAATACTATAATAACTCAACTTTACTATTTTTTAATGTTTTATTTGAAAAAGTGAGTAATTTCCGGTTGAATTTTGTTTGCATTTGGATAAAACATCATGTTTATAATAAACGACTCACTTCTATTCAAACAGTCGAACAAGTCGAATGTTGTCTGGTACATTTTTCAGTTTTAATCCTTGCCTGATGATTTTGAAAGCTTCTAGAATTTCTTGATCTGACGGATTCTTTTCCTCAGGTTCGTCACAGCCATCATCATCATAGTCAGTTCAATGAATTGAAATGTGTGACAAGAGCAAGAATGGGAAAGTCCAGTCGTTCACCTGCCTGGTCTACAAATTTAAGTTATTGGAATTTAATTTCCAGTAACTTGCATTCAATTTCAAACATGTGTTTCAACCTCTATTGATTGTGTACCACCCTATCTTCTTCCTACCTGAATTTCCATTATTTTTAGTCTATTGACCTTTCTGCTGAAACTGAACAATTCCTTGAGAATCACTGTCTGCTTCTTATACACACTACATTTTGTTTATTGAAGTCAAGAGAAAACTTTGTTGTTGAGAGGTCCTAAATTCGTTAAATAGAGGTAAATAAGCAGCCAAAACTCTAAAATGTCATGGGACCAGGTAAAAATTCGTTGTGTAGAGGATTTCGTTAAGTGGAGGTTCGTTATAGAGAGGTTCGACTGTATATGACTCACTCTGTATGTTGTCCATATTGTTATTGTATATAGTGGTATTGACAGATTCAACATCTTATTCTTTCAATTACGGAGAAATACCTCAACATCTCCTCCCATACAACCAAATTATCATCTAGTAATATTTCTCTGGGATCAACATTTTTCAATTCAAATATCACAAGTAGTTCTGTGAACAGTAGACCTCACGCAGTATTCTCATCCACAAGTACCTGATTGAAACTATAGACCTTATGGAAATACAGCAATAGACTGGCTTCTCCACACATCTGTGTAATCACTTGTCAGCTGATTTATGATGAATATCTCTAAAATCTAATTTTTACTCCAATATTGGCGTATGAAGGAGGCTCTTTTTTCCTTTTATATTATCCTTGAAATGCAAAATCTCCAAAAACCTTGTATATACGTCGACGCGCAATTAAAAAAGGAACATACCTGTCAAATTTCATGAAAATCTATTACCGCGTTTCGCCGTAAATGCGCAACATTTAAACATTAAGAGAAATGCCAAACCGTCGACTTGAATCTTAGACCTCACTTCGCTCGGTCAACTACAGGATATATTTCGTCTGCAATTGACAGGAGTGCATTCAGTTCTAGGCGTTTCACCTACATGGAAATGAATATGTAGGAGGACAGCAATTCGGAATTCATGTCAGAGTGACGTTTCAGTCGTGTTTTTATAGCTTCCATCACTCTCACAGAGAGCAGGCATGTCATTCTGATGACTTCTGACCATAATTCATGAGTAGGATCTACAAGCTCTGGCTTTTTTCACGCGGTCCCTCGTAACCCACCATCCATATAATTGAGTGCTTTGATAATTTTAATTAATGGACTCAAAATAATGACAGATGATCATCTTAGGTCATGATAAAGCAGTCTATTGACTGTTTATTATCGGAAACTTATCTTCATATTTTAGGGCAGTATTGAATTGAGGATTATTATTCATCTCATCTGTACCCTTGTCAGAGTGATTAAGTTATTATAAAATGAAATGGATAGCTGTTTTCTGTAATTAATCACGGAGCAACGTTTATTCTTTGTCGTCTATGCTTTCTTGTATTTATTAATTTCCTTTTTTTCTCATTTTGATTGTAAGGTTTGTAGCCGTATTGCTCTTTTTTACTTTCCTTGCCCTACTACCATAGGTAAGGAAAGTATTGCTTTCCAAAAAAAATTAAGGTACCCCAATTTCAAGTTTTCTATACGTTTCAAGGTCCCCTGAGTCGAAAAACATGATTTTTGCTTCTTCGATCCTATCCGTCCATCCTATCCATATCCGTCCATCCTATCCATATCCGTCGATCCTATCCATATATTCCGTCATAAATGTTGTATTTATTTCCCAACAGATCTTTGTTATTTTACATTTTAAGAATGCTCTACTTTTAAGTTTATTCAACTATTCCACTTATTATCATTATAATTATTATTTTTTACTTTTTTCATTTAAAATATAGTTTTGTTTTATTTTATTCTACTGAGTATTGCTTGTTAAATTATAATTCAGTATTGTATTGGAGGGTTAAGTGTAAGAGAGGGCCGACTGCGCCCTAACTTCGCCCTCCCAGGTATAAAATAAAGGCAGTCATTCTATTCTATTTTATTCTATTCTTATGTAGTTACATATATGCTTTCAAACGCTCATTTCAATTATTGAAACGTTTCTTACTTCCTCCCTCCAATATTTGAGGAGCGATTCACGGTAAGATTATCTGTAACCGTCGGACCCAGATGCCTAGAATGAGTCGTTAGGTCACGTCAGAGGCCCTGAAATTGATCAGGAGCTACCTGAAAACTGTCTACTGACTACTAAACCAAAAATCCAAACTTAGTTGAATAGCACAACGGACCGTTTTAAAGTGACGAATATAGAGTTAACAATAAGCCAGTTAAGGCTGTGAGGTACACCTTTTTATTTTTATTTAAATTGGATAATCTTTTTCAATATAATTGTCAAGATCATTATGAGAGTGAGAAAAAGTGGCAACTGAAATTTTTAAGTGGTCTAATAAGCTAGTTATGGGTCGTTGAAGTGCTAAACTCCGTTTTCTTTCCAGATCATGAACGATTTCGAATTTTCCATTGGAGTTTTTTTTTTATACATTCAGTATTGGCTTTGTTCTAATATGAGTTTTTCGCGATTAATGCCAAAATAAACAAGTTATTGAATTTACAAAAAATGTTACTTTTTTATTTATGAACGATATGGGGAATAAAATGTTTTAGTTTGGAAAGATACATTTTTTTGAATTTTTAAGAGAAGTTCTAATAATATAGTTGAAACCGTTTATGATTTGGAAAGAAAACGGAATCTGGGAAGTTAGCACTTCAACAACCCATAACTCGCTTATTAGACCACTTAAAAATTTCAGTTGACACTTTTTCTCAATCTTATAATGATCTTGACAATTATATTGAAAAAGATTATCCAATTTAAATAATAAAAAAATGTACCTCACAGCCTTAAGGATTCATAATCGTACTGAAAGTTGATTTAATCATCCATTAAAATAACTTGAAAAAAATATATATAAGCTTATGCTTTATGGGCCAGCATGTGGAAGCGTCACAAGCGACTTGTCATAATTTAAAAAATACAAAACAGAAATTACATCAAAGATGTACATTGAAGGACAGTATGCCTTATTAATACTGTATATTTTGGAATGGCCTTCTATGGGTCTGCCTCAAATGTCAATTTTCTGTAATACTCCTTCGATCCATTTAAGCCCTATATCACTTGAAAAATGAATAGCTGACGTTGCTGGGTGATTCAAACCCGTAATATTTGACAGTGTGAATCAAATTTGATTACTTTTTCTCAGTCGCCACATTGAGAAGTGATATTGCGGTCATGCCAGTTGTGTTTTCAGAACTTTTCAAATAAACCGCGGCAGGAAGAGAGTTTCATTAGCTAAATTAAGAGAGGAGGGTAGCCGTCAAGTGGCATTTAATGGAAGCGTAGGAATGCAAAAAATTCATAACTCAGTTGAGATCCAATGTAAGCCTGGAAAACGGATGATTGTCGGTACAGCGAAGTCCACGTTATAATGGCAGTATTTGATCAACATTGGTGTTGCTATCCTTGTCTATCATCCTTGTATCATCTTCCTATAGTGAGGTCCACGTTATAATGACAGTATTTGATTAACACTGGTGTTGCTATCCTTGTCTATTATCCTTAAATCATCTTTGTATCATCTTCCTAGTGAGGACCACATTATTATATGGCAGTATTTGATTGACAATGCATGCTATCCTTTTCTATCATTCGACGAAGCAGATAGCGCTATCCCGTTCTGCAGTGTTGCCAGTTTGCCAGAAATATATTATTTCTACTTTTGACAGTGACTATACAGATGTAAAAAAATCTTCAGGTCATCCGTTATGCTTTATTTTGGTTCTAACAAATTTTTTTTGAGTAGACATCAATCCGCGTAATTAATTTTTCAATATTTTGTTTTTGAATTTGTTTAGATATTACTATACTAACACGAATTTACTTTCAATTACATTTAACAAGTTGATAACTTTGACCATCCTGGACTTAGTCCGCCCTCAGAAACTTGCTTCAGTTAAGGTGCGTACAGATATACGCGCCGCGAACATGAGCAATTCACTTTTAATCAGCTGATGCCAAGCTTTTTATATCTGTATCTTACCGTTTCTGTAAAAATACAGATATAATTAGCTGTTTAAAAGTGAATTGCTCATGTTCGCGGCGCGTATATCTGTACGCACCTTTAGCCTACAGGTTACCAGTACCGGTTTAAGGTTATTTCAGAATTATTTCTATTGAAATTATTTTATTATGAGTAGGATTTCTATTTGCTTTAATACTGTCAAGAGAAATTGCCTACCGAATAACTTAATCCCTGTTGATTTGAAGTTCAGATTATTGTATCAAAGCTTTTAAAACTAGCCGCCGAGATTTCAGGTGTGTATGAGAATAAAAATGTGATCGCAGTTGTGAAAGTTTTGAATAAAATCATAAAAAGGGACATTTTATTGATTAATTCAATATATTTGACATGAAATTGATTATTAGAACAAATGTAATGGGATGATTTGAGTTACAGCTATCCAATATAGATGGCTGTGTTCTAGTACAGTCTGTGGCAAAATGGAGTCAAATTATAGAGAATCGGCAACTCTGTTCTTCCATCTTTCTTCACTGCCATTATAACGTGAACCTCACTATAGGGGGTGGGTGGATCTGCTGGAGGAAGGTTATCATTCAAGCAGTGCTATTATTACTTCTTCTTCTTCCTGCCATGCAAAATGTCAGAATTCCTTCATCAAATAACTCACCTGTTCTGCTCTCTCTTTTTCTCGCTTTTTCCAATTCGCTGTGGAGTTTTTCAGATTTAATTACGTTTGTCTTTATTGACGTAACTCGCGAGTAAAGTGTACGTTCCAGGGGATATGAATCCTCATTGTTGTTTGCTCGGATTAACGTTTGTTTCCTCTTTTAATTAAAAAATCTTCTTCTATCCACCTGACCTTATTGAGAACTAGCAGGTACCCCGTGCTCTGCAAGGGTCTAATTAAAATCTTGACAAACTGAAAACTTGACCCACTGAAGATATAGGAAAAGAAGATATAAGGATAAGAATCTATGACAATGGTCGCCAAACTGATGAGCCTGTGAGCTAAAAAAGCATTTATAAATCTTCTAGTGAGCTACCAACGAATATTAGAATAAAGAAAGTATCTTTCATCGCCTATAAAGATACAACAAGTATAAGTATAACAAAAGTTGAAATGTACATTTCAATGAGAGCAGTGGAACTCTTTTTTGGTCATCAAGTATTTTCTTGATGTTTGGAGTGTACGTTGTAGCCGCCATTCTGACGCAGTTGTCCAATTGTTCCTATATCAATTTTTATGAATTTCATACTTGAAAAAGATGCTTCACACAAGTATGTAGAGCTGAACATGGCTTCCAACCTCGATTCAACTTGGAATAATATTTGGATATTTTTCTTTTGGGACTTGAGGTCAAATATTTCCAGTTGTGGAAAGTGATCTGAAAGACAGATCATTTTGAAAATCCACAAATACCATTTCAACTGAACCCTGATATCCACCAAAATGTTGTACAACATAAGCTGCAAAATCTTCTGCATAGATCTCTACGAAAGAGAGTTGATGAATTTACCATATTATTTGATATGCTTTTAAAATCTTGAAATCGTTGATCAAACTGTTGTAACAAGTCTGAAAGAATTGCAACGTATTCTTGGTTATTGCTGCGGTGCTGTGGAGGATTTTTCTCGTCATTCATTTTCTTCAGACTGGGAAAGTGTATATATTCAAATTAATGTTGTTTTCCATGACGAAACACTATATAATAACTTTGTTATAGTTCAGACACTGTGTTACTTGTAAATATTTGAAAAAAAAAACATTTACTTTTCTTGGAGTATTGAGGTATTGAGTAACTCAAATATTTACTAGTAACACAGTGTCTGAACTATAACGAAGTATATATTCAAACTGGACTACATTCTTTTGCACGAGCGTTTCTGTGAGCTACCAAAAACTACTCCACGAGCTACCGGTAGCTCGCGATCGACTGTTTGGCGACCACTGATCTATGACCACTCTGAAGCAAAGTATAACAAACTGGAAGCTTGCGAATTGAAAACTTGATGTGATAAAATCCTTAAGAAGTGAAAAGAGGCTTATAACCATCCTCGAAAACTATATGCAAAATTTCAAGTTAATCAGTTGAGTAGTTCAGACGTGATGATGTGTCCGTCATTCGCGAATTTCCTATCCCCTATAAACCGATTCTTCTTTCCTATATATTATATTATCATAGCCACCTCTTATACAAGGCCGCGGCCTACGATATTGCAACGTCGCAGTGTAGGCCTAGAATCTAATACATGATTGGTGAAAAAGATCAGCTGGTATTTTTTAAAATCTTTTTTTAAAATCACCTCTAATACAAGGCCGCGGCCTACGATATTGCAACGTCGCAGTGTAGGCCTAGAATCTAATACATGATTGGTGAAAAAGATCAGCTGGTATTTTTAAAATCTTTTTTTAAAATCACCTCTAATACAAGGCCGCGGCCTACGATATTGCAACGTCGCAGTGTAGGCCTAGAATCTAATACATGATTGGTGAAAAAGATCAGCTGGTATTTTTTAAAATCTTTTTTTAAAATCACCTCTAATACAAGGCCGCGGCCTACGATATTGCAACGTCGCAGTGTAGGCCTAGAATCTAATACATGATTGGTGAAAAAGATCAGCTGGTATTTTTTAAAATCTTTTTCACGAATCATGTATTAGATTCTAGGCCTACACTGCGACGTTGCAATATCGTAGGCCGCGGCCTTGTATTAGAGGTGGCTATGATATTATAGATGAGAAAATGAACATTATTTTCTCTGTGTAGTGTAAATTGATTTTGTGACAAAGTTGAGGAATTCCACTTTATTTCAAAACTATTGGGTTGGGTTCCCTCCACATATTTACTTTGATATGTTTGGAAGATTTGTCAACCGCGCCTATGTCTCCGGTTCACCAAAAGCATCTCCACAATAACGGTACATACTATGAATACCGAAAACATTGAGTTCCTAGTTGTTTTCAAATTAGTATTCTAAATTAATAATTATAGAGATTGTATATTAGTTGAACAGTCATATTTGCTTTCTGAGCAGTTGTTTATTTATTTATTCATAAACAATAAATGCTTTTGTGAAGGTGACATTGTAGTAGTTATCCATTTTTAATAAAAAGTCTAGATGTTCAGCTAAAAATCGAAATACCGGTTCCGGTTGTTACACCATTATCAATCTCTGGATTTATTTGGATCAAGTGGTAACTTCAGGAGGGATGTCAATCGATCATTTTTCTGCTAAAAAAATAATTATTATATAAGAAAATATTATATAAATATATAGAATATTATTATTATACATTAAAATATTATTATTTCCGCTAATGCTCCTCTCCTTGCTGATATTATCTTTTGTTTGTAGGGTATTTATCGACAGGATCTTGAATTTGAATTTAAAAACGTAACTTCTTGTGTCCTATTCTGTAACTTATATCTGTCTATGGCCCGGCTTTTATGACACTTATTGAATCCAATGAACCATTAAACCCATATATTTGAAATGGACTAGAATCTAGTTGCTATAGTGAGGTCCACGTTATAATGGCAGTGGATAAAGATAGGAGAATAGCGATGCCAATTCTCTGCATTAATTTATTATATTTCTACACTGTCAAAAACATAATTGGCATCGTTGTGGACCTAGAAAAGGATAGTACCACCGGCTTTGTCGAATGATAGACAAGGATAGCAAAACCAAAGTTGATCAAATACTGTCATTATAACGTGGACCTCACTATAGCAACTATAATGAGGTCCACGTTATAATGGCAGTGTAGGACTAACAATACTGTTGCTGTCCTTTTCTATCATACAACAAAACAGATAGCGCTATCTCTCTCTAGCTTTGCGATGTTGTCTGTTTTCCAGAATATTTTATTTTTACTTTTGACAGTGACTTTACAAAAGTAGACAAAGAATTCTCAGCCGCCATTTTTTTCTTCATTCTATCAAAATACTTTGGAACACAAGTCGTATAATTGATTTAAAATGTATTTTTGAATTAATTAAATAAATTTTAGACATATTCTTGAAATGACATTTTAAAAGTTGATAACTTACCATCCTAGACTTCATCCATACTTCAGTTAGCCTACACTTATAGGTTAGACCTACTCGTACCGGTATAAATAATATTAAAAGGTTATTTCAGAATTATTTCCATTGAAATTACTTATTTTTAGTAGGATTTCTATTTTTCTCATATTTTTAAAAGAAATTGGAATAGAAGACCTACCAAATAACTTAATTTCTGTTGTTTTGAGATTCAGATTGGTGTATCACAGCTTTTTAAAATAGCCGCCATTTCAGGTTTGTATAAAAATAAAATCTGATCTCAGTTATGGAAGCAAATTTTTGAATCAAATTATGAAAAAATATATATTCTTGACTGATTTGACATTAAATTGATTATTTTATCAAGGAAATTATTATTATTATTAGATCAAATTTAATGGGATGAATTGAGTAACAGCTGTGTACAGTCAGTGGCAAAATGGAGAGACTTGGCAACGTTTTTCTCCTATCTTTCTTCACTGCCATTATAACGTGAACCTCACTATAGCCATTAGTTCTATAGTGAGGTAGGTCCACGTTATAATGGTAGTGGGGGAAGATAGGACAACAGCGTTGCCGATTCACTGCCTTACATAGACGATAGCTGATACCAGTATATTTAATGTAATATTATGAACTGTTCATTCTTGTTGATAAACGATCTGACAACGTCGCGGACATGGGAAAGGATAGCTTCATCTGCTTTGTCGAATGATAGACAAGGATAGCAACACCAATGTTGATCAAGTACTGCCATTAAAACGTGGACTTCACTATACAGAGTGGGTGAAAAGTCCGAGAACGGCTTAATATCTCATACACAAAGGTAATTTGACGGTGGGTGTGATTGGGGATCCTACTCGAATTGAATATACTACTTCACATTGACTTTAAAAATCTGGTCCTCCATCTTGGATCAGCCATATTGAATGCAACTTCATTTTTTTAAATAGGAAGGTGGTCATGTGATGCATGATTTCGATAGGGAATTTCAAGAAAAAATGAATGGTCGAAACCGCACATCGATATCTCAAACCGTTCAGAAGATATTCATATTATCAGTCAGTACCATGTAAATCAGAAATGAAATACATGAGTGGTATTGATTAATAATGTGAATTATTAATCGGAAAAGGTTTGAGATATCGATGTGCGGTTTCCACCATTCACTTTTTCTTGAAATTCCGTATCGAAATCATGTATCGCATGACCACTTTCCTATTTAAAAATATGAAGCTGCATCCAAGATGGCGGACAAGATTTTTAAAGTTATTGTAAAGTAGTTTTTTCTATTTGAGTAACATCCCCAATCACACCTACTTTGGAATCATTTCATTTTATGAGATACTAAGACGTTCTTAGACTTTTTCTCTCCTTTCTGCTTCAAATAGTATTTATTAATAATGTGAATATCTTCTAAACGATTTGAGATATCGATGTGCGGTTTCCACCATTCATTTTATCTTGAAATTCCCTATCGAAATCATGTATCGCATGACCACTTTCCTATTTAAAAAAATGAAGCTGCATTCAATATGGCGGATCCAAGATGACGGACAAGATTTTTAAATTCATTGTAAAGTAGTTTTTTTCAATTTGAGTAGGATCCCCAATCACACCCACCGTCAAATTTCCTTTTTATATGAGATATTAAGCCGTTCTCGGACTTTTCACCCACTCTGTATATTGACTTCTGTGCTAAATTTCTCCTATAACACAACCCGGTACTAATAGTATTATTGTAGGAGGGAGTTTCCCTTTGAAGTGGTTTCTGCACTTGGAGCTGTGAGCTGCTGTATTTGGTCAAAGCAATTTGCCCTTTCGTGAATTTCAATTTGTGGCTTTCTTTGTGAGAAGTTCCATCGAAAATCAAAATTTCCCTCTTGATTGGACAAGAGAATTTTAACTGAAAAAGCTGCTGGTTTCCATAGAATATCTAAATTTCCCTCTTGATTGGACAAGACAGAAGCTTGTTTATGTTAGGAAAATTATCGTTTAATCCCACAGATAAGACTATTTAAAACAAGGGGTAGCCACCTATTCCAGAAAATCTACAACAATCTCTCGTTATCTGCCAATAACGAAGTGGATAAAAGAAACTAAGCTATTTCATTGACAATTTGCAGGGAGTATGTGTAGAAATAGAGTATAGAGTATGGAATGTAAAATTTGTAAAATATAAACTTTTTTACTTTCTTAAACGAACCCCCAAATTAAATGCTGTAATTCATCCCGAAGACTTCTGCTACTGCAAATATTGACAACAGGGTAAACAGCTAGATGGAAATTCGATATGAAAACGCTCATCGAATTCCCATCTAGCTGTTTACCCTGTTGTCAATATTTGCAGTAGCAGAAGCCTCCGGGGTGAATTACAGCGTTTAATTTGGATTTTCGTTTAATAATAATTATTAATTCATTAGCATTTAAATAATTGCAATATCTCAGAAATTTCCATCTGTAATAGTACTTTTTGTCATACTAATGCCCGGTTGCACAACAGCCGGTTAAATTTTAACCGTGATTAATTTCACGAGAACCAATCAGAGAATGCGTTTTTGGAAAGACCGCTTCTCTGATTGGTTCTCGTGGAATTAATCATGGTTAAGATTTAACCGGCTGTTGTGCAACCGACACTTACTCAATTGCAGCTGTTTCCATGAATTAAATCTAGCCAGTAAACAGCTGTTTACAGAGCAAGAAAACATGTGATTTTCATTACAGTATACTATACTGTAAATAGATCATAAGTTCTCTTTAAAGTCGAGTATGTTAGGACTCCACTGAGTCCTAATAACATCTGAGTAATAAATTAATATACTAACTCAAATAATTAAAGAATTCATTTAAGGAGTTTCAAGTTATAAAAACTCATCTGAAATCTTATAATTCAGGCCTTTATTATTTTATTTGAGCTCGATGGGTCTGTCTGTTATGAACTAGGCGCTACGGGCTAGGACATGTTCATAGAATGCAGTAGTTCGAGCAGAAGCCGGTAATGGTTTCTGTTTCTCAGCAATATTATTCTTTCTCAGATAAGTATGACAAAAAATGTTGTACGTAACGTGTACGGTAACGTATTTACCGCATTCGTAAGATAATTCTGCAACAATCATACTTATGCGGCAAATTATTGTTACCGGACTTGTTACGTAAAGTACTATTACATTCTATACTCTGGTAGATATACTGAGATAGTCGAGGTAGTTAATTTTTATATTTAGTTTAGCTTTTTTTAGTAGATCAATTTCTATTAGTGTAGTGATTAAGCTATTTCTATTGAAACGTTTGGCAAATAAAATTTGACTCAAGACAATGAAGCCTGTTTATTCCAACAAGTTTAGGTTGGAATGAGGAATAACATACATAGAAAATGTATTAAAATCAACAATTCAGGTGATATTGTTTGGGAGGAGTGATAAGAAGTGAGACCGGTAGATGGAGCCAGATTGAACGTAGGCTTTTCTGTTTTTGAGAGCTGTTCCTGTTGTAGATTCCTGGAGATGACACTTGGACGTCACTTGAAGACAAAGAGACCCTTTTCACCCAGCACTGTTCAAACAGGCCACCCTTTGACATTACGAGACCTTATTAAATACACCCCACCTCGTGAAAGTCCATCCGATGCTAGAGCAATAATAACCACATCCTGAGGTTATCAGTTCACTATAGTGAGGTCCAAAATTATGCAATGAAGATTACCATTTGTGTTGCTATCCTTGTCTATCATTCGACAAAGCAGATAGTGCTATCCTTTTCTAACTCCGCAACGGTGCCAGATCGTTTTTAACAATGTGTAAATGTAATTAATTAGTGATAATAACACTGAGGGTGATGCCCACATAAGCTCTTAGGCTTGTGCGTGGATAATGATGAGTGAGAGGGATGATGATGAGAGATAACGACTACTTTTTAGGTAGTCGGGACCGACGGCTTATCGTCTCCTCCGAATGACGGGGTGGCCGTATCTATGCTGTGGTCAAAAACTTTTGCCCCAGTCGAGATTTGAACTCGGGCTCTCTTGATTATTAGACCGGCACGTTATCACTTACTCCAACCAACTACCCAAAAAAAATTCAATCTCATTTATGAAAATTCATTATCTAGTCATTGAAAAATATTTTTTCCAGGAATGAAATATAATTTATCATTTTCAACAAAAAAAAAAAAAACACTAAAAGTTATCAAGTACCCTTTTATTTTATCGGAACACAACTAATTCCAACTCTTCAACATCCATTTTCAAGTGTAAATAGTTTACATTAACTTATAATATTTTTTTTTAACATCTTTATTGCCCATAAAAACAAATACAAAATGAAAAACTTACAAAAGAAATATTCTAGATTATAATATTATGCTATTTTACAAATAAATTAAAATTACATGGCACCACCCAGCAAGGGCAAAACCCTGACCGCTGAGTGAGAGTATCAGCTGTTTAGACAATATAAAAATTTATTTACTAATAATCAAAGCTAAAAAAAATCGAAGTTAACAATAAATTACTAGTAATTATAATATCTGACTGATGTCGAAGAAAAATTCTTGTATCACCCACTTATTTATCTGTTCCATCCTCTGTCTACCCCTATTAGAAAGATATTCTGACAATGCATTTGGCATGATATTTATTATTTTTGAGCTAAGATACCCCAATTGTCTTCACACTATTGTCAAATCTGAATAGTTGATATTATAAATGTTATGAGATATAACTCTCAGGTTATACATAGAAACGTTATTATTCACTGTAAATTCATCCTTCCTCATCCATGCATAATAGAGAAGTTTCTTTATATAAATTTGACGTACTGTCATCACTTTAAATTCGGCAAATGTTTCACTACTAGAAAAAGCCCTTGGCTTATTAAGAATTGCTTTTATTATCATTTTTTGAAATGTAAAAATTTTATTCATGAAAACATCATACGCTCCTCCCCATACCACTAACCCATATTGCAGCACCGATTGAACATAGGCAAAGTAAAGGACCCTAAGTAATTTAATGTCTAATATTTTAAGGACTTTATAAAAGATAGAGGAAATAAATTTTAAGCGTTTACAAATATATTCTATATGAGGCTCCCACTTAAGGTGGGAAATTATTTTCGAACTATCAATATTTAGTTTAAAGATGTCGTTGATATAGAGTAAAAATAAAATCGGGGACAAGACGGTACCTTGTGGTAATCCAAAGTCGTTAAGTTTTGTAATATTTGATTTGTAACTGTTGTTATCAGATATTAATTGTGTCCGATCACTTAAATAATTCTTAAATAATTCAAGGTGGAGTCCTCTAATCCCGTACCTCTCCAATTTTTTTAGTAATTTATTGTGGGGTATGGTATCATAGGCTTTTGCCAGGTCAATCATTATAGCTAGGCATTTGTTGTTATTGGAAGACATGGCTTCAGAAACTTCATTTGTGAAGGCGGCCAGAGCATCCTCAGTATTTTTGTTACTTTGGAAGCCATATTGATCCTCATGAATTATGTTGTGATTGTTTATAAAACCCATCAATCTAGTTTTGATTGCTTTCTCCATTATTTTTGCTAGATTACTGATTAAACTTATGGGTCTATAATTCTCCGGAAGATCAACGTTACCTGACTTGAAAAGCGGTTTAATTCTGGCTGTCTTGAAGCAAATCGGGAATTCACCAGCCTCAAAGCATTTATTAATGATGAAACATAAAGGTTCTGCAATCCAAGTAGATATTTTCTTTATTGTAATATTATTGATATGGTCTAGTCCGGGGCTTGCTGAATTCTTCAAATTTTTTATAATACATTTAATCTCATCACTCGTAACAGGATTCAGGGTAAACTGTTCGTTTATTAATGGGAAGTGGTCGTTGTATATTTCATCACAATCTACATTTATAGCCGGAATTTTACTAGCATATTCTCTACCTACATTTGCGAAAAAATTGTTTAATTTATTGGGGTAATATTAACATATACACTTGAGTATGGCTCTTAAAGAGTTGAAATTATGTGTGTTTTTATAAAATAAAAGGCAAATTGCTGAATTTATATTGTGTTTCAACAATCTCAGAAGCCCTGAGATTAGTGAAATTAATGAAAAAAGTATTTTGTGATTATACAGAGTGAGTCATATGTATGGGAACACCTCAATGAGTTGGAGACTGCTGTAGATATAATACTGTAACTCTCAGCATAAGTTATTGGTCAAATACTCTACCTTTTCACGTACAACTGAATTTCAACTCCTCATAAGGGGGTTACTTAAGGGTTGTAACTCGTATATTTTAAATGTAAACACCCATTGTGTAGTACATCACTTTAAAGGCCTTTTCAAAACGACAAAAATGACACCAATAAAAATGTTCTATGATACTTTTATCCAAAATGGCGGCTAATTGAACTTTATCAATTATTTCTTTAAAAACTAAAACTTCAATCAGCCGCCATTTTGGATAAAAGTATCATAGAACATTTTTATTGATGTCATTTTTCTCGTTTTGAAAAGGCCTTTAAAGTGATGTACTACACAATGGGTGTTAACATTTAAAATATTTGAGTTACAACCCCCTTATGAGGGGTTGAAATTCAGTTGTACGTCAAAAGGTAGAGTATTTCACCAATAACTTATCCTGAAGGTTACAATATTATATCTACAAGAGTCTCCATTTTATTGAAGGGCTCCCATACATATGACTCACTCTGTATAATATCATACAAGTTAAGAAACTTGAGTTAGTCTATCAGAGTTCAAAACCACCAGTTTGTGCTCATTAGAGTGAACTTATCTAAAAAATAGAATGCAGTTCAACAATGAAAACACTTAAAAGCTCAACCTTAAGCAATTTTTCAGAAGATTGAATTATTGTTCCACTTGGAAATAAGGATGTGTTTGAAAACGTGACGCGAGTGTGAATTGAACGAATCAATGCAAATGTGTTTCTTTATTTAATTGCAGCTTTTTATTGAGCGCTTTAAATGGAAATTTATTGTGGTGGGACGTAACTTGCTTTCGTCAATTGTGAGGCTCTTGATCCGTGGCTGTAAAAATCTCACAGAGGGACCAAACCGATTAGGCCTCTAGTTAGGAACACAGAAATATTCCATTGTTGATGGCACTCGAGTCAATTGTTCTGTGTGGGGCGAGTCGCTGAAATAATAGACCAGTTGCTTGCCTCGTTCGATTTCATAGACTGATAGAATACGCCTATTCAATGGAACATATTATTCATACTCAAATAGAATGGCATTCTTTATTGATTGATACAGTAAGTAAATCGTCAAAATGTAGGGAGAAAAAAGGTAACCTTGTACTATTCCTCTCCCAAATTTAGATAAGGTTTCACAGTCCGAAATAGGTCAAGTCTTGTAGTTGTTCACTTCACAAAATTTTCAGTACCTAATTATTTCACATGTTTCACAAGTCCATTTGAACTGAAAACGTGAAGTTACTTGTGTTGATTCAGTCCTTAATTATTTTCACATGTGTCACAAGTCTATTTGAACTAAAAACGTGAAGTTACTTGTGTTGATTCAGTCCTTAATTATTTTCACATGTGTCACAAGTCCATTTGAACTCAAAACGTGAAGTTACTTGTGTTGATTCAGTCCTTAATTATTTTCACTTGTGTCACAAGTCTATTTGAACTAAAAACGTGAAGTTACTTGTGTTGATTCAGTCCTTAATTATTTTCACATGTGTCACAAGTCTATTCGAACTAAAAACGTGAAGTTACTTGTGTTGATTCAGTCCTTAATTATTTTCACATGTGTCACAAGTCTATTTGAACTAAAAACGTGAAGTTACTTGTGTTGATTCAGTCCTTAATTATTTTCACATGTGTCACAAGTCTATTTGAACTAAAAACGTGAAGTTACTTGTGTTGATTCAGTCCTTAATTATTTTCACATGTGTCACAAGTCTATTTGAACTAAAAACGTGAAGTTACTTGTGTTGATTCAGTCCTTAATTATTTTCATATGTGTCACAAGTCTATTTGAACTAAAAACGTGAAGTTACTTGTGTTGATTCAGTCCTTAATTATTTTCATATGTGTCACAAGTCTATTTGAACTAAAAACGTGAAGTTACTTGTGTTGATTCAGTCCTTAATTATTTTCACATGTGTCACAAGTCTATTATTTTCACATGTGTCACAAGTCTATTTGAACTCGAAACGTAAAGCTACTTGTGTTGTTTGAGATTATTAATAAGTTTTTCATAGCTATCATAATATTTTATGGTCTGTTTTCCGAGTTCCAAATCCACCCTTTTCATCCCAAATTCTAATGAATTCACATTCACGCACACCTCCGTTTATCTCTATTCAAATGCGCAATATGAGCATCCTTTTCGGAGCGAGCTGTTATTGAAACAGACCTGTATGAAAAATGCGGGGGAACAATAGCTTGAATCACTGGTTGTGCCTAGAAGGGGAAAAGAAGAATAGAGCTGTGGATTTTCATCATGAGTATTGTGGAAGTTTGGTGCTTAGTGCTTAGGCGGTAAAGGGACTTCTCATTTTTACGCTTGTATGATGGAGCTGCTTCTCAATCACTTGATATGTCCGAGGGGAAAATGAAGAAAGAAGAAAGGAGAAGAAGATATTAGTAGGAGGAAATGGAAGGGGTTGGAAAGAGATAGGGGAAAAGTAACGGGTATGAAAAGGAAGGGAAAGAGATAGGGGACGGATTACTCTTGGAAAGATCTCTTCTGCCTTGAATACTGAGACAAAGCTGATGTAGAAGTTATTTGCATTGTGATGAGGTAGGCTGTAGGCAGACATCTCTCCCCCGATCGGAAAACTTTTGCTGAAAGTGTAGCATGCCAATCGTCCTCTGAAAGACGACCAGCAAAAGTCATCGAATTCTGCAGCTCTATTGAAAGCTTCAACAAAGTCCTCTTCCATGGAAAATTCTTTGACTTTTCAAACTTGCGTATTCCTATCTTCCACGAATATTAGAAATTCTCAAGTGAGTTCCACGTTATAATGGCAGTGGAGATAGGAAAACAACGTTGCCGAATCTCTGCCTTGCCACTGCTTTCTCTAGAGGATGGCTATATATGTAATATTAACTGTTCATTCTTGTTTAAAATGAGCAATTATTGTTTATAGCCCATAAATATTTTTCAATGAGTGTATAATGAATTTTCGTAACTGAGAATAAATATTTTGTCAAGTATTAATATTTCTATAATAATAATAATAATAATAATAATAATAATATCGTGTGACCTGGCTGGCTCAGGTCTGGTGTCAAAGTTTTCAGGTCGTAACTGATCAATTTCAGGGCCTCTGACATAACCTAACGACTGCTTTTTAGGCAGCCGGAACCGACGGCTTAACGTGTCCATCCGAAACACGGGAGTGGCCCGAGAAAAATATCTTACCCGGGCTGGGATTCAAACAATATTTTATATACCTCACTATACTGTGATTTTTACTGATTAGCTAATATGAAAACCCTTCGAAATACTACGGTTAATTAGGGTTTTCTTCTTTGCCAGTTAGGAACATTTCCCACTGAAAGTTATAATAAAACATGTCCTGCTCTTTTCAAGTTTACGGATTTTCTTTGCCAGTTGTAAACTTTTCCCTCTGATAATATTATGATCAAAATTCGCTCTTATAAAGTAGTATTGTAAGTACTATCATGATCATCATCACTAATTAAAATAGTGTTCTTATACTCTGTCCAAATAGGCATGCGCTCTGGAGGATTAGGCCGACCCTCCTACTTCTCACACACACACACACACACACACACACACACACACAAGCGCAGTCTCCTTTTGTGTGTGTGTGAGTAAAGGGACGGTCTGCCTACCTGTATACTACGTAGTATACATAGTATATCAATGGCGCAAGTAGGCCGGGCGTGTGTGCCTGCGCGTGGGGGAACGAGGGTCGGCTTAAACTTTCAGCGCTCATGGCAGTCTGGACAGAATATAGTAATGTAACTTGAGTCTGTGCAAAGGCTAAAAATAAACTTTTTACTCGTGATATTTTTCAAAGTTTTCTCACCGAAAAATTTTTTTGTGATCATTACTTTTTGAGATATGAGCGCCTAAAGTTTAAATTTTTGGGACAACATTTCAAATTCGGTAAGAGATGAATACATGAGATTTAGAAGGATAAATACTTCATGTTATTGTTGATGGAATTAAACAAAAATGTTTTGAAAATATCAATTTTTGAGAAAGTTATTCAATTTGCCAAAAAATAACTTTTAGATGAGTTAACTCATGAGACATAACTCATCTAAAAGTTATTTTTGGTAAATTGAATAACTTTCTCAAAAATTGATATTTTCAGAATTTTTCTGGTTTACTAGATCAACAATACTATGAAGAATCTACCCTCTAAATCTCAAGGATTTATCTCTTACCGAATTTGAAATGTTCTGTCCCAAAAATTCAAACTTCAGTCGCTCAGATCTCAAAAAGTAATGATAGGAAAAAAATGTTTTCCTGAGAAAACTTTTTCATTTTGATAGCTTGATGATATACAAATCGAAAAACTTAGAAAAATATCACGAGTAGAAAGTTTATTTTTAGCCTTTGCACGGCCTTAATGAAGGCAGTGACAGAGAATCGGCAACTCTGTTCTCATAGTTTTCTACACTGCCATTATAACGTGAACCTCACCACAGAGCAGTAATCACAGGCTTGACGCTTCATTAAACAACGATCGGAAATACAACAGCGTTGTAGTTACCTCTGGAAGGGTCCTACAGTTGCAATGTTCTACGTAGAAACTTCTTGCCCCATAAGTGTACCGTTCACCCAAAGAAATCTGCTCAAATTGCTTAGTTAGAAAAACAGGAAGCTAAAGGGAGGTACAAGGATAGTTATGTTCGTCCTCACTCGAAAATAATTGCAGATAAATGTGTTAAATGTTTGCATAATCATAAGAGTGAGCTTGAAACCATTCAACTATTATAGCAAATAATAATGTACCGCTCCCAACGATGCGAGACCAAATCACAATTTAGCTTTAACTATGCCATCATTAAAGAGATGTTTAAGGAGTGTCCTTTGATTTCATTGCCTTGAACGTGTCTGAGACTCCCCTCTTCAATCAAACCGTTAGACAAGACAATTGAAACTTCACAACGAAATTATTATTATTATACTACCAACGAATCTCAATGGTTGGAGGTTGGTAGACTGCACGAATAAAAGTTTAGTTTCATAAATGAAATGGGAACTTATATTATAGAACTAGTTATCTCTCATCATAGATAAATCTTATACTTGAAGATCTTTCACATGATATATTAAGGCTGTGCAAAGGCTAAAAATAAACTTTTTACTCGTGATATTTTTCAAAGTTTTTCGATTTTTATATCAGCTATCAAAATGAAAAAGTTTTCTCAGGAAAACATTTTTTTCCCCATCATTACTTTTTGAGATACGAGCGCCTAAAGTTTAAATTTTTGGGACAGAACATTTTAAATTCGGTAACAGATAAATCCATGAGATTTAGAGGATAGCTTTTTCATAGTATTGTTGATCTTGTAAAACAAAAATTTTCTGAAAATATCAATTTTCAAGATAGTTATCCATTAACTAAAAATAACCAAAAATAACTTTCAGTTGAGTTATTTTTGGTAAATTGAATAACTTTTTCAAAAATTGATATTTTCAGAAAATTTTTATTTTACTAGATTAACAATATCATGAAGAATCCATCCTCTAAATCTCATGGATTTATCTCTTACCGAATTCGAAATGTTCTGACACAAAAATTTAAACTTCAGGCGCTCATATCTCAAAAAGTAATGATGGGGAAAAAATGTTTTCCTGAGAAAACTTGAGAAGAAGATGATAGCGCTATCTTCTTTGTCGAATGATAGACACGGATAGCAACACCAATGTTTATCAAATACTGCTATTATAACGTGAACCTCACTACATATTGAAAAATAAATCTATTGACTCTGCAATATAGAGATTTGACAGAATAATATTGAACTGAGTATGATTCTGATTAAACGTTTTTGTCTGATGAGAGATTGAAACAGCCATTGTGAGGTCCCGTTATAGTCAGTATTTGATTGATTAACATTGACGTTGCTATCCTTATCTATCATTCAGAAAAGTAGATAGCTCTATCCTTTTCTAGCTTCACAATGTTGTCATCGTTCTTCAGTAATGTTGAATCGGGGAATTTGCGTTCAAATCGACTTATGAGTAGGTTTGTAATTTTGTATTCAAATTTTTCAAGTAAGTGTAATATTTCTAAAGTTTTTTATTCATTTTGATACATTCTGTGATTCTTTTAAAGTACTATGTCAACCTTCAAAATTCAAAATCTTTAAATATTATTCCTGGATTAAAAATCAAGTGAAGAAGCAGTGAGTGTGTGATATCATAACCTCAAACTTTGGACAACATTAATTTTTTATCAAAATTTTGGAGAGAAATAGTACAGGCTCAGCCTATTTTTTCCTCCAATGTCATAATTATATTATGATTGTAGTATTTTGTACAATTAGAAATTAAGAAATAAATAATGTAGAAATATAATTAATTTACAAAATTTTTAATCTAAATTATGAAAATGTATAATTGAATCATAAAAAATATTTTCTTGACTAATAAAATTGATCATTTTTTAGAAGAATGATATTTCATCAGATATACCGGTGTCAGCTATATTCTATAGAAGGCAATGGCAAGGCAGAGAATCGGCATCGCTGTTCGTCTATCCTTCTCCACTGGCACTTATTATGAGGACCTCACTGTAACACTGATGTAAAGTGAAATACTCGTTTGACTGTATTTTGCCGATACATGACTTTCCCATTCAGTTACTGGCATTTCCATATTACCCGAATCTTACCAAAAAATTATTGGAGCTGAGGAACAAAATCAATCAGACATTGTATTTGTGGAAAAATGAATTACCAAGAGAAGGCTAATTGTACAGGAAAACTGGTCTCTACATTGCATAAGAATATTGTAGACATAGAAATAGAAATGGATATTTATGAAGTTGCAAGGGTTTCATTGATGATTACTGGGTAGAATTCGAGTTGTATTGTCGTTTAGATAGTGTTTTCGGAGCATGCCGAACGGCAAATTTGATTATGAATGTTTTATTCCTGTGATTGTGACACCTTTCCAGTCAATGTGGAGTTCATCTATTATTAATTCGCAGTGAAAATTGTTTTCGGAACGAGCAACTCGGTTTCAATAGAGCTGGCGAAATTATCTCATGAATAAGAGATTTGACTTGGTACCGTTGTTGAAAAAATTCAGTAGACTCTCGTGTTTCTTTCCACTGCGGGTCTTTGTATTAATAGTCTACGAACAAAGGTTACAATATAGAATTGCCTAGTTGTTCTTCCCACTTAATACTTATAGAATTTCACCCTCCAAGGTCTCTGCGTATTTTTCACTTACGGGGCGTTTACATTATTCAAGTTTTCTTGACGTTTGAGTAAAATGAATGATCTTTGCAAACTTGGAGTCAAGTTTACAAGAACCGAAACTATATCAATATGTAGATACTGTTGATTCAAGTAGATGTTGCCTTTAAAAATCAACTTGAATCATGTAGCTACAATTCAACCTAGAAATTGAAAAATGAGATCACAACTGTTGTCAGTAAATGTACTTACTACTTACTCCATGGTACTACAGCCCATCCAGGGCCTTGGCCTCCTCAAGAATGCCTCTCCACTCCTCTCTGTCGGCAGTCTTGCGTCTCCATCCCCTAACGCCTATTTTCCGGAGATCATCTTCCACATCCTCCAGCCAGCGCTTGCGTGGACGTCCTTTCAACCTTCTTCCGCCTGGGTTTTCTCTGAAAACTTTTTTAACGGCTCTTTCATCGCTCATTCTTTCTACATGACCCAACCAGCTCAAGCGTCTCACTTTGATCTCATGTACAATAGGTGGTTTTCTGTACAGGTCACGCAGCTCTTGATTCGAACGAAGTCTCCATTCTCCATCAATACATACTGGACCGTATATTCTTCTCAGAATCTTCCGTTCCCATATACTCAGTAGGTCTTCATCCTTCTTTTTCAAAACCCAGGTTTCTGCCCCGTATAACACAACTGGCTTCATAACAGTTTCATAGATTTGTTGTTTAATTTTCCTAGACAGTGTTTTGGATCTCAAGTATTGGCTAAGTGCATAATAACATCGATTTCCTGCCGCTATTTTTGCTTTTATATCAACTTCAACATCGTTATCTTCTGTGATAATAGAACCAAGATATTTGAAGCTTTCCACTCTTTCGAATGTGTAATTATTGCACTCTATGAATGTGTCGCCAATCTGCCGGGCTCTGCTGCTTGCCAGATACTTTGTTTTACTCTCATTAATTGAGAGTCCCATTTCTGTTGATCCGTCATCGAGCTGTTTGAAGGCATCTTTTAGAGTTTGGATATTTCATGCAATCAAGACTACGTCATCCGCATAGGCCATGTACTGCAACATTCTGTTCATTATCGTTCCTCTTGGATTTATTACTATTGTCAATAAATGTAGAATGAATAAAAACATATAAATAAAAGAGTTTGATTCAGATAAAAAAGAAAACATAGATATTAATTATTGTTGAACAAAAATCCTAACTAAATGCTGTAAATCATCCCGAAGACTTCTGCTACTGCCAATATTGACAACAGGGTTAACAGCTAGATGGAAATTAGATGATAGCTACTATCCAAAAATTATTTGACAGCCCGGGAATCGAACCCGGTACCTCCTAATTGCTAGTCAGGATTGCTTTCTGGTACACCAAACTGACTCTCTGGATAGCAGCGCTCATAGTATTTCAAGTCTACTGTTCACTCTCTCTGAGTAGTTTTACCAATTGTTATTGCAATCTTTACACCATATTGACTAGTTGGTTGATTTCTAACCTTACAACAAGTCAGCAATGTGACACTTTGCTTGGAAGGTCGTAGATAAAATTGTGCATATATGGTCTTTAACGCACTCCTGATAAGTTAAAGAAACGCATTCGCTCACTTATCTCTACATCTAACTCGTGCTTGAAAAACCCTTATCATAAAACTGTTGTACAAGGTGCGCCGAGAAACTTACTTATTTGAAAGGTTAATAAAAACAAAAGTACTGTAGAATATTGTTTCAATCTTTTATATGAGAATACAATGTCTAAATTGTTTTCCATGCGGTCTTGAAAATGACATCAGACCAATGGCGACCCCCATTGCGCATATACTGATAAAGTCGATTTTTGAAATTTCGTTGCAGTATATCAATCGGTATGTTGGCAAAGGTGTCGCGAATGTTGTTCTTGAGGTGTGCTATGGTCCGTGGTCGATCGACATAAACCAGGGATTTCAAATAACCCCATAAAAAAATCGCATTGAGGAAGCGCATGTGGAAATGAGCCTTGTCAAATGACCGCGTCTTCAGGCAGGTTGTCAATCAGCATATCACATGCATTTTGACGGGCAACAAAATCGCGTTTAGTCATTTCTTGAACAACAGCCAATTTATAGGGATGAAGTTGAAGGTATTTAATGGAAAATTCGTCGAACAGTGGAGTCAGAAATTGCCATATCAGCAGCGTGTTTGCAAGCCGCACAACTGACTGCCTCACTCTTTCCATATTTTCTGGAGTACTGTTGGTACGTTGAAGTACATTTCTGGGTTTAGCGACACTTGCACACACCTGAAATGAGTTAACCCACGACAGAATCCAATTATGGCCAGGAACGAGTCTGTGGGGATGAATTTCAAATCGAGCGCGGAAGATGATCGACCATTAGAAAAGAAGCTATCAACTGCGAAGGCCCGCTGCTCTCTAGACCGGAGCATGATGGCTATTTACTTGAGGGTGGATAAATTTGAAAATTTCTCCCTCCATATGCGCCCCCTCCTACCCCTCTACACGACTTATTCAACGCACGGGAATTTTTTCAAATAAGTAAGTTACTCTGACGCACTTTGTATAATCTACTGTTTAAATTCAATTCAATTCTGGTTACAGGTTCCCAGGTGCGATTATCCCTAATCGAAGAGCCAAACAATGTTGTAGTGACTGAAGGCAGCTCAAAAGTGCTGAATTGTGCTGCCGTATCTTCAGACGCCCGACAAACCCCAATCATAAAATGGAGGGTGAACAATGATCCTCTCACGTTTATTGGGGATTCTCACAGGTAAGAACTAGCAGATAACTCATGCTCTGCAAGGGACTGTTATAAACACAAATATTATTGAATTTAGTTTTACTGTTCCTTTGAAAGTGTTAACAACTGTAATAATCTACAATAGAAAAACGATTTGATCTTACGTAAAATTTGCATCACAAATTGAAAAAAATTGTTCTTAATATTGAAATAATTGGTTACAAAAATGAAAATAGGCCTCTAACCAACCTCGGTGAATTAAGAATCCTTATGCTAAATTTCAAGTTGATCAGTTCAGTAGTTCAGACGCGATAATGGTGTGTCAAACATATATATTTGGAATCCCATACATTATAAGCTTATTTCTCCTCTATTTATAGTATAGATATAGGAGAAGAAGATATCGATTGAATAATAATATCGAATGACCTGGCTGGCTCAGGTCTGGTGTCAGAGTTTTCAGGTCGCAACTGACCAATTTCAGGGCCTCTGACATGACCTAACGACTACTTTTTAGGCAGCCGGGACCGACGAATTAACGTGTCCATCCGAAACACGGGAGTGGCCCGAGATAAATATCTTGCCCTGGCCGGGATTTGAACCCGGGCCTCTGAATCATAAAGCTAGCATCTGGTCCACTCGACTACGGCCATTCCATAAGAAGATAGAAGATACAACCGTTGAATAAACTACAGTATTTTATCTACGACCACTCTCAAACAAAGTATAACAAACTGGAAGCTTGACGAATTGTATGTAAACTTGATGAACTTTGAAAACTTGACGTTCTTAAATCTTGGAGAATTGCAAATAGGCCTTAAACCAAGTCTTGAAAATTATTCAACCTTCTATTCTACAGCTACCGACCCATTTTTACCCTATTACCATAGGTTAGGAAACTATTGCTTTCCAAAAAAATTTAAGGTTCCCTAATTTCAAGTTTTCTATACGTTTCAAGGCCCCCTGAGTCCAAAAACATGATTTTTGTGTGTTGGTCTGTGTGTGTGTGTGTATGTGTGTATGTCTGTGAACACGATAACTCCATTCCAAAGTAACCGATTGACTTGAAATTTTGTACTTAAGGTCCTTTTACCATGAGGATCCGACAATAAGAAATTCAATAAAATTCAATTCAAGATGGCGGAAAAAATGGCGGATAATTACTAAAAAACCATGTTTTTCACGTTTTTCTCGAAAACGGCTCTAACGATTTTCTTCAAATTTATACCATGGATAGCTATTTATAAGCCCTATCAACTGGCATGAGTCTTATTTCTGGGAAAATCTCAGGAGCTCCGTAATATTCTTGAGAAAAATGGCGGATAATGACTAAAAAACCATGTTTTTCACGGTTTTCTCGAAAACGGCTCGAACGATTTTCTTCAAATTTATACCATGGATGGCTATTCATAAGCCCTATCAACTGACATGAGTCTCATTTCTGGGAAAATTGCAGGAGCTCCGTAATATTCTTGAGAAAAATGATAGTTACTAAAAAACCATGTTTTTCACGTTTTTCTCAAAAACGGCTCTAACGATTTTTTTCAAATTCATACCCTGTATAGTTATTTATCAGCTCTAACAACTGGCATCGCTATCTGCTTTGTCGAATGATAGACAAATAAATCAACACCAATGTTAATCAAATACCGCTAATCCTGGGAAACTAATGGGGGGTCCACCCCATCCTTGAGAAATGGACTTTGTAACCTCCTTCTCGTGCATGAGGTAGTTAGGTAGAGCAGTTTATAAAAAGAACACAGTCATAGTCAAGGTATTTCATCTGTAGAACAGTTGTTTTGACGACTTCTATAAAAATCATCGAATTTCACAATGTTCACAAAAGAAAAAGTATTCTGAAAACAATGATATATACACATATATAGTAGTCTGATCGTAGTTTCAAATATGTTGCCGCCAATCGTCATTATGTTATTCCCCTAAATTATTCTCGTTTGAGAATGAGGCTTACAGTTCAATGAGCAAGGAAAGTTATGTGAGTGTACCACACCAGATTTTTTCTAATGCAATCTTTCATCAATATAAATTTGGCAAAATGAATGATGTGATTAAACGTTTTCCGAATAGTTAATGAGTTGATGATTGGTCAATTATCTATGAATTAAACAACTAAGCAAGATGAATGCTTTAACCCTATAACCTCATTTTGGACAATTTATTGGTCCAAATTTTGGAAAACAATAAACATTTTGGGCTGGCGCCTGTATTTTTTTTCATTCCATTGTTGCGAATGTTGTGATACAATACATACATAAATATCTGTCTGCCAATAAATTAATTTTTTAGTTAATTATAACTGATATATTATAATTATTTGATGTGATTGATAAATTTAATATCAACAGTGATGAACTGGTTTTTACACCCAATAAATTATTTATTCACCAATTAATGAAGACTCACTAGTTAACATTGGTATCCTTGCTCTATCATTTGACAAAAAAGATAGCGCTATCCTTTTCTACTTCTGAAACGTTGCCAGATCGTTTTTCAACAACATAGAAATCAACGTGTTCTTTCAACAACGTAGAATTCAACATGTTTTTTGCTTCCAGTTATACTTTGTTTAAGAGTGGTCATAGATAATAAAATAAATATTCTTGATGAATAAAATATAATTGTTCATATTAAACAAGAATTAACAGTTGATATTGCCTAAGATATACCGGTATCCTCTATAGAAGGCAATGGCAAGGCAGAGAATCGGCAACACTCTCCTCCTATCTTTCTCAACTGTCTTTATAACGTGGACCTCACTATAGTATTAGATATTAGTCATGAAATAATTTAACGATGATTTATATTAAGACAACAGTGATTCATGCTTTGAAAATTAAAATCTTTAAAAATACGAGGTCTGTCTATAAAATAACCAGATTGTTGCAGAGTATGAGTCTACAATATAAAGATTATGATGAATGAGTATAGAATAGAGTGACTTTATTAGATGGCGTGGAGAGTATCATTAGTATAGTTTAGAGTTGGGAATCATACAGTTTAAAGAGAATGTTTTTTTGCTGCAAGTTAGGTAGATGAATATAATAATATAATATTTAATAATTCAAAAAATCTTTATTGACATCAACCACCACAAAAAAATAACTTTATAAATTTTCTACAGCAATGGTCTTCAGGCCGTCTGCCAAGGTAGATGAATATATCAAAGTTCCAAAGTGAAATCCACGTTTTAATGGCAGTGAAAAAGATACTATTTCTCGAGCTTTTGATTTCATAATTAGAGAATATAGAATATTTATAGAATTTCTATGCCGTGTCTTGTTTCAGGGAAAGTTTTAACAATTCATTAAAAGTTTGCAATTTCTGTCAACAGGCGACAGCTGAGTAATGGATCTCTACACCTCATGAAATTGTTCAGTGAGGATAATGAATACTCAGACGGTGTTGAACATTATCAGTGCGTAGCCAGTTTGGAAAATGTCGGATCCATTGTTAGTCATACAGCAAAAGTTTCACTCGCAAGTAAGTATTCATTTATTCATTTTATTTTTAGTCATTATAGAAATAACTATTACCCTCTTTGTACATCTATATAATAAGAGAGAGTAGGGTTGTGTTTGTTCGTGTGTTCGTATGTTTGCATCAAAACATGTCAACTTGTGGATTGCATACTGGAAAAACGGGAATGATTTAGATCTCCAAATTTTGCACATAGATTCTAAAAATATCAATCTCGTGCACCTGGAAGCCCAAATTTTAATTTTCCTTCTAGATTTTTCAGATTTAATGTTAAAATTTCATTAATGGTACATACGATTTCATAAAAAAATCACCAAATCATATGGTCGAAATTAAAAAAGGAACATCTGTTTCTATTATTGCTTTCCACCTGATACCACTTAAGCTCAATAATATTGTTTTGATAATTGATAAATATTTTCAATAATAATTATAATATTTTTATTATAAATATAATAATAATAGTATTGTTTTGATAATTAATGAATATTTTCATTTTCACAAACTCTGTATAATAATATGGTGAATGTGAAACAGCTGCATCAAAGAAATTATCTCAAAAACATCTGTTTAGAAAAAACATAGTTTAGAAACTTCGTTTTCCTGATGCAATGTTTAAGGTGCGTACATATTTACGCGCCGTGAACATGAGCAATTCACTCTTAATCAACTGATGCCAAGCTTTTTATATCTGTATCTTACCGTTTTTATAAAAAACAGATATAATCAGCTGATTGAAAGTGAATTGCTCATGTTCGCGGCGCGTATATCTGTACGTACCTTTAGGCCTACACGTGGCATGGATTATTAATTTTTGAGCTAGAACAGTTTTTTGAGACAAAGTGCTTAATAAACGTCTACAGTTTTATCAATGCTGTATCGGCAATATGGAAACAACGCATGCAGTTATGTCTTTGAATAAAGGTCTAATATGTCTTTGAATAAAGGTGTTGATATTTACATAAAAAAATTATTCTCTTCCATTTTTATTTAATTAAAATTTCAAAATTATTCGAGCCCTGTTAGAATGACTGACTCACTGTACAGTCATTCGATAATTTTAATATTGGAATGAGGGGTATTTTGGCAAGCTGAGCAAAAAATAAGGTCATATGCACCTTTTCGTTATATTTTCAAATAAAAAATGAGTTTTGTGGGTTGTTAAAACTCCCTCTGAGAGGGAAACTATTCAACTTATTCTACCTTTTACTAAAATAACAATGATCATCCATCCATCTATTATCTTCTCTACTATAATACACGTATACAGGTGTAAAGTATAGGAAAATTATGTTGGACGCATCATCACGTCTGAAGTACTGGACTGTTAAACTTGAAATTTTGCATATAGATTCTTGCTTAACCGAGGATGGTTATAAACCTATTTTTAATTCTTCAAGATTTGATTACATCAAGTTTTCAATTATTTGTCATGCTTTCAGTTGTTGTAAGGAAGCAGCAGAACATTTCTCTTAAAAGGGAAATTAGAAGATAGGTATTAGATTGGGGATCCTTTCCGAATGATAAAAACAGGTTTTCCGTCGCACCCAAATTTTTTCCGACATTTTGGAACCACCATTTTGAATACAACTTCTTTTTTTAATTGAAAGGTGATACATGATTCCGATACAGGATTTCCAGAGAAACGGTATGGTGAAAACCGCACATCGATATCTCAAACCTTTCAAAATTTATTATCATTCATTTCCTTGATTATAGTATAGAAGATGATAGATAGGTGAATGATACATCCATCTATCTATTATCTTCTATACTATAATAAAGGAAAAACTGACTTGAACACGTATACACGTGTAGAGGATAGGAAAATTATGTTTGACGCATCATCACGTCTGAACTACTGGACTGATTTACTTGAAATGCTGCTTATAAATTCTTAATCAACCGAGGATTCTTATAGGCCTATTTTCATTAATTCTTCTATATTTCATTACGTCAAGTTTTAAAATGGACCCTTGCGAAGCATGGGTTACCTGCTAGTTTCTATATAAACAAGTTTCGATCACTCATGCCATTTTCAAGTATCAAAATGAAAACACATGAACCTTGGAGAACTTGTAGGATCTATAGTTTCCCTCTTACTTTCCTTGCCCTATTACCATAGGTAAGGAAAGTATTGCTTTCCAAAAAAAATTAAGGTACCCTGATTTCAAGTTTTCTATACGTTTCAAGTCCCCCTGAGTCCAAAAACATGATTTTTGGGTGTTGGTCTGTGTGTGTGTATGTGTGTGTGTGTGTGTATGTGTGTATGTCTGTGAACACGATAACTCCATTCCTAATCAACCGATTGACTTGAAATTTTAAACTTAAGGTCCTTATACCATGAGGATCCGACAATAAGAAATTCAATAAAATTCAATTCAAGATGGCGGAAAAAATGGCGGATAATTACTAAAAAACCATGTTTTTCACGTTTTTCTCGAAAACGGCTCTAACGATTTTCTTCAAATTCATACCATGGATAGCTATTTATAAGCCCTATCAACTGGCATGAGTCTCATTTCTGAGAAAATTTCAGGAGCTCTGTAATATTCTTAAGAAAAATGGCGGATAATGACTAAAAAACCATGTTTTTCACGGTTTTCTCGAAAACGGCTCTAACGATTTTCTTCAAATTTATATCATAGATAGCTATCTATAAGCCCTATCAACTGGCATGAGTCTCATTTCTGGAAAAATTGCAGGAGCTCCATAATATTCTTGAGAAAAATGGCGGATAATTACTAAAAAACCATGTTTTTCACGATTTTCTCAAAAATAACTCGACCGATTTTTTTCAAATTCATCCCCTGTATAGTTATTTATCATCTCTATCAACTGGCATGAGTCTTCTTTTTGGGAAACTAATGGGGGGTCCACCCCATCCTTGAGAAATAAACTTAGTAACCTCCTTCTCATGCATGAGGTAGGTAGGTAGCGCAGTTCATAAAAAGAACACATAGTTGAGTTATTTCATCTGTAGAACAGCTGTTTCGACGACTTTAAAAAATTGACGACTAAAAAAATCATCGAATTTCACAGTTTACACAAAGGAAAAAGTACTCTGAAAACAATTATACATACACATATTATACAGAAGTCTGATCGTAGTTTCAAATATGAGCAAGGAAAGTTGTGTGAGTGTACCACACCAGATTTTTAATTTTCTATTCTTATAATAAACCTTCTTATAATAGAGTAGTATTCACATCAAACTCGGCATCTCTGCAGAGTCTGTGGCCGGCTTAAGCAATGCAGGTATTCACATCGCACTCTGCGTATATGCCAGCCGACGTTTTCAAGAAAACTCTGGGAGCGATTTTCTCCAGGTATCCGAGCAGACGTTTTCGATAAAGTTCTCTCATCAAAAACCTAAATCGCGTAAAAATATTCTAATTTCAGATTCGGATTCAGCGCTTTAAATTAATAATTTGGCTCGCGTTTGTTTGAAAAAATAAAAAATGAGGAATCGGCAGAGATCTTGAAGAAACGCCTTCTAAACATTACTACAACTGAGAACAGAGCGAAAAGCTCTGTCGGCCCACAGATGGTTTTTGATGTGAATACAAACTCTGCGGACGCTCAGATATCTGTGCTCTGTTGCTCTGCCACTCTGCAGATCAAAATAGTTTGGTGTGAATAGACCTTACTCAATAAAATATTGTCTGAGTTGAGTTGAAAACTTCACTGAAAACGATTCATTTATTGATAACTATTAAACTTCTTATTTATTTATAATTGCAGTTATTCACCTTGAAGTTCTTGAAGCATTTCCAATTTTTCTTTTTAATTTTCGATTCTTGAAATAAACAACTCTTTTACTCCATAAAATACTGTCTTGAGTTGAATAAAAGTAGAAATCCAAGTACAATTTTTAAAATTATTTAGTCACAAATGTTTCGGCTGTATGATATTTATTTTCCAATCACTTGATAATGGCATCATTTTTAGCCGAAACATTTTGTGATTAAATAATTTTAAAAAGGGTTTTTAGAATTCTATTTATATTTATATTCAAGAGTAGCCCTAAAGAAAAAAAGGCAATTTGATGACTGTCTGAGTTATGTCGGAGTTGAAAACTTCATTGAAACTATTATTTCATGGAGTGAAGATCTATCTGTCTATGCATTTATAGAGCGCAAAATGTAGCTTAAAAATTGAGAGAAAAAAATGTTTGTCGAAGACGCCTGTTTGAGATGCTCAAGGGGTAAACAAGGTGGCTTACCATACCAGTTTCAGTCTGGAATGTGTTTATCTGTTCTAACTTGAATACTACGGGAATGTCTTCATCCTTCTCTTGTTTCACGACACTGTTTTATTTTCGTTGAATGTTACAAAAGTGTTTTTCCACTTTAGTATGGACATGCAGTATGTTAAATCGTCATTTTGAGAGCTATCTATTCATTTTGAATTGCATTTATTTACCTTGAAGTACTTGGAGGATTTCCAGTCTCTCTTGAATTTTCTATACTTTAATTAACCCTCTCACTTCGTGAAATATGATTGTTTGAGTTAATTATCACTATAGTGAGCTCTACGTTATGAAGTCAATGGAGAAAGATAGGAGAATAAGGTTGCCTTCCATAGAGTAAAAATAATATTATATTATAATATTGTTTATTTGCTGCCTCAATGAATTGAAAACTGATATTCACCTTATAATATTAACGGAGACCTGGTTGACTGCAGATATGCCGTTCATTTTCAACATTCCTGCATATACGGCAATAAATAAGTACACTAAACAGAATAAATGTGATGGATTATGCATGTACTTAGAAGATTGTATAAGATTCAATGAAGTTTCACTCGATATTACTGATGCCAATGTAGTTAGTGCTGACTTAAGAATTGATGATTTTATTGTGAAGGTGATTGGGGTTTATAGATCACCAAGTAATCAAAATATTGATAATTTTCTTAATAGTCTGAGTAATGAAATCAGTAAAATTCCTAATGGAATAAATGTTTGTGTGGCGGGAGACATGAATATACACATTCAACTAGTGTTCCTGTTCAAGATTATCTGCATATTTTCAATAGTAATGGCTATAAGTCTTACATAACTGGTGATACCAGAGTAACAACCACAACAAATTCTTGCATTGACCACATTTTTTATAAAAATTCAGGCAACCATTCTATGTCCATTAAAGGAGCTATATTTAGGACAACCATAACTGACCACTACGCGGTTGTACTGAACTTGGTGAAGGTTCCTATCAATAAGGATAATAGAAACGTATTGATAAACACATCAACTAGAACCAACTATCATGCACTATTGGAACGCATAAGGAATGAAGATTGGGAAGAAATCTATACCGTGAATGGAAGCATTGACACTATTATGGATAAATTTGTCGATCGTTTGACCAGTCTCATCAATCAATGCAAGAAGGTAAAAGAGATACCTAACAGACTTCGTCCCCTGAAGCCCTGGATATCTGAAGGCATCATAAGATCAATAATCACGCGAGACAAAATGCATTCTAGACTCAGAAGAGATCCTAATAACAATATCTTAAAGAATGAATATAAGGCTTATCGTAATGGTTTGAATAAGATCATAAATCATGCAAAGGAAGTCTACTATAAAGGGAAAATTGAAAATTGTAATAACAACAGCATGAAGTTGTGGAAGTGCATAAACGAAGTTATAGGTGAGGACAGTATCAAGGACAAGAGTACTGAACTTGATGCTCACTCCCTCAACAATTATTTCACAAATGTGGGTAAATTACAAGCTCAAACTATCAATATCCCTTATAATACTGGTGATCGATTTCCTGCAATACAGATCGATAACACGTTTTTTATGAGACCAACGTGCCCAGTTGAAGTTGAGGCAACTATTAAAAATCTAAAGAACAACTGCAGTCCTGGTATTGATAGTCTAGGTAATATTACGCTGAAGAAAATAGCCAATTTTATATCTCAACCTCTCGCTTTCATTTTTAATAGATGCTTTGAGGAGGGATATTTTCCCGAGCACCTCAAATCAGCCAAAATAAAACCTCTATTCAAACAAGGTGACCCGACTAATCCCTTTAATTATAGACCGATTAGTCTTATCAGCAACCTTGCTATAATAATGGAGAAACTAATAAAGTCAAGAGTTGTTTCTTTCTTGAATCTTAACAAAATAATCAACAAGAACCAATTCGGTTTCCAAGATGGTAAAAGTACATCTGATGCTCTAATAAAATTCATCAATACTTTATCTGATAAAATAAACTCCAATAAGAAAACTATTGCGGCCTTCCTGGATATACGCAAAGCTTTTGATACAATACCTCATAATACTTTGTTCAATAAACTGGAGTCCTATGGTTTCAGAGGAGTCTCACTTAATATTGTTCAAAAGCTATCTGAGTAATAGAACCCAGTCCCTAACCATAAATGATCAATCTAGTGTAACTAACTTAACTTCTTTTGGTCTTCCTCAAGGTACTGTACTTTCTCCCATCCTTTTCATACTCTATGTAAATGACTTTTTAAATTTAAGACTTCTAAACTCAACTGTGATATCCTTTGCAGATGATACTGCAGCTATTTTTCACGGTAATTCATGGAATGAAGTTCATACCATAGCTGAAAATAATATGCTTTTAATTAAGAAGTGGTTAGATAAGAATACCTTAAGTTTAAATATTGAAAAAACTAATTACATAACTTTCTCTGCAAATAGAGTAGGGCAGCCTAACGAGAATCAAGATTTGAGAGACTCCATTCTCAGTGCAATTTAAACTTATGGGTAATTGTGATTGTCCCACCATTAAAAAAGTCAATAATACTAAGTACTTGGGAATCATAATTGATGAAAACCTTAAATGGGATGTTCATATTAAATACATATGTAGAAAAATTAGATATTTATCTTTTAAATTTTACCAAGTTAACAGTTAACAGAATTCTTAATAAGAACCACCTGAAAATGATGTATCATGCTCTAGTCAAGTCAATTCTGCAGTATGGCATAGTTGTTTAGGGAGGTTGTTTCAACTGTCATATTGCTGAATTATTTGTAGCACAAAAACTGATAATTAAAACTATATTAAGCAAACCCAAGCTCTATCCAACGGATATGGTTTTTAGTGATTTTGAGGTCATGACTATACGTCAATTATACATAAAAACCGTAATTGAGTACTTAATAAAATATAGATCCGATTTTCCTCTCACAATAAACTCTACACTTAATTATTATAATCTAAGGACCACTGCTAACAAATATGTAACCTATAACACTAATATTGAATGTATAAGGAGGCAGTTAATTTACATAGGTACTAAAATAATAAACCTCATTCCAAATCACTTTCTCATGGACAATAAGATCAGCGGAAAAATTAAACTGGATATTAAAAACTGGACATACAGTAATTTCTTCTTCCATTTAGATATATGACTCGAGATTTCTGCTCCAGCATTGTTTTTCTTTAGTTTTTTCATTTTTCAGTGGACTCGCTTACCTTTATTTTGAGTACCTATTCCTCTGTTTTCTTCCTTCCTCCCATTTCTCCCTTCCCTTTTCCCTCATTACTTCTCTTCTCTTCTTTGCCTGCCTATTACATGGGAAACCATAGTTGGCTAGGTATCTTCCTCTCTTTTTTTCTCTTCTCCAACACACCCAACCACAAACCCCGTGGTTTTTTATATTTGTAACATTTTATTGTGTTTTATTTGTTTCGTAATTCTTTGTAATTTTGTTTTGTGTGTTTTTAATAAATTGAAAAAATAATAATAAATCAAAGCTAAAAATGATTATTTATTAGAGTATAGCTGAAGGGATATCAACTGTTCATTCTTATTTGAAATAATCAATCATATTTCATCCGTCAAGAATTATATTTTTCAATTTATAAATAATGAATTTCAATATTCATAGTAGCACATAACCTTTATTTGGACAATTTATTTTATAAAATTGGGATGAAAAGAAGTTTTGGACTGTAGTCTGTTTCTTTGTCCTTAAGCTGATTGTAAATGATGAATAAATGAAAATCTATTAAATATTTTGTCAATTAATTATATTTTTAAACTGTTGGAAAAGTATCTGTCAACAATTCAGAGTTAGAGAATGATAGCGCTATCTGCTTTGTCGAATGATAGACAGAGATAGCAACAACTATGTTAATCAAATACTGCCATTATAGAGTTGATTTCATTTTTACTGAATGTTACATTTAAGTTTAATGCTATACACACACGATTTTTATTTTATTACTGACAAGCATTAGCCTATATAGATTATCTTGAAGTTAATTTATTTTTTGTTGTACAATTGGAATGAATAACTGAGAAAACTGTGAAAGTGACTGATAACCAAGCTACACTTGGACTGTAGTATGAATTAGAACTTGAACCGTTTTGGGCTTAAGCCTGTGGTACTGGCTTGTGTGAGTCTGAATATATAAATAAATATTCACTTTTTCAGGGGTGCCGAAATTCATCAAACAGCCAACCGATATACGTGTCTTTCAAGGGCAAACTGCTCACTTCAACTGCCTTGTAGAATCTAACTCGGAAGTAACTAGGGTATGGCTGAAAGATCAAAGACCACTGAGGTGGGATGAAACACGAATGTTTATTCTCCCGTCAGGTAAATAAGCTCTCGTTCACTTTTATTTGCTCAAAATATTTTATCAGCTTTGTGAATGCGCATTTATGTTTCCTCAATCGATTAATTCAATTTGCAGAAATTATTTCGTGAAAAGATTCTGTTGATTCAACTTTCAGTGAGATAAATATTCCATCTCTGAATGTCTGTAGGTTGAAATCAAACGGAAATATTTCCAATATATTATCTGCACAACAAGTTATAGAATTTCAATGACGTATTTTTAAGTCCTTCTATTTTGAAATGAGTCATCAATTTATTGCTTTATTTATCTTGAAATGAATCATCAATTTATTGTTTTATTAATCTCTTTTCATTAATCTTCAAATCAGTCATTACTTCATATTGCTTAATTAATTTCTACATTCTATTCCTTTATTAATTTCTCCATCCATCGCTTTATTAATATTCCCATTCCATCAAAAAATATAATGAATGGAAACAATAACTTACATCTTCCTTAATTGATCCTTAATTTTATTGTATTGGCTTTTAAGAAAATTAAAATTGACTAAGGGCCGTATGCAGATGCTTGGTTTAAACTTCTTGTAGCCCATTAATGGTTTAAACTTGAGGGCCGTTTGCACAGTCTAAGTTTAAGCTAAAGCTTAAACCAAATCTGGATTTTTTTTGGTTTAAACTAAAATTCCGTTTGCACAGTATCAGTTTAAACTCTGTGTTGAGTTTAAACACTTGGAAAGTTTAAACCTCCAAAGCAAGAGGTTTAAACCAAATAATTTGGATTAACTTGACTTCTGTAAATATTTGATGGGGAAACACCTGATAGTAAATTATTTTTCGACGGTTGTTTTTAATGCTTCTGTAGACGATAATTATTAATTTAGATTATAGTGAATCATTATTTGAATGTAAGAATAATTATAATGGAGGAATTGATAGAAGTTTTTAATGCGATTGATAAAGATGACTGCGAAGAAATTTAAAACTGAGAAAAATTGGGCAAAAACAAATTATTTAGATCTCTGGAATGATAGAGAATTTTCTTGACGGTTTTCCTTGAGTAAAGCAACTGCCAATCCAGTATTTGATTAAAATCAACCACTTGATAGAAAATAAGACAATTTTTAACAGTGGTCTTTGATTAGGAAACATATTTTTAATAACACATAACTGAGATATTTTGCTTTCGAGAGATTTCTAATAAACGACGAAGACCGTAGTAGATTTAAGCGTAACAAAACCGCTTTTTTAAAAACATTCTAAAATATATTTTTTGGTGCCTACTAAATATGAGTTTGTATCCAATAGTAATATACCTTTTCTTCATTTTTTGATCGCTTTTTACTTTTATTACCGTACAGCTTACAGCTCTGTGGATTTTGAACAAGGAAATAGTAGCTACATAACCTCAATTTACTGGTGGAGTATTTTACCAAATATGTTGGAGCGTTTGGCGTACTATGCGAGCTGTATCAAGCAGAACAGACTTCTGCATTTTCCCTACCAGAGTTTCTGAGACATCAATAGCCTTACAGCTCTCCACTGTTGAATTAAGAACCAGACCATTCACAGATATTACGATTGGATTATTCTAACATTATTGAGCCCATACATATCTTTGAGCTCAAATGCTAGCTCTTGATACTTCCTCAATTTCTCACCTCTTGCTCTTTGACAATTTTCATCTGCTGGTATGGCTACATCAATTATCAAGGCTTCTTTTTGATTCATGTTCAACATTAGGATGTCAGGCTTGTCAGGCTTGTTAAAAATTATTTTTTATTATTATTATCATTATTATTATTATTATTATTATTATTATTATTATTATTATTATTATTATTATTATTATTATTATTATTATTATTATTATTATTATAGTGAGGTCCACGTTAGTGGTTTCCACGGCAGTGGAGAAAGATAGGAGAACAACGTTGCAGATCCTTTGTCTTGTCAATGCCTTCTAAAGACTGTACCTCATGCAGGTTTATTGATGTCATATTAACTGTTTATTCTCGTTTAAAATGATCAATAATATTTTATTAAGCAAGAAATTATATTTTTCAATAATTTCATTAATTAAGATGAAATATTTTGTTAATTAATTATTAATTCTACATTGTTAAAAGACGATCTGGCAACAGAGCAAAGCGAGAAAAAGATAGCGCTATCCGCTTTGTTGAATGATAGACAAGGATAGAAATACGATTGCTAATCAAACACTGCCATTATAACGTGGACCTCTCTATAGGACCAAGTTTATTATTAGCAAATTTTGTAGTATGTGTATTATAATTATCATGTATTTGTAAATAAACTCGCCTGGTTGCAATTTATTGGCAATCAGAGAAATTATTATTATTACAATCCACAAAATAGTGAAGAATACTTTGCTTTTATTTTGAAAATCATAGTAGATAGTCAACAAAACGAATCAAGACTGTTAATTCTTCAATATTGAAGACTTTATAAAAATGTAGTGAGATCCAATATCTAAACTGTTAGCAATTCTCATCAATACTGTAACATCAGTGCTTCCATTCCAGCCAATGATAACAGTTCAACAGAAAGTTTTCAAGATCTTGGAAAATAATCTTATTTGTAAACATTCTTTCCTCATCCATTAACTATAAATCTCAATTAAAAAAAAAATGAGATGACATTCAACTATTGAGTTTCATTTGCATTTGCATTTTAGGGTAAACTATACTTCTGACGATATATTAAAAGTGTTCTATGTGCCCTCCTTTTGAGGCTCGGACGACATCTAGACGGTAGCCTAATAATTCATCCCAGACTGTTCGCAAGATGTCTTCTTCAACAAGAAGACATAGAACATCAAGTTCTAAGGGAGGAACAACGTTAAAGATTATGTTTATGTTCAATTGATATTGAGGAGCTAAAAACCATGATAACTGATGCAGTAGCTACTGTCCGAGACGACATTTTGCGAACAGTCTGGAATGAATTTGGCTACTGTCTAGATGTCGTCCGAGCCTCAAAACGAGGGCACAGAACACTTTTAATACATCATCATAAATTTTATATTCCTGTGAGTAATTTGATGTAAAATTGGTTTTTATAATAAAACCATTCTAAAAAATAAATATAACTGTTTAAAATTTGGTCATTCTTTTTGAAACACCCGGTATTCCAACTTTAAATACTACAGTAGAAATGTCATTCAATTCATGTAAAATGTAGTTTCCGTTCCTTCCAAAGATAAATAACGATTATTTTTTGTCACAGGTTCATTAGAAATTGACGAAGTCAGAAGTCAGGATAGAGGAATTTATCAATGTAATGTATCAAACTTGGCTGGAAGACGACTTAGTGATAAAGCCATTTTATCTGTTGAAGATGACGACTTAGGTAAGATTCAGTTTTCAAATTGATTGGATTCAACAATCAAATTCATATTTTTTGTTTCATTTCCTTAAAATATACAACATGATATTAAATAAAATAAAAATATGATGTGATATCAAATTCTGGCAATGAAGAATTGAATTGAAAATAATAAAAACGAACATTTACTTTGGAAAATTGAAAAATTGTATTTAATAGTATATTTTCCACCTAGAGCAGAAAATGAGATTTTTCCGGCTCGAAATCGGTTTTCATATAAATCGGTTTATATATATATATATATATATATATATATATATATATATATATATATATATATATATAATATATATATATATATATATATATATATATATATATATATATATATAGTTGTTTACTAAGCACTTCCGAAAGCAGAAGTGGAAGGTGATAGCTCTAGCAAATCTGAGGTAATCTGAATATCAGGAAATTGTCCAAGTATTTTTATTTTTTATTCTGATTTGTCTAAATAACCTAAAAGATTATGTTCAATTATGTGGGAGGTTGAGTTTATACTTTTTTATTCTTTCAAATGACAATAAGATGATATTATTATAAATGTTTTAATTATTGAATAATGAACGCAAATAATGAAAAGTTTTTTGATCACCTTTCTTAGTTCCATGTTAGCGGCTGGAATGGTTACTCTTTCCGGCCTAGGCCGGAAAGAAACCTGTTCTGACGTCAGACGAGAGTCGTCTGCAAACAATGTCTTTCAGATCTACGTAGGGACTGGAAAACAGCAGCTTTCTATGCAGTGTGGCGAAAAAATATTTGAGTACCTTATTCCATAAAACTTACAGGTTCTGTATTACAGGTAAATTCCCTGTATTATTTGACGTCATTTCATGAAACTTCCCTCTGTTATTAGTCAAGATTACAGTTCTGTGTTCCTTAGAATTTTATTACAACTGCAAAACGATTTACAGGTGATTCATCTGTATTACAGGAACATGTAAGAAGAGTTTACAGTAATTTGTTTTATAAAGAGTGTGTCATGTATTACAGGACCTGTAAATTTGATAACATTTTATTATTGAATCATTACCTAACCATTGAATTAATAGAAGGATTAAAGAATTATTGTTTGAAGCACCATAAAAGTTCCAGAATGCTGCAATTCTGCACGAATGATTTTTTTAAATGACGCCACTTTGCATTGGGATAGCATTGTTTACTATGAATTATTACTATTCATTGTTTTATGTGTTGTTTAAATAATCTAATAGATGCAATTATTATTCTATTTTAGAATGGTTTCAATTCTAAAAATGATTATTCTCTATAATTAAAGTGTGTTGCTTTTTCTTACAGAATTATCAATAAATTCGATGACAGTTTTTATTGCGAAACCACGAGATACTATAGCAGTTGTAGGCAGTACAGTAACTCTAGATTGTGCAGCAAATGGGAATCCGCAGCCATTATTTGTTTGGTTGAAAAATGGCGTGAGCTTAGACATGGCGTGAGTATCATTCAAACTCAATTTCATTCTAATTATTCTCCTAAATTCTTCTAAAAATTGAGAATTTCCTCTAGCAATCTGCTAACAGCTATTCTATTCTACAGTGCGTTCATTAAGTCGCGCACATCTAAATAAACCTGTCTGTAAAAAGTTGGGGTTTTATATCCGTTTTGTGGGTACCGCAAGATAGCATTATTATTTATAGATATGTACGAATTCTATTTGAATTCCACTACAGAATAAACAATGCTTTAAATTCAGAAACTATTCATTTTTCTGTGACTTCTAATCTTGAGTTCATAACGTCTAGAACTGTACTATTTATTTATGGTATTACTTTGAATAATCTTATACACATGTCCGTATATAAACATGTTTATGAGATCACTTCTGATCTGCTAAGGCTTCCCAGGTCATATACCACTTGTTTCCAGAAATCGTTTGTATTTCTAGGTCCGACATTTTTCAATAATTTACCTTTTGAGGCAAAGAGAATATATAATAGGAAAGTGTTCAAATATTACATTCTTAAATGGCTTAGAAATATCTTGCCTGATTGTTTAGAACACATGTTTTTTATTCTTTCTTAGTTTTCGACATAATAATTATTATAGTTGTTGAAAATCATATCAAAAAATAATTAAGTCCAAACTGGAAATGTATGAGAGGTGAGTGAATGTGTGAGTGTGTGTTTTCATTTTTTTCTTGCCCAAAAAATTTTTTTTTCTTCTTTCTGATTTTATTCAATTATATTATAAGCACTCCTGCTTGCACGCGTTAAGCATCATATGCTTACAGCAAGCTAGAAATATTCTGTTTCAAAAAAGCTTTGTTTTTTTTCATAATACATCTTACACGTAGAAAGCCTTATTACATAAATTATATTTAATACAATTTCTTCAGTGCACTTTGTATTTTATTTCCATTTTTGATGTTTGATGTATTTGAAATTTTGTATGTATTTGATTTTTGAATCAGAATAAAACAATTTGAATTTTTGAGATCAAGACAAACCTTTATCTCAATCAAATTTCCTCCATAATATAAAACATGTGTAAAGCCATCTAATGTGTACTGGGTTACAACTGGTCTGCCGTATTATTTTGTGTATGATGATGTAAGCATGACGTTTTGCCAAGAGCAAGCAATGTTCCATCTTGAACAGTATTTTACCAATGTTCAAACGCATCCTGATATGGGTTATCTCGAAGGGTTGAAAATAAGCCTTCTACTCTGAATTAACTGAAAATTAACATTCAAGTGCAATACCTTAGAGGCTTGTCGACACGCGCGCAGCTATAAGCAGGCAGCTCGAGACGCGTCGTTACAGCCGTCACATAACCTCTAAATTCATTACATTCGATGATTTATTGGATTTTTATGTTGTATGAACGTTATGGCGGCAGATAAATTAGAAGTGTTGGATTCATATCTAATGAATCATCCAATCTAATAGATTTATAGGTTATGTGCTCTAGCCGTGACGGCTGTAACCGCGCGTCTCGAGACGCCTGACCTCGCATCTTGACACGCCTGCTTATAGCCGCGCGTCTCGAGACGCCTGACCTCGCATCTTGACACACCTGCTTATAGCCGCGCGTCTCGAGACGCCTGACCTCGCATCTTGACACGCCTGCTTATAGCCGCGCGTCTCGAGACGCCTGACCTCGCATCTTGACAAGCCTGCTTATAGCCGCGCGTCTCGAGACGCCTGACCTCGCATCTTGACACGCCTGCTTATAGCCGCGCGTCTTGAGACGCCTGACCTCGCATCTTGACACGCCTGCTTATAGCCGCGCGTCTCGAGACGCCTCTAAGAAATATTCCTTAACAGAGGAGATTAGCAATAGTCGTTCAGGGGTAACAAGTTTATAAAACAGGGATAACAGTATTAGTTCATAAAATATCAACAAGTGTGGTAGAACAAATTTTCGCGTGTATTAATGAACAAGGCTATTATTTTCAACGTTTTGAACTAATAAATGTTATAGAATTTAATATTCTTCTTCTTCTTCTTCTTTGGCTGTGCCTTATCCCATTTAAATGGGGTCGGCATTCCTTTCTCTTAGTTTGTCTCTCCACAAAGCCCTATCCAATGCTTCCTCTCTCCTCCAACCACTCTCCCGCAAGTCAGCCTCTACAGCTGCAGTCCTCAGAGTATCAGCCTATTACCCACCAGCCTCTGAAGGAACAGACAGGTTTATTTGGATGTGCGCGACTTAATGAACGCACTGTGTTTTATCTTGGAATTCTAAAACACTCTAACCCTACCATGGCTAACCCGGTTCATTTGTTTTAAACCGCTTTTAAATTTCAAAGTCTCTTGTTTCAAAGTTTTTAATGCCTAACGATTAGTTCATTATAAACTCATGCTTTTCTTGAATAAATTTCAATTTCTACAGCATTTTATAATCACAGCTTGCCAATTGAACAAAAGTCTGAAATGCAAATGCTCATGTTCAATGCGGTGCTGCGAGCTGTTCACCGGAATTATTTAATTTACCACCGGAAATTATTTACTAAAACATTTTCTTTTCTTTAATAAAATATTATTCTATTTTCTTTATCCAATCAATTATAATTTTAATAATTATAATAAAATTTTATTTATATTTGTAAAATTTTATTTATATTTGTAACATTTTATTTGTTTTGTAATTCTTTGTTATTTTGTTTTTTCTTGTTTTGTGTGTTTAATAAATTGAACTGAAATTGAATTAAAGCAAATAAATGTGTGATTCTAGTGATCTGGACAGCCGATTTAGACGGGTTGGCACCGGCAGTCTTCAGATTTCCAGTGTCGAGGAAAGCGATACTGGGAGCTATCAATGCAGAGCCGGTAACAAAGAAGACTCCGTCGATGCCTTTGCTTCTCTTCGCGTACAAGGTAATTATCTAAAAAATAGATAAATTATTTTGGAGTGATCCGTGGTCTAGTGGATAGAGTGCTCGCGTAGCAGCCTAAAGATCCCCGGTTCACAAACCCGCTCATCACCAAACGTTTTTGAACAGTTCATTCCCGTGTTATCGGATGGGCACGTTAAACTGTCGGTCCCGGCTGAAGTATGACGCTCGTGAGGCCCGCCTTACCACATTTGTAGTGAATACAGTAGAACTCCAACCATCCGAATTAATGGGGACCGGGACCCATTCGGATAATCAAATATTCTGATAATCGGAGTTTTTTTTTTAAATTGGCATTGGGGAGAAAAAAGCTACGTTTTGATATTGCACTATTTTTTTATTGAATTAAATGAAAGAAACATGATATTTTCACGTGTTTTAAATATAAATAAAATGTACTTATGTACAAGGGAAGGACAATAGTGAGCGAACGCGCAAACACTGGCATCGCGGTGGGAAGAATAATAGCGCACTTGAACTTTTTTGGACATATTTTTTTCTGAAAGTGATTCGGATAATCGGCGATTCGGACAGTCGGAGTTCGGATAATTGGAGTTCCACTGTACAATTATACTCCGTTCAAATTAACTTTTGACTTGGGATGCACATGCGCAGTAGAGAAGGCATACAGCGGCAGGGATACAACGGCTGCTATGTTGCCGTTGTGTTCTGGCCAGCGTTCTCTAATTTCCAGTGAGTATTTAATCGCTCATGTTAAACTTAGGAAGTTTCCTCTCTTCAATCACTGACTCGACTGACTCTATTCGACAAATTGACAACTGCGCTTCCACCTATGACTCAATCCATCACTGCAATTGGCTGATCTCCCTCCATTTCTCTGCGCCGCAAATTCCTCCAAGTCTGAAGAAGATTTTGCACGGAGTATAAATACATTTTGTATTTCTCAATAAATAGGACAAATTTGCTGTTGAATGACGCTTTCCGGACATTTTCGTTGATAACAATTCGATTGATGAATTTTTTCATTTTTGAAATTTATTTTTCAATAGAGAATAGAGAGAAGATATCAAGCAGGCATTTGAGTGAGTTGGGTAACATTAGCGACCTTTGCTGCCTTTTGTCAAGCTTGTTATGTCACGAGAGACGCGTGTCTGCTCTACACAGGTGACTTAGTTTTCATATTGCTTTAGTAGGCAAATGAATGGGAAACCTCATTCAGAAGCAAAGTTGCTAGTTGCGTATTGTTGGTTGCTTGTTGCGAGCAGATTATGACCACACATGCAAACCAACTTCATTCACAAATGAAATAACAGTTGATGCATTTGTACAGGGGTCTCCAACATTTTTTATTCAAGGGCCACATTGTTAATTCTTGGGAGGCTTGGAGGGCCAATAACAAGGATGTACGTGGAAATTGACTTGTGGGGACTCACACGACAGGGGATTTGAAGGGTGTAAAATTATTACATTTCCATTTAAATAATATGAAGAGTTTCAAGTAGGTTTATTTAAAAAAAAAAACAGGAAGAAACAAACCGATTCATTCCATTTCAATACAAAATCCAATTTATTGAGTGTAAAAAAGTCATAAGTAAACTTGACAATGCATGAATTTAGCAAGTTAAACAAAATGATAATAACTTTTCTACTAGTAATAAGACAACTTGACAAATCACGAATTTACAGAAAGTTACCAAGCTAAAAGAGAATACTTATTTTTAGTGAGAAGATTGCATTTCTTTTCCATTTAGAATGTCCGCCCATTTAGGATCAAACTTTGTGGTTACGATCATTAAAATTGTTTTCAAATGTTCATCTGACAAGGAAGATCTGTATCTGGTTTTAACAAACTTCATTTTTGAATATGTCTGCTAACACTTGAAGGTAGATCCAAAAAGAGAAAACATAGCTTGAGCATGGTTTTTTATGTTTTTAGAGTATTTTTCTGGGAGAGACATGTACAGTCCGTGCAGACCATTTGCTAATATCTCGCGATGGTTGATTGCTGCTTGTTTACAGCTAATTTTACACTTATTAATAAATGGAGTGGCTAGTAAGAGAAGAGTACTGAACTCACAGTTTTTGTCAAAAATGTGTATAAATATATATTTTTTTAAATCTGTAGCAATAACTCTCGGCGGGCCGGACAAAATCTATCCGCGGGCCGTGGGTTGGAGAGCCCTGCATTTGTAGGTGAGAAAAATTCTCATGTAGTCGTGCACTAAAATTGCTCAAGTGTTCGAGCCGCCTTAAATATCAGTTGAATTTTGGATTTGAAATACTTTTGAAATGATCAGAAACAAAATACTTGTCCAAAAGATAACCACCCAAAAATAAGATCCAAAAATGTCAATTCATTTTGAACAAAATAGGCTACTTTACACGCAATTAATAAAAAAACATTCGAGGAAGATTACTATGATTTAAGGGTTTCAAATTTATTGTTTTATCTACAACTACTTTGTTCCATTCTTTAATTTTTGATCTTTATTTTTACAGTGCCTCCAAGTTTCATTCGGAAACCAGCTGATAGGACAGCTAGAGAAAAAGATGATATTGAACTAGATTGCCAAGTTTATGGTATACCAGAGCCCAAGGTGCAGTGGTTGAAGAATGGGGAAGTACTGAATGTAAACACGGACTACATGCAACTCGTTAAAGGGTAAGTTGTTCTTCAAGTTCATATAAAGTAAGGACCAGTTGCACGTTAAATATGGGCATTAACGCCGATTAACAAATCAGCGTTAGTTTTACGGATTCATTTCTGTTCCACAAAAAAAATCCTTATTTCCCAAAAAAAAACTAAAACTACAACATCAATTACAAAAATATTAGATAAATTACAATATTACATACAATAGTTAGTTACAAAAGATTCTTATAATGTGTTCTCTACTTGTTTAGTTTTTTCTGTGTGGAAATTGACCTACACCACTATGGCGTACTATGTTCTAGAGTAGGTTTTGTTAATTTTTTGTGTGTATTATCAATTAGTTAGTGTTTAGTAAGTCATTAGGTGGTTAGTTGTTATTTGAAATAATGTTTTCTATGTTCTGTCTTCCTTTGCTCATCAACCAATTGTGTACTATTGCTTTGAACTTTCTAGGAAGATTAATCTGTTTAAAGTTTGCAGGAAGTAGATTATATAATTTTGGTGCTAAATGATTGAAATGTCTCTGGTATAGTGCCTTCCTTGCAACACTGGTGATGAGAAGATTCCTGTATCTGGTGTTGTGGTTGTGGTTTCTAGTTTGAAATGTTGTTGGGTTCTTGTGTAATCTGCATAGTATCTCCTTGGAGTAAAGCTGTCTTGCATCCATCACGTCAAACTCATTGAATAGCTGGTCTGATGAATAGCGTGGAGGCTTCTGGTTGATGACCCTCATGATCAGCTTCTGCACCCTGAGGAGCGGTTCAATGTGCAAGAAGCTTGCACCTCCCCATCCCACAATCCCATACAGCATGAGGGACTGTGCTAGAGAGAAGTAGACAACTCTTAGACATCCCTTGTCGACCAGTGTCCTCAGAATCCTGAATCTGTAGATGGTCTTCCTCAGTCTCCCGCATAATTCATTGAGATGATGATCCCAGCGCAGAAAAGAGTCCATAGTAACTCCCAGGTATTTCTGTGACTGTTTCCTGTGAACTGTGTATGAAGTGTTATTCCATTGATTCTTGATTACTATCTCATCTCCTGTTGGCTGTCCATGTTGAGTCGCCGAAAAGGTCAGAAAGAAGGTTTTCTCATGGTTCAATGTTAGCAGATTTTCAGCCAACCAGCGAGACACCCTCTGAAGTCCAGTCTCGGCTTCTCTCCAGGTCATCTCCCAGGTCGGTTCAGAGAACAGTATAACAGTATCATCTGCAAAGGTGGTGATTGATCCATTTATTACCATGTTGCATAATGGATTTATGTAGAGAAGAAAAGAATTGGTCCTAGTACTGTTCCTTGTGGCACTCCAAACTTTACAGTCAGCTTGTTGCTTATACATCCATTGACTCTGACACATTGTGTTCGGTTTGATAGGTAGCTCTTGAAAAGATTCCATGCGACTCCTCTTATTCCATAGTTATCAAGCCTTGAAAGAAGAATGTCATGTGACACCGTATCAAAAGCCTTCTTTAAATCTAAGAATACTGCTAATGGTTTCTCTTCAGTGTTTATTTTATCGGCAATCTGAGTGGTCACATAGTGGATAGCATCATTTGTACTGCGACTAGATCTAAAACCATATTGGTTTGGCGATAGAAGATTATTTTTTTCAAGAAAGCTGATCAGTCTTGTTTTGATACACTTTTCAAAAATTTTTGATAATGTACTGAGTAATGATATGGGTCTGTAGCAATTCATATCTTTCTTATCTCCTGTTTTGAAGATTGGACAAATGACAGCTTCCTTAAGACACTGTGGAAAAACACCTTCCTCAAAAATTCTGTTTGCAATATGTGTTAAAGGCTTGGCAAGTATAGTATTATTCTGTTTGAAAAAATCTGGTTTTAAATTATCGAGTCCAGGTGCACTATTAGCTTTAAGACTATTAATGATTTTTATCATTTCGTCCTCACTGACAGGTGTAAAGAATAATGACCGGCAGACTATCTGATCAGCTGCCGCATGCTCATCTGCGCCATTACAATCGCTATTTAGAATGTCCTGGGCCAGTTTTGATCCAATACTAATAAAAAATTCATTGAAAGAATTTGCCATATCTTTATCATCATCTCCCAATTTCAATTCTCTCCCTTCCAAGTTGATTTGGTGGATTTGTGTTCTTGGCCGTTGCACTTCGGTTATTTCTCTTATTACTTCCCATGTTTGCTTAGAGTTGCTGGAAGTTTCAAATCGCCTTGAAAAGTATTGTTTCTTCGCATTTTCTATTACAGTTGTTAGTAGATTTCTGTACCTTCTATAATACTCTCTAAGCTGTAGATTCGCTGTATTATTCTTGCTTTGTCTGTGTAATTTATCTCTCTTCCTTATTGATGTAATTAATCCATTTGTAATCCAAGGCTTAATTTTTCTTTTTGTGTGCGATACTCTATTAATAACTTTACATTCTTCTGTGTATTTCTTCAGTATTTCTATCATTCTCTTCAAAGCACTATCAGCGCATTCCTGCAGGTACACGGAATTCCAGGTCTCATTCGTTAGTGCTAATGAAAGTTTATTATAATCAATACTTTCATAGTAGGTTTTCTTCTGTTGTGATTGTGTTCCACCGCATCATATTTTATTCCCAGAATAGTTATAAAATGATCTGTGATAGAATTTGGGAAAACTATTGGTATTATATTTGAAGTTTATCAGAATATGATCTATACATGAAGCGCTATTATTTCCAATACGAGTTGCCTTCTTTATACAATGTAGGAATCCATATTCACTGAGTAGATTATCATAGTCTTCAAGTTGCCTGTGCTGATTTGGTTCTTTTGTGTTGATGTTCAAATCTCCTAGAACGATGTGAAAATGCTTTCCATTATCATCCAAAATCTGCCTCAGATCAATGAGAAATTCTGTTAAGTCCAAGTGTGATGGAGATCTATATAACGCTGTTATAACAAAAGTATCTTTCCCAATTTTTAAATGCATATTCAAACAGTTGGCTTGCCTAACTGCAATTTCTTTTATTTCGACAAAGTAGTCGGATTTGACATAAATTATTACTCCATCATTCTGTAGAATATTGTTTTCTGTTTTGTGGCAGGTATAATTATTAATTGATTTCAAGGAAACACCACCAGCAATCCAGCATTCCGTTAAGACTATCACGTCGAAATCCACGTTCAGGTCTTCCAGTTGAATAAGAAATTCTTCAAAATTTTTATTGTAGCTTCTGATGTTGAAATTGATGATTTTCAAGTTGAAAGGTTGGATTGTATTGTTGACATCTTGTGAATTTGGAATCGAAAAGTCTTCAATGTCTAATAAATCCAAATCCTCCATCAAATCAGCCATTTTTGTTTTTGTGTTTATAATTATTTGTGTGCCAATTGTAGATATCCTTGTCCTCAACTGATTGTATTTTTTGAGTTAATGACAGCATGAGATCTTGCTCTCCAACTGTTAAATATCTGAATGAGTTGGTATGCCTACTAAGTGCTACTATTATGTGCTGAATGCTATTGTAAATCTTGAGTGGTTTAGTATTTTTCCTCACTAGGATAACATCTCTAAACGTTAAACCCTGAGCTTCATGTATAGTTAGTATTGTTAATGAGCCAGCGGGAGCCTTGTTTTTAACAGCTTCCAGTACCATTTGTTTTTCTGATTGCGTGAATGTGAGGATTAAAGTTTGTGGTTGTAGGTTGTGAGGTTCTCCGTTAGTTATTGTTGGTTTAATTGATCGAATAATTTTATTTGTAGTGCAGATATCATTGTAGTAGTTAGACAACAGACAGCACACATCCATTGGACACCTGTTGGTTACTGATTGGTAAGAATCCGGATCCGCGAAAACAGAAATATTTTTCCAGACTGCTGGTAAACCACTTCTCTCGATGTAAGATATTTGTTTTGAGTCTCCAACCAGTACTATCTCGTCTGCGCCTGTCAGCTCAGAGACGAATCCCACGAAGCCGGCGTGCATAAGGACAGCTTCATCGATGAATACGCGCTTATATTTTTGTGGCAGCCATTAATTAGAAACGACGTCACGGTTCTGTAATTTGAATTGATGATTGAGTTGAATTCATTTCCGTGTTTCTCCTGTATAGTTGATCTTATTCCTTTGATTGCGGCTCTTGTTTGAGTTAGTATGAGGTCTTCCATTGGTCGATGTTTATCAACAATTAGATGTGTTTTTCCGCTCCCTGGAACTCCATCAATCCATCTGATTCTTGGTATCTTGCATCGAGATATATCAATTTTCGAAACAGCATCCAACAGTTCCTCATTAAGCATCACTTGAGTGTCTCGACTAACCATAATATATTTTTCATTGGTTCTAAATCTGCGAGAACTGTTGTCAAATGATACGTAAGCTCCGCCTCCCTCCATACTGAATCCCATTCTATATTTTGAAGTAGTTGGTAGAAGGAACATTTTCAATTCATTATCGTAAACATTCATACTCCTCAATTCAATTTCTCTGAAGACCGACGATGAAGCATGAAGATTTTCGGTTCGAAGTGTTAAAAGAGCTTCTTTGAAAATATCTGCGTTTATTTTATCATATTGCTGTAAAAGATTTTTCAATTCAATCATGCAATTTAGAAAGTTATGGTGCTTGCTATCTTCTGGTAGATAACCTCTTGGGCATACTTTTTCTTCTGGCCGATCTGGTTCTGGAATATTGAGAAAATTCATGCTGTTAGTGCCCCTATGATAAAATATATATTTCAAATGATTAGTTGATAAGATAAAACTGAGTAAATCAATTGAGGATAATTCTGCTAGCTGGCTGAATTCATCTATGCCTACGACAAGTGGATAATTCATTGATGCCCATTCATTTATTTCCAATAGCACTTTTTTAATTTCTTCTAGAGCATTATAATCATTTACTGGCAACAAGTAATTCCGAATTAATTGTTTACTGTCAGGCGTGTTGATTGTTTCCAGTAGGATCGCCGAGCATTTGTTTTGTAGACTAATTGGCTCAAGGCTACACCACTCCTCTAGCGTCAACGATTTTGACTTTAGTACGTGCGAGAATCCATCTGAGACTCAAATCTTATTTTCTCCTACGTAAGCAAACGCTAAATTAGTATCGGAATATTCACTGTAATTCTGAATCAATGATACTCTTCTTTTTGACGTTTGTTTATTTACGTGTAGCTTATTTATCTTTTTTAGAGAATTTTCAATAGTCGACGGCTCTCTTCTATTGATGCTAGGCTTAATTGGAGTTTCTTTTTTCAATATCCTATTTTTCATTTTTTTAAGCAATCCCATAGTTCGTTCTATCAATAACTTGTTGCAGTGCTCTTCTATAACATGGGCATTTTGCGTCATTGGCTTTATGATTAGCTGGCTTATTATTCTTTTTACAATTAACACAAGTTGGAATTTCCTTTTCGGAAGGGCAGTTTTTAGAATTATGTCCTATAACTGAACAGTGCCCGCAGACATCCTGTTCTTTTTTACAATGCTTCATCACGTGATTAAACCCATGGCACCGGAAGCATCTCTGAGCTACAGTATAGTCGCTGGCTTTGCAGCATGTAAAGTCGATAAACAGCTTTACCTTGTTAATTATCAGCTTCCTTATTTCAGGATCGCATTCAAACACCCAATGAAGGGTATCTTTATCTCTTGGGCCTAACTTGAATGATGGGACGCAGCCTTTGACAGTCTTATTTTTGGATTCCAGAGTTATAGAAATACTTTTCATAGATGATCTCTGACAGCTCCTCTTTATTTACATCTGATGGGACATCGTACAAGATTGGCTTCTTGTTTGCAGGCTCCGTGATTTTTATCCCTCCTTTTTGTAAGCTTTTGTTTGTTAGTATTTTTTTCTTATCATCCAATGTATCCAGAACAATAAGAAGGCCGCCGCCTCGAACATTAACAGTTTTCTTCACTCTTATATTTTCTTTCTTTGGAATGTTTTCCTTCAGACTTTTCCTTATTTTTTCACTACTCTGCTTCTCATTATCTCCTACCAATTCCAATTTTGTAGGTTTTAGAAGAAGTACATGCTCTTTAGGTTGGATTCTTCTTACGTTTCCTATTTTTTCTGCTGTTGATGCCTTCTTTGGTAACTTAATCACTTCAGCAAAACTGGGTGGTTTATTACTGATTTCCTGCATTTTTTTATTTAAGCTGACTATTGTTTCTTCTAACTTTGGCGCACCTGAATTGAGATTTTCTGTCAACTGACTGATAGTAATAGCCCTTGTTTCGATTCTAACGACAGATTCCGTTGTTTCAACTAACATCTCTGAAAATCTATCATAATCTACTCTTAAAAGTTTCTTTCTCTCATATTCAACTGCAGCCCATTTTTTAAAATCCAAGAGTTTATTATATAGTTCCTCAATATCCTTTTTGAATTCATTGGCCATAACTTCACTTATAGTATTCATATTATTACCTTTTTGCAGCTCCACCTCCTGGTCCTGTTTTTGTTGTTGAAACGCCTCTCCTTCTTCTTTCTCCTCCTCTTCTTCGTATTCTGGAATCACTCCATATGGTGGTTTTTTTGGTGATTGCATTTGTTGAAAAGACACCACACTATAATGTTGATGGTACTACACTATATAGCTGATGTTAAACTAACACTATTCTATTGACCTACTTTTCACTGTTATTGAAAGCTACTCTACTCACTAATTTAGATGTTTACTGTACGACTGCTCGACTACGACTACGACAAAGATCGGTTAGTTTTTAATCCCTATTAAGTTTTCCGGTTAACTAATCAAGATTTTAACTGTTTCAAAATCCGGCAACACTGTAATTTTACCGACAGATGTTATTATTCTGAACAAATGGCACAAAATTGAGGTTATGTTATTGAAGCGGTGACCATTCATTAGGAATGCGCCTTAAAAATGCTCTGTCGCCAGTGTCAAGTGCTATCTGCAGACGACAACAGAACGAAAACTAACCTCAAAAATCAGAATATAATTTTAAATGCTAATATCAGCTAAATACACTTCTCTATTCTATTAACGGATGAAAACCATTCATATATTTAGCTCATACTTTGAAGTTTGTAGGTTTTTTACCAAAAACTAATTTGAAGACAACTATCAGTAGATACCTAACCGGCGTTAGTTGGATTTAATTCACCGTGAATGGCCTGTTAAAAATATTTTACGTCGATTAGTTTAACCACCGTATTTTCGATTTTTACCTTTGTGCATCCAAATTTTCTTCGTTTCAACTAATCGCTGTTAAAATTGTGCTAACTAATCAGAATTAAAAATTTTTACGCCGGTTAGTTTAATCGGCGTTATCGCTTGAAATTTCTGTTTTGTGCAACCAAATTGCATCGGTTAGCGCTAATCTCGATTAAAGTATAGCATATTAAAGTATATATATTTAAGTTAATCGTTATTAAACATTAGCCGACGTACGTGCAACTGGCCGTAAATCTTTAGTCTCAATAAATAAAAATAGTCTCAATAAATAAAAATAGTCTCAATAAATAAAAATTTCTACTATGATTGTGTTCTTTTGAATAAACTGCTCTACCTACCTACCTCATGCACGAGCAGGAGGTTACAAAGTCCATTTCTCAAGGATGGGGTGGACCCCCTAATAGTTTACCAGGAAGGAGACTCATGCCAGTTGAAAGAGCTGATAAATAACTAATACAGGGTATGAATTTGAAAAAAATCGGTCAAGTCATTTTTGAGAAAATTGTGATAGAAATTTAACAAAATCAATTTTTCTCAAGAATATTACAGGGCTCCTGCGGTTTTCTCAGATATGAGACTCATGTCAGTTGATAGAGCTTATGCTATTTATAAGCTCTATCAACTGACATGAGTCTCATTTCTGAGAAAACCGCAGGAGCCCTGTAATATTCTTGAGAAAAATTGATTTTGTTACAGGGTATTAATTTGAAGAAAATCGTTAGAGCCGTTTTCGAGAAAACCGTGTAAAACATGGTATTTTAGTCATTATCCGCCATTTTGAATTGAATTTCTTATTGTCGGATCCTCATGGTATAAGGACCTTAAGTTTAAAATTTCAAGTAAATCGGTTAATTAGGAATGGAGTTATCGTGTTCACAGACACACACACACACACAGACCAACACCCAAAAATCATGTTTTTGGACTCAGGGGACTTTGAAACGTATAGAAAACTTGAAATTAGGGTACCTTAATTTTTTTTGGAAAAGCAATACTTTCCTTACCTATGGTAATAGGGCAAGGAAAGTAAAAATGAATAATATTTTATTGCCAACATGTTATAAAAATTGAAAGATAAACAGTCACTTGATATCATCATAGAGAAAAGATAACATGACGCTAGCTACACACACACACACATCGTTTTTTGTTCGTACGATTTTCTACCGTCCTTATAAATTCTATCAGATTAATCGGAACTTGACAAAAATCATCTGTTTTAAAAAAATTAATAAGGACGGCAAAAGATCGTACGAACAAAAATCGATATGTGTGTGTGTGTGTAGCTAGCCTAAGAAGATATCTATCTCATGGTTTATTTCGTTCATAATTCAATTTCCAAGCCGACATTTTGCTAACTCAAGTCGATTTCTGTCGACTACTGTCTATTATTAGTGTGTTGTTGGGAGTGTAAGAGTGGCACAATATGAGAGACTACCAGCGTCACATAGATTCTCGAAATAGTATATAACGCTTCAAGCCCAGAAGGTTAGTATTTACGGTATGCGGATAGTTTCCCGGGCGAGGCTTGCCGAGCCCGGGAATATGTTATCCGAATACCGTAAACATCTTTCTGAGAGAGTCGCGTACGATATTTTTCGCCACACTGCAGGTATAGCTGACGCCAAAAAGTTAGGCGGTTTCGTGGGTCTCTTGTGCGTTCCAACAGCTGATCTTGTCAAGTAGAGTTGTCATCTAGCTTGGCTTAGGTGATTATTTTTAAATCAAAAGAGACAATAAATAGATGCATTACATCAGCTGTGAGTAGGTTACACCATGTGATCCATGAAGCCGCCTAACTTTTTGGCATCAGCTATATAAGAATAATAAATTGAATAAGAATGTTTTATAAGGGGGGGGGGGAACTTTGATGTATCATATCTCAAGAACCAGACGTCGTAGGGTACTCAAAGTGGGGTGGAAATTTCCGATCTCAACCTTCTGAACACAATGCACCATATGGCACAGTTGTCCAAACACATTTTCAAACATTTTCAAAAAGCGGCCGGAAAGGGCACTCTTACCGGCCTTAGCCGGAAAGAAACCTGTTCTGACGTCAGACGAGAGTCGTCTGCAAACAATGTCTTTCAGATCTACGTAGGGACTGGAAAACAGCTGCTTTCTGTGCAGTGTGGCGAAAAATAAGTATTATGACTATCAGCTTGAGTTAACAGTGAAATTTGAAACATAAACACCCTATACCATGGGATGTCTTTTTTGCTATCTTTTCTCTATGATATCATATGAAGTAGTTAAGTGGTAGAGTGGACATTACTGTCCAAACTTCGCCACGTCAACAAATAAAAAAGTCATTCTATTATTGAGATCATGAACATATTGAGGGAACTTATTTGAAACAAATTGGAAGCAAATACGTTTTTTTTCAAAAATGGCATACCATTGAAAGCGAAAATCTCGAAAACTATGAAAGATGCAGGAAACATTAAGGCTGTGCAAGCGCTAAAAATAAACTTTCTTCAGGTGATATTTTTCAAATTTTTTCGATTTGTATATCATGAAGCTATCAAAATAAAAGAGTTTTCTCAGGAAAACATTTTTTTCCGATCATTACTTCTTGAGATATGAGCGCCTAAAGTTTAAATTTTTGGTACAGAACATTTCAATTACGGTAAGATATAAATCCATGAGATTCAGAGGACAGATTTTTCATGGTATTTTTAATATAATAAAACAAAAAATTCTGAAAATATTAATTTTTGTGAAAGTTATTCAATTTACTAAAAATAACTTTTGGTCGAGTTATTTTTGGTAAATTGAATAACTTTCTCAAAAATTGATATTTTCAAAAAAAATTTGTTTTACTAGATCAACAATACCATGAAGGATCTATCCTCTAAATCTCATGGATAGATTATCTCTTACCGAAATTGAAATGTTTTGTCCAAAAAATTTAAAATTTAAGCGCTCATATCTCAAAAAGTATGATCAGAAAAAAATGATTTCTTGAGAAAACTTTTTCATTTTGATAGCTTCATGATATGCAAATCGAAAAACTTTGAGAAATATCACCAGTAGAAAGTTTATTTTTAGCCTTTGCACAGCCTTAAATGAATATTTTAGGAAATTATGTAAGCTTCAAATTTATTAATTTTCAACATAATATTATTACCTAGTTTTTTTTTTTTTTTTTTTTTTTTTTTTTTTTTTTTTTTTTTTTAATCAAATTCAATCAAATTTATTTATTTACCAATTCACTAGAAATTCACAAAATAACACTTATCAACTAATATACATTGGTGTGGCTGGAAAAAGAAGCCTTGAGCTTCTTTTCATGTTTGACTTTGTTTACTTCTACAATTTCATAAAATAAGTACTGTACGGTGTTACTAACCCAAGTTTATTTACGGAAAATAACTTCCGTAAGATGTTGTCCATCTTCATTTATACACATCAGGAGCCTTTCTTCAAAGTTCTCCGTCACCTTCTCGGTGGTTTCCTCTTCAATCAGTGAAATTTCGTCGCGAATGGCTTCCTTTAGTTCAATCAGGTTTCGGGGTTTGCCGGGGTTTAGGCTATGTACACATGGTAGCGTCGCACCGCGCGGTGCGACGCGCGTCCAAAATTCTGCAGTTGTACACATGCGAGCGTTTTATACGCAGCGTCCACCTCCAGTTTAGCAATGGAAGTTGAAGAGGTAACATGTATGTGGCTTGTGTATCGTAGATATAAAGCGAGAAAACGAAGGCAAAGAAACTTTTGCGTTCACCCTATTTTGACCAATAGTGCATGGTGCTATTTTAACGCATGGTGCTTTTGTGACACTTTACCCTAACTTGAGGAAATACGAATCCAAATTTTTTAACTATTTGCGAATGTCGATTTCATCTTTTGACGAGTTGTTGGAGATCGTAAAAGACGACTTGGCATCAAGTTCTTGTTCTGTTCTTGTAATCAGGACTCGCCATATCCCATATGACACGTCGACTTTTTACTTCTTCTATAAACAATTCTGTGTCAAAATTGTTCATTTCCATGGCTGCACACTGAACAGAGTTGCTGTAAAATCACTACACAAAACAAGTGAACTAGATCAAAACTGGTGTCCGACTGCTCTCATGTGTACAGTCCAACTGACTGTAGTGTACTGGGAACTGCGCTGTCGCCGCGCGGTTCAGGTTGAAAGTCTGGGCGGCGCAGTGCGCGACGCGTCCACATTTGAGTGAGTGTTGCATGTGGACGCTGCCATTATCTCCATTGTATATCGCACCGCGCGGTCGGACGCGCGTCTCAAACCGCGCGGTGCGACGCTACCATGTGTACATAGCCTTACACCTTCAGATATCCCCAGAGATAAAAATTACACATTGACAGATCCGGTGATCTGGTGGGCCAATGGACGTCACCAAAGCGTGAGATGACATGGCCGCGGAACATGCGTTCCACAACATTCATCGAGTTGTTTGCGGTATGGGCTGTTGTACTATCCTGTTGAATCCATATTCGTGTATAGTGAGGTCCATGTTATAATGGCAGTGAAGAAAGATAGGAGAATAACGTTGCCAAGTCTCTCCATTTTGCATCTGAGTGTACACAGTTGTTACTCAATTCATCCCATTAAATTTGATTTAATAATAATTATAATTTCCTTGATTAAATAATCAATATTATTTCAAATTAAACAATAAATTTTTTTTCATAATTTGATTCAAAAATTTGCTTCCATAACTGAGATTAGATTTTTATTTTTATACAAACCTGAAATGGCGACTAATTTAAAAAGCTGTGATACACCAATCTCAATTTCAAAACAACAAAAATTAAGTTATTTGGTAGGTATTCTATTACAATTTCTTTCAAAAATAATAGAAAAATAGAAATCCTATTCAAAATAAGTAATTTCAAAGGAAATAATTCTGAAATAACCTTTCAATATTATTTATACCAATACGAGTAGGTCTGACACGTAAAGCCGTCGGTCCCGGCTGCCTAAAAAGCAGTCGTTAGGTCATGTCAGAGGCCCTGAAATTGATCAGTTGCGACCTGAAAACTCTGACACCAGACCTGAGCCAGCCAGGTCACTCGATATTATTATTATTAACTTTTAAAATGTCATTTCAGGTATTTTAATTTGTGTTTCTCATACGGTAATGTCTAAAAATTATTTCATTGTTTCAAAAATACATTTTAAATCAATTATACGACTTGTGTACTAGAGTATTTTGATAGAATGAAGAGAAAAAATGGCGGCTGAGAATAGTTTGTCTACTTTCGTACAGTCACTGTCAAAAGTAAAAATAAAATATTCTGGCAGATAACATTGCAAAGCTAGAGAGAGATAGCGCTATCTGTTTTGTTGTATGATAGAAAAGGACAGCAACAGTATTGTTTATCCTACACTGCCATTATAACTTGGACCTCACTATAGTGTCCACATTCAACTCGCGAAATGTTGGCGCTAAAAAGTTACGAAGCATGTTGACGAAGCGCACTATAATAATTATTATAATAATTAATTATAATTATAATAATAATAAAAAAAATCTCTTCAATATTTAACAAAATAAAAATATTCAACATAATAAAAATATAGATATAGCCTATATGATATTACACATAATTGTCACATTATGTGAATTCAAAGTCACAGTTGTGTCGTTCTCTTCAAAGAAATAAGGTCCAATAATCCCTAATTTCGATATCCCGCACCAAACTGACACTTTGGCACTGTGTAGAGGCTTCTGGTGTAACTGTTTGGGATTATCGGCCGCCCAATATCTGCAGTTTGTTGTCATAGCCGTCTAAATGACAATGAGCCTCATCTGATATCATTAGCACGATATTGTCCCCCGAGAACAAAACGTCCAGCATTTGTTCACAGAAACGTTTGCGGTCCTCAAAATCTCGTTAGTGAAGTTTTTGAGTAATTTTTCCCTTTTTGTGTAGTTGGGAAGTTGATATTGTGGTAATTATTAATATTAAATGAAAAAGACTAAGAAATTGTCAAAAAACCACAGATTTATTGATACTTGGAAAGAGCGGTTTCGGTTATTACACCATTCTCAATCTGTGATAAACTCTTTTGTAGTAACAGGGGCGAGGCGTGACTTTTTGGCTCAGTCATCTCCATGAACAATTCAGTTGGAAGTTTGAATGAAAGCTGCACCCCCTCCTCTACTTTAAAGATAATGTATCATATTGGATGATTGATTATTTATCGAGAAAGATGACATCTAGAATAAGATAAGTTTACTACTCAAAATCCTAGAGTTGAAAAGTCTAGAACTTGGCTAAATCTCAAGCTCGGAAACTGGCCCTCAAATTAATTAAAGAAATTTAAATGAAATTCGTTATTCTTTATTGATTCTTACAACAAGTACATCATCAAAAATGACAGGGAGAAAAAAATAAGGTAACATTGTGCTATTCCCCTCCCAAATTTAGATAAAGTTACACATAGTCCGAAATAGGTTAAGTCTTTTAGTTGTTCACTTGACTAAATTTTCAGTGCTTAGTTATTTTCACAAAGTAGATTTTTAAATTTAGGTGCTTCAAAACCAAACATAGAAGAAATAATTATCAATAACAAATTGCAAACAAAATAATAATAGTACGGTTTGCAACACTTGCGCGGAACAGTGGAATCGCAGAAAATAGCGATGTTTTTGACCGTTTACTCCACCATCGTTTACGGGGAGAGGGAGAGTGATTAATGATGCAGAAGAGTGGTGTTAGCGAATGCTAAAAAGCATTACTGGAATCGCATATTTTTGAGAATCACATTGAACGGATGGAACTGATGGTGCAGTAGTCTACTTTATTCAAGCTTGGCGCGCTCGCAAAAAAGTTTCTCTTTTGGTTTCTCCACCTCTTTTTGTATTTATTTTCAATTTAATATTATAAACATTACATATCAATTTCTGCCCAGTCATCGGCGAATCCAGAGATGACCGGACGCCTCGCCTCTGTGTAGTAATCATAATTTTGTATGGTTGGAACTTCAACTCACGCTGTAGAATAAGCTGTAAGGAACGGCGACTGGAGCTCGCCCCCTGGTGGATCGATGGGGACTTTGAAGCACTGATGCTCTGACATTCCCCACGTTTTCTGGAGTAACTGCTGCGTGTGGACGCCCAGTTTTGGTTTGAGTTGCTACTCATTTGATTTGCTACTCATTACAGACCCTGTAGCCCGAAAGGCAGTGAACCATCGCAATATTGATCTGCGATCAGGAATTGGTCCAAAACGTGCTACATTAAAATGTTGCCGAAACAGCCGCTGCACTGTGATGGATGAGTCGTTTCTAAAAAACTGCTCCAGAGCGAAAACACGATGCTCAACCGTCCACTGCGCCGACGTACTGACGGCCGTTGAAGGTCACTCTCCCACTCCCTCTTCTACAATTACGCAGTTCAAATCCGACTATTCTTTTTGCGCCACTCAGTATATATATGGGAAAACTCAAAAAATTGTAGCTTTGATTGACCGAGCGAAGTGAGGTCTAAGATTCAAGTTGACGGTTCGGCATTTCTCTTAATGTTCATATGTTGCGCATTTACGGCGAAACGCGGTAATAGATTTTCATGAAATCTGACAGGTATGTTCCTTTTTAAATTGCGCGTCGACGTATATACAAGGTTTTTGGAAATTTTCCATTTCAAGGATAATATAAAAGGAAAAAGGAGCCTCCTTCATACGCCAATATTACCGTAAAAATCAGACTATAGAATTATTCATCATAAATCAGCTGTCTAGTGGACTATAATACTACCCGTTCAAAAACATCGAACATATTGAAAATGTATCTTTCCATCAACGTTAGTAGACAGTTGTCTACTAACTTTGTCTTTCCATAAGCTGAGGCCACGATTCTGTTTTAGAGTTAAAAACTCTATCAAGTTATTGATAGAATGTTTTTTTACATTTTTCTTTTTTAATCTGATGATCAAAATTGCAACAAATATTATTGAAAAGAAATTGATTTCTAAAATCATGAAAAGTGAGAAATGAAGTTTGTAGGAAATCAGCATTATGATAGTTCATTTTGTTCATTTCAACACACCGATTTTTCGCCAACACGACAACACAGAATGTTCTCTGATGGGTTGATTGGATTGGCGTATCGACGGCAGCCAGACCTGATAACAGCGCTCACACTCACATTCCGGGACGACACGTCACGGTCGATAGGACCGAAAGCTCTATGTTTATTTAGGATTTTTTCTAGACATTTTAAATTGATATATTATGTATTAATTTTTGTGAAAACATAGCAACAGGTCAATCACTTACTGAGCGCGAGGTCTACTGTTCACAGAACTACTAGTATATCTTCTGACTTTTGATATCTTCACCGCCTCACTACCCTAAACAGTGTATTCCGGTCGTGTGTTGATGGGGAGGATATTATTTTATATCCTTTTCAGAGACTCGACAATTATATGTTGAAACACCGCTGATTTGTGTAATTTCATTACAATATTATATTATCGATCAGTTATTATAAAAATTACTAGTACCCTCTTGAATAAGAATATTTATTTGCCATTAAATACAACACTGTACAATAGGCATCGTCATTTTGTTTGGAAAAGAACAAAATACAATATATACACATATATAATCTATGCTGTCACTAGGCATGTCAGTGTAGTTCATATATTCATTTAAATCATAAAATGCTTTTTCTTTCAGCCAATTGCAAATAACTTCCTTATATCTTGGTTCCGGTAGTTGTCTAATTCTCTGGGGCATCTTATTGAAGATTCGGAACGTCTGGAACTTGTGACTCATGAAGGTCTTGTTGAGACGGATATGAGGTGTTGTCAGGAACGAACGCTGTCTTGTTGCGTAGCTGTCAATCTCCTCTTGTCGTATATATTGACTCTTTGATATTGACTATATTGATACTTTCTTATACACTTTATAAAAAAAAACTAAAAAGAGGGTACTAGTAGTTTCTATAATAATTAAGCAATTCAAGTAGCCCTTTAAAATCCTTCATTATAATCGTTATTCAAATTTCATTCAATCTTCAGGATTCAATTAATAATTTTTCATACTTTGAATAACGAGCTATACTGTTATTTATCATACTGTTATTCATAATAAATTAGTGTTAAAGCCAGACTATATTGTAACTTACATGAATAAAGTACTCCAATCTAAACAGATGTGCGGGGTCAATCATTGTCTTCGAAGCAATGCCCTTCACAACTCCTTTTCAGCAGGCGTTGCCGGGACTAATATAGATCATGGAGACTTCAATAAATTTAGCTCACTTTTGATTAAATTTGTTTCAATTTTATTGAAATTTATAAAATTAAATACAATGTATAATCATAACATCAAACAATATTATTCAGAAATTTGTTGTTGGTTATCCATCTTCGTCACCCTCACATACCACAACAATAAAACTTACAAAATAGCAGCATCATTCAAGAAAATAAAATACAACGTTGCATACAGAACAAAAAACTCACTAAAAAAACTCTTGTCCCCACACAACATCTCTCAAAATCAATACAATAGACCAGGAATTTATAAGCTAAAATGTAGAGATTGCAGCAAATTCTACATAGGTAAAACAGCTAGAAATTTCAATATAAGATTCAAAGAACACACAAGAGCCATTACCCATCCGTCCTCCCATTCCACCTTTGCAGAACACATTATCTCCACTGACCACACACACCCTGACATAGACAACAACCTCGAAATACTCCACTATTCCCACAAAAACAGAAAATTAAATGTACTAGAGCAGTTTGAAATATACAAACACACCAAACAACAGCCAAACAATATTCTAAATGACCAAATCAACTTTTCCTCCCACACCCTGTTTGACAAACTCATTTAAATACTCCTCCATTAACCACCAAAACTCCCCTCCACCCCAACCAAATTTCACCCTCATAACCTTAAACACTTCCTGTTTGGCTTGAAAATGTGCAATACCAGCACGAAACGGACGTCGCCACATCAAATAATGTGAGTGCTTTTTCACTTTGAAGTTTTATAAAATTTAATAGTGATAATATTATTCACATCTGTTGTAAGCTTCTGTTAGATTTTTATATTTATTATTTATGCCAACAGGAATAACTTGAAAATAATGGGATTGATGGCTCAAGATGCAGGAATATTCCAGTGTACTGCCAGTAACCCTGCAGGAAATATCCAAGCATCTGCTCATCTAACTGTCTTGAATTTAGGTATGTATTGACGTTTTTGAAAGTAGATAATCTAAAAAATAATTTCTTTCAAATTTATTCCGATGTGATCCAAGTAGGCTATATTCGTTGTCTCTAATTTTTAAAATAACACCATATTACCCTTTAGAAATAAGAAATTATGGAGCCCTTAATATATACGTTTTCGTTGTTTATAATGAATGTATAAGGTTATCCTCTGGTCATATAATTTATTTTTTTAATGTAAGTATGTAGCCTAACATATTTTATTGAATAATTATTATTAAACGAAATCCCAATTAAAATTAGCATTTGGACAAATTCAACTTCCAATTTATTTCCATCTGTAGACATATTTTTATCATGAATATTGTCTTATCTAACTCATTTTTTATTGTCTTATCTAAAATGATGAAACAAAAAAAAAGCAACAAGAAATAATATGTTTCTACTCTGAACTTTAACTATGAACCTTCGAATTGTAACCTCAGTTTCTTAATTCTTTATTGATTGATACAATAAGTAAATCATCAAAATGATAGGGAGAGAAAAAAATCAGGCAACCTTATGCTATTTCTCTCCCAAATTTAGATAAGGTTACACATAGTCAGAAATAGGTTAAGTCTTGTAGTTGTTAATTTCACAAAATTTTCAGTCCTTAATTTTTTCACAATGTAGATTAAAAATACTTAATTACAAAATATACGTTAATATGCAACTGAAGCCACTTCCCGACCAACACGTCGAGTCGCCGCTCGACTCAGTATCACAGTCTAGAGCAGTGGTCGCCAAACAGTCGATCGCGAGCTACCGGTAGCTCGTGGGGTAGTTTTTGGTAGCTCACAGAAATGCTTGGGTTGTCAACCATGCATTGAGAAACATGACTACAAAATTCTGTATTTCTCAAAGATATGAAGTTGAATGATTTAAATTTGCAGCTTCAAGGGAAAGATAAGGACATCGGTGGAATGATTTGAACTGTAAAATCGTTTTCCAAGGAGCTTGAGATGTGGGAAAAGAATGTCCTCCAGTTTGAATATAATCACTTTTCCAATCTGAAGAAAATCAATGACGAGGAAAATCCTTCACAGCACCTCAGCAATAACCAATAATATGTTACAGTTCAGACTTGAGACAACAGTTTGATCAACGATTTCAAGATTTTAAAAGCATATCGAATATGGTACAATTCGTCAACTCTCCTTTTGTATAGATTGATGCAGAAGTATTGCAGTTTGTGTTGTAAAAACTTTTGGTGGAGATCAGGCTTCAGTTGAAATGGAATTTGTGGATTTTTAAAATGATCTTGTCTCAGATCACTTTCTACAACTGGAAATATTTGGCCTCAAATCCCAAAGAAAAATATCCAATTATTATTGAAGTTCCATTGAGGTTGAAAGCTATGCTCAGCTCTACCTACTTGTGTGAATCATATTTTTCAAGTATAAAATTCATAAAAAATCGATATAGGAACATTTTTTGGACAACTGCATCAGAATGGCGGCTACAACGTACACTCCAAACATCAAGAAAATACTTGATGGCCAAAAAGAGTTCCTCTGCTCTCATTGAAATGTACATTTCAACTTTTGTTATACTTTTTGCTATGAGATAAGTAGATTTCAACACTAGAAATGTATATTTATAGACAATAAAAGATACTTTGTTTATTCTAATATTCGTTGGTAGCTCACTAGAAGATTTATAAATGCTATTCTAGCTCACAAACTCATCAGTTTGGCGACCACTGGTCTAGAGGTTGCAGAGATTAGAATCGACTGGTCTGAATGTCAACATTTGAAAACACATGATACGTCGTGAAGAGACTGGAGTGGAGTCGCAGTCTCTTCCCGACTTGAGTCGCGTTGGTGCCAGTTGTGCCTAAATGTTAGGACGCTTTCGAGAACTCTGCCTCAAAGGCTGAATTACCCTTCAATTGAGCATGCTTCCTCCCGTGAAATGTCAATATAGACTCTCAGACTCCATTGAAGACAGTCAATGTAAAAGAGAAAAGCCAAATAAATGCAGTGCAAATCCCATGTCTCCGAAGAATAGTTGGAAAAACAAGACGAGACAGATAAAAAATGACCGCATAAGAGAAGAATTGCACATTAAAGCGGTTGAAACAGCAATCGATGAACTGATACTCTGATGGTATGGGCATCTCCTGAGAATGGATGAGAACAGAAAGCCTCGCCAATGCATGGAGGCCAGGGCACTAGGCAGGCGACCGACAGGAAGACCACGGGTGATATGGGAGGCAGCTGTTTCACGGATAGCAGCAGAAAGGGCAAGACTGTGAAGCAGTTGAAGAGAATGGCTGCTGGCTGCGGACTGAGAGCAGTGGAGAAGATGGATCCGAGGTGACCACCCAACGCTGTCAAAACGGCACATCGGGTTAGAAAAAGAGGAGGAAGAAGAAGAAGAAGAAGAAGAAGAAGAAGAAGAAGAAGAAGAAGAAGAAGACTCCAATCTCTAGTTGACTGAGACAATGCAGAAAAACGCTTGAAACGCCGATTTTGGGGGTGTATTGATGTCGAACTTTTAAAGCCTTCTCCACAAACCGTTTTTAGACCCTAGCAGTTGTAAATTTGTCTCTCAAATCTTGTCTCTTGTTGTCTCTTACTGTGTTGGCCTACTCTCAACTTTTAAAAATACGATTCATTCAACGTGTCAGTCTCAAAGATTCAGTATTTTGACAACAGTAGTAGGCCTAATTCAGCTACGAGAAAAGTTCAATACTTCAATTGTAAATAGGCCTACTTTACGGTATTTCAATTACAAACTGATAACAATTAATGCACTTGATATTTATTATAATCTGTCTGTAGATTGTATTTTAACAGCTTTGTTTTAGGAGTAAGTTTGAGTTTCTTATCAGGATTTTAAATTTTCAATTATTGTACAGTATTTTTACTTTCCTTGCCCTATTACCACATCATCATCACGTCTGAACTACTGAGCTGATCAACTTGAAATATGGCAGTAAGATTCCTTATTTACCAAGGATGGTTATAGGCCTATTTTCATTTTTATTAATCAATTGAATCGAATTTATTCAATTTGTGATACAAAGTTTACGTGAAATAGAAGCCCAATCAAATACTTTTACTTTCCTTGCCCTATTACCATAGGTAAGGAAAGTATTGCTTTCCGAAAAAAATTAAGGTACCCCAATTTCCAAATTTCTATACGTTTCAAGGTCCCCTGAGTCCAATAAACTGGTTTTTGGGTATTGGTCTGTATGTGTGTGTGTGTGTGTGTGTATGAGTGTATGTGCGTCTGTGTACACGATATCTCATCTCCCAATTAACGGAATGACTTGAAATTTGGAACTTAAGGTCCTTTCAGTATAAGGATCCGACACGAACAATTTCGATCAAATGCATTCAAGATGGCGGCTAAAATGGCGAGAATGTTGTCAAAAACAGGGTTTTTCGTGATTTTCTCGGAAACGGCTCCAACGATTTTGATCAAATTCATACCTAAAATAGTCATCGATAAGCTCTATCAACTGCCACAAGTCTCATATCTGTAAAAATTTCAGGAGCTTCGCCCCATCAATGCAGATAGATTCCCAATTATCAGGCTTCAGATACAATTGAAACGAAAAAAATCAAGTGGAATAGATTGAGCATGAAAATCTCTACAATTAATGTTCAGTAACATTTTCACCTAAAATTGAAAATAAGCTTTAAATTCGAGAAAATGTGATTGTTCAATTGCAAAATTATTGTTGATTCTATTAAATCATTCACTATGAAGAGATAGCAGACCTCATGTGTGTCTCCAGCGTTATTGCCCTGTCACCAGCTGGCTCAAATCTTTGAATAGTAGACTTGAGATGCGCGGGAACACTAGCGTCAGGTGATCAATTTTCATAACGGCAAGGAAAGTTGTGTGAGTGCGTCACACCAGATTTTTCAGTTAGCCTATCAGTGATTATTTATTTAATTTGGTTTTCAACTTTTCTAAATTCGAAATTCCCAGTTTATAAATATTTTGGACTCAAAATCGGGCAAAAATCATGAAGTCATGATTTCATGAGGTCATGAAAGTCAGTTTCATGAAATCATGAAAATCATAACCTATTTATGGACAATTTCCATCTAAATTTGGGAAAGGAACAGTATTTTCAATTATTGATACAGTATTTTTCAGTTATCAGTGATTATCTATTTAATTTGGTTTTAAACTTTTCTAAATTCTAAATTCCTAGTTTATAAATATTTTGGACTCAAAATCGGGCAAAAATCATGAAGTGTGAACATAACCTATTTATGGACAATTTCTATCTAAATTTGGGAAAGGACCAGTTTTGGGCTTTAAGCCTGTTGTTCCTCCCCCAATCATTTATAGTTGAGAATTATATTGTATCTATCGATGTATAAATAAATAAATAAATGATATTGTAAGCTGTTAATGAAGATGGAAAAACATATAATTCGTTTGTCGTACTTAAGATAAAATTTTAAGTTATTACAGTAGAAATAATATTTGATTGACAAATAGAATTATCATTTTATCATATATTATAATAAAAAATTGACGTCTATATTAGTTTAATCTAGATTTATCAATTAGTTTTATTTGATACGAAATAAATGATAACATAACCTCAAAAAGTGTAGACTAGATCCTTTAGGCCTGTAGCAATCAACCTGCTTTTTTTCTCCGGTTCTTTTGGAACTTGATTTATGATTTATCCTTCCTACAGCAATGTTAACAGTCAGGCAAAAAGTACATAATAATTATTTATCTGATACATTTTTAAGTGAGATTATAAATCGTAATCGATAACCTGAAAAAGTTACATATGGTAGGCTACGGTAAAGGTGCATTTTCGTCTGTGCGTAAAAAGACGGCAAACATTGTTGACATTCATATTGTCCAAATTTCAAGTGTGCTAAAAACCGATAAAATAACTTTTCATTATTTGTTTTTTTTATTCAAGAATAAAAACATTTCTAATAATATCAACATATTGCCATTTGAAAATATAAAAAAATATAAACTCAAGATCCCTCATTAAAACATAATTGAATATAATCTTTTAGATTATTTAGACAAATTGAAATTTACCCAATGTGAGATCCTCACCCTGTCCTGGTCGGCGACGGCATTTACGCATAAACCGAAACCCAGCTTCATAGCAATCAACCTTGATTTTAATTTTCTTCGGAAATCGTTAGAAACTGAATTTATCCTTTCTACTGTAATGTTTACCGTCAGGTAAAAAGTACATAAAATTTATATGATAAATTTTTAAATGTCTTATTAATTGTTTGGAAATAATAATCGTGTAATTGGTTTTAATTGTATTTAACCTCATTATCAGGCTAGGTTAATTGTTGACTGTGACGTCACACATACACAAACTTCAACGAGTTCCACATATCAACAACAGATAGCGACAGGTGTCCATTACTTCCACACTAAGGTCTAAATTATCTTTAAATTAACAAAAAATAATTCAAATTAACTGGAAATATGTGAAATTTAGTGATAAATACTTATTTTTTGTGATACCAAATGTTTAAAATAGATATCAACTACGAATTCGATTGCAGTAATCAATAAACTGTTGCGAGTTTCCTCAACTCTCGTTTGAGCTTTGTGCAAACATCAGATACCCTGACCAAGTAAATGTTGATGTTTACGCAAAGTGGGCGAGTGATAGGGCGAAGGATAAGGCCGAGATAGAATGCCGCCATTGTGAAGGAATCCATTGCTCGGATCAGTGCTCCAATTGGCGATTGACCACAGCTAGTGAGAGATACGAAGCAATTGTTCATTGTGATATGAGCTATAGCTTCATGCCTCTCCTTTGCTCTGTTAAATCGTTATTTGGTGACATGCTCCGATCAATGTATTCGATCACAATGTCAGCATTCTATCTTGTCCCTTTTCTTGCCCTATCACTCGCCCATTTTGCGTTATTATAAATTAAAATATTATTGTCGCCAACCTGTGACAGTGGAGAAAGATACAAGAACTGCGTTGCCGATTGTATTAATATCTTCGCCAACCTGTAGTGGGGAACACGTTGTAATGGCAGTGGAGAAGAATATGAGAACAACGTTGCTATTTATGCGTTATTTTGTAACTTGTTACCAACACACAAAACAAGAAGGGTTTGCTGGTAACGCCAATTAATTTAAATAAATTCAATATTTAAGTATTTTTGGTACTTTCAAGTTATTAAAAAATATATTATTTATTATATTTAGTATTATATACATTTTAGTGTACATGAAAAGAAATAGTGAGATAATTGCTGACAACCACCCCATTCACAGGTTTCCTCAGCGTAACAACAATATTTATTTGCTCAAAAGACTTACCACCTATGGGTAGGGTCTTTATATTCCGGCATAAAAATATACAACTCTTTGAAAAACGAGTTTAAAGCTGAGACTAATTTGAAAGTATTCAATAATAAAATAGGTGATATACTATTAAGGAGTTGTCCCTATACTGTTGAAGAGGGAATGTGGTCCTTGTCTGGTAGTTTGGACATACAGAGTCTGTATAATAAGTAACCGGACTGACCTCAGGAAACTTTTTATTGGCAAAATATGTACAATTTTTCATTAGATATCTTCAAGGTAGTCCCTATTGGAGTCGATAACACACTGATACCGGATTTTCAAAACCCTGAACGCTCCCTGGAAGTCGGCAACCTCTATGCTGTCTAGAGCCCTCGTCGTAGCACGTTGAACGTTTTCCAGAGTCCCGAATCGCGTCCCCTTAGGTGTCTCTTGATCTTGGGGAACAAAAAGAAGTCCGGTGGTGTCATATCCGGGCTGTAAGGAGGATGTGGCAACGTTACCCTCGACTGTTTGGCCAACTGCTCGGTGCCGAGCAGGCAGGTGTGCGACGGAGCATTGTCGTGATAGAGGATCTACGAATCGGCAATCCCCGGACGGACTTGATGAACCCGGGCGGTTAGTCGACGGAGCACCTCTCTGAGGTACTGGCCGTTCACAAAGAGTTAGTTCCACCCGGGCAAACTGTAAACGACCAGTACTACAGAGAGGTGCTTCGTCGACTAACCACCCGGGCTCATCGAGTCCGTCCGGGGATTGCCGATTCGTGGATCCTCCATCACGACAATGCTCCGTCGCACACCTGCCTGCTCGTCACCGAGCTGTGGCCAAATAGTCGAGGGTAACGTTGCCACATCCTCATTACAGCCCGGATATGGTACCACCGGACTTCTTTTTGTTCCCGTTGTCAGTCCGGTTACTTATTATACAGACCCAGGTTAAGAAAATTAGGCCTTATATATTGGAAAATGTATCTAAACCAATCTTGTATGTAACCTATATATATATATATATATATATATATATATTATATATATATATATATATATAATTGATAGGTGGCATGTTGTGTGAGTTTTAATGAAGCTCACATATATACAACTAAGCGCCATGAATAACAAAAATAATATTATATAATATTATATTAGTTATAATATAAAAACTCCATTCTACTCTGGAATACGTTATTTTAATAAATTACCTGCAGCCATCAGAAATCTAGATTCAATAAACAAATTCAAACTAAAAGTCAGAAAAATGCTAGTAGACAAAGCCCTATACTCTGCTGCCGAATTTTAATTTGTGAAAAGAGGCTGTAGAGTGTAACTTAACTTTTTGTGACTTTCATTTCCATGTGAATTTGATGAGATACATCATAGAGTGTATTTATTTATTTATTTTACTTTCAAGAAGTTAGAACTAAGTCTTTTAAATATAAAATTGATGTAATGTGAAGATAAATAAGTGAAATGAAATAATAATAATGAATTGTTTATATTCCAATGTACGGTTTTAGGTATATTTTTCGTATTATCTGAGCAAGCAAAGAACTACAAGACTTAACCTATATCGGACTATGTGTCACCTTATCTAAATTTGGGAGAGAAATAGCTCAAGTTTACCTTATTTTTCCTCTCCTTATCAATTTGATTATGTACTTATTGTATGAATAATGAATAAAGTATTAAAGCTACTACATAAGTAACGGAGAGAAATAGCTCAAGTTTGCCTTATTTTTTTCCTCTCCTTATCAATTTGATTATGTACTTATTGTATGAATAATGAATAAAGTATTAAAGCTACTACATAAGTAACTTCCAATTGGTTTTTCGATTTCTCAGCTATTTTTACATTAGAATTGTAATTTATGTGATATCTTGACTGGCTATATCTTCAGTTTTGTTTATTTTTTCGTTTCATCATTATTTAATCCTACCACCGTAATAAATTCTGTCATCTTTAATTTTTTTATTTTCCTAATTTGTTTTATTTTTGTTATTAATTATTTTGTTATTTTTATCTTCTTCCTTCCTTTTCCTCCTGTTTCTCCTTTTTCCCATCCTTTTATTTATTTGTTTTTTCCTCGTTCTTCTCAAATCTGTCCTGCCAAAACTGAAATCATGCAGGATATCCCAGTACTCCTATCATTCCTGACCCGCCTTCGTTTACAGATCCGATTAGAAAACAGGAAGAAAATAAAGTTCCTTCAGCGCCCTCTGATCTGGAGTCGGTCATAACGGGTGCACGGTTCATCACATTGAAATGGAAACCTCCCAAACACACCAGAGGGGAAATACTTTGGTATACCATCTTCTACAAACCCCAAGATTCATCAAGGTAAGCTGCATTTTCGCCTTAAAAACAACAAGTCTATGTTATTGCCAGTGGCATATTCTCAAGGCTAGCTGCGAAGCCTTAGGCCTACTAGTTGTTATAAATAAATATATTATTATAAAAACTCAATTATTATAAAGTATTAATAAAGTATTATAAACTTAAGTAGGTATAAAGTCTAAAAAACATCAATTCCATGTTTTAACGTCAAATTGAACGTTTGCGATCAATGTGGAACAAAAATGCATAAAAACACTCAGGGGCGATTGTTGAGATCGGGTATGGCTTACCCCGGCGCAACGTTGGTCTAGCGCAACTTTGGTCTCGGCTAAAAAATCGGTTTGCTGAGATCGAGTTTAGCCGTCGGTCATCTCTTGGTCGAGAGCAACTTTGATCCCCAGGTTTAGCCTGACCGACGCTCAAGTTTTGCCAGACCGAGGCGCAACTGGAGGAATCCAGGGGGAATTATTGTCGCAATGTTGGCAACAGCCATCTCGAATGCTACTTTGGCTCTCACACGCTGTCTTTGCGTATTGCTTTTGCACTCTCTCACTCACACTCACTCACTCTCCCATCATTCGTTTCTTTCTTGTTTTTTCTTCTTCCCCTCCCTTCCTCTCTCTCTCTCTCTCTATATATATATATATAGTAGGAAGAGTGGGGAAGAGAGGAAGGGAGGGGAAGAAGAAAAAACAAGAAAGAAACGAATGATGGGAGAGTGAGTGAGTGTGAGTGAGAGAGTGCAAAAGCAATACGCAAAGACAGCGTGTGAGAGCCAAAGTAGCATTCTATATTATATCTCACTCTCTCTCTCTGAGAGGTTTTCCTATAAGATTTATCTAGTGGAATTTCAAATAATATTGTTTTTAGCCGAGCGCAAGAGATAATCCCGATCTCAGCAATCGCCCCAAAGAGATGCAAAACCGTCGATTTGAATCTTGAACCTCACTTCGCTCGGTCAAAAATACAAAGTGTACGGAAAGTCGCTGTGCACTTGAATTATGGAAATGAAATACTCGGTGCACAGTGTATAATCAACCGTTTGTTGGCTGAAAAATATAACGATGAAGCAAAACGTGAATACAATATATGACGGTGTGGATTATCTTCTAATGGTTATGTAGATTTACGGTGTGTCATTCGTAAGTGTGATACCTCAATTGTGCGATTATTTTAAATCTATTCGTGTTTATTATCTAAAAGTATCAATACATTTCAAATAATATTAACATATTGCCATTTGAAAACCAAAACCTAACCTACCTATCTTTTCCTGTTGACTTTGAAACCCAATTGAACAGAACCTTTTAGGTTATGTTCTTACACTAGACAATTTGAAGTCTCGCAGTATTAAGGCACTCCCACTTTATGCCATTTTTGGATTGTGTATGTAATATTTCAAATAACTTATAACACACGTTCATCTTCTTCTTCTTTGGCTAAGCCTTATCCCAATCATATGGGGCCGGCATTTCCCTTTCTCAGCCGTTTCCTTCACAAAATCCTGTCCATCTCCTCCCCGCGTCACCAACCATGTCTCCCCACCTCATCCTTGGCCTTCCCTGCCCTCTCCTGCCACCCAGATCCAAATCCTGCACCGCAATCCTCCTCACTCTCTGCACATGTCCAAACCACCTCATCCTGGCCTCCTGCATCTTTGTACCATCCCAAATGTACCTCTAATTTTATGATCTCTAATCAATGCATTACGAATCCTATCTAAATCTAGTCGATTTTGCTCAAATTATCTTTAATCACAATTACAATACTAGATCGAACTCTGATCTTCTGTCTCCCTATATAAGATTATCTAAGACTCATAAAAGTCATATGTACCAGAAATGTGTAATATATAATAAAGTTCCTCTCGAGATAAGAATGCTACCGGTAAAAAAATTGAAATTGGAATGAATTTAAACTGAAATGAATGAATTAGATGTGTAATATATAATAAACTTCCTCTCGAGATAAGAATGCTACCGGTAAAACAATTCAAATCGGTTATCAATAAATGGCTAAGACAAAACCCATATTTCAATTTAAAAGAATTTTATGGATTGTGATGTTAATATTGTTACCTAATTGTGTTGAAAATTTAAATGTTTTAATAATTTATTGAAGAAATTTGGACTCAATGTATTGTTTTTAAATGTCTTGACGAAGCGTATTGCATGTTTGTATAATATTTAATGGCTGGTAAAAATTCTTATTCTTAACTTCCTTTTTCGTGATCTATCCCAGCATTCTCATCTCACTCACTTCCATTTTCTTCATTTTCGCCTCTTTGTAACAGGCCAGGTTTCCGCACCATACAACATAGCTAATAACATATCCCAAATAACTCACGTTAATATTATAAATAAATTTCAATTTTTACTTGGGGGCTAATAACACATATCTGTTTACTTGGTAAATGGTAATACTTGAAAGTATCGTGATAACTGATTACTTTAAACCTCTACAAATCTTTTTGTGATTGATGTGCAGGGAACGAGCCGTAAACACAACTGGATCAAAGCTGGAAGAAGTTAATATACAGGGATTATTGCCAGACAGGAGCTATCACTTCAGAGTTGTAGCTTCGAACGTGGTGGGCTCTGGACTGAGTTCGTCTCCGCTTGTGTTGAGAACTCAACCGGAGGATCACGTGGATGTCCCGGGTCCACCCTTGAGACTGACCGCCGTTGCTACGGCACCCAACGAGCTCAGCGTCCAATGGCAACCTCCCATGCTCAACAATGGCCCCGTTCAACGATATAAACTGTTTTACATTGAGGTGAGATGGCTTTCAATTCATCAAACTTGACCCGTTCAAAGATATAAACTGTTTTATATTAGCACCTCAGGCAGCGGCTGCGAAAGCTGAACTATGCATTTGGTCAGCTGGGGTAAGTCCTGGGTGCCGGTCACTGTAGGAACGTTTATCATGCTTATGTTCAGTCCCTGCTCGAATATGGCATCTTGGCGTGGGGGGTGCCTCATCCAATGTATTTGCAGCCCCTTGCAGTTTCACAAAGATCACTAATTAAAACACTTCTTTTGAAAAATAACAGATACCCTACTCATCTATTGTTCCTGGAATTTCCAGATGATCATATTGGTTGTGATCGTATCTGGTATAGTTTCCTCTTCCTCATACGAATTAGTTGAGCTATTCTACTATGAGCAAAAGGTGATAAGCTGCTCCAGACTAGACTCACCTTTTTTGAAGCATTTGCTTCAAAAGTTGAGCAAATGCTCTAGATTATTCATACAATTTTGAGCAAAAGCTTTTACTTTTGAGCAAATGCTCAAACTATTTTTTGATGAGCATGATCAAAAGGTTTTGCTCACGTTTATTCATAGGAAATGAAGCAAAAGGTGATAAGCTGCTCTAGACTAGACTCACCTTTTTTGAAGCATTTGCTTCAAAAGTTGAGCAAATGCTCTAGTTTATTCATACAATTTTGAGTATAAGCTCTTACTTTTGAGCAAATGCTCAAACTATTTTTTTGATGAGCATGATCAAAAGGTTTTGCTCACGTTTATTCATAGAAAATGAAGCAAAAGGTGATAAGCTGCTCTAGACTAGACTCACCTTTTTTGAAGCATTTGCTTCAAAAGTTGAGCAAATGCTCTAGTTTATTCATACAATTTTGAGTATAAGCTCTTACTTTTGAGCAAATGTTCAAACTATTTTTTTGATGAGCATGATCAAAAGGTTTTGCTCACGTTTATTCATAGAAAATGAAGCAAATATTTTAGAAGTATAAGCAAATGCTCAACTTTATTCATATGGCCCATTGAGAAGCTGGGTGAAGTGTATAAATTGGAGTGTATGAAGAAGTGTATAAATTTTTTGGACCTCTATTTTCATGATTTTCATAACTTTCAGGCGGATTCTTCAGAGCAGCACCATGTTGTAACACAGCATACCAAGTACCTACTGACGGGACTGAACAACTATACAGAGTACAACTTATGGGTGGTGGCAATCAACCAGAACGGCCAAGGCAGTAGTGGTGAGGAGATATCGGCTCGCACCGTATCCACTCTGCCTTCAAAGCCACCTCAGAACGTAATCGTGGAGCCCAACAGCTCTAACAGTGTCATCGTGAAGTGGGAACCGCCTCCAAAGGACAGTCAGAATGGTGTCATAACTGGCTACAAGATGAAGTACAAGAAGAAGAAAGGAAGCAAGAGAGTGTCTTCGATTATTATCTCGGCCGATCGAAGGTCGTATCCTCTCACCAGTCTCGACAGAAGTTCGGTATGTCATAAAGGTTGTGCAGAGGCTAAAAATAAACTATCTACTGATGATATTTTTCAATGCTTACCGCTTTGTATATCATCAATCTATCAAAATTGAAAAGTTTTCTCAGGAAAACATTTTTTTTTCTGAACATTAATTTTTAGATATAAGCGACTACAGTTTAAATTTTTGGGACAGAACTTTTCAAATTCGGTAAGAGATAAATCCATGAGATTTAAAGGATAAATTCTTCATGGTATTTGTTAATTGAATAAAACAAAAAGAGTTGGAAAATATCAATTTTTGAGTAAGTTATTCAATTTACCAAAAATAACTTAACTGAAAGTTATTTTTGGTCATTTTTAGTATATTTTCCGAAAATTTTTGTTTTATTCAATCAACAATACCATGAAGAATTCATCCCCTAAATCTCATGGATTTATCTCTTACTGAATTTGAAATGTTCTGTCCCAAAATTTAAACTTTAGGCGCTTATATCTCAAACGAATGCTGAAAATAAAATAGACCGATAGAATAACAAATGAAGAAGTATTTCAAAGGGCTGAAGAGAAACAAAAAACTCTATTTAATCTCTTAGGGACAGACTGCATTCTTGGATAGGACATATTATAAGACACAGCGAATTCACGCTAACAATACTGGAAGGTGCAATCAGTGGACAACGGGCTCGTGGAAGACCCCGGCTACAATATTTGAAGCAGATAACATGGGATCTTGGGGTCCAGAGCTATACCCAACTAAAACAGCTGGCTCTGGACAGACAAAGATGGAAAGCTGCCAACCAATCGGACGATTGAAGCAGAAGAAGAAGATCTCAAACAGTAATGATCTGAAAAAAATTCCTGAGAAAACTTTTCCATTTTGATAGCTTGATGATATACAAATTGATAAACTTTGAAAAATGTCACCAGTAGAAAGTTTATTTTTAGCCTTTGCCCAGCCTTAATTTATTTATCTATTTATAAAAACATGTCACAGGCTATTCAGAATAACATTGAGAATCGTCATACATATAATTCAATATAATAACTACAGATACAGAGTGTTCAATGTAAAACAGAACTCATTAGCTTGTACTAAATGTAATTATTTTGGAAAATGCATATAAAAATTGGATAGAATCATGAAGTGTAAACATGACCTAGTTTTGGACAAGTTCTGTCTAAATTTGGGAAAGGAATAGTTTTTCGATTTAAGCCTGCTGTTCCTTTCCCAATCATTCATAATTGAGATGATATTGTATGTGTCATGTATGTATAAATATAGTCAGTTACAGTCTTTACGGGTCTTGTAGCTTTGCCTATCGGCCAAGGGCCACTACACTACAATATCACAGTATACATACAGTATGGAAACTCGGCTAGTACCCTGCGCAAAAATCCCCCATCTTGCTAGGAACCGCCACATTGTAATATAGTGAGGTCCACATTATAATGGCAGTGTACGACTGACAATACTGTTGCTGTCCTTTTCTATCATACAACAAAACATATAGCACTATCTCTCTCTCGCTTTACAATGTTGTCTATTTGCCAGAATATTTTATATTTACTTTTGACAGTGACTGTACAAAACTGAACAAACTATAGTCTCAGCCGCCATTTTTTTTATCTTCATTCTGTCAAAATACTTGAGTACACAAGTCTTATAATTTATTTAAAATGTATTTTTGAAACAATGAAATAATTTTTGAACAAATTAAAATACCTGAAATGACATTTTAAAAGTTGATAACTAACCATCTTAGACTTCATCGATGCTTCAGTTAGTCTACCTGTATAGGTTAGACCTACTCGTACCGGTATAAATAATATTGAAAAGTTATTTCAGAATAATTAATCCATTGAAATTACTTATTTTTAAATAGGATTTCTATTTTTCTATTATTCTAAAAAAGAATTGGAATAGAATACCTACCAAATAACTCAATTTCTGTTGTTTTGAAATTCAGATCGTTGTATCACAGCTTTTTAAATTAGCCGCCATTTCAGGTTTGTATAAAAATAGAAATCTGATCTCAGTTATGGAAGCAAATTTTTGAATCAAATTATGAAAAAATATATTTTCTTGATTAATTTGACATTAATTTGATTATTTTATCAAGGAAATTATAATTATTATTGGATTAAATTTAATGGGATGAATTGAGTAACAGCTGTGTACAGTCAGTGGCAAAATGGAGAGAATTGGCAACGTTTTTCTCCTATCTTTCTTCACTGCCATTATAACGTGGACCTCACTATAGTATTGATGGGAGGTTCGGATCACTTTACTGATCCGGATCAATTGATCTCGGTCACTGCCGCGAGCCAATCAGAAGACCAGGATTGGAACTTCCTAAGGTCACGTGACGTGTCTAGCATTGGTTAGATAGGCGTTTGATTGACAGTTTCCATTCTGTACCTATTCTGTGACAATACTACCCGTTCAAAAACATCCAACATTTTTGAAAATGTATCTTTCCGTAAGCAACAGATTCTCTTTTGTATCTTCTCAAAAGCAACGGGTTGCATCCGAAAATATACACAAGGAGCTTTTTAGAGTTACGTCCTTTTAGCATGACACAGCCTATCAGCTGACATTCGTTCAACATTCTTTGATAAGTTTCAACTCTCTTATTCATGAAGAATTTCTGTGGGAAGCTTTCTCCATGTAGGGATCCAGGATCTCTGAAGCCTGATGTTTTTGCTAAGCCATGAATATTACCCCGCATACCATACCTTGCCTTTGTGTCGTTTCAAATTCACGGAGACAAAGCTACGGGACCCGTACTATACCACTACCTCCGTAAACAAAGCCGTAGTGCATTCATGTGACGTCATCATAGGTAGGGCTCCTGCACCAATAAAAATTCGTCGTTTTCAGCTGATCTATATCAGCTAGTGTTTTTATTGTGTAAGCACGATATGGACGGCGGGAGAAACCTCCACCAAATATGTAAGCAATATTTGCCTTCACCGAATATGTAAGGGTGGCAAAATGAAAAACAAGAACCACAAGAAAAGATCGTACAGGTTTTTGATATTAAAACAAAACAATAAATTATTTATTATGAAATTAGAATTATAATTTAGAATTTATACGAAATAATAATCATCAGATGAATATTTCAAGGGCTACTCGCTTTGCTGCTAGTGAGGATTCATTTGTTGTGGTTATGAAAAATTTGAAACAATGACTCAGTAGTCACCTGCCTTTATGAAAATGGCTTCCCACTTTGGCATCCACTGGTTGGAAACGCGACGTTAATTATTAATTAAAAATAAAAAAAACTGATCTAATGAAGTGGGTTCAGATCCCTTCCTATTTAATAATACAATTCTCTTTAAACTGCCCGAACTGTGGCAGGAAAACTGTATTATAAAACAAGAACAAAATCTATCCCCTTCACCAGAACAGCCGGACTTTACTCACAGTCCTAACGAACGAGCTCACACACACTACACAGCCCAAAAGAAAAATTTTGGGTATTAAATATAACTCAGTCAATGCCAAACATGAAAGCCATTTCAGTACATATTTTTATCTGTCGCACAAGCGGCACGTTTGTTATTAAAAACAAAAGAGAAGCTACATTAATTTTGACAACAAATGAAATAAGCAATCTTTCTGTCGATGACAAAAATCGTTCAAAGACAAAAACACTGTTATTTAAACTTTTCTAAATTAAAACTCTAAAATCCTGATCAATATGAGATAAATATATGATTCATATATATGTCCCATATGACCAGGTGACAATTGGTGTAGGAGTCCTACCTGTGCTGACGTCACACGAATGCACTATGGCTTTGTTTACGGAGGTAGTGGTACAGTACAGAAACATCAATTTTTGGATATTCGATTTGCTGCCATCATTATGAATTCTATAAGATTAAACGGAATTTGACAAACATCATCTGTTTAATCTTATAGAATTGATAAGGACGGCAAAATATCGTACGTCCAAAAAGTGATGTGTGTGTAACTATAGTGAGGTCCACGTTATAATGGCAGTGGAGAAAGATAGAAGAAACACGTTGCCGATCCTCTGTCTTGTCAATGCCTTCTATAGACGGTAGCTGATACAGGATTATTGATGTAAGAAAAAGTACTCTGAAAACAATTATATATACACATATACAGAAGTCTGATCGTAGTTTCAAATAATATGAGCAAGGAAAGTTGTGTGAGTGTACCACACCAGATTTTTTATTATTGATTGTGACGATTAAATGTTGTGAAGCTTGTCTTTTATATGTAACTACTTGAATAAATGAAATTTGATTGATTGATTATAGATTACCGGCATCCTTGAATATGTGATTGTTTTTGTAGGCCTACCAAGTGCGTCTATGGGCCATGAATGTGAATGGAACTGGACCTCCCACTGATTGGATCAATGCCACCACTTATGAAAACGACCTTGACGAATCTTCAGTACCAGGACAGCCACAGTCAATGAAAGGTAATCAATTAAAATAGTTATTTGTATATCTAGAGTGAAAAGTACGACTTTTTCTCCCTGTGGGAAAAAGTTTGAAGCCCGAGGCGAAGCCGAGGGCAGCAATTTTCCTGAGGGAGAAAAAGTATTTTTCGCTCGTGATGTACACAACATTTTTCCTCCATCTAGATTTTTTTATAGAAACTGCAAATAAAATCATTCTAATAACTTACGTATTGGTGACAATGATTCCTAACAACATAACCTAAATCTAAAACCTAAAAACCGGTCGTCTGATTGGCACTGCCGATTGCGCTATCTATCGGCAAAAGTTGTAAAAATTATATCAGCTGAGCAGCTACCAAAAATGGCTGACTCCAGATCACGCGGTTCAGATTTGAATTGCAGATCAAAAATATTTGTTGGCTGGTATTTTGAATAGAATAAAATATTTTTAAAATTGTATAAATTTTTATCGTCTACTAATATTAAGAATATAATAATTATCATACAAACATATATTTCATGTGTTGATCAAATTTCTGGTTGTGGTATTGAATTCAGTTGACTCAATGACAGACACCTCTATTATGCTTTCTCATTAGAGCTTAGACCTTCTAACCTATTACAATGTAAGTTTCAAAATAGAGATGCTCCCCATGTTATTTAAATGGAGTCACTTTTACTCCCTAGGGAGTTTTTCAGTTTTTTACTACCAAGAGCGAAAAAGTGACACTTTAGTATTATGTTTCAGGGAGTAAAGTAAGTACTTTAGACAGTAGGTGGAGAAAAAGATAATTAATTATCAAGTGAAAGAATAAGACGTTGATGCTACCAATTTTTGTTTAAATCTCTCACCATACCATCAAATTATGAAGTATGTTAGCACATTGGATGCATATACAGAGTGAGTCATGTGTATGGGAACCCTTCAATAAGTTGGAGACTGTTGTAGATATATAACTGTAACTTTCAGGATAAGTTATTGGTCAAATACTCTACCTTTTGATGTGCAAATGAATTTCAACCCCTCATAAGGGGGGTGACTTAGGGGTTGTAACTCGAATATTTTAAATTTATACACCCATTGTGTGGTACATCATTTTTAAATCAAGAAAGATGGCATCGATAAAAATGTTCTATTATACTTGTATCCAAAATGGCGGCTGATTGAACTTCATCAATTATTTCTTTAAAAACTAGAACTTCAATCAGCTGCCATTTTGGATAAACGTATCATAGAACATTTTTATTCGTGTAATTTTTCTTGTTCCAGAAAGACCTTAGAAATGTTGTACCAAACAAACAATGGGTGTTTGAGTTACAACCCCTCATTTTCTTAAAAATTAAAACTTCAATCAGCCGCCGTTTTGGATACAAACATAATAGAACATTTTTTTCGCCACACTGCACAGAAAGCAGCTGTTTTCCAGTCCCTACGTAGATCTGAAAGACATTGTTTGCAGACGACTCTCGTCTGACGTCAGAACAGGTTTCTTTCCGGCCTAGGTCGGAAAGAGTACCCTTTCCAGCCGCTAACATGGAACTAAGAAAGGTGATCGAAAAACTTTTCATTATTTGTGTTTCATTATTCATATTAAAACATTTATAATAATATCTTATTGTCATTTGAAAGAATAAAAAAGTATAAACTCAACCTTCCACATAATTGAACATCATCTTTTAGGTTATTTAGACAAATCAGAATAAAAAATAAAAATACTTGGACAATTTCCTGATATTCAGATTACCTCAGATTTGTTAGAGCTATCATCTTCCACTACTGCTTTCGGAAGTGCTTAGTAAACAACTATTCTCATATATATATATTGTTTATTTTCGTGTGTGGCGAAAAATAGCGTTCGCACCACGGGCAAAAATGTTTTTCTGCTCTAGGTGCGAAATATACTATATCGATGCCATCTTTCTTGATTTAAAAATGATGTACCACACAATGGGTGTATAAATTTAAAATATTCGAGTTACAACCCCTAAGTCACCCCCTTATGAGGGGTTGAAATTCAGTTGCACATCAAAAGGTAGAGTATTTGGCCAATAACTTATGCTGAGAGTTACAGTATTATATCTACAACAGTCTCCAACTTATTGAAGGGTTCCCATACATATGACTCACTCTGTATATGCAAGTGTTTGGTTATGTATGACCAAGCTTACAGATGAGGAACAAAATATGGAAAGATCTATTGGAACACTGACACTAAATGCTTGCACTTGCTGGTTGCGTTCAGTGTGAGCAGCTACATGTAAGTCACAACGTGTTTCAATGGCGCTTTCAGATTTTGTTTTTCGGCTCATTCATGATTTGACGGCACTTGCACATAATACGCATTCTCAATGTGATCACACCCTAAGGTACTCAATCAATCAAGAGCCTTCTTCTCTTTCGAAAAATAAATTAATGAAATTGATTTGTCTCAATTCCATTTCTATTGCTTATTGAGAACTACAATATTTTATAGAAATGACCAATATTATAATGTAATATTATATTACAATAACTATCATTTGGTCAATTGCACGAAAGCAAATAGAATTTGTTCTCTAAATTAAATCGTGATTTCAATCTTTTATCTAAAAGTATAGATAATTATTTCTGGGTTCTGCTTTTTGAAATAGAATTTGAAGTAATGCATGCTCTATCTCGCCATTATCTATTTGTTAATAATTGTATATATCTATTATGGTCATTTACCCTTTATGTATTCATCATGTATTTATTTATTTATTATTGCGGATGATGCCGTTATGAGCTTTTTGGTTGTACGTGGGTAATGGAAAGTGCGTTGGTGAGATGATGATGATCAAACGTCCATGACATCGATGGGATTCGAACCCACGAACCAGGCGGTGCTAGCAGACCGAAGTCTGTAACGCTCTCTACGACTAGGCCAACCTGCCGGCAATATGTATTATGTATTATATTAGTCATTATATGATTAATAATTTATGTCGAATCGAATCAATCGAATAATAAATAAATAAATAAATAAATAAATACAATTTTATTGTCAGCCAGTAAAGAAAGCACAAGACAAAGTCACACAAATAGAACATGAAATAGACAGTCACACATTAAGAGACACATTGTTACTATTACATTGCTATTTAGATTACATTTCCAAATTTTACAAATAACAAAAACTATATTAAAAAATTAAGCAGCTAGTTCATACGTGTTAACAATAAGAATTAAGGTATGCTGATTCTGCTCTCGTAAAATTCACTCAATTTATAGAAAGGATTTTTTGCCAGCCAATCGTGCACCTTTAATTTGAACAGTTGTAGGGGTGTTTGTTGGAGGTGTAGCGGTAACTTATTATACACCTTTTGCCCAACTGCTTCAAAACTGTTTAAAGATTTGGACAATCTTTGGTATTGAATATAGATCTGTCTATTGTTTCTGGTATTAACAGAGTGAATAGTATTTCTTAATTGATAACGATGCAGATTCTCCTTAGTGTATAACAAAACAGAATATATGTACTGATTTATTACTGTCAGATGTTTATTATTTATGAATAAAGGCCTACAGTGTTCTAAATAAGGTGATTCCGTGATTATTCGCACGGCTTTTTTTTTGTAGCAGGAGAATATCGTTAATGTGCGCCGAATTTCCCCATAGAAGAATACCATAAGACATGAGACTGTGAAAGAAAGAAAAGTATGCTGTCCTTAAATATATTTTTGGTACCGTATTAGCAAGGCTTCTCAGCAGATAGATCACTCTACACAGATTAGTGCTTACATATTTGACATGAGGCTCCCAAGTGAGTTTTGGATCTAAATGTACTCCAAGAAATGTTATACTAGATGCGTTGAGAGTAGCTCTGTATTTCAAATTGAAATTGATTCTTTCTGTCTTATCTGAATTCAATACAAAGCCATTCGCCCTGAACCAGAGAGATGCTCGTTCCATCGTACTCTCCGTCTCTTGGATAAGGCCTCTCAAATCATTATTGAGAGGCCTTATGATGGAATAACTTATATCAGGTTCTTAATTTATAGAGTTTGTAATGTGAACAAATTTTATTGGTTGAATCGCTGAGACAATTCTCTTGTTTTATAGATTATCCTCGTAAATAACTGTTAGAATCAGCCTATGTACTCAAAAATTTGTTAACTGTTATATTTTTAGTTCGTAGTTGCAAATCATTGGAACAAAAACACTATTGAATGTCGTCCATGGCTATTTAATGTCGATAATTCAATATAGCATAATGTTCTGGGGTAGTGGAAAAAAGAATCTCAATTCTGTCTTCAAAAAGCAAAAAAAAAACCCTCAGAATTGTCGACAACTTGAAGCCTTATGAATCTTGTAAAAACTCTTTCAGAAGCCTTAGAATTTTAACAGTTCCTGCACTGTACTTCCTCGAAATTGCAACTATGACGAAGAAAAACGAGAAGATATTAAGAGAGAGTCATATACATCATAGTTACAATACTAGAAACCAGATAGTTCATCTTGAGTACCCGCAACACAGAACAGCAAGCTTAGAGAAAGGGCCACATTATAGCGGATTAAGAGCTTATAACTCTCTTCCTATTGAAATAAAATGTATTGAGAGCCCAAAAAGGTTTAAGAATGCAATAAAAGTTAAATTGATCGATGCATTTCCGTACAGTGAAGAGGAAAGCTTCAACTGTTGGCGCGTGTAGGTATTTTTTGCTAGCATATATTTTGAACTACTTTGTATGTTCTGATTTTCTTATTTTTTTCTCTATTTTATGATTACTTTTTTTTGAGTATTGTACTCAATACTTTTTGACGTGTCATATACTATCAAGCTTTGCTTGATTATGTAGTGTTACATGACGAAAAATAAACTTAACTAAACAAAACATTTTATTGATGAAAATTTATTAAATTATGTATCTTCATTGTTCTAGAATTGATAAATTTTATTTAAGTAATAATGATAATATCGAGTGACCTAGCTGGCTCAGGTCTGGTGTCAGATTTTTCAGGTCGCATCTAATCAAAGGCCTCTGACATGACCCAACAACTGATTCTATTTTAAGCAGCGGGATTGACGGCTTAACGTGCCCATCTGAAACACGGGAGTCGCCCGAGAATATCTTTTGAAAAAAAACATGACATGTTTGCTGTAATTATCACATTCACATGACTAACAGTCGTAAGATCACTGTTTTTGTGACTTTTCATATTTTTCTTGACTTTGGCTATGCATTGTACAATGCTTTTTCATGTCAATTAACAAATTTCTATTCATAAGAATTGACATTCTTTAAAAACACTTCATTCACATAGGTTACTTTCAAAATTAATAAAACAATATAAAAAATCTCAATGCACAATTTATTTTTAAAAAAAACTTTAAAATAGTTTAACAACTAGTTTCGGTGATCACACCATCGTCAGGTTATAAAATATTAGACTATTATTGTTGTTAAACTATTTTAAAGTTTTTTTTAAAAATAAAGGGTGCTAAGATCTTTTATATTGTTTTATTGACATTCTTTGTTTACTTCTCTAAATTTAAGAGAGGAATAGCACAAGGTTACCTGATTTTTCGCTCCCTATCGTTTTTGATGATGAGTACTTATTGTATGAATCAATAATGCATAAATAACTTTGTTTAAATATATTGTCTTGTGTGTAATTATGTTGAATGTAATTCAAATAAATGAATGAATGAATAATAAAGAGTTTATAATTTTTTCAGTGCAAGCTGGTACGGACTCTCTGATTGTCATGTGGATGCCCCCTGTGAATCAGAATATAATGGTGCGCGGCTATACCATAGGGTGGGGAAAGGGGGTACCCGATGTGTATTCACAAGTACTGGATAGTGAGCAACGTAGAGCTATTATCAAACCTCTTGGTAAGTTTATTCATCACTTTTTAAAAAACTGCAATTTTTCCACTTCTCATTTTAGGTTAAAATTCGTAGATGAATATGCATATAGTGAGGTCCACGTTATAATGGCATTAGAGGTGGGTAGAGAAGAAGCATTGCCAATTCTAGCAGATGAATCCCGCAATGAAGAAGCTAATCCCTGAACCTAGCTCCGCAGTGCAGGCTGGATGCTTGTCTGACTCGGACTAGACGCTGAGACAGCAAATAATAGCAGCGTTGGTGGGAATGCGAGCGGCCACAGTAAGCTCTTCCACCCAGCAATGGTCGCCTAGCGGACAGACGAAAGATCAATCCAGTCGTTTTTTTGATCCCTCCAGCCAGGCTCAGCCGAGACAATAGACCAATGGAGTGACGGTCTTATTCGCGTTCATCAGCAGTTTTCTTTCTTACGATTATTTTGATTTTTGTGTTACCTATAATCAATAATAACTCCAGTCACCAGTAAAAAGTTTCCAGAAACGTGGTGTACTACCATATTAATGACTTTTCATTATGATATTTAATTATTTAAAAACATTGTTGACATTCTGAGCCTTCAGGCTAAACTTGAGGTCGCTGAGAACGAATCTGCAATCAGAATTTCTCTATCAGGAAAAAACCCAGTAGTTGATCTTCCGGCAACCGTTAACAGTCATCCTGCAATGCGGCCGAAACACTTCCAAGCCAGACACCCATCTCAAATGACAACAACGCCAAGCTGTGAGAAACCATCCTGCACTGCGGCGCTAAGTTGAAGTCCTGTTTCATCACTGGGTAGAAGGACGACAATCACAGTCAGTGTAGTCACTGTAGTCAGGAGAGCTGAAACACAATTCATTCACACTGATTAGCCTATCGAAATATTTCTAATCGATTTCCAATGTGTGCTTGAAACCAGGGGTATTTCCTTAAGAACATCACAAAAATTCAACTATAGTGAGGTCCACGTTATAATGGCAGAGCAGAAAGATAGGAGAACAGCGTTGCCGATTCTCTGCCTTACCACTTCCTTCTATAGATTTTTATAGTTTAAGGGCCGGTTTTCGAGCTCAGGATTCAGCTAAGTTCTAGACATTAAACAGCTGTAGTCAGAAAATTGGCTTTCCGAAACGGGGCGTAGTCGCAGCTTTTATGATAATCTTTATTCTTTCATTTCTATAATTGGAATCGTTTTACCTTGACGAAATGAAACATTCCTAAATAATTCAAAATAGCTTAAACTTTACACTATTTTCTCTTTACTTAAGTTTGTAGTGTTAATGTTGATGTTGTGGAACTTTTCCATAATTGAATAGACTTAGAACGTTGTCAAAAATCTACTTTAATTAAATAAAAATTAATATTAATTTTTAATTTTTATTTAATTAAAGTGGATTTTTGACAACGTTCTAAGTCTATTCAATTTCTCTTTACTGTCTAGCTAGGCCAATGGCAGGCGTTCATGTCCTTAGTTACATCTGGTAACACCTAATATTATTGCTGACGCTGTATTCCATTGTAATGCTCGATCATAGTACTTTTAGTCAGTCTACTGCCAAACTTCACCGAGAGCACTTCTCTCTTATTCGCTATATATTTTATAATTATGTATTTCAAAATAAAGTTTTCTTTTTAAAAAGGTGTTTGGTTACCCCAGAACTACAGTATAACTCTTGACCAATAGCTGTACTCGGCTACTAGTATAAATTCTGCAGCTCTTGTATTTAGTTTTAGTTTATCAAAGATTGACAATGGTCTAACAACCGAAACCGGTCTTTCTAACTTTCATTAAAATCTGTGGTTTTTAATAATTCTTACCCCCAGTTTTTCGTACGTCGGTTAACGTTTAATCACTATTAAATGCTATACTTTAATCGAGATTAGTGCTAAACGATACATTTTGGTTGCAAAAAAAAAAAAAAAAATTCCAAGTGATAACGCCGATTAAACTAACCGGCGTAAACAATTGTTAATTCTGATTAGTTGGCACCATTTTAACCGCGATTAGTTGAAACGAAGAAGATTTGGTTGCACAAAGGTAAAAATCGAAAAATAACGCCGGTTAAACTAATCGACGTAAAGATTTTTAACAAGCCATTCACGGGGAATTAAATACAACTAACGCCGATTAGGTACAAACTGATAGCTGTCTTACAATTAGTTTTTGATAAAAAACTATAAAATTCAAAGTATAAGCTAAATATATGCATGAATTTCATTCGTTAATAAAATAGAGAAGTGTATTTAGCTGATATCAGCATTCAAAATTAAATTCTGATTTTTGAGGTTAGTTTTCGATCTGGTTCGTCTGCAGATAACACTGGACACTAGCGACAGACAGAACATTTTTATGGCGCATGCCTATTGAATGTTCACCGCTTCAATAACATAACCTCAATTTTGTGGCATTTGTTCAGAATGATAACATCTGTCGGTTAAAGTACAGTGTTGCCAGATTGTGAAACCGTTAAAATCTTGGTTAGTTGACCGGGAAACTTAATCGGGATAAAAAACTAACCGATCTTTGTGGAACAAAAACGAATCCGTAAAACTAATGCTGATTTGTTAATCAGCGTTAATGTCCATATTTTACAGACGTACGTGCAACCGGCACTTAGTCTTTTTATTTAATAATTTTTATAGTTTGCCTTTGCATTTCTCAATTATTGATGTTTTTACAGAACCCAATTCAGAATACGTGATCAGTGTTAGAGCGAATAATAATAAGGGTGATGGAGTGCCTATATATGAGCATGTCACAACAACCTTGGAAATTCCGCCTGAACCAAATGTGCCTCTAATGCCTCCCGTTGGCCTAAAAGCTATCGTGCTATCACCAACTGAAGCTATCATTCAATGGATCGACTCACAGACTGTAAGTACTTCACAAGTTTCTAGCTAATAGTTTCTAACTAATAGTTATTTGTATATCTAGAGTGAAAAGTACTGTTTTTTCTCCCTGAGGGAAAAGTTTGAAGCCGAGGGCAACAATTTTCCTGAGGGAGAAAAAACATTTTTCACTCATGATATACCGTACACAACATTTTTCCTCCACCTACATTTTTATAAAAACTTCAAAAAAAATAATTTAAAAAAACGTACGTGACTAAACAATGTGTTACAACATAATCTAAAAAGTAAACAGAAACAGCTGGCTTGTAATCACAGTTCTCCGCCTACAGCGCTAACTGTCGGCAAAAGTTGTAACAACAATGGCCGCCACAACTACAGTTATGATGAAGTTCCCGTTTCAAATTTGATTAGGTAATGAGGAATATTCGTTGGCTGGTATTTTGAATAGCATGGAATATAAAAAAATATACATTTTTTTAGTATAGTGATATGAAGTTTGTAATAATTTTAGCATACAAACATATTTCATATGTTGATCAAATCTGGTTGAGGTATTGAATTCAGTTGGCTCAATGACTGACTACTCTATATGCTTCCTCATCTGAGCTTAGACCTTCAAACCTATTACAATGTAAGTTTTTAAAATAGAGATGCTTCCCATGTTATTTAAATGGAATCGCTTTTCCTTCCTAGGGAGTTTTTCTGTTTTTTACAAAGACCTTAAAGATGCATAGACTCACATATAGCGCTAGTATCGTACTTGAAATTGAAATCCGCCATTGAGGGGGAAACCCATAAGATTATTACATACCAATGCCACCAATGCCTTTGTGATCTATTGTATTACAAATATATATAGATATAATACTCGTGCTAAAATACCCCAATGGCGGCCTTCAATTTCAAGTAAGAGCTATCATTGGGAAGGCATAGGCATTGTGGGTCCATATCTCTTCAAGGTCTTTGGTTTTTTACTACCGAGAGCGAAAAAGTGACACTTTAGTATTATGTTTCAGGGAGTAAAGTAAGTACTTTAGACAGTAAGTGGAGGAAATAGTTATTTGTGCAACTAGTGCGCAAAGTGACAGTTTGCTGCATCGAAAGAAACGTTTACGCCCGAGCCGTAGGCGAGGGCGGAATGGTTTCTTGAGTGCAGCAAACGAACTTTGCGCACGTATTTCACATTAAATTTTTCCTACAGTTACCATTGAATATGAAAAGTGGGTAATTATGGGTAAAATTGCCTGAATAATGTAGTAGTGTTTGAATGGCGAGTGTGGTGTGTGCTGTGGTGGCACTGTGCTGTCCTTGGTTATAATATCTACTTAATAATTAGCGCGTTGTGCTTCGTTGCACCTCTGCTCACTATAGCAGCCACAGCAGTCACTGTTACCAACTTCATTTTGATTTTGCTGCACTGTTGCTCCATATAACCTACTAAGTAATTTGCGTTGTCATGCTGCAAATCTGGAGTACGCAAAGTACTCACTTTGTGCACTAGTGCGGAAAAGTGATTCTTTGCAGCCTGCAATCAGTGCACAAATGGTCACTTTTCAGGGTATCTGTAGGAAAAGTAATTTTTTTCAACTTCCCATCAAATATCATAAAGCCGGCTCCAGACATGCGTCATTCAGCAAGCAGCGAATGTTCGTCGTTCCGTGAACTATACGTCTTGATATATTTGCCGACTAACGAGCACACATCTACACACATGCGTGGTTTGCCGAGTACTTGCTTGTTTTGGGAATAGCTAATATTCGTCAACTGAATGTCATCTACCGTCAACATGGATCTCGATATTGAAGATGCTCTTCTTGCTTATCCTGCTTTTATAATAAACCAAACTAACCCTATGTACCCCGGTCAATAACTGTATAGCACATGAAAAACCCTAGAATTTCAACTTCAATTGATTAAAAATAAATATTGGTAGAACATTTTAAAACATTTAAAGAATTCAGGTTATAATACAGTAACCTGGACGGTTATTATCTAGTTTTCATCAAGATTTGAATTATTCATTAACTAGCAGGTAACCCGTGCTCCGCAAGGGTTTATTTTAAAAGTTGACAAACTGAAAACTTGAGCGAGTGGAATCTTGAAGAGGTTGAAGTTTAGGCCTAGAACCATCCTCGGTTAGTTATATGCAAAATATCAAGTTAATTTCAGTCCAAGTTCTTCAACTTGGTAGTAACATAATAAAGTGACAGAACTCAAATCTTGTTTAGAAACCTTCCTCAACTTAATGCCAACCTTACAAAATTGAACTGGCTATTAATTTAGTTACCAATTTTAACCATCTGTTTCGAAGACGTAGTATCTCATTTCATTTTTATTTCACCACCTACATCACAAGGATGAGGGGCACGTCAAGGAAGCGAATGAAAGTCGCTACTTTTGAATTACACTCTTCACTGGAAATTCCTTCAGTGAATAGAGTGGATTGTCTAAAAAGTATTTTTTTAGAGCTTGCTTGAATGGTTTAGGCTCTTTTATACTTTTTATATCGTGTGGCAGGCAATTATGAAAGCGGAAACCCTGTGTATGTGGCTGTCTCTGTGTTTTCAGCAGTCTACTGTATGGGAGGTCGAAATCGTTTTTTCCTCTTGTATTATGTTCATGTATATTGTGTCTACATGGCCTAACCGTTACATACTTTTTTATATATAGAATTGTCTTGTAGATATAGAGGGATACTACTGTAAAGATTCTGTCCCTCCTGAAATAAGGCCTGCAGTGAGCGTCATATGGCAAACAGTTCATAATCCTTATTGATTTCTTTTGTAATATCAGTATTTGTTCTATGTATGTGTGCGGTGCGCTTCCCCAGGCTACTATGCCAAAACTGATGTGTGAAGCGAATAATGAATGATAGGCCATCATTGCAGTGCTTTTATCTGCTATACTCCTTACTCTTCTTATCCCATAGAGTGATGCGGATAATTTGCTACACAGAGATTCAATGTGCTCTATTCAATGAGATTCAATGTATCACTAGATTAAGTTCTATATCAACATATGGTATGTACATTTCATGTGCCTTTTGCCGAATATTCGTCCACTTTGATGTTCCACCCTGACCGAGAAAACAACGAGCACGAATGTTCACTGCTTGCCGGATAGACAAACATCCATCCACACTACTAGCGATTCGGCGAGTCGCTGCTCGGTGTTTGCCGAATGTCGCATGTCTGGAGCCGGCTGAAGCAACGACCACGAATATTCGCTGCTTGCCGAATAGACAAACATCCATCCACACCTTAGACCAGTTATAGAATAGACACGCTGGGAAGTCTAGCCTCTGAAGCCAACATCTACTGCCAAATCCACCCATCTTGACGTCACAACAGTGACGTCACGCATCGTATGGAAAACTTTCAGATTGTGTCTATTTCAGATTCATGGGGTTTTTAGGTTATTTCTAGCTACGGGCAAAAACGATATCGGTTAAGTTATAATGTGTTTAGTGATATCGGCTTCAAAGTTATAATGTGTTTTGAAAATAATAAGATACGGTAGCCTACAAAACTAATTTATTGTCATGCTGCAATGAGTTCACTTACATCATAACCAAGGATAATATTACAGTTACAACTTACAATATTTATGTGTATAAATTTCAACTTACGCATGAAAAGATATTCCACTTTTTTTCCTAAAAATTCTAGTGCAATTATATGCTGCGCAGGAGATTACCATTTTCATAAATAATAATTACATAAATAAATAACAATCTGCTATGGAAAACAAGCTATGTTTAACAACAATGTAAGTTAAACAACACAAACACACAACAAACTCAAAAATGTTTTCTATAATTTATACGATGCGTGACGTCACTGTTGTGACGTCAATATGGGTGGATTTGGCTGTAGATGTTGGCTTCATCGACTTTCAGTATGAATATACAATGGGCCGTGTCTATTCTATAACTGGTCTAAGATCTACACTACTAGCGATTCAGCGAATCGCTGCTCGGTGTTTGCCGAATGACGCATGTCTGGAGCCGGCTTTAGACACAGACAAGCGGCATGGGGATAATTTTACAATTATTATTTTTTTAATTTTATACGGACTATATGTAACCTTATATAAATTTGAGAGAGGAATAGCACAAGGTTACCTTATTCTTCCTCTCCCTATCATTTTGATGATGTACAGGGTGCGGCAGTCAATCCCGCATTTTTGAAATAGGTGTAAAAAATAAACGGACGTAGATAACAAAGTTATATTCATAAAATATTTTTCTACATTAAAAAGCATTTAAGAAACATTGAAAATAATCACTGTTTGAAAATAACATCAGCAAGATGGCGGCCTTCCCGAGTACGGCATTCGCGCAGGCGATTTGCGAAGCTGTTCATAACATCACGAAGCATAGGCTGAGGAATTCTCTCAATTTCTAGCCGGATTCTTGCCTTCAGTTCACCAACAGTATGAGGTCTTTCTTCGTATACTTTACTTTTTAGGTAACCCCACAAGAAAAAATCACACGCAGTCAGGTCTGGTGAACGGGGCGGCCACGGAACCTCGACTGGAGTCGAGGGATTTTAGTCGAGCCAGTGTGAGTTGAGCCTAACTCGACAACAATTGACAATCTGGCCGCTTCGATCACAGGGCGTTTGGTGAGGAACACAAGCTCTGTGAAATTCTTACCATTTTTACTCCTCCATATAAGTACAGGGTGCGGCAGTCAATCCCGCATATTTGAAATAGGTGTAAAAAATAAACGGACGTAGATATCAAAATTATATTCATAAAATATTTTCCTACATTAAAAAGCATTTAAGAAACATTGAAAATAATCACTGTTTGAAAATAACATCAGCAAGATGGCGGCCTTCCCGAGTACGGCATTAGCGCAGGCGATTTGCGAAGCTGTTCATAACATCACGAAGCATAGGCTGAGGAATTCTTAGGCTGAGAACTTTAGGTATTGGAGTGACCAGAACCCGCAACAATTACATCAAAAACCTCTCCATTCATCTAAGGTAACAGTTTGGTGCGCAATGTCCTCGTCGGGTATCATAGGCCCTCATTTTTTTGAAAACGAAAGAGAGCGATCTGTTACTGTGAATGCTGAGCGCTATTCAACAATGTTAAGGACATTCTTCATTCCTCAGCTTCGGCAACATGAAGTGAATGAAGAAACATTGTTTCAACAAGATGGAGCAACAAGTCACACAGCCCGCGTGAGCATGAATGTTCTTAACGGAGTTTTTCCAAACCGAGTGATTCCCCGCAATGGCCCGGTTCCGTGGCCGCCCCGTTCACCAAACCTGACTGCGTGTGATTTTTTCTTGTGGGGTTACCTAAAAAGTAAAGTATACGAAGAAAGACCTCATACTGTTGGTGAACTGAAGGCAAGAATCCGGCTAGAAATTGAGAGAATTCCTCAGCCTATGCTTCGTGATGTTATGAACAGCTTCGCAAATCGCCTGCGCGAATGCCGTACTCGGGAAGGCCGCCATCTTGCTGATGTTATTTTCAAACAGTGATTATTTTCAATGTTTCTTAAATGCTTTTTAATGTAGGAAAATATTTTATGAATATAATTTTGATATCTACGTCCGTTTATTTCTTACACCTATATCAAATATGCGGGATTGACTGCCGCACTCTGTACTTATTATATAGAGGAGTAAAAATGGTAAGAATTTCACAGAGCTTGTGTTCCTCACCAAACGCCCTGTGATCGAAGCGGCCAGATTGTCAATTGTTGTCGAGTTAGGCTCAACTCACACTGGCTCGACTAAAATCCCTCGACTCCAGACGAGTTGACTCTCGACCTTACGACTTTCTTGCTCATTGTCACTACTTCAGTTCCATGCTACTCCATTCTCTAACCTTACTTTATTAAAAATATAAGATCTAATTCGTCACTAATTTGCATGTAACACATTTTATAATATTTTATCTTATATAATTCTTGTTATTGTCTTATCTAAAAAGATAAAACATCACTTTCATGAAACATGACCTCACTTTCATTAAAAATGCACCGTACTACGCAACTCAAGTCGAGGCTCGACCAACGTGTCGAGTCGACGCTCGACTTAGGTTCAACGCACATTCACGCGACTCAGGTCGAGAAGAGACTCGACTCTAGTCGAGAGCATGTGTTTCCAAATGGTGACACTCAGACCAGTCGATTCTAGTCTCCGCGACTGTCACCATTTGAAAACACATGCTCTCGACTAGATTCGAGTCTCTTCTCGACCTGAGTCGCGTAAGCGTAAATGTGAGTTGAGTCTAACAAATAGGCTACCGAAAACACCAGATTTCAAAATTTTGTACAGTGATATCATAGAGAAACGATAGCATAATTAGATATCCCATGGTATAGGGCGTTTATGTCACAACTTTTACTGTTATCCCAAGCCGATAGTTCACATAGTTCTTTCCTATGCAGCTGTGTGACGCTGGTAGTCTCTCAAATTGTGCCGTTCATACTTTATCACTCCAATAAAACAGTGAAAATTGACAATAATCGACAGTAATCGGCTTGAGATAACGGTGAAAGTTGCGACATAAATTCCGTATACCATGGGATATCTACTTTTGCTATTGTTTCTCTATGGTGATATCAACCAGGAGGATCATTTTTCAACCTCAGATTGGCCATACATAATTGATGAATGTATATAATAGTATATTTCGCACCTAGGGCCGAAAATGAGACTTTTCCGGCTCGAAATCGGTTTTCAAGTCCGAGGCCGTAGGCCGAGGACTAGAAAAGATTGAGAGCCGGAAAAACATTTTTGCCCGTGGTGAGAACGTTATTTTTCGCCACACAGAAAAATAAACAATATAAATATGAGAATAATTGTTTATTAGGCACTTCCGAAAGCAAAACAGGAAGGTCATAGCTCTAGCAAATCTGAGGTAATCTGAATATCAGGAAATTGTCCAAGTATTTTATTTTTATTCTGATTTGTCTAAATAACCTAAAAGATTATGTTCAATTAGGTAACAGGTTGAGTTTATACTTTTTATTCTTCCAAATGACAATAAGATGATATTATTATAAAAAATGTTTTGATTCTTGAATAATAAACACAAATAATGAAAAGTTTTTTGATCAGCTTTTTTAGCACACTTGAAATTTGGCCAAACTGAATGTCAACGTCAACAATGCTTGTTTAGTTTAGGTTAGAAGTTCTATCCTACTCTGAAAATCGAATTTGAATAGTTTATAATATATATCTTATCTGTATTTTATTCATCCAAATAAAATGATAGTATCTTATTGCAGAATACTTATTCAATTCTAGAAGCATAAACTGATTCCGTTTCATAAACCATTTTGTAAACACGTTCACATCAAATCAGAATCAGCTGACTTCAAGGTTATTTTACAGCCTAAGGGCCGTAAAACTTTTACCGGCCTGGTCAGAAAACAATCATTTTCGGCCTCCATATGACGCACGAAAACCAGCTCATTACATCCAAGTGGGGCGAAAAATAATAATTTTTCCACTGAAATTTACTTACACTCATGATTATCCTCCAACATAATTGCCGTGAAGATTGAGGCATTTGTTATACCAGTGGACCAGCTCACCAAAACCCTCTTCATAAAATGCTGTCGCCAAAAGAGTTCAAGTGGGCTATAATGTTGTTTTGGAGCTCCTCGTTAATTTGGAAGTTATTCATAGACACACTGTTGCTTTCAGTTGAAATCAGAAAGATTAAATCAATTTGTTACTAGTAGTTCTGTGAACAGTAGACCTCGCGCTCAGTAAGTTACATTGACCTGTTGTTATGTTTTCTCAAAAATTAATAATTTATCAATTTAAAATGTCTGGAAAAAATCCTAAATAAATATAGAGCTTTCTGTCCTATCGTACCGTTACGTGTCGTCCCGGAATGTGAGTGTGAGCGCTGTTATCAGGTCTGCTGCAACTGTCTACAACGTTGATGGAAACATACAATTTTCAAGATGTTCGATGTTTTTGAACGGGTAGTATTATAGTCAACTGTCTACTAACGTTGATGGAAAGATAAATTTTCAAGATGTTCGATGTTTTTGAACGGGTAGTATTATAGTACACTAGACAGCTGATTTATGATGATTACTTCTATAGTCTGATTTTTACGGTAATATTGGCGTATGAAGGAGGCTCCTTTTTCCTTTTATATTATCCTTGAAATGCAAAATTTCCAAAAACCTTGTATATTATACGTCGACGCACAATTTAAAAAGGAACATACCTGTCAAATTTCATGAAAATCTATTACCGCGTTTCGCCGTAAATGCGCAACATAAAAACATTTAAACATTAAGAGAAATGCCAAACCGTCGACTTGAATCTTAGACCTCACTTCGCTCGGTCAACCAAACTTGAAGAAATTCCAGTGTTATTTAATGTCCCTTCAAAATATATTTGAATAAAATTCTGAATTTTCTTCTTTTCAGAATCCCTCTGACAAACGTATCTATATCATCAAGACTGTCGTTCCTCACTCCGCTTCAAATCCACGTTACAAATATTACAATTCCACTGAAATGAGCTACGAGATAGATGATCTGAAACCAAGTACACAGTATGAGTTTACAGTGAAAGTTGTGAAGGTAAGTTACGTATTTTATTTCAAAACATCTGAATTAATCATAATAATTATGATTACAATATTATTGTTATTATAACTATAACATCTATGTTTTCAGTCAATGGAATGTGTCAATAGAATATGAAATTTGATTCACAAGGTGCGTACAGACTTATGCGCCTGGAACAAGCTCATTTCACATTATATCTGAAATGAAATGAGATGAAAAAGATTTTATTCATCTAAAAAACAGTACAATAACAGGAAAATCTGTTTCTTATCATCGGAACATAGAAATGTGAAGTAATAATGATGTAACAAATAATGATAAGGCTCTTTTATAAGAATGAATAAAACAAAAAACGCCCCGAGGCCTAGCCTGTGTGGGGTGGTATACATAAATCTTAAAACTAGAGCTAAGAACTACGTAGATGGGTAATTTGATGCGACCGACTGGTCTCTAAATATTACAAATATACTGCTAGAATGACATAAATTAGAAGAAACAAAGTGGACTTCACATAAATAAGCTATTATAATAGGATATACAATTCTTAAAATACACTGACTACCAAATCTATCATATGAAATTAACCTCTAACTCTATAAGGGGTATGATGATGAATGATGAAATCATTTCACATAGAGCAATTCCACGGGAAAAACATAAAGATACAAATGCAAAGTATACGCACAATAATTCAGTGTAAAAACACATATGCAGATAGCATGTATAAATATCAAATCAAATCAAATTTATTTGCCATAATATCGAAAATACAAATCAAAATAGACAATACAAAGTTTTACATATTAATATAAACAATTTCTATAAGTACATAAAAATAAACGTTGATAATAAAACTTATTATATAGGCGCTGCCTGCAAAACCTCTAAGGTTTGTGTGCTGGCAGCGAGTATCAATAACAAAATACAACACTAACAAACTTATTGAAGTGAAAAAGAAAAAAGAAATGAACCTGGACCTAATTATTTAAAAAAAGTTGTTAAAAGTACTTCATATGTGTATAAAATGAGCTATGTTTATTGATTTGATCCAGTCTGCTATTTTTTTATATTAGTTTTTGTTGTCTTACTTGTAATTAGGTTCGATGGTATTAAATTGATCAACCTATTGCTTATATATGTGAATTGTCTCCGGCATACAGTAAGGTTAGATCTGTTAATTTGGAAATTGGATTGCATTCGAAAATTATAAGTTCTGATTTGTGGTGTGAATAGGTTTCTGTTTTTAATTATATAAAGTATAATATTTTTCACATAAAGTTGTTTAACTATTAAGACTGGGAATTCTGTAAAAATAAGATGTGTGGGGTATCGTCTGGGTCGACCAAGGGCAGCTTTTATTATATGTCTCTGAATCAAGGAAATTTTGTTGAAATGTTTGTCCAATGCTCCACCCCAAACCCTAATCCCATACTGAAATACAGACTGAGCATAAGCGAAATATATTAATCTCAAAATAGATAAGTTTCCCAGACCGTTCAATCTGTAAAACTTGTGGATAATATGTTTCAATTTTTGACAAGTCTTATTTATGTGCGTATTCCATTTTAGTTGAGAATCTAATATCACACCTAAGTACTTGGTCTCTCTCACTCTCTCTAATGATTGACATGCACAGTCTCCACCTCCCTCCTGTAAGCCTTCACTATGGTTATAATGATAGGCGCAGCAGTCTGAGTGAATTTTTATTCCGTTACGAAATATGTCTGCAGGTATGGACCTTTCAGATGGTGAGAAAATCATGAAAACACTTTTTCTTATATTTAAAGTTAGAGTGTGGTGATCTAGCCACATCTTAACTTGGGCCAGACCAGATTCTGCCAAACTCCTGACCTCTCGCCAGTTAGATGCTGTAAATATTAGGGCTGTATCATCAGCAAAGGAGATTGCATGACAACTATTCATTTGGATCCTCAAAAGATCATTAATATAGATCAAAAATAAAATCGGCGAGATTACTGTCCCCTGTGGAAGGCCATATTCTGACAGTGTAACTTTACTAGAACCAAGAGTCTGGATTCTTTTACTCAAATAGCTTTTAAATAGCTTCAACACTGGTCCACGGAAACCTATTCTCTCTAATTTGTTCAGAAGGGTATTGTGTGGAATGGTATCATAGGCCTTAGCCAAGTCCAGATACACTGACAATGTTTTTTTATTACTCTGGAAATTATCGGTCACTATTCTAACCAGTTCAGTCATAGCGTCTTCAGTGGATTTACCCTCCTGGAAACCGTACTGATTACCAGCTATAAATTGATATTTTTCTAGATATTTTATAATTCGTACTTTAATTATTTTCTCGAATATTTTAGATAGGTTACTAATAAGACTTATGGGACGGTAGTTCTCAGGAGCTTTTTGGCACCTGATTTATACAGAGGGATTATTTTTGCAATTTTGAAATGAGATGGAAAATGGCCTAATTCAAAACATTTGTTGAATATTATCGACAAGGGCTTCGTTATGTATTCTGATATATATTTTTTAAGCATATATTTCCTAGTCCATCCACCCCAGGAGAAGAATTAGTTTTTAAATCTTTAATAGTAAGCAATACCTCATCAGAGCTCGTTGGGTACATAAAAAATGAATTTGGAGTGTTAGTCGCATCACAATGTGAATTCTGTGAATGTACCAACTGCAATGTATCCCCAGTATCAATCCTCTCCGCATAAGTTCTTCCTACCTCAGAGAAGTATTTATTCAGCGTTTCCGGGTCGATGTCAGGTGGTTTATACACACGTTTTCTGTCTAAAATTTCCTCAATACATTCCCATGTCTTCTTACTATTACCTTTGGAAAGCGATATTTTATTTCTATAATAATCGAATTTAGTTTGTTTTATAAGGTTATTTAATGTATTTCTGTATGTTTTGTATTTATTCCGCAGTTGTTGATTGAACGGTTGACTATTTATTTTTTATGCATTTTGTCTCTTTCCCTAATAGATCTAATAAGTCCTGAGTGATCCAGTTTTTTAGAGGTCTATTCCTGTTTTTAATTTTTATTTGATCAGTGGAAGATTTTATGTAGCTAACTAGTTTACTGTAAAAATTATCAACTTTATCGTCTAAATTCACATTGATTTCATTGAAGCAAGTTTCAGTTTCCCAGCTTTCCCCCTTCAACTTATCAATCAATTTCATGTAGTTAATTTTCTCAGTAAAGATCTCTCCACTCTTCTCTAAAACTGTGATTGGATTTCCCAAATGAAAAGTTGTACAAAAATGGTCCGTTATGCAGTTTTTTGTATAGAGCTCAGTACATAACTCTCTCCAAAATGAACATTTTTCCAGAATATATGATCTATACATGTTTTTGTGTGACCTGAAATACGAGTAGGCTTATTTATCAGGGATTGCAGACCATGCATTTGCAGAAGACTGCTATATTCAGTTGATAAATTACTGTTACTTAAAATATCAATGTTTAAGTCTCCAATAAGAAGAACATTTTCGTTTTTATGAATATTAGACATATTCTCATCTAAGTCATTTAGAAAAGTTTCTATGTTTGAGGATGGAGATCTGTACACTGCCAATAATGTGTTAGGGTGAATAAAAGCTACTAATCTAATCGCAATAATATCTGCAGCCGAATTTTCAAAGTTAAGATAATGAACATCAAACGATTCTTTCACAAAAATACATAATCCATTACTATTATTCAGTTGCCCTGGCTTATCAATAACTGTATAGCCATCTATGCTATAATCAAAATTCTTATCTTTTGTCATCCAAGTTTCCGTTAGAATTATTATATCGTACTTTATTGTACAATTTTGCAAAATATAAACAAACTCATCAAATTCCTATTGATACTTCTAATATTCATATGTATAATATTTAAAAAATCAACAGTATCTGTTATTTCACCATCTATACTAGAACGAAAATCAAAACTAATAATATCATCATTCTCTATCGTATCAAAACATTCCAAATTTATTACTTCATCGAAACTATATTGAGTATTCATTATTAAATTGAATGGAATTTAAAAAAATTATGTCCTGTAATGGTTGTTATATTCATGCTTAACACTAATATAGATTTATGTATAATGACATTGAAGTACAGCAGGTTGAGTTATATCAGGGATATGAAAAAAGTATTAGTATTCTCTAATTTTTGGATAAGTTTGGGAGGAAATTGAAAGGTATAAGGTGCAATGTTAAGTGAATATTGTGATGTTTTTTTTTATAATATTGCTGTTCCATAGCATAAATGAGACAAAATAAGTTTGGGAAAATGTCCAAAACTTTTCAATGTAGAGGATTCAAAAACTTTCCATTTCAAAGAATCTGACATTAAAAAATGAAGAAATTATGATACGATTTTTGTTTTGATTTAATTTGTCAAAACCTTTCTGAAAAAATGAATATTCAACCCGGCCGGGTTGGTCTAGTTAGTGGTCAGGAGCGTTAAGTTTATTAAACTTCAGTCTGCTTGCACCGCCTGGTCATGGGTTCGAATCCCGCCGATGGCATGGATGTTTGATCATCTCATCACCCACGCACAAGTAAAAATGCTTATGTGAATACCCCATCCGAAATAAAAAAATTGCATAAGGTACTTCTTCACTTCTTTAAGAAAAGTGTGTTTATTATCCAATGATTTTAGCGTAATAGGGAGTAAATTATAAAATACAGTATCAGTATTTGTACAGAAACAGTAAGATACAGATATAATAAGCATCATCTGATTACAAGTGGAATGCGAGTATTTGTGGTACGTAAGTCTGTACGCACTTCTACAGTAAGCAAATTGTATAATTCACAGAAACGACTTTTCACAGTGTTACATTTGCCGGTTTTTGACTTTCATTGCTCAGAAAAATAAGAGATAACATGTGGTATTGTGATCACCTTGGATCTTTTCTTGACCTGTACTATTTTCAGTCTAAAGGTGCATTTTCGTTTGTGCATAAACTTCCGCAGTCGACAACGACAAGCATTGTTGACATTCATATTGTCCAAATTTCAAGTGTGCTGAAACAGCTGATCAAATAAATTTTCATTATTTGTCTTTATTATTAAAGAATTGAACATTTCTAATAATATCAACATATTGCCATTCAAAAGAGTATAAGCTCTACATGGCCCATTAAAACATAATTAAACATAATCTTTTAGGTTAGGTAGACAAATTGAAATCTACCCAATCTGAGATTGTCTCCCTGTCGTGGTCGACGACGGCATTTACGCACAAACGAAAACCCAGCTTAACTGAACGAATCAAATCAAATCAAATTTTTTATTCTCACAATTTACAAATAATACAGTACAGTTACAGTACATTTATACAGTATAACCCTTACTTTATGAGAGACTCACATGTAGGCTTAAGCCTGTGTTTGTGAGGGCCTGGCGTAATTCGCTGAATTTAAAATCGATAAACTAAATTATGAAAATTGATATTTATTAAACTAAATTGAGAAAAATACAGATTGAAAAAAAGATATGAGTAAATGTTGATATTATAGGCAGAAAAACAAATAATTGACTGCAGAAACAGCCAGTTATAATTAATGACTAAAAGTTAGTAAAACTAAAAGGTAGATACACTATAGCAATGCAATTAAATACCAAATTATAAAGAATTTTCCAAACTTAGAATGAAAGATGGTGATGACGATGGACAATCCAATCAAAAACATGTAATACTATAACAGTAAACTACACTGGCTACAAAAAAAATAATAATAATAATAAGCACTGTGGGACTTGGATTTCGAAGGACCACAGACAAGATCACCAAGTTCCACACTCCCTACCTATATACAGAGAGCAGCACGCGTTCAGACTCCTCTTGGTCACTTATAATTAACCACTTCTCAACAAGTCGCTTATACTGGCCTGATCTGTAATTTTGAAAAGTTTTAAGATAGTCAGGTATGTTTCTAAGTATTATGTGTGACAGGTACTGAATATTAGTTGTTGAATATGTTTTATTTAATCTTGGAGTCTGTATATTGTTTATATGTTATGCTCTGGTGGGGTATCTATGATCTATTGTATTTTTAAAAATTTGGTTATGGTGAGAGTGCATGTAAATTAAGGCAGATCTCACAAATAGCTGCATTACATTGAACACTTTAAAGTCCTCATATAATTCTTAAGTGGAACATCTGGGACCTCTCTGCAATGCGATCCTCAAGATAGAATTTTGAGAAACTTTTAAAGGCTCAAGAACAGTTTTATAGCATCCCCCCACGCAATTATTACAAGCAGTGAGAGAAGAAGAATTCTGTGAATGATTAACATAAAATGAGTTTGATTTCCATAAGCTGCTATTTTTTTATATCTATATTTGTACAGTAACAGTAAGATACAGATATAACAAGTATAGCTTCATCTGATGGAAAGTGAAATGCGCGTGTTCATGGCACATAAGTCTGTACGCACCTCATGAAGATCATTGAACAAGAATATTTTATTTCAGTATTTTCAAGCATTCACGCAGTGAATAGTTGAAGTAAAACATGTGAATAATTTATTGAACATCAAGTATTCAATCTATTTGAAGACGCTTCATGTTTTATATGTTTCGTTCAAATAATCTCTTTATATTTACCACTTATCTATCTTTGCGTTTAATTACAAGACAAATTGGACAACAGGGTCAATTATCAATAATCATATCACAAGATCCAGATTTTCTTTGAGAATTGAACCACACAGAACGACCTTTTACAAATCTAGCTCACAGCTCACAGCATATGGCTAAGAAAGTATTTAATTCGTTGCCGAACCTCTTGAAAGAGGCTCAAACACTAAGGGCCGGTTTCCGAGCTCGGGATCTATAAGTTCTGGACTTACAGAGTCCAGGACTCAAATAAGCTCTCGGGTCTAAATTGACTTTCTGAGTCACGATTTTATCTTCTAAACTCCGCAGTCTATCAAGCTCTCGACTTATTTGAGTCCAGGACTTTAACGCAATAGATATGAGGGAAATTCACAATATTTTGCTGTTGTATTGTTGGCATTATAGCAAAATGGAAACAGCTGATTGCAGCGGGACAATTTAAATGAACATGCTCTCCAAACTATTTTGTAAAAATACGTTTCGATTTCTTTGTAGGCCTATTCAAAGCAAAACCTTTGAAAGGTGAATGAATAAACATTTCATTTTACGTTACCGATATGCTGTTATTGATCATTGATCCTAACCAGTGATTTTGGAATAAAATTTTCATTACCGTAGGCTATTGAGTTTGAAAACGTATTTGTTTTGAAAAAACTGGAGTAATAGTTTATTATTGTTATTATTATTAATATGTTGAATATGACATTGATTAATAACATTCATATTGGAATATAAATTCCAAGGCAATCCTTGTATTATTTTGCTTGATAATTTTTAGGTTATGTCATAAAATGAGGTTAGTTTTTTACGCATAATTCTGATACAATTATATTCCAAAATGAACTTGCAAACTATAAATTATGAATTTAGATTGACTAATCCAATTAAATTAGGTATTCCATGACATCTATTTGGCTTTTTATCTACTCCAAAACAATAACTGAATTGTGTTTGCTCAGTTAAGTCTAGAACTTGAATTTAAACCCTACCCCAGTCGAGGGTTTAAAATCACGCTGTTCTAAGTCCTGGACTTGAAGATTTTTTATAAATCCTTGACTCGGAAAGAGACGAGAAACTAATTCAAGTCCTGGAATTATAAGCCCTTCACTCAGAAAGCGAAATTATAAACTCCAGGGTCTAACGTGATTCTTAAACTCCAGAGTCTATTTAAGTACTGAACTACGTTAATGCTCTGACTCGGAAAGCCAATTTTCTGACTCCAGAGTTTAAAGTCAGTTAAAGTCTAGAACTTAGGTAAATCTCGAGCTCGGAAACCGGCCCTAACAATTTTTAGGGGAAGACTGAAAAGCTGGTTAATAGCCCAGTGTCCCTATAGTTGGCAATCTCTAATAAACTGATTGGAGAATAATAAAATATAACTGAAAAAATGTATTAAGACTCTCTCGTGTTACTTTCGAGTAGCCTATAATGTTCATGTTTCCAGATTTTATTGATGACTGTTTCTATGTAGGATTGAGCTGTAACATTATTATTTACTAGTTCTTAAATTATATTTTCCTACAGTTACCTTGAAAAGTGACCATTCTTAAATTATATTTTCCTACAGTTACCTTGAAAAGTGACCATTCCTGCACTGATTACAGAATGCAAAGAATCACTTTTCCGCTCTAGTGCGCAAAGTATTACTTTGCGTACTCTTAATACTTTGAGTATTATCTTGCAGCCATCCTAATCAGCTGTTGACATTGTTGGCGTGTATTTTGAATGCGAATTTGTTTCATCTATATTTTTTCTGATTTTCAATTAAATAGAAATGAGAACTCATTAAATTATACATTTTTAATATTAATTATTCATTATTTCAAATAATATTTTTTTCATTCATAAATTGATTGGTTGAAAAATTATTTAGAAATAAAAGATTTACTCAAAATTATTCAAATTTTCAAGTTAATTGAATTAATTTAATTTTTAATTTGAATAAATTATCGATTATTAATTTTCAATTGGATTATCAAGTTTAAAATAAATTAAAGTTGTTATTAATAACAAAATTAAACAGACAAACATTTGATGGATTTCAGCCTTCATTTAACCCTTAATCAACCACTTTTCATATTCAATGGTAACTGTAGGAAAAATTTAATGTGAAATACGTGCGCAAAGTTCCTCTGCTGCACTCAAGAAACCATTCCGCCTTCGCCTACGGCTCGTGCGTAAACGTTTCTTTCGTTGCAGCAAACTGTCACTTTGCGCACTAGTTGTACAAATAAGTATTTCACTATTTTAAAAATTATTTATCAAGTTCAACTTTGTATATGAATGTTATATTTTTTTAATGTGCAATATCCTACTATCAATGCTTACTGTTGTTTAGCCTGTGACAAATAATAAATTGAATTGAAGTGAATCATGTTGTTATGCTATCCATTTTTGTAGGGAAGGAATGAAAGTCCTTGGAGCATGGTTGTTCAGAACACGACGTTTGAGGCCGTGCCCACGACTCCGCCACGTGATCTGACCGTTGTGCCTGTCCCAGACAATCCTACCATGGTTAATTTGAATTGGCAACCACCGAAAACTCCCAACGGACAAATTAAAGGTTTCTAAACTTATCCTCATAGCTATAGCTTCAAATTTCGGTTCAGTTTACTTGCTAATCCATCTGAATATGTATGTTTATATTAACTACACTACATTTAATCTACACTAAGACTCAACTCACACTACCTCGACTCCAATCGAGGATACTCCAGTCCCTCGACATTACAACTTTTTTGCTTATTGTTACTACTTTAGTTCCATGCTACCCCATTTCTAACCTTAATTTATTAAAAATATAAGATCCAATTCGTCACTACTTCGCAAGTAACAATTTTTATAATAATTATTGTGAATAATATTGTATTATATTATAATATAATATTAATTATATTGTCTTATCTAATTCTTATTATTGTCTTATCTAAAATGATAAAACATCACTTTTATAAAACATAACCTCACTTCTATTATAAAAATGCATGGTACTAAGCAACTCAAGTCGAGCCTCGACCAACATCACAGAATAGATACAGAATGGAAACTTGTAATCAAACGCCTATCTAACCAATGCTTTTTACATGACCCCAATACAAAACACGTCACGTGACCTTGGGAAGTTCCAATCCTGGTCTTCTGATTGGCTCGTGGCAGTGAACGAGATCAATTGATCCGGATCATTAAAGTGATCCGAACCTACCATCAATACTATTACAATGCGGCGCTTCCTAACAAGATGGCGGATTTTAGCGTCAGGGTATAGCCAAGTTTCTGTACTGTATGTATACTGTGCCAACATGTCGAGTCGACGCTTGACTCAGTCTCACAGTCGTCGGAGACTAGAATCGACTGGTCTGAGTGTCGCCATTTGAATATTTATGCTGTTTCGAGAAGAGACTAGAGTCGCAGTCTCTTCTTGACTTGAGTCGCGTAAGTGTGAGTTGAACCTAAAAGATTAGAGAGAAGGTAGGTAACGTTTTGTTCAGGGAACGAGAAGCTTTTTCCCCCATGAAGGGAAAACTATTCAACATGTCGTAGGGTATGACTCATTCAATGCGGTATACTGCGACGAAATAACAATTATATGTAATATTTCTTATATATTTGGTATTGAAACATCTAAATTTGAAAATCTGTTTGTGAAAATTATTTTATACGGAACATTTTGTTAAGTGAAGGACTAGACGACTTGATAACATATTTCGTACTATGTGTAACCTTATCTAAATTAGGGAGAGGAATAGCACAATGTCACCTTATTTTATCTCTTCCTATCATAAATAGAAAGCTCCATATCAGGTCTATTCTTTTGTACGCATTTAAAAACAATATTACTTCCACCAACATCATAAATCATGAATATGCTACAAGAAGTGCCCTACGGCTACAGTCAGGACTGCCCAGGAATCTTCGCTCAGTGTGTGTCCTACCTAATACATATCATTCTGAGGAATTGCCTTACAGGAATAAATAACCCTTTAGGTTATTCTGTATCACAATATAAAAGAACCCTGGCTGATTGGCTATCTGGTCTAAGCCAGGGGGATTGCGGGCGTCTGCTTCGATCTGTTTATGTTTGACGTATCCTTGTGTGAATTGGATGGCTTTATGCATGAGGGAGCATTTTAATTAAAATCAAAAAAATTAATAAATAAAAATAATAGCCTAATAAAAAAAACAAGAAAAAAAATATTTAAAGAAAATAATAATAAAAAATTGAAAAAAAACCCGCACATTCTATCGAGGCTTAGTAGTTCATAATCATAAACTTTCTCAGTTGCATCATCTGTCGCTGGGTTCCTTTATGCATGAGGCTGTTCAGTTGGACCTGCACATAGATTATAATAATTATAGTTTCCTTAAAAAAAAATTCTTAAACCTTAGTGACTCCTTTAGCAGCTATCGTAGTGACTCCTGTAGTTCTCCTTCTCTTCTGTTATCCTCATCCTCGCGCGCGCGCGCGCGTGTGTGTGTGTGTTCGTGGTGTGTATGTGTGTGTGTGTGTGTGTGTGTGAGAGTTATTGAATTTTAATTTACTAATTTTTTTTAAAGATAAAATTATATAATATGTGTATGGTTCTTATAATCATTGGTACTGAGTTATTATTATCATTATTATTATTATAATCAATAGATTCAACTACTGATTTATAACAAGCTGTTTTTTATTAGGTAAGATTCGATGTATTCTCTTCTTTTTTATTTTTGCTATAGTAACGTTTATATTATTGTATTACTTTATGATTGGCTACCTACTGTAACATCGACCCAAATACAGACCCTAGAGGTCCATATGGGCGATTTGAAGTGATTGTAATACTTGTTTTGTTTTTTTTTTTGAATAAATAATTTGAAATATTAATGATGTACTTATTACTTTTATTTCTATGTGGTACTTTTACTCTTATTGTAAGAGTAAAGAATAATATGTATCTGGGGAGTCCATCAGTTCGTCAAGTACCTATTTTGACCATTCCTTTTGAAATACTGAAAAAATATGGGTGGTTGAGCTACTCAGTGCGTCAACCTTTCACGATATCAAGTTTTCATGTAATAAAATGTAAATTGTGTTCGATTTGGACATCACCTTAACATAAATATTTAAAATCTGAAAGAAAATTGAGGAATTGAAGGAGTTTGGGCATTATAAATGAATATATTTTGTAGCACTGCTACTTATTATACACTGTTTAATTATTTATTTTCAAAGGAAAAACTAGGCTAAGCCTGTACTATTTCTCTCCAAAAATTTTGATAAAATGTTAATGTTGTCCAAAAGATAAGGTTATATAGTCACACACTGCTTCGTCGCTTGATTTTCGGTCTAGAATTGATGATTTAAAATTTTGAATTTTGAAGGTTGATTTTATACTCTAAATGAATCACAATAAATTAAAAACTTTAGAAATATTGCACTTAGAAAAAATTTGAATACAAAATTAAAAACCTACTCACTATTTGTTATTGAATTATTATTAATTATTATTATTAATTATTAATTATAAAACTTGGATCATCCATTTGGGCCAGTTACACGTACGTCGGTTAACGTTTAATCACGATTAAATTCAATACTTTAATATTAAACTGATCTTATAAAATGTATAAGATTAAACTGATTTAACTCTAATTTATGATTACGCAGTCATTGAGATGTTAAATTTAGTGTACATAGAATCATGTAATTCTGTTCTTGATCTCACAATAAAGTGAATGTAATTTTTTCAGGGTATATCGTGTCCTATACAACCGACTTATCCAATCGAGATACTGACTGGGTTGTTGAAAATATAGCTGGAGATAAAATGACTGCCACCGTAAAAGGCCTAACGCATAGTACAACGTATTATTTCAAAATCCAGGCGAAAAACAGTAAGGGGTACAGTCCCACTTCACAAACGACTAACTTTACAACAGGACCAGGTGAGTAAAATAAAAATCGATCTTCCATAACTCTGAAAGAATCCTTCAAATTATTGAAAACATAACCTGAAAAGTCAAAATTTAAAAATCTGGCATTTTTCCTGCTTACAATAGAATAATTTCTTTAAAGTATTGACGATATTGTTCGTGAAATAATAAATTATAATTTGTGACTGAGAGTATTCCGTGTGAGTAACGTTTTGAATTATTGCTCTGCTGTAAGTGAAAAAAATGAGTACATTATTCTCCAAGAATATGATGAATATGAACTTTTCAAGTACTGTACTTTACTTCTCTTGTATGTTTCAAAATGATGTTGAATACTCGGAAAAATTATAAAAATTGGTTTCATCTATGTAAATATCTAAAGCTTTTCTAGTGAGTGAATTAAGATTCTAGTTTTTATTTTTAATTTTCCAGGCAGTGACACAAGACATTTCCATGAAGTTGGATTGAATGTTAAAGGTTTGTATTATTCATTTTTTTTCAAATAAGCTCCCATAATCAGTTCCCATCAATACTGTAGTTTTTCATTATAAGAGAATAAGATGCTTGTAAAACCAATTTGAAAAGGTTTTTGAGTTTACTGTACAACTCGATTATTTTGGAGTTGCATCTTATACAACTCCTTGTTCTTGTAATGTATAGAAATTTGAATTTTGAAATGAATGATACTGTATTTTCAAGTATTATTACCTGTATTATTGAAGATCCATTTTATTTAATTATTCAACTGTATTTTCAAGTATTATTACATGTATTATTGAAGATCAATTTAATTTAATTATTCCACTGAATTGAGAATGATGTGATCTGAATTAGTACTACTGATGTACAATCCGGGTAGAAGTATTTATACTCATAGGTATTTGTTAATAAGTGAATTGTTGACATACTTTTGTAAAGATACAAGGGCCATTTTTTCAACCGATTGGCCATAAATAGTTATTTGTGCAACTAGTGCGCAAAGTGACAGTTTGCTGCACCGAAAGAAACGTTTACGCCCGAGCCGTAGGCGAGGGCGGAATGGTTTCTTGAGTGCAGCAGAGGAACTTTGCGCACGTATTTCACATTAAGTTTTTCCTACAGTTACCATTGAATATGAAAAGTGGGTAATTATGGGTAAAAATTGCCTGAAATCCATCAAATGTTTTTTTCTGTGTAATTTTATTATTGATAAAAACCTTAATCCTAAAATCCTAAAGTCCTCGTTGTCCTTGGTTATAATATCTAATTAATAATGTGCTCGTTGTGCTTGGTTGCACCTCTGCTCACTATAGCAGCCACAGCAGTCACTGTTACCAACTTCATTTTGATTTTGCTGCACTGTTGCTCCATATAACCTACTAAGTATTTTGCGTTGCCATGTTGCAAATCTGGAGTGCAGAAGAATTTTTCCCGCACTAGAGCGGAAAAGTGATTCTTTGCGTTCTGTAATCAGTGCAGCAATGGCCACTTTTCAAGGTAACTGTAGGAAAAGATTATTCTTTTCACTAAAAGCTACACCTATGATTATTCTTCAACATAATTGCCGTGAAGGTTGAGGCATTTGTTATACCAGTGGACCAGCCTACCAAAACCCTTCATAAAATAATGCTGCCGCCAAATGAGTTCAAGTGGGCTATGACGTTGTTTTGGAGCTCCTCGTTAGTTTGGGAGCTCTGCTCTTAGGGCCGTTTGCACAGTGTGAGTTTAAGCTAAAGCTTAAACGAAATCTGGATTTTTTTTGTTTAAACTAAAATTCCGTTTGCGTAATATCAGTTTAAACTCTGTATTGAGTTCAAACTCTGGGAAAGTTTGAACCTCCAAAACAGGAGGCTTAAACCAAATAATTTGGATTAACTCGACATCTGTAAGATTTGATGGGAAAACAGCTAATAGTAAATCATTTTTCGACGGTTGTTTTTAATGCTTCTGTAGACGATAATAATTATTTGGGTTATAATGAATCATTATTTGAATGTAAAAATAATTATAATGGGGGAATTGATAGAAGTTTTTAATGCGATTGATAAAGATGACTGCGAAGAAATTTTGGAACTGAGAAAAATTGGGCGAAAAACGAATCATTTAAATTTCTGGGATGATACCGAATTTTTTTAACGGTTTTGCTTGAGTAAAGCAAGTGCCAACTTAGTATTTGATTAAATAAACCACTTGATAGAAAATAAGACAATTCTAAACAGTGGTCTTTGATTAGAAAACATGTTTTTAATAAAACATAACTGAGATATTTTGCTTTTGGGAGATTTCTAATAAACGAGGAAGACCGTAGTAGATTTAAGTAGATTTTCATAACCAAATAAGGTTTTTATCTTACATTCTAGAATATATTTTTTGATGCCAACTAAATATAAGTTTGTTTCTGATAGTAATATAGCATTTAATCATTTTTTGAAGAATTTCTTGATCGCTTTTCACTTTTATTACTGTACAGATTACAGCTCTGTGGATTTTGAACGAGGAAATAGTAGCTACATAACCTCAATTTACTGATGTTTTGTAAACAAATAACAAATTTCCTGTAAAAATCAGCCTTCCTATTATAAACGATGACTTTTGTATTAGAAACGATGACATTCTATTACCAACTTAACGCTAAACTGGTCTAACTTAAACTGAATTAGTAAATGCACTGAGAAAACCGATTCAAGTTTAAACTTTCAGATTAACTTAAACTGGATTAACTTAATCGAGTTTAGCAATCTATACTGTGCAAACGGCCCTTAGTCGTGTCTTGAGTTTGGCGAAAGGTTTGAGTCACTGGTGATCGAAATCCACAATTTGATTTGCTGGAGAAGCCGTTTGGTTGCATCAGCACTGTGAGGTCGAGTTTTCATGCATTACGACGATTCCGGAACTCATTTCAACTGACATCTTTAATTTTCCGGTACCACTCACGCAAAACATCATCACTAATAACGTTGGCTAAACGAAACGAGACGAGGCCGCGTTACCTGTACACTGGGCTATTGCTCCAAAAAGGTTCATCCTCCAACTCTCGACTAGATACTTCATTGTTCTCTGATTCCGCTTCATTTCCTTCATTAGTGTGCTGTCTTGAAGGCAATTTTAGCTGGTAGCACCAACTTATCTATTACTTTGCACCTTACATCTGTTGCATTTTCTACAATTATTGAATCTAAGTCAGTGTTCCAGTACTTGTAATTGTATTATTCTCATTCATATGATGAAACTCAACTTTCTCAAAAGCTGTACCTATACAGACCAACTTGAGTTACATACAATTCAATACTTATTGAACGATATGAAAAGGATTGGCGTCCTTTTGAATTATATTATATTGAACACAACTTGGCAAACATATGATGTGTTTGTCAAGCTCCATTCAATCTCGTAGAATTTATAAGGACGGCAAACAAATGTGCGTCCAAAAATCGATGTGGGCTTTACCATAGAGAAATAATAGCGTAAGTAGATATCCCATTGAATTGGACGTTTATGTCGAAACTTTTACTGTTATCTCAAGCCGATAGTCCACGTAATTCTTTCCCGTGAAGCTGTGTGACGCTCGTAGTCTCATACTGTGCCGTTCATACACTCTCATCCCAACAAAACAGTAAAAATCGACAGTAATCGGCTTGAGATAACAGTAAAAGTTGCAACATAAACGCCCTATACCATGGGATATCTACTTACGCTATAGTTTCTCTATGATAAAGCCCACATCGATTTGACTAAATGTGTACTTGTCATCGATAGTAATGTGTGTGTTTATCCAATCACTGTATGCTACCACTGGTTTACAGCTGAGATTGCCTTCAAGTAACCACACTGGTCCACCAGTATATTCCTCGGAGTGGAAACCACGAAAATGTCGAAATTCAATAACAATAGGCGACCACTGAAGGGTAACCAGAACTTCTACCTGTCCATCCATTGTTTTCGGCGGCCCCGTTTCGTTTCTTTAACCCCTCAAATCTTAGATTTATTTTAAACTAATGCCTTTTGCTTTTAAAAACGAATAACGCAAGTAGTACGTGACGGGAGACTAAATTGAGGCGGCCATGTTTGTGGATCCATTACTGGACAACAATTGACGATCTGGCCGCACCGATCACAGGGCGTTTGGTGGGGATAACAAGCCGTTCAGCTCTGTGAAAATCATCCCCCTACCGCTTGTCTGTTGAAAAAATGACTACCCTTGTCTTGTTGATGATAATATAGTATATTTCGCACCTAGAGCAGAAAATGATATTTTTCCGGCTCGAAAACGGTTTTCAAGTCCGAGACCGTAGTCCGAGGACTAGAAAAGATTGAGAGCCGGAAAAACATTTTTGCACGTGGTGCGAACGATATTTTTCGCCACACTACAGGTATTGCTGACAAAATAAATAAAGAATACTTGTTATCGTACCTATCTCTTGATTTTAGTGGTAGAAGATTTGCAGTCAGGATTTCAGATTCTTTTAAAATTTTACTTGGAATATCACGGGCGTCGTCATCTTCAAGCATTTTTGAAAATTCGGAATGCGCTAATCAACAATAAATAATTGAATAAAAATGGTTGCGAAGCGAATGCTGAATTAGTTTGATTCGAAATCATGGCGACTTCAGATAAGTGGACACTCGCCGATCTAGCGGATGACTCATTAACTACGGACTTCCATGAGCGGCTGGAAAGTGACCACTTTCTAGCCTAGACCGGAAAAGAAACCCTTTTCTGTCGTCAGACGAGAGTCGTCTGCAAACAAGGTCTTTCAGATCTACATAGGGGACTGGAAAACAGCTGCTTTCTGTGCAGTGTGGCGAAAATTATTAATTATTAATAACTCAGCTTCACTCATAGTGAGTAGGTTTGTGATTGTTTTCCAAATAATTGCAATTTTTCTTAAGTTTCCAATTTATTGTTTCCTGTGAATAGAATGTACCTATTTACTAAGTCAACCTTCGAAATTTTCAAATAATTTTTCCTAGGCCGAAAATTGAGTGGCGAAGCCGTGATGAGATGAAATTGAAAATTCTTTATAAGTCCTCTCCACCACTCAACCTCGAGTGATGTGTGATTTCATAACTAATAATACTTTGGACAACATTAAATCTTTATTAAAATTCTGGAGAGAAATAGTACAGGTTCAGCCTAGTTTTTCTTTCATGGTCATATTATGATTATAGTGTTTTGTACAATGAATGAAATAAATAAATTTACCTCCTATAAAATCAACTTATGCTTAATTATGTCTTGCTTTTACTAATCATTGTTTCTTATACTAATTGTACTTTTTCTACAGATGGAAGATCAGGACTAAGTAGTACCACATTGCTCTACATCCTAGCTGCTTGCTGTCTCTTATTCATATCTGGAGTGGCAATAGGTATCGCCATAGTTTGCTGTAGACGAGTTACTGATGCACAAGAAAGAAGCAAAAAAGGGTGAGTGTTGTAAAGCTTTTTAACTAATTATTTTTATATTGGTATTTAATTCTTGATCGGAACATAGGAATCCAAAAACATGTATAAATTAATTGACAGTGAACGTCAAGTTCCCATGTTTCACTGCCATAAGCTAGAGTGGGAACACATATTACCCTGTAAAACCTCATTAGTGTATCCTTTCTAGCTTTGTTTCTTGAATACCTATCACACCACACACTGAACTAATTTTTTGTTTGCTGAAAATCCTTGTCTTGGTTATAAGTGATGTCGCATCCCAGATAATTTTAATTTCCTACTTGTTCCAAAATCATATATTATCTAGAACTATTTTGATCTGGTTGGCCATTTTCAATAGGATACCATCACTTGCGTTTTCTTCTTCGAAATCTTAATTTTGAAATAGCTACTTATAACATGCAGCTTATACAGAGTGGTGCAGAGGAAACGCTAGTTTTATAGTGGTTTTTCGAACCGCTAGTACTCGGCGAAAGGAGGGGCTATTGCCATGGAACGAATGTTGGGCAGACGGCCCATACTATGCCATTTCAGTTGCTATGAGCGTTGGAACGTTCAACATCGTGTGTTCGCTGTCGAGCAGTTTTTTTAGAAACATTGAATCTGTAGTCACAGTACAACGCTTTTCTGTCAATATTTTAGAGTTGGGCGTCGAGGTGCAATGCCCAAACGAAATACTGTACTCCGATGGGTTGCAGCGTTTAGGAGTACTAGTTCTGTGATGAAAAAGAAACCGCCTGGTCTTCCTCGTTCAGTCCTTACTCCTAAAAATGAAACCTAGTCAGTGTCGTCTAGTCCTGAGATCATGTCGTCGAGTCGATCGTCTCGAATCTTGAATTGAATTGCCTGGGACTAGTAACAACTGCCATTCTAACTCGGTCTACATTCTCCGGGGGGCAATACCCCCTCACGTCGCCGAGTACTAGCTGTTCGAAAAACATGCGTTTCCTCTGCACCATTCTGTATAATGATATTTGTAGCTTGTCTTCATATTACTGCAGTGTAACTATATCATCGGCAAATAATAAATAGTTGATGTATGTTTGTTAGGCAAGAGGGATGTCCTCGTCCACTTGTTAATTCATTTATTCGTTTTTTTCAATACTTTCATTTGCGCTAAAAATAAGAGTGAGTATTCTAAAAAATATTGACCTAATAATTCTGGACGTATTACAGATACATGAAAGGAAACGCTAGCAAACCTGGTCAGAGTAGTATCAAGCCTCCAGATTTGTGGATTCACCATGATCAGATGGAATTGAAAGCAATGGAGAAATCGTCTCAAGGCAGTTTGGATATGGGACCTAGAGACATTGACACAGACTCTGAGCCACCCCCCAGACACCAGCCTACCAATTCCTTAGATAAACGCTCCTATTCCTCGTGTGTTGGTGAGTTTTATTTCTTGAATTCATAGTTCTTGAACACTAATTCTTTCTAGAATGATTTTTGGAACTCGTCTCGTAAAGCCTGTATCGAATGGTGGAATTTTAAAAAGAATATCATTGGTTGAATGCATTGTACCATATATATATAGTGAGGTCCACGTTATGATGGCAGTGGAGAAAGATAGGAACAGCAACAGCGTTGCCGATTCTCTGCCTTGCTACTGCCTTCTATATAGGATAGCTGATACTAGTATGTCTGAAGTAATATTAACGGTTCATTCTTGTTTAGTATAATCAATTATCTTTCATTCGTCAAGAGACTATTTTTTCAATTATTAAACAATAAACTCTCATGATTGAGATATAGTATATTACTCTATAAGCCCAGAAAGTTAGTGTTTACGGTATGGGAATATGTTATCCGAATACCGTAAACACCTTTCTGAGAGAGTCGCGTACGATATTTTTCGCCACACTACAGGTATAGCTGACGCCAAAAAGTTAGGCGGTTTCGTGGGTCTCTTGTGCGTTCCTACAGCTGATGTTGTCAAGTAGAGTTGTCATCTAGCTTGGCTTAGGTGATGATTTTTCAATCAAAAGAGACAATAAATAGATGCATTGCATCAGCTGTGAGTAGGTTACACCATGTGACCAACGAAGCCGCCTAACTTTTTGGCATCAGCTATATAACAATAATAAATTGAATAAGAATGTTTTATGAGTGGGGGGGAACTTTGATGTCTCATATCTCAAGAACCAAACGTCTTAGGGTACTCAAAGTGGGGTGGAAATTTCCGATCTCACCCTCCTGAACACAATGCACCATATGGCACAGTTGTCCAAACACATTTTCAAAAACTTTCAAAAAGCGGCCGGAAAGGGTACTCTTTCCGGCCTTAGCCGGAAAGAAACCTGCTCTGACGTCAGACGAGAGTCGTCTGCAAACAATGTCTTTCAGATCTACGTAGGGACTGGAAAACAGCTGCTTTCTGTGCAGTGTGGCGAAAAAATATTTCGTTGATATTTTAAAATTTTGAAACAACAATCTGGTATTGCTATCTGCTTTGTTGAATGTTAGACTAGGATAGCATCATCAATGTTAATTTAATGCTGCCATTATAACGTGGGCCTCCATATAGCCCACACACTTGCACCCGGGTTATTCTAAGACTTGACAATATAGATGCCTCTCAAGCATGGATTTCTCTTAAAAAATTATGGGCTAAAAAATTTTAGAGGATCATAATTTGACTTTTATACAACAGAGTGAAGTAATAATTTAGTCTTGGTGAAATTATCAGTAGTGTGGGTTGATTTTAATATTTTAACAAATTAATGTACATGTAAATACACTGTGGAGTGTACCCGTTCTTCGCAACAGATCTCCTCGGATTAGCAATATACTATAAGAGCAGGTGTTACCCGTGCTCCGCAAGGGTCTGTTAAAAACAGATAGATTGGATTCAGTTTTACAGTCCCATGCTGATTTTAAAACTATTAACAACTGTAAGTATTTACAATAGAAAAAATCTGGTGTGGCGCACTCACACAACTTTCCTTGCCGTTATGAAAATTGATCACCTGACGCTAGTGTTCCCGCGTATCTCAAGTCTACTATTCAAAGATTTGAGCCAGCTGGTGACAGGGCAATAACGCTGGAGACACACGAGGTCTGCTATCTCTTCATAGTGAATCATTTAATAGAATCAACAGTTGCCAACAGTTTGCAATTCGATAATCACATTCTCTCGAATTTCGAGCTTATTTTTAATTTTAGGTGAAAATGTTACTGAACATTAATTGTAGATACTCATGCTCAATCTTTTCCACTCGAAATTTTTTGTTTGAATTGTATCTGAAGCCTGATAATTGAGAATCTAAAATCAAACTTTGCATAGATGGGGCGGAGCTCCTGAAATTTTTACAGATATGGGACTTGTAGCAGTTGATAGAACTTATCGATGACTATTTTAGGTATAACTTTAATCAAAATCGTTGGAGCAGTTTTCGAGAAAATTGCGAAAAACACTGTTTTTGACAACATTTTCGCAATTTAGCCGCCATCTTGAATCGCATTTGATCGAAATTGTTCGTGTCAGATCCTTATATTGTAAGGACTTCACGTTCCAAATTTCAAGTTAATCCGTTAATTGGGAGATGAGATTTCGTGTACACAGACGCACATACACTCATACACATACACACACACACACACACACACACCACACACACACACACACACACACACACACACACACACAACACACACACACCCACACACCACACACACAACACACACACACCACACACACACACACACACACACACACACACACACACCACACACCACACACACACACACCACACACACACACACACACCACACACACCACACACACACACACACCACACACACACACACAACACACACACACACCACACACCACACACACACACACACACACACACACCCACACACCACACACACACACCACACACACCACACACACACACACACACACACACACACACACAACACACACACACCACACACACACACACACACACACACCACACACACACACACCACACACCACACACACACACACACACACACACACACACACACACACACACACACACACACACACACACACACACACACACACACACACACACACAACACACACACACACACACACACACACACACACACCACACACACACACACACACACACACACACACACACACACACACACACACACACAGACCAATACCCAAAAACCACTTTTTTGAACTCAGGGGACCTTGAAACGTATAGACATTTAGAAATTGGGGTACCTTAATTTTTTTCGGAAAGCAATACTTTCCTTACCTAATCTAATAGGTAAAAGTATTTGATTGGGCTTTTATTTCACGTAAACTTTGTATCACAAATTGAATAAATTCGATTCAATTGATTAATAAAAATGAAAATAGGCCTATAACCATCCTTGGTAAATAAGGAATCTTACTGCCATATTTCAAGTTGATCAGGTCAGTAGTTCAGACGTGATGATGTGTCAAACATTTATTTCGTATCTCGTGCATGTATAAGCAAATTCCTTCCTTTATATATACTAGCCTCTAGATTATGTAATTAAAATATTGGGATGTATGCTTCAGTTTTACAAGAGGAATTTTCCGGGATTGATCTTATCAAATAATATTCTTTGTATTAAGAGGTAGCTGAAATGTAAAGTATTCATGAAATTCACTCTAAAAATACAAAATTTATGAGTTCTGAACATGGAGTTATTAGAAACATATATTATCATATCCACCAGGAGCCTATTGCATGAGTAAATTCAATCTATTAATATTAGTAGTTAGCTGTTTATTAGAATAGAAATTACAAAAATATTAGCTTGTATTTTCTTATGCAACAGGGCCCAGGAGATATTAGAACCGTTCAATGGTTCATTCATAATCGACATTGATATTTCAATTTCCACAGAGGTTGAAATTTATATTAATTTTTTACTAAACATTTCAGTTCAGATATGTAGCATGAGTTTTGAAAAGTGAATGATTTTATAACTATTTCATAACTACATGATTATCACGCTTCGATTTTCATTATTGCTACTTTTAAATTTGTTTTTATTCAAAACATTTTCTGCACATATCTGAGTTCAAATTTATTCATTTGCATTTTGACAGTTATTTTGTGCATGATGTTTTTATCTGTGCTTGCGTGAATGAATTGCATTAAATGTGTCAAATTTAGGAAGTGCATCCCAGCCTCTGTTATTGCCTGAAGAGAAAACATCAACCGCTCGTCGTGTGCTAAAACCCAAGCCAATTACATTGCCTGTTGAAACGCAGCCTTTGCGAGAACGTAAGTCTATGTTTTTGTAACTGTATTCTTAGTTTCAGCTTCTACATTAGTAAAACCATAGAAAAATCATTAGAAACTTCATCACCACGTTGAAGAATAAGGCTAGTATTTTGAACTGTTATTATAGAGAGGTCCACGATATAATGGCATTGAAGAAAGATAGGAGAACAGCGTTGCCGATTCTATGCCTTGCCACTGCCTTCTTTAGAAGATAGCTGATACCGGTTAATCTGATGTAATATTAACTGTTCATTCTTGTTTGAAATAATCAATTTTATTTTATTCGTTAATAAAATATATTTTTCAATGGTTGAATAAAAACTTTCATGATAGAGATAAAATATTTTGTTGATTAATCATATTTCTACCATGTTGGAGAATGACCTGAGAACGCTGTGGAGGAGGAAAGGGATAGCGTTCTCTACTTTGTTGAATGAAATTTGCCTAAATGTCTTTATTGATAAGGTAATGTTGGAATTAGTAAACAGTACACGATTCCTGTGTTTAGAAATCGACAGTAATTTATCCTGGATTAGTCATGTTTGTCAGGTAGTGAAAAATATCTCCCCTGGGTTGTATGTTCTAAAACAAATGTCGAATAAATGCATGCAGTCTTCCAACTATGAAATAGTATATTTCGCACCTAGGGCCGAAAATGAGACTTTTCCGGCTCGAAATCGGGTTTCCAAGGTTCGTGGTGCGAACGCTATTTTTCGCCACATAGAAAAATAAAACAATATACATATATGAGAATAATTGTTAGTCACTTCCGAAAGCAAAACTGGAAGGTCATAGCTCTAGCAAATCTGAGGTTATCTGAATATCAGGAAATTGTCCAAGTATTTTTATTTTTTATTCTGATTTGTCTAAATAACCTACAAAATTATGTTTTAATGTGGGAGGTTGAGTTTATACTTTTTTATTCCTTCAAATGACAATAAGATGATATTATTATTAATCTTTTGATTCTTGATTAATGAACACAAACAATGAAAAGTTTTTTGATAAGCTGTTTTAGCACACTTGAAATTTGACCAATCTGAATGTCAACGTCAACAATGCTTGTTGTCGTCGACTGCGGAAGTTTAGGTTAGAATTAGAAGTTCTATCCTACTCTGAAAATCGAATTTGAATAGTTTATAATCTGTATTTCATTCATCCTTAGATGCAAAACTGATTCAGTTTCATAAACTATTTTGTAAACACGTTCACATCAAATCAGAATCAGCTGACTTCAAGGTTATTTTACAGCCCTAGGGCTGTAAAAATTTTACCGGCCTGGTCAGAAAACAATCATTTTCGGTCTCCATATGACACACGAAAACTAGCTCATTACATCCAAGTGGGGCGAAAACTCTTTATCACTCATTAATACACTCCTATCTGGCCTATGGTCTATGCATATGCATTTACGGAGCCACGACCAAGAGCAATCTTGATAGAATTCACATACAACTGAAGAAAGCACTAAGAATAATGATGCATTTAAAAAGAATAGACTCTGTAAAACTGAGATTTTGCAGCTTGGCATTCAATCTATCAATCAAATATTTTTATTGCCATTAACAAATACATGTATCGACAACGTCAATGTAACATAGAGCTAAGCTAAAACATTACACATAAAAATGTTATTCTTACATTTTACTGACAATATGTTTTTGATATTATTATGTATATTAGAGAAATTACCCTGTAGAAGAACTACGGAATGAGACCATAGAGAAACAATAGCATAAGTAGAAATCCCATGGTATAGGGCGTTTATGTCGCAACTTTCACTGTTATCTCAAGCTGATAGTCCACGTAGTTCTTTCCTGTGAAGCTTTATGACGCTGGTAGTCTCTCATATTGTGCCGTTCATACACTCCTACCCGGTCGAAACAGTAAAAATCGACAATAATCGACAGTAATCGGCTTGGGATAACAGTAAAAGTTGCGACATAAACGCCCTATACCATGGGATATCTACTTATGCTATTGTTTCTCTACGATGAGACTCATGGCTACTATGCATGCTAGATTTGGGAGGATAACGGAAAGACACAGGTAAGAATTTTTCAAGAAAACTAGGCACTAAATGGGAAGGAAATACTTAACAATGCTGCCTTTAGTATTACAAGCAATAGAGAACATCAAAAAATATAAAACTCAAGGAGTATTTGTCTCTGCCCTCCCTACAAGATTTTACTGATCATACTATTGATTTATGACTGTAGTTTATCACTTCTCGTTATTTCTATAGAAGGTTTAAGACTGTTTTCTACTGCTTTTTATGTTATGTTTGTTTGTATTTTATTGACGCTGTTCCTGATGTATCTATACATTATTATGAATAAAGAGTTTTTCATTTCAATCCAATTCAATAGACAGGCATAGCAACACCAATGTTAATCAAATACTGCCATTATAACGTGGACCTCACAATAGGTTCGAACATACAGTACGGGTTCGAACATACAGTAAAAACCGGCACAGCGAGTCATATCCTAGGCTAATCTAATCGTCTCTATTGTAAATCAGTTTTGATAGTACCATTTTGCATCTGGATGATTTTCAATAGCATGATTCTTCGATCTTATTATTCTTGATTGATACATTCTTTCATTATTGAAAATTGTAAGATTTAGCATTTTTGTTATCAATCATTTCGTTCTTTTTCTCTACTTCTTTATACGAAAGAGTGATGACATAGAGAAAAGAGTTTTCTCCGTACATAGTTTTAAGTTTTGTGTAAGTGTATATATATGTGTGTGTGTGTGTGTGTGTGTGTGTGTGTGTGTGTGTGTGTGTGTGTGTGTGTGTGTGTTTGTGCGCATGTGTGAATGTGTGTGCGTATGAATGTGTGCGCATATGTGAATGTGTGTGCGTATGAATGTGTGCGCATATGTGAATGTGTGTGCGTATGAATGTGTGCAAGAATAATTATAAATATTGACATATTGATTTATTTCAATATAATACCATATTCAATTATTATGTTCTTCATGATATAATATTTAAATTTGTATATAAATATTTTATTATATATATTCAAGTGTCCCCACACAGGGTAGCCTATAGGGAACACATATTAGAAATTAGGAAACAATATTGTATTTGATTTTTGGAATACATTTGATTGTTTAATTATTTTTTTGAATAAAGAAGAATTTGAAAAGATAGCATAAGAAGATATTCTATGGTATAGAACGTTTATACTCCAAATTTCACTGTTAACTGAAGCCGATAGTCCTAGTAGTTGTTATTTGGTGACGCTGGTAGTCTCTCATACTGTGCCGTTCTTACAATCTCACCCCAACAAAATAGTAATAATAAACAGTAGTCGATAGTAATCGGCTTGAGTTTTTCTGCTTGAAATTTGGAACATTGAGGGCCGTTTGCACAGTATAGATTGCTAAACTCGATTAAGTTAATCCGAAAGTTTAAACTTCAATCGGTTTTCTCAGTGCATTTACTAATCCAGTTTAAGTTGAACTAGTTTAGCGTTAAGTTGGTAATAGAATGTCATCGTTTATAATATCAGGAATGCTGATTTTTACAGGAAATTTGTTATTTGTTTACAAACCATCAGTAATTTGAGGTTATGTAGCTACTATTTTAGTATTTTCTTGTTCTTGCTCAAAATCCACAGAGTTGTAAGCTGTAGGTTCTAAAAGTGAAAAGCGATCAAGAAATTCTTTAAAAACTTACGTTTAGTTGGCACCAGAAAATATATTTTAGAATGTAAGATAAAAAAGTTATTTTGTTACGCTTGAATCTACTATGGTCTTCCTCGTTTATTAGAAATCTCTCGAAAGCAATATATCTCATTTATGTGTTATTAAAAACATGTTTTCCAATCGAAGACCACTATTAAAAATTGTCTTATTTTCTATCAAGTGGTTTATTCAATCAAAATACTAAATTGGCAGTTGCTGTACTCAAGCAAAACCGTTAAAAAAATCTCTATCCCAGAAATTTAAATATGTTTTTGCCCAATTTTTCTCAGTTTCAAAATTTCTTCGCAGTCATCTTTATCAATCGTATTAAAAACTTCTATGAATTCCTCCATTACAATTATTTTTACATTCAAATGATGATTCACTATAAACTAAATTAATAATAATTATCGTCTACAGAAGCATTAAAAACAACCGTCGAATAATAATTTACTATAAGCTGTTTCCCCATCAAATCTTTACAGATGTCAAGTTAATCCAAATTATTTGGTTTAAACATCCTGCTTTGGAGGTTTAAACTTTCCCAAAGTTTAAACTCAATACAGAGATTAAACTGATACTGTGCAAACGGCCCTAACGATCTATACCATGGGATATCTACGTATGCTATCTTTTCTCTATGGTGATGATTAGTGAATATTTCTATAACATGGTTGAAGACAACATCTTTATAGTCTTTCAGTATCAATTTACATTTAGAGAAATTATAATTTAACTACAATCGGTGAGTCATTCTATGCAAGTGCCTTGTCACCTTGAAGTGAACCATTCTACTAACTGCCTTGTCTACCGCCATATTTGTCTTTGTTGAAGTTTATTTTGATTTTTGCTCGAGTAAGTCCTACTTTTGAATAACGATTTCAGTTCAAGACAATTTACTAAAGATCTTATTTGAATAAACTTGAAATCGTTTTGATTACGGGCCTATGGAACATGAAACGTTCAACATTCCGGTAGTCGCGCCCTACTCAATCATACGAGCAGTGGCGAGTTGTATTTTTTACAGCATCCAATTTTCCAAGTTTCATGTACTCTGTTTACTACTGTCAAAACATATTAATTAATAATTGTATAATTACTTTTTCCTACAGTTACCTTGAAAAGTGACCATTCCTGCAATGATTACAGAACGCAAAGAATCACTTTTACGCTCTAGTGCGCAAAGTATTACTTTGTGCACTCTTTATACTTTGCGTATTATCTTGCAGCCATCCCAATAAGCTGTTGACATTGTTGGCGTGTATTTTGAATGCGAATTTGTTCTATCTATATTTTTCTGGTTTTCAAATAAATAAAAATGAGAACTCATTTGAATTATACATTTTGAATATTATTAATTACTCATTATTTCAAATAATATTTTTTTCATTCATAAATTGATTGGTTGAGAAATTATTTGAAAATTAAGATTTACTCAAAATTATTCAAATTTTCAAATTAATTGGATTAATTTGATTTCTAATTTGAATAAATTATCGATTATTAATTTTCAATTGGAGTATCAAGTTTAAAATGAATTAAAGTTGTTATTAATAACAAAATTATACAAACATTTGATAGATTTCAGCCATAATTTTACCCATAATCAATCACTTCTCATATTCAATGGTAACTGTAGGAAAAATTTAATGTGAAATACGTACGCAAAGATCCTCTGCTGCACTCAACAAACCATTCCGCCCTCGCCTACGGCTCGTGCGTAAACGTTTCTTTTGGTGCAGCAAACTGTCACTTTGCGCACTAGTTGCACAAATAACTATTCCCATCTTCTTGGATCATTTTACGCCTATGAAATGTTGACGATTACTATTTCATAGCTCAATAAGGTGCATCAAGCAAATCAATTCTGTGCTATTGGTTCGTTTACAGTCTTTCCCCATCTTATGCACAGTGCGACTTATGCACTGTCGCGACTAAATGGCACCTAAAGACTGAACCATTGCTCGGTTGATACTGCAACTCAGTGGAGTGATGGGGAGAAAGTTTTGGAATGCATAGGTGACTCATTCACTGACACCACCCCATTCAATAGTTTTGTGCAGATAAAAACTGACACTGTTGTACTTTTTACAACAGCGCGACTGCCGGAAGGTTAAGCCATGCTTAGAGTAAACGCATTTAAACTTGGACGCCGTTCAAACCACGTTTAGAGTAACCGCGTTTAAACTTGGACGCCGTTTAAAATACGTGTAAACGCGTTAAAACTTGGACGCCGTTTAAACCACGTGTAAACGCGTTAAAACTTGGACGCCGTTTAAACCACGTCTAGAGTAAACGCGTTTAAACTTGGACCCCGTTTGAATCTCTAGCCGGTATGCTGAACAGAAACGAATTGAACGTTTAGTTTGAACTTTGAACGGCTTTATTGAAGCACAACTACTATGAGTTGGCTAACCTGATTTCTCATTTATCCAATCAGAATACAGAAAAAACTTGAACATTAATATGTTGGCTTTGATCGATTTAGTGAGTATTTGTCAATTTCAAATACATATCATGGGAAAAAGAATGTTTACAATACAAATTATTTTCCAAGCTCTTGAGAAATTTTTCTTGTGAGATTCATTTTAAACTGTCTGCATGAATGGAAGATAATCATTGATGTTATTTATAATATAATAACTTATGATAAAATACTTTGAAGATTAAATGTCTCGATTCTTTTTGTCAACTGTCTATCTTCAAAATGAACAAAAATTATGAATACTTCACAATTTGGTAGATTATCATCGCAAATAAATTGAAATATAATGTATAACTGCAATTTACTATTAGTAATAAAAGTTGGGTTACAGCTTATTCTTTACTAGCTTACAGCTCATTCTGTTTACGCCTTGTGCTGGTTTAAACTCTCAAATTTGGTTGTTTACTCTGAAGCCTTTTTGAACAGCGTTTACTGGCTTCAGACGGAAATATTTTGAGATATTCGAATGTAAATTGTTATTGTAAGCATTCATTTCTCCCATATGTATTTGAACTTCATAAATACTTACCAGTTCATATGAGTAAAGCCAGAATGGTTTAAAATCGTCTACACGAAGATTGAATATAGGCTATATATTACCACCATTCAGGTCCCAGGGAAAAGAAATACTTTTTCAAGCATCTATTCACTTCAAATCCACTCTTTGATGAATATTTGATATTCATCAAAGAGTAGATTTGAAGAGAATAGATGCTTGGATTAAAGCCGGGTCCAAACGCTCAAGTTTACTATCAGTCTTTTGCTCAAGCTTTTACTCAAAAGACTGATGTAAAATTGCGTCCACACGCATCCATCTTATGTCGTCCGTTTTCCTATTTTGTGCTCACCAGTTCAGTTCTTGATATGTTTATTTATTTATTTATTCAATCATTCAGAACTATACAACTTACAGAAAAGTACCACAGGCTAACTTACGCCCAAAACGGTTCCAATTCTAATTTTTACAACAGTCCAAAGTAGCTAGAGGTTATGTGTCACTTCACTATGAATTGTGATTTGTGATATGGTTCATTGAGTCTGAATTATATACGGTTGACATATATCTGGTAGATGAGTAATAATTATATCGTATTTTTTCGCTGATTCAACTGGATAATGCTAATTATTAAACATTATTGAAATAAATATTATTTAACAACATAATGACAAAAATATCACTGTTAATCGCTAAATGGCTTTGTTTACATGTCATTTCTCGAGACACAGTGATTGTAAATGGATGAAATTTTGTAGATAGTATCCTTATCAACAATCAACAATATAGTACATATTAATATATCTTGATAGTAAATCATAATATCAACATCAAATTCTGAGAGTATCATGAGAATCAAGAAAGAAAGAAAAGGGTTAAATGGCGTTATATACAATCGATAAAAAACTTGCTTATTTTCAAGTACTCGCGAGGCATTTTATTAATTTGAGAGCGCTGAATCCGAATCTGAAATCATAATTTCTCTATCTCCATTTTTACGCGATTGAGGTTTTGATGGATAGGCAGAAGACGGACGGTTTGATGGGAAAAGATTGCCGGTCGATACATTTTAAGTTTGACGACTTAAGCTTGAAGACCCCTCCGTTTTACCGTCCAGACGCAATTTCTTTTCCCTGGAACAAGAATAGTGGTAATATATAGCCTGTATTTATATATTTTTTAAAACAATCTCTATTTTATTTTTTGTAATTCCTGAGACCTGAATGGTAATCATATTTTCCATTTGATCTCTGTTTTGTTTTAGTTTTTCCTATTAGAAAATCTTATTTGTTTTTTCTCTCTCAAAACTTGTTATTACTCTTTTGTTTTGTTTTTTTTTGCAGTGATATGAAATAGTTTTTTCTTGTCATCAACTTGATTTTGTATTGTTTTATTTTTAGAATTTATTTTGAATCTGACTTTTTTGCGACTTCCACCAGCGGTCAAAGACTTTTCTTTTGCTAGTGTTGCCTAAAACAATTTTTAGTTTTTTAGTTCTGGGTAGTTCATTTTATTTTATTTTCTTGTGACAAGTGTTTGATTTATTAACCTTTGATTTGTTACGTTGTTAAATTTTGGCAATAAAGAATTGGAATTGAAAGAATTTGAAGTTTAAACCGAGCAGAATGGTGAGCTTCATTCGCGTTCTACTGATGGTTTTAATTTATCTTCTAATATTAATTTTATTTGTGTTGCTATTTGGTGTTGTTAAGCGTCGTGTGCGTTTTACTGATTGTTTTAATTTATGTTCTAATATAAATTTTATTTGTATGTAGCTGTGGCCACTGCAACACCTGTGGGAGGACCAGCATCCACTCAATCTGCCATAGATCCTGCTCGACCTCTGTATCCAAGAACCCAGTACTCAATATCACGGGCACATGTCACTATAGATCCCAATCGTAAGTCATTTTTATTTCTATCTTCTGTTTAATCGATAATTCAATTAATGAGCGCTATCCAAAAAGTAACAAACGTTTTGGAATAAAATAAAAATATTTAATGAGACAATAATTGTAATATACAGGGTGTTTCAGAAGGGTGTCGGACATTTTAGGCTATTGCTCCTGGATGATAGGAGACTACAAATGTCGTATTTGAAGAGTCCAAAACTTAGCGGTTATCCTTATAGCTGCCATTTTGTTTTTTTCCACTTAGGAATTTTAATCTCAAGAACGAAACGTTGTATTGATCTGAAATTTGGCATATTTATGCTATAAAGACTCAATTTTAAATTTTATTTAAAAAATAAAATGAAACATTTTCGATGTACATATTCAAAATGGCGGCCATTTTAAATCACCATTGTTGATGGCAAATTTCACAAAAACTTTTCAATTTACAGAAAATTTACCAGAGACAAAAAAGTTTATCAATATTTCAAGGATAACTTATTTATGATTGGTCAAAGAATAACAGAGAAATTAGATGTAGACTCGTAAATTAGGTGTAACAGTTTAGTTGTGACAGTTTGCTGCACTGAAAGAAACGTTTATGCACGAGCCGTAGGCGAGTGCGGATTAATGGTTTCTTGAGTGCAGCAGAGGAACTTTGCGCACGTATTTCACATTAAATTTTTCCTACAGTTACCATTGAATATGAAAAGTGGGTAATTATGGGTAAAATTCCCTGAAATCCATCAAATGTTTTTCTGTGTAATTTTATTATTAATAAGAACCTTTATTTATTTAAAATTGAATAATAATAATAAAATTATAATGATTAGTAATTCAATTGAAAATTTATCTGACTGCTTGAAGGGGGTTTATCTTATGTTAGCATTGAAATGACTATAATCAAGGCACATAATAAATAGGCAATGCTGTTCTCCACTGCCATTATAACGTGGACCTCACTATACCACAGTCAGTTTTACCAACAATTTTGATTCCCTGCACTGGTGCTCCATATAACCTACTAACTATTTTGTGTTGTCATGCTGCAAATCTGGAGACACAAAGTACTCACATTGCGCACTAGTGCGGAAAAGTGATTCTTTGCGGCCTGCAATCAGTGCAGAAATGCTCACTTTTCAAGGTATCTGTAGGAAAAAGAATTTTCTGTTACTTACTATATTACAGAGTTGTGTTTTGTGTGTGATGTGGTACTTTTCTTAAATGGGAAATAAAATAGTTATTTGTATATCTAGAGTGAAAAGTACGACTTTTTCTCCCTGAGGGAAAAGTTTGAAGCCCGAGGCAAAGCCGAGGGCAACAATTTTCCTGAGGGAGAAAAAGTATTTTTCACTCGTGATGTACACAACATTTTTCCTCCATCTACATTTTTTTATAGAAACTGCAAATAAAATCATTTTAATAACTTACGTATTGGTGACATTGTTTCCTAACAACATAACCTAAAATCTAAAACCTAAAAACTAAAATCTAAAACCTGTACACAACATTTTTCCTCTATCTACATTTTTTTATAGAAACTGCAAATAAAATCATTTTAATAACTTACGTATTGGTGACAATGTTTCCTAACAACATAACCTAAAATCTAAAACCTAAAAACCGGCCGTATGATTGGAACTGCCGATTGCGCTATCTATCGGCTAAAGTTGTAACAATTATATCAGCTGGGTGTTTACCAAAAATGGCTGACTCCAGATCACGCGGTTCAGATTTGAATTGCAGATCAAAAATATTTGTTGGCTGGTATTTTGACTAGAATAAGATATTTTAAAAATTGTATAAATTTTTATCGTCTACTAATATTAAGAATATAATATCATACAAACATATATTTCATGAGTTGAGAACCCATATGTGGTACAGAGTGGTATGGGCGCTTATGAAAGTGTTCCACATCCGCCCTCAACTAGTCAGACTTCAAATTATGGGTGAGTTGCTTTTTTGACAATAATATTTCGGTTCTTGTTCAATTTGGATGTGATAGGTGATTTGGATAGTCATTATCATTATTGTGCTCTAATACTCAAAATTAGTATTGTGTTATGTATTAGTATTATTGTATTGTATTTATTATTATTATTAAACGAAAATCCTAATTAAATGCTGTAAATCACCCTGAAGACTTCTGCTACTGCAAATATTGACAACAGGGTAAACAGCTAGATGGAAATTTGATGAGCGCTACGGGTACGCGACTAGGTGCCACCCCGACTACTTGTCCCGTTTTAAAACCGGTTTTTAGGGGACAAGTAGACGTGAGCCATACCCGTCTACTTGTCTCCTTTCTGAGGAGGTGACAACTAGTCAGGGGGACACCCTGTCGCGAGGGTGCGAGGTGTCAAGTTGACGTTTATGGTCATGACTAGTTGGCACCTCTGGTCCAGTAGGTATCAAGTAGTCGGAGTTACAACTTGACGGCAATGGTATATTTTTACGAGGGTACAAGTAGTCGTCTACGGTCACGACAACTTATCCCCTCGACTCCACTCCACAAGAAATCACCATTCCAGCTGGCTCTTCATTTGAAAGTGATAATGAAGCCTAACTATCAAGTTCTATATGAAAAGGAATTCCTAATTTTGATATAATAAGATATTTTCAACATCATGTCTTTGTGAGTGAGCCTTTTCAACCATGGTGCAATCAAGAATAAGTATAGAAACAAGTGTATATAAATAATTATTTATCCTTATATTAATTACCAGACTTCATGTAATACCTCAGTTGATAACCAGACTAATAGCTTCATCTGCCATATCATTGATGGTTGAAAATTTGACTGTCCTAGCATTAGGCTCAATTTACTCGTAAACGGTGTGTCTGACAGGAAAATATAACTGAATAAAATGTGTTTAGAATTGCTGTACATCTGGTTCAGTCATCAAAAGGGCTTATTATTCATTTTTTTCTGTTTTCAACCAACTTGAAAAAATTTGTCCTAAAAATAGCAAAGACGGCAAATATCTCCCGAACCGTGCGTTTGACGGGAAAATGTTACTGAACCAAAAGTGCTTAGAATTCAATTTTACATCATAACCAGTAATAAAAATTGTTTGATCCCTCCTCCCCTACGCCGCGGGGGTGTAAGTTGTGCCAACTCTGTAGGTGACAAGTAGTCAGGGTGACACCTTGACGCCAGCGTGCAAGGTGTCATTTAGATGTGAGCCATCCCCGTCTACTTGTCTCCTTTCTAAGGAGGTGACAACTAGTCGGGGAGACACCCTGACGCGAGTGTGCGAGGTGTCAATTAGTCGTTTACGGTCATGGCTAGTTGGCACCTTTGGTCCAGTAGGTGTCAAGTTGTCGGGGGGACAACTTGACGGCAATGGTATATTTTTACGAGTCGCCTATTTCCAAAATGACCAGGTGTCAAGTAGACGGCTACCCAGCGCTACTATTCAAAAATTATTTGTCAGCCCGGGAACTGAACCCAGTACCTCCTAATTGCCGGTCAGGAATGCTTACCCTTACACCAAACTGACAATCTCTGGATAGCAGCGCTCATTTTATACGAAGCCATAGCGGCCAGCCAGTCTACAGATGTAAATTACTCAGATATTGCAATTATTCAAATGATAATGAATTAATTATTATTAAACGAAAATCCAAATTAAATGCTGTAATTCACCCCGAAGACCTCTGCTACTGCAATTATTGACAACAGGGTAAACAGCTACATGGCAATTCAATGAGCGCTACTATTCAAAAATTATTTGTCAACCCGGGAATAGTTTTTTTTATAAAATTAATTAATTTTTTGAATAGTAGCGCTCATCGAATTTCCATCTAGCTGTTTACCCTGTTGTCAATATTTTCAGTAGCAGAAGTCTTCGGGGTGAATTACAGCATTTAATTTGGATTTTCGTTTAATAATAATAATTTATTCATCAGCATTTGAATAATTGCAATATGTCAGTAATTTCCATCTGTATTGTATTCAATTCAATTTTTATCTCCACATGAAATTACAAGTTTGTACAATATAATTCAGTTACAACTAATTAATAAATATAAAGATAAATTACATAAATATTTTGTTTTAAAATTGTTGCAACATTGAAAAGATGGATCCCCCAAGAAGACTAAACGTCTGTGAATGGGGGAGACTTCCTAGAAGCTAGCTAATAACAAAATGAAAGTAAATAAAGAGTGAAATATTTATAAATAAATTAATAAATAAATGAATGAATATTTATATACCAAGTCAACCTAACATATATGCTAGTATGATAGAGTGCAACCTACAGACTATTGCACTTCCCCACCACTGTTTTTGTCACCATTTGTGAAGAGTGCATAATCAAGACAAAGTACTCAAATAAAAAGAAAGAGCCAAAAAAGAGCAAGAGGACCTAAGACCGTTACGATTTATTTATTAAATTGTAGAGATTGCAGAAGCATAAGAATGGAGTAAGCCCTGTGTTCCAGCTCAACCTATGCCAATGAATCATCTCAACAGCTTCCTTTTATACACCACATCGCTGCAGCTCTCAGACTCCCTGATATCATTGGGAGGAATTTCTATAGACGATTTGTGCTAGATAGTGAGGAGACCTGAGTTCTATTCCGTGATCTATTGAGGTGTTTAATATCCATGGTTATTTCTGTGTCGAGTTTGATAGTTATTATGTTGAATATTGGTGAGTAGTTCTATTTTGTGTCTCCTGATATATGTGAGAAGTGTTTTAATATACAGTTGTCTTAAATTGAGCACATGGAAGTCTTAGAACTGTGGGATGTGGGATATTTGGGTTCTTTTTTAAGATTTTTTATAATGTTGCGCTGGGTAACTGCAAGAGGCTCCAGGCAAGCAGATGATACCACTCCCCAGACAATGATACCATACTGTAATACTGACTTGCATAAGCGTGATATATTCTTTTACTTAATCTGGTATCAATGTAACATTATTGTGTTTGGTTTATTGTTCCGATTCGCTTCACCAATTTCCACCATTGAATCCATTAATCCCTATTGGGGTGTTTATATTAATCAAGTATACTTGAATTCAAGTGTTGTGTAAAATGAATCAATTTGCAAACTTTAAGTGAAGTTTTCAAGAACAGAAACTTGAATCCGCTATACCAATGTAGACCATTCTTCAAGTTCTGTTGAATCAAGTAGATGTTGAACATGTTTGAATTTTGGATTCAACTTGAATCTCGAAAGTACAATTACTTATAAGTATAAGTATAATTATATCCAGTTAAAACTAACTTATGATTTTTACCAAAGATTAAGAAATTTGATTTCACACCGAAAAAATTTCAAATCTAACGCTACGTGTGTAAACAGGAAAACATAACCCAGAATATCATGAATGTTTGGGATGATAGAGAAATCGTCAGAAAAGGATACAGATACAGCAATGAAGTATAGCTTCTTTTATGTAGTGATGTTAAAAATTGAAGGAATTGATTAGTTCAATGTCAAATAAATCACAGTAATTCAAATTTACTTATTTTTAGAATACATATGAGTTTATTGAAAATAGCTTAATTATTCATCCAGGTTAGTTATTGGTTATTGATATTTTATGTTCTCTCACATTGATTAGAATAGATACCAAATTTGTTTTCAAATACTATTGTTGATATCAAATTCAAATATGCTCCTGAATACTACAATTATTTATATCAACACACAGCTGGGAGAAGTTGTAATGAGTATAAACATATAACAAAGACGACTTTCGACTCAATATGGCTAAACAAACCTTAGCCATATTGCCATATACTTCCTTAATGAAAGATTACAGAAATTGACTGACCAATATTGGCCGGTTAATTCTTCAACGACAAGTTATAGTCCCTACAAAATTAATTTCCGACTTGGAGAAATATGCGGAGCAGAGAAATGGAGGGAGATCAGCCAATTACAGTGATGAATAGGGTCATAGAAAGAAGTGCAGTTGCCAATTTTCCGATTAGCTTCAGTCGACATAGTGCTTTCAGAGAGGAAACTACATAACCGTATCATGAGCAGTTGAGAACCCATTAAAGACTACAGAACGCTGGCTTGTTTGGCACGGCAACATCTCCGCCGCTGTATCCCTACTTTCCTCTGCTCCGCATATTCCTCAAAGTCGGAGTTGTTTTCATGGACTATAGTCAAAAGTAGCTCTAACGACGTGTGGTGAAATCCGATTTTGTCAGTTACGCTACCTCTAACGGCGCGTTTAGATCCTGGTAAAATCTACTCTAAACCTAATATAGATAAGATTTTGTTTGAAAAAAGTCAATGGCCCATATGAATAAAACCAGAGCAGATGCTCATGAGCAAGAGCATGGACCATAAGGTTTTTGCTCATGAGCAAAAGGTAGAAGCAAAAGCATTTGCTCATTTTTATATGAATAAGCTTTACCTTATACTCTTACCTTATGCTCCTGAACTCTGGAGCAAATGCTCACGTATTTTAGAGTTTTTTCATCAGCTGATTCGCTTGTGTAGCCTTAGTTTGTTTTTATAGCTCACGGAAGCGCTAAATATGCAAGTAGGGTGCACCGCTCTGTTTTCTATTTATGAATAGAGTTTTAGGTTAGTTGAGTTTAGAATTTTGAAATGATAGCGTGGAAAAATGTCATCTCTATAATAATCTTCAGCATATTCTTATAATATCAATAGCCTTCTTATAATCGTCCACACTTTCATCTTCTTAAAATGCCTATCTCCTATTTTGTGATGGCTAACAGGTATCTTTTGTATTTATTCTTACTTTACTTTACTTTACTTTTCTTATTCGTCACAATTATTGAACTGCATTAAGGGAGCAACGATCCCGCAGTATATGACACGTCAAAGTTTAATCTAATATCTACCATCCCTCCTATTTCAACACTACAGATCCCACATAACATACATCAATCAAACACTACTCAACAAGGAAGTCTGCTAACCTGTACGGACACAATACAATAAGGAATTCCCCAAGTGTTTTTTTTGAACTCCTTCAAGCCATCAATTTCTCTTATGTGAGATGGGATTGAATTAAATATTTTCATTCCCATATATAACGGGCCACTCTCCAGCAGGCTTAGTCTGTGATGTGGGTAAACAAAACCTCTAAATCGAGTATTATGGGGATGACTCACCTGGTTCTCCTCATAAATTCGTCTATTTTTAAAAACGAAGATTGCTAAATCTAATATATAAATAGCAGGAGCCGTCAGCAATCTCTTTTCTTTAAAATAAGGTCTGCAAGAGCGCATTGTATTAATCTTATAATTATCCTAATGGCTTTCTTCTGCAGTATGAATATTCCATTATTCTCTATACTTTTCCCCAAAAAATAACTCCATATCTCATAACTGACAGAAAATAAGCATGATATACAAAAAGAACAGTTTTTTCACTCCCTACTCTAGCCATTACTCTTAATGCAAACAAGGCTCTATTCAATTTACCAGTGACATGAGAAATATGAAGCTTCCACTTTGAATCACTCTCCATCATCAGACCCAAGAATGTCGTGGAATCAGAAGTTTCAACTCTACTTTGCGTATTCAAGTTTATTCCAAAACTTTTATAGTCTCTACTGAAGGGAATTACTTTAGTTTTTTTGCAGTTCAAACTAAGACTATTCTGAACAAACCACGAATCTAATTCAGCAAGACACCTCTCAGCCTCTCTTATCAAACATTCACTGTTCCTACTGTGATTAAAGCTGTAGTGTCGTCCGCAAAAAGAGAGAGTTTGAAATTGACGTGACTCTCGATGTCATTAACATAGACCAAGTATAAGAGGGGACCCAATATTGAACCCTGCGGTACTCCCTGAGACATAGGTAACCAAGAAGAGCTGCATGTTTCATTACCACAGATATTGACACTCTATGGAACCTCCCCGATAAATATGACTGGAACCAGAGTATTCTTTCCCATTTACACCATAATATTTCAATTTGTGCAATAGAAGATCATGTTGAACATTATCAAAAGCTCCCGACAAGTCACAGAAAATACCCAGAGCCTGTTCAGAGTCATCCCTAGCCTTAAGTGTCCCCTGGTTAATTCCGAAAACAGCATCTTCAATGGATCTGCCCTTTCTAAATCCAAACTGTGACTTGCAAAAAAGAGAGGATTTTTCAAAAAAATTATTGAGCTGAGTATGAGAAGCCCGTTCAAAAACTTTCGAGAAAGATGAGAGCAGAGCTACTGGTCTAAAATTAGCAACATCATTCTTATCCCCCTTCTTGTACAAAGGTTTCAAAACAGCGTATTTCAACAAGTCAGGAAAATGTCCAGTATCAAAAGAGAGATTAATCAAGTATGTTAGAGGCTTAAGTATGAGATTACATGACTTTTTAATGATAAATATAGGAATGCCATCCCACCCCGCTGAACTCTTATTTTTTAAGCCTGTCATTATGCTGAGAACCTGCCCTTCCGATAATGGTTGAAATCTGAACTGTCTAATACCCCTATTATTCTCTATTCTATGTTGTCTGAATGCTTGTAGGTACTCTTTGTAGGGATAATGGTGATATATATCATGGTTGAATCTAATAAGAGCTTTATAGTTCTCAACTATTGGTTGTGATCGTATCTGGTATAGTTTCCTCTTCCTCATACGGATTATTTGAGCCATTTTACTATGAGCAAAAGGTGATAAGCTGCTCTAGACTAGACTCACCTTTTTTGAAGCATTTGCTTCAAAAGTTGAGCAAATGCTCTAGTTTATTCATACAATTTTGAGCAAAAGCTTTTACTTTTGGGCAAATGCTCAAACTTTTTTTTGATGAGCATGAGCAAAAGGTTTTGCTCACGTTTATTCATAGAAAATGAAGCAAATGCTCCATATTTTAGAAGTATAAGAAAATGCTCAACTTTATTCATGTGGCCCAATGAAGCTCTATTGACTTTATTTATATATTACTCTATTTGGTTATATTCTTGTCCTGAATACAAGCAAATCTATGGTTGTTCCATTTTCAACAAGACAGAGTCAGTGTGTCCAAATGTAGCTATAAATGGTGAAATTTTAGAAACTAAAAATAGTACGTGATTCTTGGGTCAGTTATTAGATAGCAATCTCTCGTGGGATAGTCATGTTTGCCATGTCATGAAAAAGATATCTCCTGGTCTTTAAGCTCTGAGACAAATGTCCAACGTGTGTAGTATCCAAACACTAAAGTCAGTATACTATGCTGTAATACATGCACATTTAGCATATGGCCTGTGCATATATAGCAGTACGAGTAAAAAATTTGGATAAGATTCTTAAACAACAGAAACGGGCAATTAGAATAATGTTTAACCTCAGAAGAAGCGACTTAGTAAGATCACTGTTCTCTCAATTTGGCATTTTAACAATATTTATGGTCAATATGTATTCGATGTGATCATGTTTTTCAGGGAGCAGTCCAATGTATTAGAGTTAAGAAATCAGACTCACACCTATAATACCCGTTTTGGCCTAATTATTGAGAGACATAGATTGGATCTTTTTGAGAAAAAAAAACAATTTTCAAAGGAAAACATTTTTTATCGATTTACCAGGCAATTTAAAATTAATTGAAGATATCAAAATATTTGGTAAGAATCTGAAGGAATACAATCCTTAGTTTAGGTGAGCTTATCTCTGTATTCTTTGCAGGGGTTTGACAATAGCAATCGTTGATTTTTTTAAATTATTTTTGTACCAACTATAGTTAAGACTCTTATATGTAATTTCAAACTGACGCTATTCATATGTATTTGTACATGTTTGATGAATAAAGATTTTTTTCATTATTCACTCATTAATATTAGTTAATGAATTATTACAGTGAAGGGGACAACAGCAGCTGCCGGTGGTACGGGTAGCATTGGCAAAAGGTTACAAGGGCATCCTCTGAAAAGTTTCAGTGTGCCGGCCCCACCTCCACAATCCGCTCCTTCTACGCCCCAACAGAAACATGTTGGTGAGTCAATATTATAAGCAAAATCAACCAAATACTTCATCCTACTATACTCAGTTGAACTTAGTTCTATTATAGAGAAAAATAGCATAAGAAGTTATCCCATGGCATAAGGGAAACCATTGGAACCTTATTCAACCGATCTGTTCGGCCTTTGGATCGGTCGAACCTGCCGGCCGTCAACTCGGCCGAATACGGTCATCCATTGGAACGTTTTCGTTAGCCCAGTTCAGTAGTTGGCTGGTTGCCAGAAAGTGAAGAAAATGATATTGTTTGATAACTTTGGAGGGTTATTCGAGGACACAATTATTATAGAGTATGATGATGTGTTGAATTTTCAGTTGTCATTGAAATAAACAATGCTTGTATTGTTTATATTATAAGCAAAATCAGCCAAATACCTCATCCTACTATACTTAGTTGAACTTAGTTCTATTATAGAGAAAAATAGCATAATAAGTTATCCCATGGCATAAGGGTAACCGTCCACTGGAACCTTATTCAACCGATCAGCCGGCCGTCAACTCGGCCGAATACGGTCGTCCATTGGAACTAGGGATGTCAATCCCGGGATCCCGGGACTGATCCCGGGATTGGCGAAAATCAGTTTAATTCATTTTTTACCAATTGTTCCTCCTCAATTACATGTTCAGTAACAGTGTGTGTAGATGAAAAAGGGCCGATTAAAGAGGGAGAGGCTATAATTAAAATGAAAAAAAATACTTGGGAATAATATTAAAATTGAACATTCTATTTCTATAAATGTTTTCAAGATTAGGAGCAACTGTTATATTCCATGTCCTACCTTAAATTTGCTGTATCCTAGATGATAGTGAGAACTGAGGAAAGCAAGATAACTCATCAGAGTCTTTTTTATGTGGAACAAGAGCATTTCTATCCTACATCAGGACGGGATAGAGCTCACACTTTAATTACGTCAAATACTGTAAAGTGAATTAATATCACTTGAATTAATAATATTAATAATAAAATAGAATACTTTTTGTAAGACCATAACGCCATACCGACCAAACAACGCGAAAGCTGCCACTACACTACTAAATGAAATTTCGAAGAGCAAACTAAAATATTTACTTGAACTAGATATTCTACTTATAATAGAGAAAGAGAAGAGGAGAGGAATAATTAGACAGAGAGTGAATCGTTTAGTGCTTTTTTATTTCTGATTTCTGAAGTCTTTTCAAAGTTCGGAATGCATTTCAAGGAAATGCCATCAGCACTATTGCAAATATTGCACCGTCTAGACTGGTAATTGTGGTGCTGTGTAAACAAGTTTAGAGACATAACAACCATTCTGCCAATTATGCGAACTGATAATGCGAATTCTATTAAGCCAATAAAGAGTACAGTATACAATCAATATTATGTATATGAAACTGTAGGCTGTGCCTGTAGAATGGATTAGTCAAACACTTAGAACAATAAATTAGTTATAAAAACTCATATTCATCACCGTAAATGAATTCAATATTGAATTGTTTTTTGGAAAAATATGATTCACAATTTCAGGTTTACAATCCCGAAAATCCCGGGATTGACGCTGAAAAATCCCGGGATTGTTAGGTATCAAAAATGGACCGGGATCCCGGGGTTGACATCCCTAATTGGAACGTTTTTGTTAGTCCAGTTCAGTAGTTGGCTGGTTGCCAGAAAGTGAAGTGGCAAGCTAGTTAGTTGGGAAAGTGATTCTTTTTTGTGTGTTTACTTAAAAAGTCTGTAAGATTTCATCCATTGAATGGATTTCGATGAGATTATGCTACTTGAAAGTACCCACTAATTATCAATTAAGACAATTATTTGTACTTTCTAATTCTACATCAGTAGAATTTTATACATTCTTCCACTTGAATTCAGTTTTTTGTTGTTAGTAACAGAATACATAACTCATAATTTCCCTAAAACATTAAAATAGCTGTTTAAATTAACATATATTTATTCATTTACATCATACAAAATTATATTGATATGATATTTGTATCATCATACAAAATTCATTATTAAATATTTTTATTAGTTAAATATCAACAAAAGTATGATTATTTTATCTTAAAATGATATTGTTTGATAACTTTGGAGGGTTATTTGAGGACACAATTATTATAGAGTATGATGATGTGTTGAATTTTCAGTTGTCATTGAAATAAAACAATGCTTGTAATAGTACTTTACGTAACAAGTCCGGTAACGATAATTTACCGCATAAGTATGATTGTTTCTGCCCGAAACGGAGTTGAGGGCAGAATTATCATATGAATGCGGTAAATACGTTATCATACAAGTTACGTACAATATTTTTTGTCATACTTATCTGAGAAAGAATAATATTGTTGAGAAACAGAAACCATTACCTGCTGTTGCTCGAGCTTCTGCATTCTATAAACATGACCTAGCCCGTAGCGCCTAGTTCATAACAGACAGACCCTTAGAGCTCAAATAAAATAATAAAAGCCTAAATTATAAGATTTCAGATGAGTTCTTATAATTTGGAACTCCTTAAATGAGTTCTTTAATTATTTGAGTTAGTATATTAATTACTCAGATGTTATAAGGACTCAGTAGAGTCCTAACATACTCGACTGTAAAGAGAACATATGATCTATTTACAGTATAGTATGCTGTAATGATAATAATGTTTTCTTGTTCTGCAAACAGCTAGTTACCGGCTTGATTTAATGCATGGAAAACAGCTGTAGTATGACAAAAATATCTTTATAAAACAGAACAACTTCAAAAACAAAAATAAACAAGACTGTGGAACAATTAAGGGTTAGGAACATTAGTTGTTGACTCAGCTCGACAAGTTAGTTCGGCCGGATAGAGTCGAAAATCCCATCCAATTCGGATCAAAAAATTGATCGACAGGAGACGGCCGTGCACGGCTGTATGAACCTGTTGCAATAGGCGAGCATCTATTCCTTTCTTTGTTGGTGGATCTTTCGGTCGAGTTCGGTAGTTTTCGGCCGATGCTAGTTCGGACGAAAACGGTTCTAGTGGACGGCCCACCCAAGTCGTTTATGTTCCAAATTTGAAGCCGATTTTTTGTAAACTCAAGCCGATCACTGTCGACTGCTGTCTATTATTACTGTTTAAGCCGGGGTGAGAGTGTAAAGGTGCGTACAGACTTTCGCTCTGCTCCGCAACCGAACGTCACTCGAGCAGAGCGATTGATGATCGACCGGGGAGCAAGAGTGGAACGCGAGAAGAGCTAACATCTCCCGTAACGTTCATGATCGGAGCGACTGTGGAGCGGAGGCGGAGCGATGGTGGAACGAGGGCGGAGCTTGCGCGGAGCGGGTTGGAGGCGCGTATATCTGTACGCAGCTTTAGAACAGCACAGTATGAGTGACTACCAGCGTCTCATAGCTTCATAAAAAAGCTACTAAGACTATCGGCTTGAGTTAACATTGAAAATTGTGAAAATTGGAACATAAACGACCTATACCATGGTTTATCTTCTTATTCTATCTTTCCTCTATGACATTATCATCTAAAGATTTCAAATACTTCATTCTATTGTATGCTAAGTTTGTGCTATTAGTTTTTTTTTCAACTCTCATTCTCATTTATTCTCATTTATTTATTTTTCTCATTTATTTATTTACCAATTCACTAGAAATTTACAAAATAACACTTATCAACTAATATACATTGGTGTGGCTGGAAAAAGAAGCCTTGAGCTCCAGCCACGAGTTCGAAAATATTCTTTAAATTATTAGTACATTTGCCGTGATAATATTCTAAAATACAAACCAAAAGATAGTAAACCAAAAACCAAAAATATGTATAAATAAACACACAAAATCAATTCTTGAATCAAAAATCAACAAGCCCAATAATAGAAATAGGTAATATAGAAATTATAATAATAATAATAATAAAAAAAAAATTCTTTTAGGTAATCAAAAAAACCAAGTTTAAACTGAGCATGTTTGGTTCTATTATGTGCTAAGTTTTCTAAATAAGTACTGTCTTATATTGTTGTGTTTTGTTTGTTCTGTGAAATCAAAACATATTCTATAGGGTAAACAAGCCCACGTTGGGACACCGAAATTCAAACAGCTTTAACTTGTATTTATAGTTATATATTTATTGTATTTGCTTACACTTTCATCCTTGAGGATAACAAATGCATTGATTGTCAATTAATTTTTTTATTGCAAAAACAATTTTTTGGGAGTGTCCCAACCTGGGCTTAAGATCGGCCCACGATGGGACATCTCTTGCCCAGATTGGAAAATTGAATTAAAAATAAGAAATCCATTATTTTTGTTAATTTGCATATTTGTAAAACATATTTGAATTTACATTTTATTACAAATATTAATAGTATGAATACTATAATTATAATTATGACTTGTTTTTAACACGCTCAGTTTAAACTTGGTTTTTGTTTTTTTGATTACTTAAAAAAAAAATTTTTTTTCTTATTATTATTATAATTTCTATATTACCTATTTCTATTATTGGGCTTGTTGATTTTTGATTCAAGAATTGATTTTGTGTGTTTATTTATACATATTTTTGGTTTACTATCTTTTAGTTTGTATTTTAGAATATTATCACGGCAAATGTACCAATAATTTAAAGAATATTTTCGAACTCGTGGCTGGAGCTCAATGCTTCTTTTTCCAGCCACACCAAAGTATATTAATTAGTTGATAAGTGTTATTTTGTAAATTTCTAGTGAATAAAATAAAAAATACATTTTTTGAAAATCTCAAAGTGTGTATGAATTGGGCTACCTCTGAAGATAAATTACATGCTGTACTCATTTTATAATTTATTTCATTTATATGTAGCCTATTTCAAGTAAAATAAGATTCAGAAGCAAAGCATTATCATGATTACAGTGTCTCAATGTGGGCTGTCACAAGGTGGGCAGATGGTCATCACTTTGTTTTAGACAGAATAACTGGAACAATAATAAAAGGACAATAATGTTCTATATGTGGAAATATTCATAAAATAATACAGAAGGCATATTAAGATGTTAGACTTTCCTTGAATGGTGGATTTTTAGAGTGAAAATTAAAATCCTTCTTATTAAAAAAAAACTTTGCGGTTACAAAAATATGTTTTCAATTTTCTCTTAATAACGACTGGTGCTACAGCTGAAATTATTATGTCTGTAATTAAGGCTATGAACAGCTGATGAAACAACACAGTTGTTGCCAACCTAACACTCACTAATTCTCCACAACCTGAAGTGTCCCAACGTGGGCTAGTTTACCCTACTATTATAATAACCCATATTCCAAATGTTCAGTGTTGATATGCAGACTTAGAGTTTCCTTCAAATACCTACATTGCAGAGTCCTCTAAAAACGTGGATATTACCTATCATGCAAGTGAATAATAGTTATTTGTATATCTAGAGTGAAAAGTACAACTTTTTCTCCCTGTGGGAAAAAGTTTGAAGCCCGAGGCGAAGCCGAGGGCAGCAATTTTCCTGAGGGAGAAAAAGTATTTTTCGCTTGTGATGTACACAACATTTTTCCTCCATCTACATTTTTTTATAGAAACAGCAAATAAAATCATTCTAATAACTTACGTATTGGTGACAAACAATGATTCCTAACAACATAACCTAAATCTAAAACCTAAAAACCGGTCGTCTGATTGGCACTGCCGATTGCGCTATCTATCGGCAAAAGTTGTAACAATTATATCAGCTGAGCAGCTATCAAAAATGGCTGACTCCAGATCACGCGGTTCAGATTTGAATTGCAGATCAAAAATATTTGTTGGCTGGTATTTTGAATAGAATAAAATATTTTAAAAATTGTATAAATTTTCATCGTCTACTAATATTAAGAATATAATAATTATCATACAAACATATATTTCATGAGTTAATCAAATTTCTGGTTGTGGTATTGAATTCAGTTGACTCAATGACAGACACCTCTATTATGCTTTCTCATCTGAGCTTAGACCTTCTAACCTATTACAATGTAAGTTTCAAAATAGAGATGCTCCCCATGTTATTTAAATGGAGTCACTTTTACTCCCTAGGGAGTTTTTCTGTTTTTTACTACCGAGAGCGAAAAAGTGACACTTTAGTATTAGGTTTCAGGGAGTAAAGTAAGTACTTTAGACAGTAGGTGGAGGAAAAATAATAAAATCTTGTTGTGTTTGATTTTAGTGAGACCTCAACCGGGTTGCGGGTCCAGTCCCTATAAAAAAGGCGGCCATTACTCTGGACAAGGCCCTATAGGCGGCCTATCCTCCCCTGCCATCACTAAGACTGTCCGCACCACAGAACCCGAGCCTCCGAAGATGCAGCCATCCTATAGCACTGAGGAACTCAACCAAGAAATGGCAAATCTCGAAGGACTCATGAAAGATCTCAACGCAATAACAGCTTCCGAATTTGAGTGCTAAATAGACAAAAATTTGCAATTTTGCAATTGTCAATTTAAAATTGACTGTTATTTGGCCTATCCCACGCTTGCCTGGTTCCACTTATAATGCTGGATTGGCACGCAACAGTGACTATATAATTCCCATCAGTTCTAATGATATTATTCATACATATCCGATTAGAACTCGTGGCAATTATTCAACCATTTTTGGACGAAAATATTCTAAAAAACCTACATTACAATTTTTGTTCTGTAAAGTTTCCCTCTAAAACGCATATTTTATTAGTTGTAACTGTCAAAAGCCCTACAAAACGTTTTTCTCTCAGTTTTCCAAAAATCTGAAAATTATATTTTCACTGTAGTGTGCAAATGTAGCTTAAGGCAGCTTTAATTTTTGGAAAATCAATGTGCTGTTCTGAACTGCTTATCACACAACTCATGTTATTTACAACAATGCTAGTTGTAAAGTAAGAATGTACGTGTAGAATTTTGTGTAAACTTGCCTAATATTTATACCTCGGTTCAATATTTTTATGTAAAATTAACGGAAGCATTTGCCAGAAGAGAAATAAGTAGAGAATGAGTGTTTTTATATTTTTTTAAGTGAGAATGAGGATTGAAGCTAAGGATTTTCTAATAGAGTCACCATCATATAGCTCCTTCTATATTCATCTACGATGTAAAATCCGCTAAATTACATGAATATGCAAGGAACTATTCCACAATTTAATACTATCAGTAATGCAAGTGCTGGAAATGTAGGAAGATGTGGCATTGTGCTAATATTGCCAAAATTTTTGTCATTGTCATGTGATCAGTCGTGTGTATGATTGTGAGGCAAAGCAAACCTTTAAGCAAATCGATGTAGTTCACCATAAACCCAGTGTGATTTAATTTTTCAAATTAAAAATATTTTCTTAATAAACGTGAAGCTTGAATGCATAATAATTAACAAATGTATAAGTGTTATTACTAATTTGATTAGACGAGCATGTTAATACAGAAATGCACATTATTATTTTTTAGCACAGATTAATTAATATGTTTTGTTCCCCTAGTTTTTTCTACATAGACCTATATTACTCTAATATGCTCATGAATTCAAAAATATATTATACAGTAAATATAAAATATGGCACAGTATGATTGATGACTTTCGATTCAATGATGCAGGCGTGACTAATGTTGATTCACTGTAAATCAAATCGAAGCAAATTGGAATTTTCCGAATTTGCAGTTTTATTGCTCAAACCACAAATGACATTTACAGATATTTTTGTTCAGTTATCGAATGAAAATTATCTTCTGCCATAAACGCATTTCTGAATAAAGAAAAAACCAATACCTCTTGTAGCAACTATTGTTTTAAGAATTAGAAGATATGGTTTTTCATATTAGCAACTTATTGAACGATACTTTTCTGGTTCAAAAACTTTTCTATTTAGAGTCATTCTAAAATCATTGAGCATTTGTGATGTCTTTATTAACTCGTTCCTTAAATCTAGATCAACTTTGCAAACACTTTGTATCAACTCTGAGATTGATTTTCATTTGATTATTGTACTCCATTCGCATGACAATTGTAAATGAGACATTTTGTTGTTAAATTTTTAATATTTATATGTTAGCAAGTTCACCTGAGAATATTTATTTTTTTACATCACATAATTAATTTTCTTTTTCTATTTATTTAAATGATATTTGTTTCAACTATGAGATTTATTTTTATTTGATTATTGTACTCTCTCTATTCACATGACAATGGTACTTGAAACATTATGTTGTAGAAAGTTTGATATTTATTGCAAGTTCAACTGAGAATAATTCTATTTTTTACATCACAGCATTTATTTTATTTTCCTATTTATTTTAATACTCCAATCTCAGCTTTAAAACTATACAATCTGTCCACATTCAAAACTATTTATTAGTACTTTCTAGATAATCTAGATTATAAAATCATTGTTTTACTTGAAAATTCCTTTGTTGTAAAGTGAAAATGTATTTAAATAAGCTTAATAATTTGTATTTATTTGAGTGATATTTTTAATCAAATTGAATTAATTTTTTTGTAGACGTTAGTTATTTATAGACAGTGTATATTTATGATTTTAAATGTTTTTCAAGGTAATATATTTAATTAATCACAATTTTTGATTTTGTATTCACCCTTCAAGCCATTGGCTTGGTGTGTTTATCATAGGTTGTCTTTATTTCATGATGATTCTTGTCATTTTGTTATTGTGCCATTAATTATTTTTCTTAATTTGATTTATTGGCTGTAATTGTATCATTTGGCTTGCAATTATAAACTAAGTATGCTTACAAGAATGTACACGACAGTGCTAAATACTAGATACTAGAAGCCTACCAATTTGTGAAGGCTTTTTATTTTCATTTTTTCTCTAGATTAACTGAATTCAATTTTTCCGAAAATACTGTTATACTGTCAATTAGCCTGGACTTGTAGGTAATTCTGAAAATATTCACTATTTAATGATGAAATAAATCATTCATCTTTATCGGTTATTAAAAATATCAATGATGCGAAGACACTGGTTATCTGTATCACAATCACAACCAAAGTTCTAAGTGAGTATGGAATGCATTTATTTTTCATAATATCAGTAACAAGTAGAATGAAATTCTTGGGAAATAAGGCTTCAATATGGAGAAAACATTCCCAAAATCTTTTTTAAACACCCTCAAAAGAAAAATATTCAAATGTCAGAAGGTGAAATTAATTTCAAACTACAATGTTATATTTCTTTGTTTCCAAGTGGTATTCTGTTTATTGGGAAATTAGTTGATATAAATCCGTTTATACTAATAATTAATATGAATTATTTTCAATGACTAACACTTTGATTTTATTACTAAATTAGGTTGATTTGCTATTAAGTTGTTTTCCAATAATATTTTCATTAGATAAGAGTTGAAAATTCACATTGAAAAACACATTTATAATTTCTGAGTATCTCTAAGAAAAATCAGTCCTCTGAGATGAAGAGTCATTCAAAGATAAAGACATGCTTTGATCATTTTAAAGAGTTCCTGATAATTATATGTTTTTGTCCGCGTTATTCAAGGTTTCAAATGAATTTACCACTTTCAGAGTAACTCACAAAGTTACATTCATAATTCATCCAATAAAATTTACTCTCCCAGAACTGAATACTAGACACCAATAAAATTCCACACTGAATGTTGATGAACAATTTTCTTTGAAAAATGGTTATTTCACAATAAATACGGTACCATATCCCAAACGGCTTCGAATGGAAAGTGTTTCAACTAACATCCAAGACTAACATAACTAATCAACTAATGCAACCTGTATGAGTATGTTCATGATTGTCTGAGTGATTTTGCTTGTGATGTAAATGCATAATTCTAAAATCAAATGAAGTACAAATAAGTAAATTGTCACTGAAATATGTATTAGTGCCTGCAAAAAATTCTCAGATCGAGCACATGATTGACAATATCATATAAGAAATCGTTTTTCGTTTTATTTACTAACATTTAATCAATAACGGGACTAGTTAATTGTTATTTCAAAATTTAAAACACATTCAGAATATGTATATGTACTCATAATTCTTTTATAATATAGTTATTCTAATTTTTTACTAACAATTGCTGGCTTAAAAAATCAAACAAATTCATAGCGTTATTGCTATTCTACAATCGTCCTTTTCAATAATAAAATACTTATGATGTTTCTAATCAACAAAGTCCCTAAGTAAAGAAAACCAACTGAAAAAATCTGTTCGATCATGAAGTATATTTGTAATAATTATTTTTATCAACGTTTCTAGAACCTGCCGTTGGCATTTCGATTGCAGTGTTTGTTATCGAGTTGAATGAAATGGTCTAGATGATTCTTTACTTTGACGATTTCGCAGGAATGCGGAAAGCAATTATTTAGTGTTATTGAGATGAAATTTGTTTTATTTATAATTCTTAATGGAAAGTTATGAATTGTGTCTATCTTCTCCAGTACTCATAATCAGTTCTAGAATACTCATCCTGTCTAAATTTTTGTATTTTTGAATTGAAAAATTATTATTTGAGTTTAATGGCATCTATTTTTATCTATGTAATTTATAATAAGGTGATGATATAATATCAACTATTATATTATTATTTCTATCTATTACTAGAATATTCATGTATCAATGTTTCGGATTGGGAATTAATATTGATAGTTCGATTGCATTTATCAAGAGTTTATTGCATTTATGTGAATGAGTCTAATATACTATTTTATTTATACATACAATTGAGTTGAGCGTAACTCATATTAATTATCATCTTAATAACATGATGAGCATATCCATCCAATTCCTATACATGTTTTTTATTTACTTGAATGTATGTTTTTACACTAAGTACTGTAGGTTACATAATAACTAGACTTCACGATATAATTACAAGCCTCATCACTGCCTTATGACAATTTGACATTCCATTTTTTTATTTCTTTTGTAGTATTTCATAGGCCTAAGAATTATTTATTCCTCAGAAGTATTTTTTTCATTTCATCGGTGATTGAAATAACTCTTGAAAGAGACATTTGAAATTTCAAACTTGTAATAATTTTTCCCAAACATAGCATGATTGAGAACATTAAGATCCTCATGCGTTTGAGAACAATAGTATGGATTCTGCTAGGAGAAACAAATGTACTAACTTCTCTAATCTTATTCTATGGTAGAATCTACATAAAATCCATACTATTCCTCCAAAACCTAATTCAAGTTCCTTTAATCTCAAATTATTAAGGCTGTGCAATACCCTAAGAAAAAACTTTTTACTGGTGATATTTTTCATTATTTTTCAATTTGGATATACTATTTTATTTTAATACTTGATAGTATCTAAATCGAAAAAAATGAAAATATCACTATTAAAAAGTTCTTTCAGGGTGTTGCACAGCCTTAATCCATGATGTTTTCCTTTTTGTTATATTATAACTTTCTAAGAGTTGTCAACTAAGAGAGGGCTGTTTTGAAAATTTTGGAATACAGCTAACTTGAATGATTTCAAAATGCTGTTGGCACGATCATAATTTTGCTGTAAAATAATTCAAATGCTGGCCTCATAATTTTATTGTTTTCCGTGCCTCAATAATAATTAAAATGACAAACTGTAAAGAATGTTGTGAACAATGTATTCATCCTTTGTACATTATAAAAATTATCTTTTTTATTGAGATAGACTATTTATAATTTAGCTAATTGACTATCATCCTTCAAGATGGTTGATTGTGACTTGACGACTGAAATTCGTGTAAATCTTCAGTGTATAACTTTAATAAAAAAAACTTGGTAAATAACTGATTATGTATAAACATGAAACTTATAAATTTCTAGATGGATGCATATTTACTTTTATGATTATCTTGGAAATTTTTCAAAATTGTTTCTGATTGATTAAAAAATCAAGCGATGAATTTATTTCTAACAAAAGGTCTCCCGATTTCTTTTATTATTCGTTGTTTATAAGATTATTTCCTTTGGCATTTATTTTATCTGTTCTGTACTACTCCTTACTATTGCAATATAGATCGATATTATTCAAAAATGTAACGGTATAGCTTCAACACAGCTTTGTCAATTGAAATAGTGGAATTAATTTCTTATTAGTATTAAGTAATATATTATAGGCGGCTATGTAATTGACGGTGTATTTATTCGTAATCAAATATTATTTATATTAGCAAATACAATGGAAATTTTTTTGTGAAAAAGTGGAAAATAATTCAATCTTTACAATAATATTGATTGCAATAAATATTAATTTTGTGCTGTATGCAGTGGATTTGAACAATGTCTGAATCTTGGGTACACGTCATGAAAATATTACTTTGCTATACCAAGATTTGATAGTACAATGATGTTTGGGAGCATATTTGGAAAGCATTACTAGTTGATAAATATCATGAAGTGCTTGTTATTGCTGTGAAAAATATTTCAACTTAATTAAAAAATTTGTCACTAGATTCTCAGGCATAGTTTACAAATCACGCATTGTACGTAATTTATTCATAGGAACCCGTCTTTATACAGTATTTGGATTTTTTATGGAATCTTGTAAATAAACTTTATATATTAAATTGAAATTAGTATTCATTTATTGATCGAATGTTCTCCAACTCTCATTATTAACCATCTGAAACACAAAGTATCTCAGATTTGGCTAAAATTAGCACCATAGATAAACCTTAACATGAGAAATGTAGGAGCTAAATTTGGCACCCCCAGCTACTATACAGGTTGAGTTATGAAGCTGCAAACATAAAATTTTCAAATAGTAATATCTCCTGAACGGTAAGGAATTTTGCAAATATGATTCCAGATTCGTGTCTCTCACATCAAAGACCATACGATCACGAAGTTTGAGCGGTTTTTGGTTTTCACAAAAAATTGAAAAAATCAAGGACTAACCATCGTGAACCACACTGGAACAAAAAGTATCTCAGATTTGGCTTGTCACGTTATTTCTTTCAATAACGGGTTGCCCTGGTTGGCTGCAGTCGATAGAGCATGAGTAATAAATTATATAACCCTTGTTGTGGTTCTTAGAATATAAATTATACCAAATTCTTACTGGCTCACCCAGGAGCTCCCGCAATTCTCTGCTCTTGCCATATATGCGAGAATTTGCGCTGCTACAACTTAAAGCTATAAATTTGAGACTCTTCTGGTCGTATTTAATGGTACTGGATAATTTATATAAATCTCTGGAACGTATTAGTTCCAAAGATTTGACTATCAACGCTGTATATCGCTGTCTTAACCAACTTATTCGGTGAAGAATATTATAGTCGGATGGTAATCTTATTAATATTTCAATCAATACTGGCAACTAGATAAATAAAAATGAGATTGGTCATGCATGGAAGTAGGGAAACAAATAAAGGATACACCATAAAAATTGATACAAGTATATTACACAAAAATCAACGAATAAATAAATATAGATATGTATAGAGCAACAAGCAAAAATAGAAAAAATAAGAACAAAATATATATCAGAAAAGAAAGTATCACAGATTAGCTCACTAGTTTTTTAGCACGAAACGTTACCATGTGCTTTTTAAATCATTAATCATATGCATTTATTTTATGCAGCTCAGATATCGACTTGCTGCCGCTTGTCGATTCAAAAATCTCAATATATATCTTCTTTCCAAATTAATAAAAATAATCAATTGATAAATCTCAAATATTAATTATTTAATTATTGATATATATATATCAAGAGCTCAGCAGTACTAGAAAAAAATGAATTGCCAAATTGAATACAGAAGGTGGGATGCCCTCGAAGAAGCTGGCATAGACAGAATGTACATTGACGTGATTAAGAGTCTATATGATAATACAGAAATCTATGTGGAGCTGGAGAGAAAAGGAAAGAGCATAAAAATTGAGAAAGGATTGAAACAGGGCTGCCCACTCTCCCCAATATTATTCAACTGCTGCTTGGATTACATTTTTCGAAGGCTGGAGTGGGAGGATAAGGGCCTCAGAATTGATGGGAAAAAACTATCAAATCTTAGATTTGCAGATGATGTGATGGTTGTGGCAGAGAGCGCCGAGCAAATGGAAGAGATGATGAAGGAACTGCTGAAGGCTAGCAAAACGATTGGCCTCCACTTGAATGCTCAGAAGACCAGATTAATGACAAATTCCGAAAAAATAAGGGTAGAAATCGACTGTGGAATTCTTGATTACGTGGAAGACTACGAATATCTGGGCCAGGTTATATCGTTTGTCAACAGATCTGTGAAAGAAATCAAGCACAGAATTGATAAAGGGTGGAAGAAATATTGGGCACTGAAACGCATCTTCAAGGGCAATTACTCAAATAATTTGAAAGGAAAAGCGCTATCCATGTGTGTCTATCCGACGATATTGTATGGCTCGCAAACATGGGCGCTCACAGAGTACTTGGACAGGAGGTTGGAGACCACACAAACGAAAATACTGCGTAGCATTCTTCGCATAAGGCTGAGTGAACGTTCAAGAAACACTGATATATTGAGAAGAGTGCGCGTCAAATACCTACAACGAGAGGCGCACATATTGAAGTGGAAGTGGGCGGGCCACGTCGCGAGAATGGACGAAAACCGGTGGACCAGGACTTGCACTGAGTGGGTGCCGAGGGACAGGACCAGGAGCAGAGGACGGCCACCAACCCGATGGAGGGACGAGCTATGTCAAAGGGTAGGACACGCATGGGCAACCACTGCAAGAAATCGACAGTTGTGGAACAAAATAGTGTCTAAGTTATAATTCCAAGAACTATTGTGAAAAAGATTTAAAATCCTGTAAATTTGTAAATAGCTTGATAAATTGCCAACCTATCATTTTACCTCATACAAGAGAGGCTTTTGTTCAATTATGAATGCCAATAAAGCTTTTATTATTATTATTATTATTATATATATATATCAGGGCTTAAGGTTCGGCCTCTGATGGATATATATATATCTCAGGTCTTAAGGTTCAGCCTCTAATGGAAATTAGATATATCGATTTATATAATAAATCGATAATCGATTTATCCTTATAATTTGCTAATAAAATTAATAATTGAGTGAGCTGTAAATCTGATATAGTTCTTAATTAATAGAATATGTTTTGTACTTTTTAAGACTTGCGCAAGTTTTATATCAATTTCAATATTTATACAACCTTTTGACAAGCTAGCTTTTTATATTTTTATTTCACTCGAAGCACTGAGGGCGCCCTAAATTCATATATTTCGATAATTTTCACTCACGTGCTGAAATTCCCAAGATGATGGTGGCGATCCAAATTTCCTATCATCCTGGATTTTCTGGTGGCTGAAGTTGTCTTCTCCAAGGGAATAAATAAATATCTAAATGACTTAAACTTTAATACAGCATCACAAAGTCTTATACAAAATTAATTAATGAATTTAAACTTTAAATCTTTCAAATGTACAATTTAACAAAAAGGGACTTGTGCTCTATAAAATTTGGTGGCGTTCCATGGCGGCGTCTGGCAAGCAAGTGGGCTGATCTACCCCTATTTTCTACAATCATACTTCTGACTTCCAAATTTGCATATATTTAAATATTCAGTTACTATGCCATTATAAAAATCAAATAGTCCATGCCAATCTGCTAAGTTATTACCTATATCTTAGGTATTACATTTTACAATTACTTGGATTACATCCGATACATAAACTGGATAACTTATAAATTCTTATCATTTATATAAATATCTATGTTATATTTGAATCGGCTCGTTATTGCCGCCCATCAACTACTGCAATTTGATTGGTTCATCCAAAATTCACAAATGTATCCATGCGCCTATTGAATATACATACTTCCTCAATATTTTTATTTATTTTATGTATTTTGTACATGCTCATTTTATACAATAAATTTTTATAGACCTTCTCAGTTGTTTTTCCATTTACAATAGCACGCAATGTGGTTACCAAATCCTCTAGTTGAATACTATTTGTTTACAACAAAAATTTGCCAAAGGTGTCTGGCTAGATTTCAAATTACACGGCTTGATCGATTATTAGGTTGCCGACCAGTAAGTATTATAGCCTAACCTCAAAATTCCAATATTTTATATAATATAATAAATAGCAAATAAAATTCTTTACCATTTGGCTGTTCTAATTGTAGCCAGGATACCCGTTATTATCTAATCTTTCACTTGTTGCTATCGCACCCAGCAATAATAGAGCAGCTGTTTGCTCGAGACCTATAAAATCCTTTCAGTTAGCGATTTTGCTTGCTTATCAAATTTAATTTATTACAGGCTAAAATTTTGTAATATCTCCTTAATGGTAGGGAATTTTGCAATTATGATTCCAGATTCGTGTTTCACGCATCAAAGACCATGAGATCACGAGAATTGATCGATTTTTATTTTTCACGGAAAATTGTAAAAATACATAGACAATAAAAAAATCGTGAAACACACTGAAACAAAAAGTATTTCAGATTTGGCTTAAATTTGCACCATAGATAAAGCTTGATCTGAGAAATGTCAGAGCCAAATTTTGCACCTCCAGCTACTATACAGAGTGAGTTATGAATCTGAAACATAGAATTTTCAAATGGTCATATTTCCTGAACGGTAATGAATTTTGCAAATATGATTCCAGATTCGTGTTTCTCGCATCAAAGACCATAAGATCACGAAGATTGAGCGATTTTTATTTTTTACGGAAAATTGAAAAATCCATGGACTAACCATTGTGAAACACACTGGAACAAAAATTATCTCAGATTTGACTGAAATTTGCACCATAAATAAAGCTTGACTTGAGAAATGTCGAAGCCAAATTTGGCACTCCCAGCTACTATACAGGATGAGTTATGGAGCTGCAAACATAAAATTTTCAAATTTTCAAATGGTAATATCTCATGAACAATAAAGAATCTTGCAAATATGATTCCAGATTCGTTTTTCTCGCATCAAAGACCATAAGATCACGAAGATTGAGTGATTTTTTTCCACAAAAAATTGAAAAAAACGATGGACTAACCATCGTCAAATACACTGAAACAAAAAGTATCTCAGATTTGGCTGAAATTTGCACCATGGATAAAGCTTGACCTGAGAAATGTCGAAGCCGAATTTGGCACCCCCAGCAACTATACAGAATGAGTTATGAAGCTGCAAACATAAAATTTTCAAATTTTCAAATGGTCATATCTCCTGAACGGTAATGAATTTTGCAAATATGATTCCAGATTCGTGTTTCTCGCATCAAAGACCATAAGATCACGAAGATTGAGTGATTTTTTTCCACAAAAAATTGAAAAAATCGATGGACTAACCATCGTCAAATACACTGAAACAAAAAGTATCTCAGATTTGACTGAAATTTGCACCATAGATCAAGCTTGACTTGAGAAATGTCGAAGCCAAATTTGGCACTCCCAGCTACTATACAGGATGAGTTATGGAGCTGAAAACATAAAATTTTCAAATTTTCAAATGGTAATATCTCATGAACAATAAAGAATCTTGCAAATATGATTCCAGATTCGTTTTTCTCGCATCAAAGACCATAAGATCACGAAGATTGAGTGATTTTTTTCCACAAAAAATTGAAAAAAACGATGGACTAACCATCGTCAAATACACTGAAACAAAAAGTATCTCAGATTTGGCTGAAATTTGCACCATAGATCAAGCTTGACTTGAGAAATGTCGAAGCCGAATTTGGCACTTCCAGCAACTATACAGAATGAGTTATGAAGCTGCAAACATAAAATTTTTAAATTATATCAAATAGTCATATCTCCTGAACGGTGAGGATTTTTGCAAAAATGATTCCAGATTAGTGTTTCTCGCATCAAAGACCATAAGATCACGAAGATTGAGTGATTTTTTTCCACAAAAAATTGAAAAAATCGATGGACTAACCATCGTCAAATACACTGAAACAAAAAGTATCTCAGATTTGGCTGAAATTTGCACCATAGATCAAGCTCGACATGAGAAATGTCGAAACCAAATTTGGCACCCCCAGTTACCATACAGGATGAGTCATGGAGCTATAAACATAAAATTTGTAAATGGTTATTTCTCCTGAACGGTGAGGAATTTTGCAAATATGATTCCAGATTCGTGTTTCTCGCATCGTAGACCATAAGATCACGAAGTTTGAGCGATTTTTATTTTATAGAAAAAATTGAACAAATTCATGGACTAACAACACATCGTGAAACACACTGTAACAAAAATTATTCCAGATTTGGCTGAAATTTGCACCATAGAAAAAGCTTGACTTGAGAAATGTCGAAGCCAAATTTGGCACCCCCTGCTACTATACAGGATGAGTTATGGAGCTGCAAACATAAAATTTTCAAATGGTCATATCTCATGAACGATAAAGAATCTTGCATATATGATTCCAGATTCGTGTTTCTCGCATCAAAGACCATAAGATCACGAAGATTGAGCGATTTTTTTCAACAAAAATTGAAAAAATCGATGGACTAACCATCGTCAAATACACTGAAACAAAAAGTATCTCAGATTTGGCTGAAATTTGCACCTTAGATCAAGCTTGAAACGGTTATATCCAATGAACGGTAAGGAATTTTGCAAATCAGATTCCAGATTCGAGTTTCTCACATCAAAGACCATAAGATCTCAAAGTTTGAGCGATTTTTATTTTTCACAAAAAATTGATGAAAATCATGGACAAACCATCGTGAACCAAACTGAAACAAAAGGTATCTCAGATTTGGCTGAAATTTGCACCATGGATAAAGCTTGACCTGAGAAATGTCGGAGCCAAATTTGAATAAAACATCATGGATTTTTGCAAAAATGGTCAAAAATTAAAGTTGCTTAAACTCTCAGGAATGGTAGTACTTGATGAGAGGAACAATAACGTCATCACATTGGCGAAATTCACTCTTATTCTTCAGTTATAAAAGCATTTGAAGATGAGTGATTTTTCTGATCTCAGTACAGTGTTTACATCGCTGGGGGGGTGCCCAGCTACTTACTATACAGAGTGAGTTATGACGAAGCTTCAAAAATAAAAGTAACAAATTTCCAAACGGTCATAACTGATGAACTTTGAGGAATTTTGCAAATCAGATTCCAGATAGTTTTCTTCGCATAAAAGAGAATAAGATCACAAAGTTTGAGGGATTTTCATTTTTCACAAAAAAATTGATATAAACCATGGACCAAATTGATATAACCATCGTGAAACACACTAAAACAAAAAGTATCTCAGATTTGGCTCTGAACGGTAAGGAATTTTGCAAATATGATTCCATATAATATATATAACACATATTATGTGTTTCTCGCATCAAAGACCATAAGATCACGAAGTTTGAGCGATTTTTTTCAACAACAAATTGATGAAAATCAATGACTAACCATCGTGAAACAATAATTATCTAAGATTTGGCTGAAATTTGGTCATATCTCCTGTACAGTAAGGTATTTTGCAAATATAATTCCAAATTCGTGTTTCTCGCATCAAAGACCATAAGATCTCAAAGTTTGAGCGATTTTTATTTTTCACAAAAAATTGATGAAAATCATGGACTAACCATCGTGAACCACACTGAGACAAAAGTATATCAGGTTTGGCTGAAATTTGTACCATAGATTGCTTGACTGAGAAATGAAGAAAATTGATAGAAACTGAGAAAATTGCTTTCACTGCATTTGCTTGACCTGAGAAATGTCGGAGCCAAATTTGGCACCCTCAGCTACTTACTATACAGAGTGAGTTATGACAAAGCTTCAAAAATAAAAGTAACAAATTTCCAAACGGTCATAACTGATGAACTTTGAGGAATTTTGCAAATCAGATTCCAGATTCGTTTTTCTCGCATCAAAGACCATAAGATCACGAAGTTTGAGCGATTTTTATTTCTCACAAAAAATTGATATAAACCATGGACCAAATTGATATAACCATCGTGAAACACACTAAAACAAAAAGTATCTCAGATTTGGCTCTGAACGGTAAGGAATTTTGCAAATATGATTCCATATAATATATATAACACATATTATGTGTTTCTCGCATCAAAGACCATAAGATCACGAAGTTTGAGCGATTTTTTTCAACAACAAATTGATGAAAATCAATGACTAACCATCGTGAAACAATAATTATCTCAGATTTGGCTGAAATTTGGTCATATCTCCTGTACAGTAAGGAATTTTGCAAATATAATTCCAAATTCGTGTTTCTCGCATCAAAGACCATAAGATCTCAAAGTTTGAGCGATTTTTATTTCTCACAAAAAATTGATGAAAATCATGGACTAACCATCGTGAACCACACTGAGACAAAAGTATATCAGGTTTGGCTGAAATTTGTACCATAGATTGCTTGACTGAGAAATGAAGAAAATTGATAGAAACTGAGAAAATTGCTTTCACTGCATTTGCTTGACCTGAGAAATGTCGGAGCCAAATTTGGCACCCTCAGCTACTTACTATACAGAGTGAATTATGAAGCTTCAAAAATAAAATTAACATATTTCCAAACCGTCATAACTAATGAACTTTGAGGAATTTTGCAAATCAGATTCCAGATTCGTTTTCCTCGCATAAAAGAGCATAAGATCACAAAGTTTGAGCGATTTTTATTTTCCGCAAAAAATGAGAAAAACCATTGAAAAATCGTGCGTTTTGAAACAGTAAAAAAGTGACTCAGATTTGGCTGATATTGTCATCATAGATGAAGCTCCACCTGAGAAATGTCAGAGCCCGAATTAGCCTCCCCCCCCCCACCGGCTACTGTACAAGGTAAGTTAAGCAGCTTGAAACATAGAATTTGCAAATTTTCAAATGGTTATATCTAATGAACGATATAGGGATTTTGCAAATCAGATTCCAGATTTGTGTTCCTCGCATCAAAGAGCATAAAGTCACGATGTTTGGGCGAATTTTATTTTTCACAAAAAAATGAGAAAAACCATGGAATAACCAACCATCGTGCGTTTTGAAACTGTAAAAAAACGTATCTCAGATTTAGCTGAAAGTCGCACCATAGATGAAGTTTTACCTGAGAAATGTCCTAGCCAAATTTGAATAAAACATCATGGATTTTGGCAAAAATGGTCAAAAATTAAAGTTGCTTAAACTCTCAGGAATGCCATCGTGCGTTATGAAACTGTAGAAAAACGTATCTCAGATTTAGCTGAAAGTCGCACCATAGATGAAGTTTTACCTGAGAAATGTCGGAGCCAAATTTGGCACCCTCAGCTACTTACTATACAGAGTGAGTTATGACAAAGCTTCAAAAATAAAATTAACATATTTCCAAACCGTCATAACTAATGAACTTTGAGGAATTTTGCAAATATGATTCCATATAATATATATAACACATATTATGTGTTTCTCGCATCAAAGACCATAAGATCTCAAAGTTTGAGCGATTTTTTTCAACAACAAATTGATGAAAATCATGGACAAACCATCGTGAACCAAACTGAAACAAAAGGTATCTCAGATTTGGCTCTGAACGGTAAGGAATTTTGCAAATCAGATTCCAGATTCGTTTTCCTCGCATAAAAGAGCATAAGATCACAAAGTTTGAGGGATTATCATTTTTCACAAAAAATTGATATAAACCATGGACCAAATTGATATAACCATCGTGAAACACACTAAAACAAAAAGTATCTCAGATTTGGCTCTGAACGGTAAGGAATTTTGCAAATCAGATTCCAGATTCGTTTTCCTCGCATAAAAGAGCATAAGATCACAAAGTTTGAGGGATTATCATTTTTCACAAAAAATTGATGAAAATCATGGACTAACCATCGTGAAACAATAATTATCTAAGATTTGGCTGAAATTTGCACCATGGATAAAGCTTGACCTGGGAAATGTCGGAGCCAAATTTGGCACCCTCAGCTACTTACTATACAGAGTGATTTATGAAGCTTCAAAAATAAAAGTAACAAATTTCTAAACGGTCATAACTGATGAACTTTGAGGAATTTTGCAAATCAGATTCCAGATAGTTTTCTTCGCATAAAAGAGAATAAGATCACAAAGTTTGGGCGAATTTTATTTTTCACAAAAAAATGAGAAAAACCATGGACTAACCCATCGTGCGTTATGAAACTGTAGAAAAACGTATCTCAGATTTAGCTGAAAGTCGCACCATAGATGAAGTTTTACCTGAGAAATGTCCTAGCCAAATTTGAATAAAACATCATGGATTTTGGCAAAAATGGTCAAAAATTAAAGTTGCTTAAACTCTCAGGAATGGTAGTACTTGATGAGAGGAACAATAACGTCATCACATTGGCGAAATTCACTCTTATTCTTCAGTTATAAGCATTTGAAGATGAGTGATTTTTCTGATCTCAGTACAGTGTTTATCGAGTTTCAGTCCAAAATAATGACATAGATGTGATGAGAAGAAGGGTTTCCATTAGACAACCTATAGAGGTACACAACTGGATTAGTAAATTTGTAAAACTAATGATTAGTAAATTCGTATGGCTTTTGTTGGAGGTCCCTTGCAGGAAAGTCTCACCTCACTGGAATATATTATTTAAGTCGTCAATGGGCCTTATGACCCAGTCATACTTCAGTCGGGACAGTCAGTTTATTCAATAATATTGTAGAATATGGACTGATTAAAAATAATATGGGTTACGGTAAGTGGAAAGTCGCCGAGAATTTTGTGTGAAAAACAAGTGCAAACATTTCGCCAAACTCGATAGAAGACCATTGACCATAGACTCGGCTAAATGTCATACGGTCAAATTCTACCTCGTTTGGCAATAATGGCCAAATTTCTATAATCGTTGCACAAACATGATTGATTTTGATTTGATTGAACAGCTTCAATACAACAGTTTTATAATAAAGGTCTTCAATGCATTTGTGGAGTTAACATATCACAAGTGCCAAGGAGATGTAATATGATAAAAGATTTTAAATTAGATGAGCTACTTAAAGTTATAATGGAGGTACAATATTGTGCGCATCAAGGGACTAAAGTACTAGATATACCTCAGGGAAATTATGTTTGAGAAAGAACAGCTGTTTCCACTTTACAGAGAAAAAGTGCCAGTTTAGACCTTAGATGAACAAAAATAATCGAGCAAAAGTCAAGAGACAAAAGGAATTGAATTAACTGACAAGTAAAAAATAGTCAAGTACAAAATTTATCATCTTAAGAGGATACAAACACAATGATAGAGATACAGTCTATTTAAATTATAACAGGCATGAGACGAAGCATAACATACATATTTCACAGTATACAAAAAATAGGAAGGCAAGATTAGAACAGACTTGTTTCAAAGGTTTAAAAATGTAAGTTATAATATATAATAATAATTTACATTTTTCATTAACTCAATATAGAAGCAAATGGTTGAAATGTTTTGAGTATTACAGTATACACAGTTGAAGTGTCTTATTTTAAAGCTAGAAAGAAAAATAATTACAAAACATTTGCAAACTTATGTTTATATGGACGTTAACATAGCATGTCAAAAGGAGCGGAGACAAAAATAAAATTATTTTAGCATTTGACATAGTGAGGCCCGGTTAAATTTTAACCATGATTAATTTCATAAGAACCAATCAGAGAAGGCCTTTTTGATAAGACGGCTTCTCTGATTGGTTCTCGTGGAATTAATCACGGTTAAAATTTAACCAGTTTTTGTGCAACCGGCACTGAGAGATCCTAATCAGGGTGTCAGGTTGTGTGCACAGAATGAGAGGTCACACTTTCCGTGTTCTTGAAAACTCAAGTTAATTATTGAAATATTTCGAAAGACGCTTATCATAATATTATTATTAAATTTAAAATGAAGCTACAGAAAAAGAGGAGTATCAGTAAGGACGCAACCAAGACAGTGGTAAAGTAGTGAGGTCCACTTTATAATGGCAGTGGAGAAATATAGGAGAACAGCGTTGCCGATTCTCTGCCTTGTCACTACCTTCAAAAGAATATAGCTGATACCGTTATATCAGATAAAATATTAACTATTCATTATTGTTAAAAACGATCAATTATATTTTATTCGTTAGGACAATAATGATTTAATAATACATTTTCATAACTGAGATGAAATAGTTTATTAATCAATTATATTATTTCTACAATGTTGAAAAACTATCTGGCAAAGTAGTGGAGGTAGAGAAGGATAGCGTTATTTGCTTTTTGGAATGATAGAAAACGATAGCGACACTAATCAAATACTGCCATTATAAAGTGGACCCCACTATAGATACATTTGAGATCAACTTCTATGTTGGCAAACGAATAGAAATGCATGTGTTAGCGAGTCTTCCATTATTGCAGTTTTAGCTGTCGTTAAGTTACTGATAGATACTATCTTCTTTTTCTTCAATTTAGAAATGCCAACTATGGTGAGGTCCACTTTATAATGACAATATTTGATCAACTTTGGTTTTGCTATCCTTGAGGGTTGAGTGTAAGAGAGGGCCGGCTGCGCCCTAACTCCGCCCTCCTAGGTAAAAATAAAGGCATTCTATTCTATCATTCTACAAAGCCGGTGGTACTATCCTTTTCTAGGTCCACAACGATGCCAATCATGTTTTTGACAATGTAGAAATATAATTAATTAATGCAGAGAATTGGCATCGTTATTGTTCTATCTTAATCCACTGCTATTATAACGTGGACCTCACAATAGCTATTCGACCGCTGACATTCTGTCCATGCAAAGAACGTGCACAGCAGAACTCAGAAGGCCTAACCTAACCTAACCGCACACAGCTGCACAATGTTACAACAATTTTAGTGGTTTGTACCTTTTATAGTAATTTGTTATGGGTTGTAAATTTGCATTGTTCACCCATCGGATATGAGATTAGGGAATGCCTCAGATCTGCGAGATTCCAAATTTTCAAGTGAATGAACATACCTGAAAGGCTTTGTTGAATTAGGTTTTAAGGTAAAAGGAAAAGTTAGGAAGGTTAGTTTTTATATTAATCGAAATTTTCTGATAATTTTAGATAATAAACACATATAACTAAAAGTTGAAATACTCGCACATTTGAGATATTGCACGTATGAATGACACCCGACTAAGAGATTAGATAATGCTGTCCACACAAATAAGTTACTCAGTTAATATCATAATTGAAACAATAATTTTTCGCCACACTGCACAGAAAGCAGCTGTTTTCCAGTCCCTACGTAGATCTGAAAGACATTGTTTGCAGATGACTCTCGTCTGATGTCAGAACAGGTTTCTTTCCGGGCTAGGCCGGAAAGAGTACCCTTTCCAGCCGCTAACATGGAACTAAGAAAGGTGATCAAAAAACAGCTGATCAAAAAACTTTTCATTATTTGTGTTCATTATTCAATAATAAAAACATTTATAATAATATCATCTTATTGTCATTTGAAAGAATAAAAAAAGTATAAACTCAACCTCCCACATAATTGAACATCATATTTTAGGTTATTTAGACAAATCAGAATAAAAAATAAAAATACTTGGACAATTTCCTGATATTCAGATTACCTCAGATTTGCTAGAGCTATCACCTTCCACTTCTGCTTTCGGAAGTGCTTAGTAAAAAACTATTCTCATATATATATATTGTTTATTTTTGTGTGTGGCGAAAAATAGCGTTCGCACCACGGGCAAAAATGTTTTTCCGGCTCTCAATCTTTTCTAGTCGATTGAAAATCGATTTCGAGCCGGAAAAATCTCATTTTCTGCTCTAGGTGCGAAATATACTATATTGTAGTTGTGATTTGCCAAATATACCCTACTTCAGCATTTGGACTAGACTATAATGCAGATATTACAGAAAAAAATGTTTTGCTCAATAAGTTGAGTATTTTTCATGAAAGTGACACAATATCAAAAGTCAAACTAAAAACTATAGCTACGTTTTACATTGGTCGATTTTACTTGAATTCAAGTTTTTTAACTATTGAGTTGAATGGAAGATTGTGAAAGCTTGAATACAAGTTTTCATAACCTCAAAAGCATATAATTGAGGTCCACTAAAAAATTCAAATATGAAGTAAAAAATTTAATTTAATTTTAAAAATTAAATTTAAAAAAAAAATAATTTTTTTAAAAGTTTTCTTCTTCATCTGCATCTTACTTTTCTATTTGGTTGTTTTTATACATTCTACATTGACTGACAACTGCTTTCATATGATTTCCCATTTTTGTACGTTATATTGTGTAATAAATAAATAAAAAGTTGTTCCTTCAAGATTCAAGTTGAATCCAAAAGTCAAACATGTTCAACATAAACAAAACTTGAAGAAGGGTCTACACATTGGTAGAGTGGATTCAAGTTTCTGCTCTTGTAAACTTTGACTCCAAGTTTACATTTATTTAATATATTTATTTTATACAAACGTCTAGAAAACTTGAATTCAAGGAAACTTGACTAATGTGAACGTCCCTTGAAAACTCGTTCATGTTTAAAACAATAAATAAACCACGACAACTTTCACAAAGTTGTTACTCTATAAAATATCACAAGATTAAAATTGAAAGTGAACTAAGAACTTATTCAAATTGAAAGTGAACTTACTATGAGCTAATAGTAAGTTCATAAGCTTTAGCTGCAGTATTTCTTTTCAAAATAGCTGTAAAGCTTCATGAATAATCATAAAAATTTATTAAATCCTAGATTTTAATAACAATTCAATAAATACATTTTTATTTGAAACGAAACAAGAAGAACAGAGCTGCAGAATAAATTAGCATAATCTCTTAAATTGACATGCACTTATACCATAATAAAATTACTCTGGATTAGAAATATACATTACATTAGTTATGAATTAGATGAGAATTCCATAATTTATTAAATTTAGGCTGCTTGAAAAATGAATGGTTTCTAAATGGACCAATCTTTCTTATTAAACTCCTCCTGGGACAAAATCGTTCTTTTAATAATATTCTGCCTAGAAAGTTCCATTCCATTACATAAAAAGTAAGTGATGATATTGTGGCAACGAAAGTCATTACTATATCTATTATGACTACATTATTTAAATTCAAAAAATATATGAGAAGAATGAGCCCCAGGCTTAATGCTTCAAAGACTAGAATAACACACTTGATCATGATGAGTTGCATGCTTTGATTGATTCATTCATTAATATTAATTAATTGAGGGCACTGTTTCCAAAGCTAATTTATACTATAGTAGGCTCACAGAGTACAGAAGTCGACCGCCTCGAATTATTTCTATAAGAAAATTACAAAATCACCTAGAAAATGAGATAATGGCACTGGGAGGTAAAATTGTTTAGTCCTACTTCTACATCAATTTCAAGATTGTAAAATGTTCTTATACTTTTAGAATAGTAGAAAGTTCACAGATAGGTTGTTTCTCTTATGTTTGAAAAACATTTTTTTATGTTTTTCATTACACATAACGACATGCTAATAGCAGCATTCCTTATCAGATAAGTGTATTGAAAAATATTTCTAAATCAGCCCTGCTCGATTTACAATTAGGTTTATCGAAAACAAGAACTTGGCATGAAATTTGCAATTTGATAAATACATTCATTCACAGGTCAATACTGTTGTTCAGTCACTGGTTAATTACCCGCTTAATAAACTCAAACAATCGAGAAGTTATTGATTGTTTCTTACATACAATGAGAAGTTTTCAACTTTCCAATTTTTCCAACCTTTTCAATTGAAAAGGGGCAGATGGTAGAAATCATATCCTCTTGTGCCCTTTACAGCTAGATATATATAGACTACATGATAAGCCCCCGGTATGAAGCAGATGAATCCCGCAATGAAGAAGACTAATCCTTGAAGTCCTGTTTCATCGCTGGGCAGGAGGACGACAATCACAGCTGTAGTCAGGAGAGCTGAAACACAATTCATTCACACTGATTAGCATATGGAAATATTTCTAATTGATTTTCAATGTGTGCTTGAAACCATGGATATTTTCTTAAAAACAAGGAATCAGCATCCACAGAAATTCTAATATAGTTAATTTTTTAGTTTAATTAAATATATAATTTAATTAATAACTATAGTGAAGTTCACATTATAATGGCAGAGCAGAAAGATAGGAGACCAGCGTTGCCTATGTTCTATAAAGGCTAGTAATGTGTGCTTAAAAAGTAGGAATCAGCAACCACATATCATTATAGTGATGACCACGTTTTAATGGTAGTGGAGAAATAGAATAGAATAGAATAGAATATTTTTATTTGTCCAAGAACAATTACACGATTGCATCAGACATTGTCAAGATAGTTATAATACATTACAATTACATCTTAATATTTCTATACAATATAAGTCATAATAACATCAAAGTATACATTTTTTTAAAAGTCATAATACATTCAAATATTCACTTCTCATAGTACTCTTTCAAGCTGTAAAAGGGATTTTTGACTAGAAAATTGTAAAGTGCTTCTTTAAACTTAAAAAACGGGAAATTTCTTATTTCTTGAGGAAGGTGATTGAAGAGTCTCAAACCTACATTTACTAACCTTTGATAACCGTACTTGTGGTATATACAAATTTGCATAGCTTCTTGTATGGTGTGTGTGGATGTTTTTGTTGCTGGTTAGATTTGTTTCCTCAGATTTGACATGTAGTAGCAGGGTGTATATGTACAAACAAATAACTGTCATTACTCTACTTTTAATAAAAAGTGGCTTACAGTGGGCTCTCATCTCTGAATAGGTTATAATTCTAATTGCTTTCTTTTGTAATAACAAAACTTCGGATACTCTTGCACAATTTCCCCATAGAATAATACCATAATTCAATATAGAAGAAAGGTAGAAGAAGAACAGCATTGCCGATTCTCTGCCTTGCCGCTGCCTCCTATAGAGGATACCTGATACCGGTGTATCCGATCTAATATTAACTGTTCATTCTTGTTTAAATAATCAATAATTATATTTTAGTCGTCAAGAAAATGTATTTTCCAATGATTAAATAATTCATTTTCATGATTGAGATAAAATATTTTGCCAACTAATTATATTTTTACATTGTTAAAAGCGATCTGACAACGTTGCGGAGCTAGAAAAGGATAGCGCTACCTGCTTTGTCGAATGTTAGACAAGGATAGCAACACCAATGTTCATCAAATACTGAGCTTATTCATCGATATTTCACAGGAATACATAGTCTGTATAATAAGTAACCGAACTGACCTCAGGAAATTTTTTATGTGCAAAATATGTACAATTTTTCATTAAATATCTTCAAAGTAGTCCCTATTGGAGTCGATAACACGCTGATACAGGATTTTCAAATTCCTGAACGCTCCCTGGAAGTCGGCAACCTCTATACTGTCTAGAGCCCTCGTCGTAGCACGTTGAACGTTTTCCAGAGTCCCGAACCGCGTCCCCTTAAGTTGTCTTTTGATCTTGGGGAACATAAAAGAAGTCCAGTGGTGCCATATCCGGGCTGTAAGGAGGATGTGGCAACGTTACCACAGAATATACAGAATGGAAACTTGTAATCAATCGCCTATCTAACCAATGCTTTTTACATGACGCCAATACTAAACACGTCACGTGACCTTGGGAAGTTCCAATCCTGGTCTTCTGATTGGCTCGTAGCAGTGAACCAGATCAATTGATCCGGATCATTAGAGTGATCTGAACCTACCATCAATACTATTACAATGCGGCGCTTCCTAACAAGATGGCGGATTTTAGCGTCAGGGTACTAGCCAAGTTTCCTTACTGTATGTATACTGTGACGTTACCGTCGACTGTTTGGCCAACTGCTCGGTGACGAGCAGGCAGGTGTGCGATGGATGGAGGATTCACGAATTGGAAATTCCCGGACGTACTCGATAAACCCGGGGCGGTTAGTCAACGGAGCACCTCTCTGTAGTACTGGTCGTTTACAGCTTGGCCGGGTGGTACAAAATCTTTGTGAACGGCCAGTACTACAGAGAGGTGCTCAGTCGCCTAACCGACCGGGTTCATCAAGTCCGTCCGGGAATTGCCGATTCGTGGATCCTCCATCACGACAATGCTCCGTCGCACACCTGCCTGCTCGTCACCGAGCAGTTGGCCAAACAGTCGAAGGTAACGTTGCCACATCCTCCTTACAGCCCGGATATGGCACCACCGGACTTTGTATGTTCCCCAAGATCAAGAGACAACTCAAGGGGACGCGGTTCGGGACTCTGGAAAACGTTCAACGTGCTACGACGAGGGCTCTAGACAGCATAGAGGTTGCCGACTTCCAGGGAGCGTTCAGGAATTTGAAAATCCGGTATCAGCTAGTTATCGACTCTAATAGGGACCACTATGAAGATATCTGATGAAAAATTGTACATATTTTGCCCATAAAAAATTTCCTGAGGTCAGTCCGGTTACTTATTATACAAACCCTGTATGTATCTATTATCTATTTCCTCACTCATCCTTAGTATGATGAACACAGTTTGTCTTTTTACTTTCCTTGCCCTACTTCCATAGGTAAGGAAAGTATTGCTTTCCAAAAAAAATTAAGGTACCCCAATTTCAAGTTTTCTATACGTTTCAAGGTCCCCTGAGTCCAAAAACATGAATTTTGGGTGTTGGTCTGTGTGTGTGTGTGTGTGTGTGTGTGGTGTGTGTGTGTGTGTGTGTGTGTGTGTGTGTGTGTGTGTGTGTGTGTGTGTGTGTGTATGTCTGTGAACACGATAACTCCATTTCTAATTAACCGATTGACTTGAAATTTTAAACTTAAGGTCCTTATACCATGAGGACACGACAATAAGAAATTCAATAAAATCCAATTCAAGATGGCGGAGAAAATGGCGGATAATTACTAAAAAACCATGTTTTTCACGATTTTCTCGAAAACGGCTCTAACGATTTTCTTCAAATTTATACCATGGATAACTATTTATAAGCCCTATGGACTGACATGAGTCTCATTTCTGGGAAAATTGCAGGAGCTCCATAATATTCATGAGAAAAATGGCGGATAATTACTGAAAAACCATGTTTTTCACGGTTTTCTCGAAAACGGCTCTCTAGATTTTCTTCAAATTTATACCCTAGATAGCTATTTATAAGCCCTATCAACTGACATGAGTCTCATTTCTTAGAAAATTGCAGGTGCTCCGTAATATTCCTGAGAAGAATGAATTTTGTTAAATTTCTATCACGATTTTCTCAAAAATGACCGATTTTTTTCAATTTCATACCCTGTATAGTTATATATCAGCTCTATTAACTAGCATGAGTCTCCTCCTTGTGAAATTGACAGGGGGTCCACCTCATCCTAGAGAAATTTACTTTGTAACCTTCTTCTCGTGCGTGAGGTAGGTAGGTAGAGCAGTTTATTCAAAAGAACACACATGTCGATATTTTATTTTTAAAACAGCTGTTTTGACAACTTTTAAAAGATCCTCAAATTTCATAATTCAAACAAAGGAAAATGTACTCTGAACACAATCACAGTATAATCGTAGTTTTAATTATTTAGCCGCCAATCGGCATAATGTTATTCCCTAAATTATCCTCGTTAATGAGGCTTATAGATCAATGGGCAAGGAAAGTTGTGTGAGTGTACCACACCAGATTTTTTCAATTAGGAAAAAATATCGAGTGACCTGACTGGCTCAGGTCAGTTTTTTTAATTGATAGGTATTCTGTGAGTTTAAAGTTGAGGAACTATAGGGCCTATATAGTAACATTTTTACTAGGTACTGTATATTATATTGAATCTTGACGAACTCAAGAGCCTTCTACAATACAAAAAAATGATTTGATTTATTAAAATTGAACATTCACAGAATAATAACCAATAGAGAACAATATTGTCCTATTAATAGGGCTTCTACTGAAGTATTTGCGGTCTGATTCACTGTGTTTTCACTTTTGATTGGATTGTATAAAATAATGTTAAGTCTTGTTTAGTATTAATACTTTAATATTGTGGGGTCCACGTTATAATAGCAGTATTTGTTTAACATTGGTTCTGCTATCCTCGTCCATCATTTCACAAAGCATATACCACTATCCTTTTCTAGTTCCGCAACGTTTTTTTAACAATGTAGAAATATAATTAAGACAATATTTAATAATTAAAAAATATTTATTCTTGGATAGTGATATGAGGTGGAAAACACACTCTTCTGAACTTTTAAAGAAACTGAGTAGAGTTATATTTGCTATCGGTATGATTTCCAGGGTGATTGACACCAGGACAGCTTTAACTGTTTATGATTCCTATTTTGTATCCCGCCTCCGTTTTGGTATCATTTTTTGCGGCAACACAACGGAGTTTGAAGCTGTTTTCACGTCTCAAAAGAAAGCTTTGAGAATAGTTTTTGGCCTTATTAATAGATGCTCCTGTAGACCCTTATTTAAGGAACACAGCCTTCTTACTGCACCGGTTATTTATATATTAGAACTGGCTATTTTTGTTTTTAGGAATAGAAATATTTTTGGTCAGGACGGGTGACGCTTTCGAGGTCTTATCTACCCAAATCATAGACTCACATTACTTGAGAAGGCCCATATTGCATGGGGATAAAAAATGTTCAATGCTTTGCCACATAGAAACACTCTAACCGAAACATGGTCAGAACTGACCTAAACCGAAACATCCGGTCTCACAGACCGGGTCTTGCTTAAAGTGTTATATTTGATATATTTTCTACTAAATATGAATTTAAATATCTTTCATTGGTGAATTTCAATTATAGTAAAGTATAATATAGATTTCAGTTGCAAATCAAGTGATGGAAGAATAGAAAAAAATTTGGAAACATTGATATGTAATAAATGTATGATGTTGGATTTAAGAAAAACACACAATACAAAAATCCGTGTAAGATATACTATCAGTTACTACTCAGAACAATAATCATGGAGAAATATATTATCAATATAGGCTTTATAGCAAAACTGAAAGGTAATCATTGAAAATACTGTAATAATGTTTTTCATTGTTATCAAGAAACTTGTTTGAGCAAACGTTTTCAGCCTCCAGTTATTTTATTAGCAAGAAAAGTTCATAAAATAACTATGGTGGTCGGAATCATCTATTTCGTCAAGTGAATGTTTATTTTGTGACACTTCATTGTGAAGCATCAAGTTCCAAAGGCTGGGGCTTGTATGGTTGATAACTCATCCATTGTCATCAATTTTCCTAAACCAACGTTTTCTAAATTACAAAAATTAGTTTTTCGAATAAAACATGCCAATAAAATACCGAAATAATGAAGAGAAAAACATTAGAAAAAATTGAATGCTCAAAATATCTGTTATTCTTAGTCGAAACATCCGGTATTCTAGACCGGTAAAAAATGAACGTTATCCGAAAGATCCTGTAGCTGAGACCGGTACGTTTTCAATAGATTAATGTTTACCTGATAACCGTGAGTTAGGGACTGACGAACATTGTTGGAGAATGTTGAGGAATAGTGGCGGAGAAGGTATTGTAGCGGGCAGCAATTTTTTATACACAATTTTGCCACTATAGAAAAAATCTGGTGTGGTACACTCACACAACTTTCCTTGCTCATATTTGAAACTACGATCAGACTTCTGTATATGTGTATATATAATTGTTTTCAAAGTTCTTTTTCTTTGTGTGAATAATTGTGAAATTCGATGATTTTTTTAGTCGTCATTTTTTTAAAGTCGTCAAAACAGCTGTTCTACAGATGAAATATCTCGACTATGTGTTCTTTTTATGAACTGCGCTACCTACCTACCTCATGCACGAGAAGGAGGTTACTAAGTCCATTTCCCAAGGATGGGGTGGACCCCCCATTGGTTTCCCAGAAAGGAGACTTATGCCAGTTGATAGAGCTGATGAATAACTATACAGGGTATGAATTTGAAAAAAATCGGTCAAGTTATTTTTGAGAAAATCGTGAAAAACATGGTTTTTTAGTAATTATCCGCCATTTTTCTTGAGAATATTACGGATCTCCTGCAATTTTCCCAGGAAAAAAAACTCATGCCAGTTGATAGGGCTTATAAATAGCTATACATGGTATAAATTTGAAGGAAATCGTTAGAGCCGTTTTCGAGAAAACCGTGAAAAACATGGATTTTTAGTCATTATCCGCCATTTTTCTCAAGAATATTACGGAGCTCCTGAAATTTTCCCAGAAATGAGACTCATGTCAGTTGATAGGGCTTATCCATGGTTTAAATTTGAAGAAAATCGTTAGAGCCGTTTTCGAGAAAAACGTGAAAAACATGGTCTTTTAGTAATTATCCGCCATTTTTTCCGCCATCTTGAATTGGATTTTATTGAATTTCTAATTGTCGGATCCTCATGGTATAAGGACCTTGAGTTTAAAATTTCAAGTCCATCGGTTAATTAGGAATGGAGTTATCGTGTTCACAGACATACACCACACACACCACACACACAACACACACACACACAACACACACACACAGACCAACACCCAAAATCATTTTTTTGGACTCAGGGGACCTTGAACGTATAGAAAACATGAAATTAGGGTACCTTAATTTTTTTTGAAAGCAATACTTTCCTTACCTATGGTAATAGGCCAAGGAAAGTAAAAATAATTTTGCCTCTGGTCTCACAGACCGGTGTTTCGGTTAAAGTGTTAAAGACTGCGCCACCCATGATCGTTTCAAAGAAAGCAAATATAATATAGTCTCTTGAATATTTGCCCATTTAAAATTGAGGATTTTTTTTTAAATCTCCACTGTAACTTAATGCTATACATATCCTAATATGTATCATCCAATCATTCATCTTCATTGTTTCCATTTATATTAAGTTGACGTTTCATACATCACTAGAGCTTTGCTCTATCAAGTGATTTCATGTGAGAATTGAGTAACAAATAAATTTCTGCTAGACGAATAAAATATTATTGATTTCAAACAAGAATGAAAAATTATCATCTATAGAAGGCAGAGAATCGGCAACGCTGTTCTATTATTTTCCCCACTGCCATTATAACGTGGACCTCACCATCGTCTTTAAAGCAATCAGATGGGACTTGTTCACACATTTAATGAAATTGTAGAATGAAGAGAAAAATGTTATGATAAAAAGCATACAACGTGGACCTTACTATAAATACACTGTTTCTCTGCTTAGCCTCCCACTCTACCCATTAGGTGATGAGGAGATCACAAGTTTTATCCACCTATTTGGCATGCCATCTTGATTAAGTGTAATTAGTGTGGACTTTTCTGTTTTTAATTTTTCACTGACGAAATTTATCCAGCACAAGCTGGGGCATGTTTCATAAAAGTTACAAATCCTGTAATACAGGAAAAGTTCCTGTATTGCAGGTGAAAATTAAAAGTTTGTGTTTCATAAACAATTTTCCCTGTAAAAAAATTTACAAGTCATTTCCCTTTATTAGAAGTAAATAATACATCGTTGTGTTTCATAAAAAGAAACTTCTTGTATTACTGGACCTGTAAGTTGTTGAATATTTTATCATTGTTTAGACCATCCTAAAACTTTTACAAGTGAAGGTAAAATCTTGAAAAGTGACATTTTGTTGTAAAGGCATCGTGTTAAAATGGATGAAGGTAGTAGTTCTAGTAAAGATGACTATGTTATTATTCGTAGGCCAAGAATTTTGCAAGGACAGAATTTCATACAATATGATGTAGGAAACTTATGAATATAATGAACGGTTTAGATTAATCTTTTCTCAGTAAAGCGTTATTGGAAATATCCAGAAAATGTACGTCCATAATGTTTTCTGTTTTTTATTAAACAAATATAACATATTTCAATTCAATTCAATTTCAATTCAGTTTATTTCCAAAAACATATTACACGAATAAGAAATACAATATACAACATATTTTGGAATCCCCCTACTAGACTATCCATCTGTGTGTAGGGGGGGGAGTTCCACTTTATAAATAAGCTTAATCTGCTCATAGAAGTAAATAATAGAGAATACACTTATATTATGGATGTATTATTAATATTCTGATTATAAAATAGATAATATATGTGCTGATGTATATTTAAGAATGAGTATGTAGGAATATGTATGTAGGAATAAGTATACTTAATACCTTGATTGATAAAAGAATAAATAAAGAAGAAATAACAATATTTTTTGAAGACCGCAGTGGCAGGGATTCCAGAAATTCTCAGAAGAGAGAATGAAAAAAAAGCATAAACCAGAAAGGCAAAACAGTCAAATCGGTTATATCAATGATAAAATAAATACCAATCAATTGTCTGGAAACCTTGAAGTCGTGTTGGTCACCAAGCATAACGAGATTGGAGTAGTTCTTCTGAAGCTTCCCAACCAATCTGGTACAGCCACCTGTCCACCCTCTTCCTAAACACTACCAAACTAAATGCCTCTGCTTCCCTAATCACCCCTGGCACATTTCTGTACAAGACATGGGCCAGGTATGAAGGATTTGTCAATTCAGAGCCGTGAGTCAGCTGAGGTATCTCAAAGCTGTAATTGGATCTGTGGCGAGTTGAGTAGCTATGGTTAACTGTTTCTCCCAGAAGTTCAGTTTTGTATTTTTTTATGTGGATCAACAAGGATTTAAAAAAAGTTGTCTAACATTCAGTACGGGAAATTCGATAAACAATTGTCTTGTTGGGTATCTAAAGTCTCTCTTTAAAATTGTTTTTATAATTGATCTTTGGGTGACTGCGAGAGGCTCAATGACTGAGGAGGAAGCCCCTCCCCAAGCTAGAATTCCATATAGTATTATAGATTGGACATAGGCAAAGTAAACTACTTTGCACTGATCCACACTCAGAACATTACTAAGCTCTGAAAATGCGTGAAGCAGCTTTCTGAGCCTATTCTTAGCACACTGGACATGTTGTACCCAACTCATCATATTGAATTTAATGTCGTTAATTTAATTGATAAAATTTGATTAACTTTTTTTGAAACATTAATACTTACATAACTGTTATAATAAGTTATAGAAGTCAAGTAGTTATTATAATTTCTCAACTATTTATCATTAAGTAAGTTATTTTCCTGCATGAATACAATCTGTCCATCGTCAGAAATTTGATAATGTGGGTTTTCCACAACCTTTGTTCAGATATTATAGTAGGCTCGCAGGCACGTTCAATGTGATTCACTGTGGGTCACAGTGTTTGAGTCCAGTTACTACGAAATGAAAACATCAATTCAAAATAAAAGAACTGTAATACAGGCGAATTTACCTATTTTCATCAATCCATGACCAGGGGCCTGTTTCATAAAACCTCTGTAATACAGTGCCTGTATAGGTCACATATTCGTGAGGTCACAGTGTTTGAGTCCAGCTACTACAATGAAAACATCAATTCAAAAAAATCTGGTGTGGTACACTCACACAACTTTCCTTGCTCATTGAACTGGGAGCCTCATTCTTAAACGACAATAATTTAGAGAAATAACATAATGACGATTGGCGGCAACATAATTATTTGAAACTACGATCAGACTACTGTATATGTGTGTATATAATTGTTTTCAGAGTACTTTTTCCTTTGTGTAAATTGTGAAATCCGATGATTCTTTAAAAGTCGTCAAAACAGCTGTTCTACAGATGAAATATCTTGACTATGTGTTATTTTTATAGACTGCTCTACCTGCCTACCTCATGCATGAGGGGATGAGGTTTCAAAGTCCATTTCTCAAGGATGGGGTGAACCCCCCATTAGTTTCCCAGAAAGAAGACTCATGCCAATTGATGGAGCTGATAAATAACTATACAGAGTATGAATTTGAAATAAATCAGTCGAGTAATTTTTGAGAAAATCGTGAAAAACATGCTTTTCAGTAATTATCCGCCATTTTTCTCGAGAATATTACGCAGCTCCTGCAATTTTCCCAGAGATGAGACTCATGTCAGTTGATAGGGCTTATGAATAGCTATCCATGGTATAAATTTGAAGAAAATCGTAAGAGCCGTTTTCGAGAAAACCGTGAAAAACATGGTTTTTTAGTAATTATCCGCCATTTTTCTCGAGAATATTATGCAGCTCCTGCAATTTTCCCAGAAATGAGACTCATGTCAGTTGATAGGGCTTATAAATAGCTATCCATGGTATAATTTAAAGAAAATCGTTAGAGCCGTTTTTGAGAAAATCGTGAAAAACATGGTTTTTTAGTAATTATCCGCCATTTTTTCCGCCATCTTGAATTGAATTTTATTGAATTTCTTATTGTCGGGTCCTCATGGTATAAGGACCTTAAGTTTAAAATTTCAAGTCAATCGGTTAATTAGGAATGGAGTTATCGTGTTCACAGACATACACACATACACACACACACACACACAGACCAACACCCAAAAATCATGTTTTTGGACTCAGGGGACCTTGAAACGTATAGAAAACTTGAAATTTGGGTACCTTATTTTTTTTTGGAAAGCAATACTTTCCTTACCTATGGTAGTAGGGCAAGGAAAGTAATAAAGGAACTGTAATACAGGTGATTTTACAAGTGTAGAATTATTTTTATGAAACATAATTTTACAGGATTGTAAATTTTAATTTATTAGTCCTGTAATACAGGACTAATATAATTATTTTAATAAATTTTAATTTATTAGTCCTGTAATACAGGACTAATATAATTATTTTAATAAATTATAATTTACAATCCTGTAAAATTATGTTTCATGAAAATAATTCTACACTTGTAAAATCACCTGTAAATACGCCTGTATTAGGCTAGCTTCACACGCATTCGGTTTCATTCGGTTCGGTTCGCTTCGTCACCGTAAACGAATGAGGCTTTCATACATGTCAGGTTTTAATTCTAACCGTTCTAATTAGGTATTTTCTTCTCAAACACAGCTGTGTTTGGATTTTCACAGTTCATGCTGGTATATTTAAATATAACAGCTGGTGTTAAATTGTAAGATGTTATTTCTTGAACAACATTTTAAAGTTAATTAAAAATTGCTAATTATTTGAATAATTTATTTTTGATTATTATTTCAATTTTGGATGTTCAGAGAGATTATTTTTTTAAATTGAAAATTTGTTCCTTGTTTTGACACATGGTAGATAAACTTCATCTCTTCTCTCCATTGATGGAATCATGTAATATTCGTGGAAAAATAAAAATTCTCCCTTTTAATTTATATCTTTCATATTTTTTTAGGAAACTATTCATAGAGAAAAAAATGTTCATGTAAACTAGCAGAAATGAATTGACCATATGATTTTTACTTGGAAAATTCTGAAACAGATAATCACGCTATCAGGTTAAAATAAAAACAAAAAAGGCAAGCGTGTGTAAAAGACATTGTTTTTTCCTGTTTCCCTAGCAACGAATTCGAATATGATGAAACCTATTCGTTTCGAGGGGGCGTTCGGTGCTATGTGGTTGATAGTCGGTACCGAACTCAAACCGAATCATCGTTTCACACTTATCGGAATTTGCCGAAAACGAAACGAACCGAACCGAACCGAAAGTGTGTGAAAGTAGCCTCTCGCTAGCAACGAATTGAAACCTGATGGAATTTATTAGAGTCAAGTGGGCGTTCGGTTCTATGCGGTTTCTATTCAATACCGAATTCAAACCGAATTACCGTTTCACACTTATCGGAATTTGCCAAAACAAACCGAAAACGAAACGAACCGAATGGGTGTGAAACTAGCCTTACAGTTCCTTTATTTTGAATTGATGTTTTCATTGTAGTAGCTGGACTCAAACACTGTGACCTCACGAATATGTGACCTATACAGGCACTGTATTACAGGGGTTTTATGAAACAGGCCCCTGGTCATGGATTGATGAAGAATTAAATTCTCCATTTGCCTGCTAACGTTTGTTAAATGCAGCTGTAAATGTGATTTTTGAAGTTCTATATTTGGGGCTGATGGGATCTATAGATAAGTTTTTGCTCTTCCTATATCATTTTAGTGATAAGTAATTTTGTACTAATGAATAATTAAATAGTAAATTGAGAATGCTCTTACCTGCACCAACAAACAGCAAAAGAAATGCTCCAAGTACTACTTTCCAGTTTTCCCTGATTTTTGGATGTTCCCAACACGTCTGCTGCGTAGAATCAAATAATCCAGTATAATAGTCATCGTGCATGGGTGTATCGCTGTCCACTGAAAGAGTCTGTAAAAAATAGAAAGTCATCATATTTATTACACTAAGAGCCATATGCACCACCTACGTTTTAATCTAAACTACGTTTACTTGTAGATATGGTTGCATATTTATCATAATGTGTGTCATACGGGATTTAAACGAACAACTGACATTTTCTCCATTTAAACCGAGTATTTGCATACGGGTCTTAGTAAGTTTTTTTTCTATTTTCAAGTATTGGTTTGTAGGTTAGGTCAAACTTATTGTCTGATACTAACCTATAATGAGATCCACGTTATAATGGCAGTAGTTGATTAATATTGGTGTTACTATTGTTGTTTATCATTCGACAGAGCAGCCATAATGCCTAATATGGTATAGCCCTTAGCTACGACCCCAGCCGCATTGTTACAGTCGTCACGGCTGGAGCACATAACCTATAAATTCAATAGATTAGATGATTCATTGGATTGTTATGTTGTATGAACGTTATGACGACAAGTGAATTAGAAGTGTTGGCTACTTTATTGCTTTTATGATTCATATATAATGAGTTTATAGGTTATGTGCTCTAACCACGCCTGCTTATAGCCGCGCAGCTCTCCTCTAAGGAATCGCACCATTACATCAGATATACCGGTATCAGCTATCCTCTTTAGGAAGCAGTGGCACGGCAGTGAATCGGCATCGCTGTTCTGCTATTTTTCTCCACTGTCATTATAACGTGGACCTCATACAGGCCTATCACACAATATTTTGCTATAATTATTTAGTCTAATTATAAGCATACCAGCCTATGGAAATATTGGTGATCAGGGGTGCCCGCAGGGGGGGGGTTTGGCCGCAGACTGCGACTTTGAAATCTTGGGTGGGGCTCAAAATCAAACCTTGATTTGATTTTGGGGGTGTCAAAAAAAAGTCAGTAGTATTAAGAATGACTACCACTGTTTGGATATAATGATTAGAGTATACTACATGTGTAGAAGGTAAGATATTATGATAAATACAGCTGAATTAAGCAGCAGTTAGGTACTATAGTATGCTATTTCTTGTTATATATAATTTCATAATGTTTCATCACTAGTGTACAATTTTGTAACTTAAAGCCTCTATTTCAATCCAAATATTGGTAATTTCTATTACACTCCTGACAACACAAATTTATAAGATAACCTAACCAACAAACATGGTATGGAAACTAAGGGATGTTCACTAGTCACATCAGCCAGAAACAAAGAATAGGCCTACACATAGATAGAATACATAAAATGATACTACTTACATCATCGGTATTTTTAAATCTAGCATTTGGAGAACAATGTCTGGGAACGTCCACATGAACTAAAACTGAATCATCAAGAGACATGATATTATTCCTAATTTTAGGTTTTAATGGAGAACGTTCAGTTGTAGAACCGTACACTTTGATAGCTTCATCATTTTCTTCTTCAAACGCATCATCGATAGAGAAACGTTTTCCACAATTGACACTTTGCATATTTCTACTACCAATGATCCAAATCTTGAATGACTAATCTTAATAATAGATTGACATTGAAATTGTTCCGTATCATCACAACAGTGTTTTATACTTCTAGATATTGTATGTTATTCTAAAAGACTGAAACATATTCAATTTTGAGATAAGATCACTAGGACTTTACACAAATTGACATTATCTACATTTTAGCCATAATGACAATAATAAAATTAATAAGGCTATGCTATCAGTGATGATGACAATGGCGAGAATACTGAACCAAAGAAAATGTTTGTTTTGTTTTGTTGAAATATCGACTAGTGAAAATACCGATATGGTAAGTATCGAGTATCGATGCCAAAGGTCGATACTGTAGGTCGATAAAGGTTAATATTGTAGAGCGTAGAGAGAGAGAGAGAGAGAGTGTGAGAGAGACAGAGAGTGTGATTGATTGAGAGAGCGTGTGACACGAGTGAGTGCGAGTGAGAGAAAATAATAATATTGTGTGATTAGAGCCTTTGATTATGGATACAACCAGTGGCGTATCCAGGGGGGATATGGGGATGTATCCACCCCGAAATGGAACTTGAATTTTTTTGTGGCTGGATCAGCTTAAAATTAGCATCTAATGCCATTTTTTTGTTACCGGTATATTGTACTATGTCAAGAATTATTTAAGGGATGAGAGAATAGCATAGCAATGATAATAATAATTAATAGCTTTTTCTTATAGAAAGTGAGTGGTCTAGTGCGTAGGGACTAGATATAGCAGAGGGGATAGAGAAACTACAGATATAGCACTTCAAAGTTAGTTCGTCACTTTTTACCATCTTTATTATGAAGAAATTCAATATAGCTTAATAGCTTATATTTGATTATAGTTTATTCAGTTCCATGCATATTCTTAAACAAAGCTCCAGCAGCTTCTTCTAGAAAGTACGGTATCCCGGTTATGATGAACGGGCGTAGTTTCTACCGTGGACAGGAGGGACACATCCCCCTAGTATTTAAAAAAAGGTTTTATCCCCCCCAAACCAATTTAAGTTCGAATTGAACACTCAAGTAGAAAATGTAAATTGGAAAAAATTGTTAATCAAGTTAAAACCAAGCCTGGACATATCCCCCTTATATTTGAGAATTTGAAATAAAATGTTTTATCCCCCCCTTAAACAATGTAAGTTTGAACACTCAAGTAAAAATCATGTAAATTTGAAAAAATTGTTAAGTTAAAACTAAGCCTATAAAGTTCGTTGAAATAGTGCTTTATTGGAGCCAAAATTTAAGCATTCTAGCTTGTTATCTAATAATGAGTAGGCCTTCTACAAAATCACTATTTTTAACAATTGAATGACTAATAAAATTCTACTACATTCCATTCTATTTGTTATTTAATCGGAAACCCATAGGCCTATGCAATTTTCAAGGAAAATGGAAATAATAAGGGTTTACTGATCACCAAAAAACTTGACTGGAATGTTTGTTTTCAAGTGGAAATTGCATAAAATCGCACCAAATTGAAGGTATATTCAACTGAAATTTTTAAGTGGTCTAATAAGCGAGCTATGGGTTGTTGAAGTGCTAACTTTCCAGATTCCGTTTTCTTCCCAAATCATAAACGATTTCGAATATATTATTAGAACTTTTCTTAAAAATTCAAAAAATGTACCGTATCTTTCCAAACTAAAACATTTTATTCCCCATATCGTTCATGAATAAAAAAGTAACATTTTTTGTAAATTCGATAACTTGTTTATTTTGGCATTGATCGCCAAAAACGCATATTAGAACAAAGCCAATGATATATACGGTACTGGATGAATTAAAAAAAAATCCAATGGAAAATTCGAAACCGTTTATATGATCTGGAAAGAAAACGGATTTTAGCACTTCAACAACCCATAACTCGCTTATTAGACAACTTAAAAATTTCAGTTGCCACATTTTCTCACTCTTATAATGATCTTAACAATTATATTGAAAAAGATTATCCAATTTGAATAAAAATGAAAAGGTGTACCCAGGCACGGCCCTAGGGACTTTGCCGCCCTGGGCGAAATCGGCAAACGCCGCCCCCCCCCACCACCAGGTATCCCGTCTAATAATTGTTTACTTAAATATTTGCCCGAAGGTTATCAGCTTTTCCAGTTAAAAATGACATTTGAACAAATATTTGACAAATATAAATATTGAGGAATAAGTGCAGGCAACGAATGCTCAAATAAAGGTATGGAGGAAAATTTTGGAACACAATTTTCAACTCTACAGCTCTTTTAAGGATAGTAAGAGGATTAAGATATCAAAAATCCTCACCCTTACCCCATGTGCCAAAGGGGTGGGGGTGGTTTGAAAGTACCATTTTTTAATTTTTCTCATATATCTCGGAAACTATGCATCTTATGAACATTTGTACTCTGTACAAAATTGAAGCTCACAAAATTACCAACAAGGTTTGTTCTCTACATTTTCTTCATATATCTCATAGTTTCTGAGATATCCGCTCTTGAAGGTGAGACATTTTTTGAGAAAACACTTCTGCCTCCAATTTTTTCATCTTTTCGGCCTTATAATTTTGAACGATTGATGAGAAAATCCGTGCTGATTCTAATTATCTTCAATTTTATGTATATTTTCACTATTTTACGCATTTCCCTACGACTGTTGCAGCAGTTTTAGTGTTGAGAGTAAAATTTTCTGTTCAGCAACAATAGATCAGTTGACAATGAAATTTGAAGGGAATGTTTGGAACTCAATTTTAGACTTTGCAGCTCTGTTGACACTAGTTTGGAGGTGAGCATATAAAAAATCCCAACCCCTACATCATGTGCTAAAGGGATGAGGGTGGTTTGAAAGTTGTATTTTCCACTTTTACTTACATGCTTATATATTGGAAACAATGAGTTCTATTGACATAATCATCCAAATAAAAATGAAGCTCAATGAATTTCCTACAAGTTTTGTTTTGTAGAGGTTTTCAATAAATATGATACTAACTTTCCGAGATATATATGTTCTAAAGTGATTCATTCTCAAAAACCCAGTTTTTCTTTCATTTTTCGCTCTTTCAAGTCTTTTAACTTCTCAACAATTGATGAAAAAAGAATGTGCTAATTACGAGATTTTAGAACATTAAATCATCTTCCATTTCATGCATAATTCGACTATTCCAAGCATTCCCATACGACTGTTGCAGTAGTTTTAGTTTTGATTGTCTTGTTTGGTAGGAAGTTTAGAAACACCCCTGTGTTCAGTTCCGCAGACGTTCCAATACGTCTGGTACCAATAAGTTCCAGGTTCTCAATATGGATGTTCATACTGAAGCACATTCCAATTTATGATCACAGAATAGTGATATTCAAAAAAAGTCACTACTTGTTGCAAATCTTGATATTTGACTCTCAAACCTAAAACTGCTGGAACAGTCATAATTATTAGAATGCATGAAATAGTCGAATTATACATGAAATGAATGATAATTTAATGCTCTACAATCTCGTAGTAAGCACATTCTTTTTCCATCAATTGTTGGAACGTTATAAGAATTGAAAGAGCGAAAAATGGAAAAAACTGGGTTTTTGAAAATGCATCACTTTAGAACATATATATCTCAAAAAGTATCAAATTTATCGAAATCCTCTACCAAACAAAACTTCCACACTCAACACTAAAACTGCTGCAAAAGTCGTAGAGAAATGCGTAAAATAGTGAAAATATACATCAAATTGAAGATAACTTGATGCTACAGTGTACAAATGTTCATAAGATGCATAGTTTCCGAGATATATGAGAAAAATGAAAAAAATGGTACTTTTAAACCACCTCCACTCCTTAAGCACTTGAGGTAGGGGTGAGGACTTTTGATAAGTTAATCCTCTTAATTACTATCCTTAAAAGAGCTGTGGAGTTGGAAATTGTGTTCCAAACTTTACATTCTATAATCTTTAATTGACTGGACTAGAACAGTAACACAAAATATCTGAATTTGCCGCCCCCAAAAATCTGCCGCCCTGTGCGGCCGCCCGGTCCGCCCACCCCTGGGGCCGGGCCTGGGTGTACCGAACAGTGTTAAAAACACGAATGACGCATCATCACGTCTCAACTACTCAACTTCAAATTTTGCATATATAGGTAGATTTTTAATTTACCAAGGATGGTTATAGACTTATTTTATAGTTTCTTCAACATTTCATTACCGGTAGGTCAAGTTTTTAATTAAATCCTTGCGGAGCACGGGTTACATGCTAGTCTATATAATAAAGGAAAGAACTGACTTATACACGTACGAGATAGGAAATCATCACGTCTGAAATACTGGACTGATTAGCTTGAAAATTTGCATATTTTTATAGATTCTTAATTTACCGAAGATGGTAAAAAAGTAAATTCGTATGGCTTTTTGTTGGTGGGGAGTCCCTTGCGGGAAGGTCCCACTGCCTGAATATATAATTTAAGCCGTCAATGGGCCTTACGACTGTCATACTTCAGCCGGGACCGACAGAATTTAACGTGCCCATCCGATAACACGGAGATGGTTATATGCCTATTTTAAATTGTTCAAGATTTCAGCTTGAAAGTTTGTAATTAGACCTTTGCGAAGCATGGGTTACCTGCTGATACACATAAATAAAAGAAATTGAATCGTATAGATAACTTTGAATGCCCCGAGTCATTTAAAGTGCAAATGGTCTGTTAAAAGCAGAAATAGATTGAATTTAGTCTCATAATTTCATGCTGGTATTAAAAGTGTTAAAAACTGTATACTAATAATTAATTTAGGAATCATGGAGTTCCGGTATGTATAAATATAAAGAAGCAGTTTATTTACTTGATCGTTGTTGACTTTGCAGGGTTTACATGCGTCTGTTAGCCAAGTATTTCAGAAAATGTTGAAATTTCATAGCGACAGGGCCACAGGGCGGGTGTCTTTGTTTTCTGGCCGCCATCTGGGAGCTGGAGGAGTGCAACATTGAAAAATCTGGTGTGGTACACTCACACAACTTTCCTTGCTCATTGAACTGGGAGCCTCATTCTTAAACGACAATAATTTAGAGAAATAACATAATGACGATTGGCGGCAACATAATTATTTGAAACTACGATCAGACTACTGTATATGTGTGTATATAATTGTTTTCAGAGTACTTTTTCCTTTGTGTAAATTGTGAAATCCGATGATTCTCTAAAAAGTCGTCAAAACAGCTGTTCTACAGATGAAATATCTCGACTATGTGTTATTTTTATAGACTGCTCTACCTACCTACCTCATGCACGAGATGGAGGTTACAAAGTCCATTTCTCAAGGATGGGGTGAGCCCCCCCATTAGTTTCCCAGAAAAGAGACTCATGCCAGTTGATGGAGCTGATAAATAACTATACAGAGTATGAATTTGAAATAAATCAGTCGAGTAATTTTTGAGAAAATCGTGAAAAACATGGTTTTTCGTAATTATCCGCCATTTTTCTCGAGAATATTACGCAGCTCCTGCAATTTTCCTAGAAATGAGACTCATATCAGTTGATAGGGCTTATAAATAGCTATCCATGGTATAAATTTAAAGAAAATCGTTAGAGCCGTTTTTGAGAAAATCGTGAAAAACATGGTTTTTCGTAATTATCCGCCATTTTTTCCGCCATCTTGAATTGAATTTTATTGAATTTCTTATTGTCGGGTCCTCATGGTATAAGGACCTCAAGTTTAAAATTTCAAGTCAATCGGTTAATTAGGAATGGAGTTATCGTGTTCACAGACAAACACACATACACACATACACACACACATACACACACACACACACATACACACACACACACACACACACACACACACACACACACACACACACACACACACACACACACACACAACACACACACAGACCAACACCCAAAAATCATGTTTTTGGACTCAGGGGACCTTGAAACGTATAGAAAACTTGAAATTGGGGTAGCTTTTGTAGTAGGGCAAGGAAAGTAAAAAGCGCGCAATCACCTAAACATTGGAAAACACATAGGCCTACTCAGACTTCTTCACTTGCAGCTTATCCATCTGGAATTGATCAATTGAACTTGAACTCCATCGATAAAAAGACATTCGTCTCCAAAAGTTCTTCTATTCTCCTTCTTCTTCTCCTTTCCATCCTCCTCCTTCTCATATAACAAATATGGTGAACATGGTTGAACAACAATTATGTTCGACTCTTTATAATGAGACAAGTTGTCATGGCTGAAATGATGTCTCCAGTAGGCTATATCAAAAACAGCACGTTGTGCTGAATTAAAATATCAATAATAAATTGATTTCTCGGTATGCACTAGCAGCTTATACCACAGAATTATAATTATAGGAGTTTTCTCTGCTTATACACAATACACACGTATTATATGCTGTGTGTGCGTTTAAAACTAAGCTTCACTTTTCCAGGAATGTCGCATCATCATTCACACAATCTCACAATGCTTGACTAATTATTATGTTCTTGTTATGTTTTCTACAAGTCTACAACGCGTTTTCTATTGTTGGATCATTGTTGGCTGAGATGAGAAGGTGGCAACATCTCAACGCAATTACAAAGTAATATTCAATAAATAGTTTGAGCACATTTAAAGTTATTTTCTGAGTTTGGATACAATAGAGTAGTTAAAAGTGAATTTGAATTGATAAGTAGACATCACCAATTACACTGTACAATAATTCAACAATCCTATTATTATTCAACTACTCTGGTGTGGTAAGTATAGCCTAAATTGCGTCAATATTTTTACAATTCTATACCATCTACTACATTTATATCCTCTTTAACTTTCTCGTACATCCTGATGAAGTGCTCTCTTAAAAATTGTACTATATTGTAAATTCCACGTGTTATCGTGGCAGTATTTTATAACATTGGTGTTGCTTTATCCTTGTCTAGCCTATCATTCGACAAAGCAGATAGAATTAGTCTATTATTTGAAGTGTTCTTCTGTTTATGTTTCCAATGTAAGGACTGACAACGCTAAAATTAAATGAAAAATTCTACTCTTTAAATTGAACATTTCTTAAATAAAACTTAATTAATACTGTAAGTTAAACATAAATAAGATGACACTATTTAAATTATTATTAAATTTCATTAATAAATTTGATTAATAAATTGCCAAATTCATATAAATAATTCACAAAACATGGAAAAAAATCAGTTTCATACATTAGAAATTTACTAACACAAATACAAAAGCTTTTATTGAAACTAAATAATAATAAAATATATAATATTGGCGTTGTCAGCAAAACAAAGTTTGTACGCTAGCAACGAGCATTCAGTAAGCACTCCAATTTGAGAAAAAAAGTAATTGTAGAAACAAAAAACTTCAAACAAAAAATTAGCATACACTATCAAAAAAGAAAAAGAAAAAACATGATAGTGGAGTAGTTCATAGTATAAACATAAACGTAAACAAAATATAATTCGTTGAACAAATATTCATTTTGATATAATTATCAAGAATTTGAAATTAGTGCAGGAGAACATTATATAAATTGGGTTCAGTTTGAGAGACAACTTTCAATAGTAAAGGGGGAAATAATTAATTTGAATCAGTGCAGGATAACATTATATAAATTGAATTCAGTTTGATAGACAACTTTCAGATATTAAAGGGGGAAATAAATGAATAAAACATGATAATAAATAATTTATAAATGCCTAGAATTAAAATATTTTGACTACAACATTTTCGGTCTTGATCCAGTTCTCAATTTTTGTTTTAAGTGCTTTTGAGTGCTTTAGTGCAATAAGACTGTATTAATTTGAAATATTGTATCTAAAATGACGAATTTTGTTGGTGTTGATATTTTTTCTTATTTATTTCTCATTTATTTAGTTCTGTATGTGTAACCAATAGATATTCAATTATGAGGCTTGTTTTGACATAAATCTGTGAGCCTCTATATGTTGTAATTTGTGCTATTGATGCAAATAATAAATATATTGCTATAAATAATAAATTTGCTATTTAAGTAAATAATGAATTTTTCTCTCCATTCAGAATAGTGAAGAGAATTTCTGTAAGTTGAGAATAAAACAAGATCAATTCGATGAAGTAATTATATCAGATTCAGAACACCTGCATTATTGGCCGCAGTTTATTATCTGTTTTCATTTACAATTCACATTATTAAACTATCGTGAGACTACCAGATTGAAGAGTCAGCGTTGATTAAATAGGATGCATTGTTTGTTGTTTATTAGGAATTCTGACAGTTTGGAATGAAATTCACTACAGTTGTTATCGGATACTTTTAATAAGATGGTTCTCTCTCATTTATTAATTTTCTATATCTATTTCCAACATTGCTTATCTTTCCTTATCGCTTGACTCTCTGCTGTAATAAACGATTACAAATCACTTTCACAGACTGCAGTATTCAATTCTTAGTTCATTCAATTGAAAAGGTTAGACGAATCTAGACTGGAATCTTCTTCACGGTTTTAGCATAATATTGTTAGTGAAGTTTGTTATTTTGGTCGTCCGTTCTTTCAAACTTAAATCGGTGAAATATTTAGACCAATCTGGAGATTTGTATAGCAATTGTCAATAAATCATTATTGTCGATAGAAGGAAGACCTGTGCTTAATTTGCGGGAATCGTATTCTTGAGAAGTAAGTATATACGGTAGTGAAATTTACATTACACTATATTAGCATTCCCTATAAATAACATGGGCTAAAATTAATTTATCCATAATATTCCTTTTTTTGTCTTGAAACTTTTCAAAAAAGTACAATATTTCTCAAGTTTTTAACCAAATTCCTCATTTCAGATACAATCTGTAACTGATGGAAATTACTGAGAACTGAGAAATTGCATTTATTCAAATGCTAATGAATTAATTATTATTATTAAACGAAAATCCTAATTAAATGCTGTAATTCACCAAAACGACTTCTGCTATTGCAAATATTGACAACAAGGTGAACAGCTAGATGGAAATTCATATAGTCTTCATGGTGAATCACAGCATTTAATTTGGATTTTCGTTTAATAATAATTTCAATATTCAAAATGAATACAGTTTTATTAATAAAATTCAGATGTACACATCAAATAATTATATTTAAATAAATAAATTTTATTTGTTTCAAGCACATATGCTCATACAAATGAGTTGAGTTGAATACAATCATTACATTTCATGATATCACATTACTTGAATAAAATCATTACAGCTTTCCATGTTATCACATTACTTTTATGTCTTAAATCATGCTTTATTATATATCACAAGTAAGAGTACTTTAGCAAGTATATGTTTCTAATATACACAAGAATATTACATTCGAAAAATTTGAATTTTATGTAAATAAAATATTTATCTGTACAATTTCATGCAATAACAATTCCATATTCATCAATCATAGTTTGTTTCAAGCCTCAATAGCATTCCAGTATTATAATTATTATTTTACGAAAATCCCAAATAAATGCTGCAAATCACCCCGAAGACCTCTACTACTGCAGACATTGACAACAGGGTTAACAGCTAGATGGAAATTCGATGGGAACTACTATCCAAAAAAATATCCAAAAAAAATTTTTTTTTTGGATAGTAGTTCTCATTGAATTTCCATCTAGCTGTTAACCCTGTTGTCAATGTCTGCAGTAGCAGAGGTCTTCGGGGTGATTTGCAGCATTTATTTGGGATTTTCGTAAAATAATAATTATATTTTAATTAGCATTTGAATAAATGCATTCTCTATTTAAATCCATCTATTCCAGTATTATATAACTATCTATACATATTTTATAAACGAGTAATAACAGTTCAACTTCAAAATAATACATTTTATAGAAAATTTATCTAATACTACATTTTTTACATATGGTACTAATAAAATACCTTTTATAATAATCAACAATAATAACATTTTGGTTTTAAATATCTACCCATTCGTATTTTATAAACGAAACGAGTAATAACAGTATTAACTTCAACAATAATAAATTTTAGACAAATATATCCAATAATACATTTTTATATAATAATCCGCCACACATACAATAATCTAATTCAACTATCTTACATTTTAGAGCTCAATCTATCCCCATCAAACTTACTTTATTCAGCTCACTGCATTCCCCTCTTCACCGTCCAAAATGAGCATAGAATACTTTCAATATCTTCAATGATAACCTCTATTTCCTGACTATAATTATCAGGCATCATTCAAGTGTTCATTATCATAGATCTGATTACGATTGCTTCCATTGTATATACATACAAACGGTTGATTTTCTGCTACGTAAAGTTCGAAAGTAAAACCATGAGTTTGTCATCGTCAGTAACTATATTTGTAGTGAATTTTACTAAATAGTGTCTTCTTATTCCACCATACATCGGGCACCTCAACAGAAAATGCTCTACATATTCCTTCTCTTTCATATTACAAATAGGGCATTCTAATGAGCTGTTGATCCATACTCCCAGGTCTCTATTATTATAAAAATAGAAAGAGTTTCTAGTGGCTAAGTGCAGTTAGGCGACGCAGCGCTTTTTCGCAAAAGACATTTCATACAGTAGTTGTTCGCCAATCATGAAAAGAGAGTTCAATCTTTTATAATGTGGGCAGCTTGTTGAGTTCAGAGCTGCTTCCATATAAATAATCATATTTAAATATGTTAGCTAATTTTTGTAAAGTGTTATTTCACCCTGATAAGAGAATAGTTAAATGAATTGAGTAAAGGACATTACCCAAATAAAGGCCTATATGTTGAGAATTTATAACCTATCCATTTTCTCTTTTTATTAGAAAAAACTCGATGAAACATGAAAGCCCCTTTGTGCCTATAAAACCCAATGGTGGCCTATACTTTGAACAGCAACGTAAGTTATCAAAATGATCTACTTGAACAATACTCTGGATAGTATAATTATAATTTAACGAAAATCCTAAATAAATGCTGCAAATCACCCCGAAGACTTCTGCAACTGCAGACATTGACAACAGGGTTAACAGCTAGATGGAAATTCGATGAGAACTACTATCCAAAAATTAGTTGTCAGCCCGGGAATCGAACCCGGTACCTCCCAATTGCTAGTTAGGAATACTTACCCTTATATCAAAATGATCTACTTGAACAATACTCTGGATAGTCATCCATTTCATATTGTTTAATAATTTTTCTTAATGTAATATGCATTTAAATTGAATTGATTTCCAACCAAACAAAATATTATATTATACTGTCTTTTGCAAGATCATGACTATTCCATAGACGGGTTTAAGAACTTGGCAATTAGTTTAATATTATTATGTTATTCATATTCTCAAGAGGTTTGTTTGTATAATCAACAAAAGACATTCAAGTTTTTCTTCATGTTTATTTTCAGTAACAATAAACGGCGTTCTCCGGCAACGTTATTTGATGGAATTTATTCATGATGGCGAAAGATTGTGGGTGGGGTGACCTATTTGGCCTCATTCAAGCGGCCGGTGAATCCCACCCCTGAGGGTGTCAGGAAAACCCTCAGGGAATGGGTCCTAACTGTAAGTTCAACAAACTGTTTCCTAGTAAATATCACAGAAATTAATAAATTTCTAATATCATTACAATAATTAAATATCAAGCCATTATATTTATTTTATGATAATACAGTGCCTTCATTGAGTCGCCCACATTCAAATAAACATGTTTGTGAATAGTGGGGCATTTGAATTACTTGTGTGGTTAGTTGGTTACCGATAGATAGCATCACTATTTATGTATAAAATCGCAAAGTAAAATAATTTGCATGTTACAGCAGGTCTTCAGTACATAATGTTTTGAGTACCTACAATAATGTAAGCATGTGGTTTTGCCAAGAGCAAGGAGTATTCCTTTCTGAACAGTTTTTCACCAGTATCTAATGCCTATAGATTTTTTCCCTTGGGGTTATCTTGGAGATAAACTAGCCTTTATATTCTGAGTTCTGAATAAACTGAAAATGAACATTACAACAAAGATTAGCAGTATTTGTTCAAGGATACTTCATAAACAAAAGTGTTAACAAGTGTGGCAAAACAAATTTTAGCATATTTTAATGAACATGGCAGACATTTTGAACTTATGTTATCAAATTTTGTTTAAACTTTTAGTTTATATATATATATATATATATATATATATATATATATATATATTATATATATATATATATATAAAATATATTTTATTATATATACATAGATATACACTCATATGTATTATTAATTCTTATAATTATTATTATCAACCCCACCGGAGAAAAAAAATCTAGAGGTATTGAATACTGATAGAATAATGTTCAAGAAGGAACACTCGATGCTCTTGTCAAAATGACATAATTAGGCCTACATTACTGGACAGAAAACAATGCTGCAGATATGTTGTATGTTGTAACCTGTACATATTAAATGAATGTTCATATCTTTTATGTTTCATACCATAAATGGTGATTGCAGTAGCTACACAACAATACCGTAATGTAAAACACGTTTTTGCTATTAAAAAGAACGACTAGCAGAGACTAAACTATCAAGAGAATAAATTCATTTACTGAAAGAATCTGACTGCAAGTCGTCCTTTTTAATAGCAAAAAAGTGATTTAATAATAAGCAGTTCGTGATGGTAAACAGCATTGAAGAAATATAAAACTCCCACTTTTTACAGACACGTTTATTTGAATGTGTGAGACTTGATGAAAACACTGTATAATACATATTGAGTTATTATTATATACAATTAGAATAGAATTGAATGAGATAGATTGTAATGGAACAGCTATAGTGAGATTCATGTTATGAAGACAGTGGAAATGAAAGGAAATCATTGTTGCCACTTTTCATCACCTTCTATAGTAAATGGTTGTAATTCTAGTTATCCCGGTAAATCTGACTTGATATTAATGTTGATTATTTTCAATAACGATCATTTCTATCTGGATTACATTAATTCCACCAAGAAGATATATTTATCTAAATTTTTTTGATGATACATTTTCATTATTATTGAGATGAAGTAATTTGGTAGTTCATATTTGTACATAGTCTAGAAACAGTTTGACAACAACTGTGTGGAGTTGGAAATGGATAGAGCTATGCTTAGTCTGCTTACAGACCAATGCTGATCAGATTCTGACTTTATAACTTGAATCTCACTAGAGATAACTCAGCATCATCAAGTGCCACTTGGTTTTTTCTGCTGCTGTCCTATTCATAATCTTTTAGTGACTCCAAGAAGCAACATTAATGTATGTGTAAAAGATGTGGGATAGAGCCGAAGTATAATATAATATTCACTTGTTTCACATTCTTGACTCAATCAAACAAGAAATTACAAATATATGCTTTCAATAAATACTTGAATTAAACATTGCGAACACTGTTGCAAACCACATGACGGTGCCGTCAGAGGGAAAATGGTTGAAATCGCCGCCGTCGTCCAATGCGATTCGCACCCCTGTTGCAAGGGTTTGTGGCGTGCGTGGCTCTCTAGTAGCGCTGCCACCACCAGGTTTTTAGGGTCCTGGGCCCTGCTACTTTTATAGGATAATTCAAATAAATACGCAAATTCACCAAAACAATCTCACTCTATTGAAAAAATCCCATAACAAACATCTATACTCTCTCTCTCTCTCTCTCTCTCTCTCAACATAATCACTCCTCAATCACATTACTAGAAACTACATCTCACTATTTCACGCACAACATTCCTCTAGCGCGCCTCGGAACGTTCTCCCTCTAGTTTCGCCTCTACGCGGTCATCAAGCACTCTCTCAGCTCACCAGTTCAAAAGACCAATTTGGTGGCCTGAGTGATTTATTTATTTATTTGAAAATTTACATATTTGAGGGCACCAGGAGCTGAATCCCATTATTGCCCTCATAACACACATTGAGCATAATACAATTTGAAAATACAATACATTAAAATGAAAATAGAATACTTACTTATATACTATTGAGTTTTAGAAAAAACAAAATACAACAAAAAATAATAGAAAACCTTGCAAATATGAAACTTATAGTATAACAGATAAAAGAAGAAGAACTAAGTATGTAACTAATACTGAAAAATTCAAGAAGAAAAGAAAAAAGAAATAAAGAAAAGAGAATTATGGAAACTTTGCAAATATGAAACTTATAAATAAAAACACTAATAAATTATGTAAAACATAGGAAAGAAAAAAAAAGACAAAACTCAACAAACATAAATCTTATTCAAGTCCCACCTGAACACACTGTCTTAATCAAAAAAATCTAATGCATTATTAAGCCTATTGTATAATTGAAGAGAACTAAACAGGGGAGCATTGTAACCACTGACCGTTCTACATCTGATAATATCAAAGGTGGGATGATCTCTGGAATTGAACGCAGGAACATGGAACCTGATCAATGAGAGCAGCGAAGGAGAAGAAAATCGACCCCTTAACAGACCATGCACGAAAATCAATGCGTCTCTCTCCCGTCGTAATCTCAATGATACAAAGTGAAAGGTACTTCTCAAACTGACAGAATCCAAGGTCAGGGCAGTGGACTGTGAATGATAGTTGGTATAAATACCTACAAATAAATCTTTGAATTCTGTGCATAAAAATACTGATAGCTTGAAGTGTGGTAAGTACGCCAATAAAAGACTAAATGAGTCAACAAGATAAGATTTAATAATAATAAAATAATAATAGGCAGATGGCCACATACAAAAACAATGGTAAGTAGATTGAGTCGAGAAATCTTGGGATAATTACCATGTGATAAAAAAACGTTAGAGAAATACAAAATTTAAATGAGATTAGATCAATGACATTAATGACCATTGAAGCCTGACAATAATCGAAAAGGTAATATTAATGATACCTGAATTGTGAATATAAATTGAGTGCTATAATGAAAAGTTACTGCTGCAAAATTCAATCTTAATGATTTACAAGAGGAATAATAATAAATGACAATGATTTACAAAAGGAATAATAATAAATGACAATAAGCTGTAGATAGTGCTCAACAAATAGAATACATAAAAATATAGGCGGCATAGGCCTTCAGTAAATTAAATGTCAAGTTAGACATCAATTGAGCAATTAATAGGCGTCAGTGGCCTCAGTGAATTGAATGTCAAGATAGACATCAATAGTACAAAATGAATAATAACAAATGACAATGAGCTGTAGATAATGCTCAACAAATAGAATACATTAAAATATAGGCGGCATAGGCCTTCAGTAAATTAAATGTCAAGTTAGACATCAATTGAACAATTAATAGGCATCGGTGGCCTCAGTGAATTGAATGTCAAGATAGACATCAATAGATCAATTAATAGGCGTCGGTGGCCTCAGTGAGTTGAATGTCAAGATAGACATCAATAGAACCATTAATAGGCGTCAGTGGCCTTAAAATATCACTTGTAAAGCCAAGGGTAGCTGTCAAATCCAATGAAATAGTTGCTACTATTGAGTACAATTATATAGGCGGCATAGGCCTTCAGTGAATTAAATGTCAAGATAGACATCAATAAAACCATTAATAGGCGTCAGTGGCCTCAGTGAATTGAATGTCAAGATAGACATCAATAAAACAATTATGTAATACATACGTAAATGAAAATTGAATAGAACGATTTACGTAACCTGAATAAAGTTTTGAAGAGGAGATGCAGCCAGGCGGACAGGCAATGAATCCGCAATACCCAAAGGAACAGGACATCAGCAAGCGACGATGTGATCTGGCCAAGCGATGACAAGAATGGAAGCGTCCACCACAGCAGGCAAATCCCCCAGTGGAAATGAGAACAGGAGCATGTAGAATTCCAAACGAATAATCCAACCTTCAAGTTGTGGAATTTTTAGAATGATTTCCAAACGGTAGAGATGATGAACTTGAAAGTTTGAGTTACACGAGGTGAAGCCAATTGTTAGAAGAATGGCAATTGAAGCCCACACGAGGTTGTGAACTTGACAAAGTTTATCAGCATAAATATGTGAAGAAATCAATGAATAGTTGAATCACAAATTGAAGAATAGAACAAACAAATTAATTTGCAGAAGTAATTCACACTTTAAAAACATTCCATAGATCAAATAAATAGCGATAAACGCCCACATGAGGTTGCAATTTTGACAAAGTTTATCAGAGTAAATAAGTGAAGAAATCGATGAATAATTGAATCACAATTGAAGAATAGAATAAACGAATTAATTTGGAAGAATAATTCACTTTTAAAAACGTTTCGTAGATCAGATGAATATGGATAAAAGGTTTAGACCGAGAGCGTAGATGCACTCTCGACTAGGAACCATTGCAAAAGACAAGAAGACAGACCCACGCTCAGCAACAAAAACGAAAACGGAAATGTCATCCACGAACATAACACGTTTACAAACGTTTGGTGAAAAAGTAGCAAATATCTAGAAAGTAAGATGCCTAAAGACAAAAATAAAATCCAAAAAATCGAATAGTACAAATATTAAAATTGAAATGACAAATAACACAACGAATAATATAGGAAACCAACTTGATTAAAGCAGTGCCGAGGAACCGTGACTGAGACGTCACTGGCCAGCACAGACGGACAAAATGACGACATGATGTCTACGTAGTAACGGAACGAGTAACAAGTGGAACCGTTCCAATAAATGCTTTGTCAGATTTTACACAAACGGTCTGTAGGAAAACCCAAAGGACAGGATTGGCCGAAGCGCTTGTAATAGAGAAACCTCAAAAACTTATTCTGAACTACCTCAAGACCATGAGTACACAAATCAGTATAAGGGTTCCAAATCACAGAGCAATATTCCAACACACTCCGGACCAATGACACATAAACAGTACATATTGCATCAAGGTTATTGAAGTTGGCTGTATTCCTCATAACAAAACCTAGCATTTTATTGGCTCTAGCTATGCTATAGTCCATGTGCACTGAGAACCTGAGACAGCTATCAAAGATTACACCCAAATCCTTACATGTATCGACTCTTTCCAGATTCATACCATGTACTTCATAAGAAAAGTTCATCTTCAAATTTTTTCTAGAGAATGAGATACACTTACACTTCCTAACATTCAAGTCAAGTCCATTGATAGAAGACCATCTAGCCAATCTGTCAAGATCTTGCTGCAACAAATTACAATCATTGGAGTTAGTAATCTCCATGTAGAGCTTTACATCATCAGCAAAGATCAAACATTTTGCTTTCTTTAACTAGAGAGGCAGTTCATTGATCAATAGAAGGCATAAAAGAGGACCGAGTACACTCCCCTGTGGAACTCCTGAAGTGCTGAAAAAGGGAGTTGATCTAGAACACCTGACCATAACATAATTGGTATGATGGAATAAGTAACTTCTGAAAAGATTCACAAGTTGCACACAAAAACCCAAATCATCAAGTCTCCTCAACAGTGCTCCCTGATCAACACGATCAAATGCTTTTGCATAGTCTGTGTAAATGACATCAACCTCACCTCCAGAATCCATTACCCTCGAAACATCCATAGTGAACTCCATCAAATTGGTGACCACAGACCTTCCAGGGAGAAACCCATGTTGACAGTCCGATATCAGAGGACGGGAGTAACACAAAATCTCACCATACAAGAGACGCTCAAAAATCTTAGCGAAGACTGACAGCAGGGAGATCAGACGATAGTTATCAATCAGATCCTTTCTGCCAGACTTGAAAATGGGTATTACCTTGGAAATCTTCCACCTTGTAGGAAATAAACCTTTCGCCAAAGATAAATCGAATATATATTTCAATGGGTCAACCAACACATCTCTGCAACCTTTCACTATGAATGCAGGAACCTCATCCTCACCAGGAGTAGTGAGTGGCTTCATTCTGTTAATTGCCCTCCTTATGCTCTCAACAGAAACTGATGAAACAGCTAATGAACTGGAAGCCAAATCCCTTCTAATTCCATTTTCCTCACTAATCTGATTCACGTTATCACTAAAGGTGCAAGTAATTGGAGTATAAACCGACTTGAAGTACTCAGCAAAACCATCGGGCAATTCAGATCCCACAAAGGCCCTATCACCGAGCTCCATTCTCTGACAGATCCCCTTAGCCTCACGCTTACTATTCACAAACTTCCAGAACTCCTTCGACTCACCCTTGATATTCCTCTGTACCCTAGTCATATACTCATCATGAGAACGGGATATGAGATTCTTCAGCTCTCTTCTAATATCGTTGAACCGATTTCTATGATAGGCCGAAAAATTTTTCTTCTGTGCGAGTTTGTTTTTCCTCTTAATCATCTGTATGATATTCCGATTAAACCAAGGAGGATACTTCGAGTTAATTGCATTGACACGTTTTTTTGGGATGGTGAGATCAAAACATGAATATATGATTGAATAAAAAAGATCTACCGCTGAATCAACATCTTTAATACTATAAAGAACCTGCCAATTATAATCTCTAAGGATATTGTAAAGAGAAAGATAGTCCGCTCTCCTGAAATCATACTTCAACTCCCATCAGATTGATGCTGATGACTCCCCCGACTCAACTGGACACCCGTCAGCAATTCCATGCTCAGAGCTGGGTGATGTTCAACATCTTCATGGACCAAAGGCAAAGACTCATGTTTGAGCCCTTCAATCTGCATACTAGACATTACCAAATCAAGTGTACGGCCATTGGCATTTTTAACATTATTATAAGATTGAAGATCAAAAAAATCCTGAGAAATTGTTTAACTTTTTTGCACACATAGTACCATTCATTAAATCAAAATCCTTGTCAGTTATTTCAGGTAAGTTGAAATCACCAGCTATGAACAATTTATCTTTAATTATATGAGAGTATGATTCGATGTGATCAAAATATGATTCAAAGTCACCTATGAGAGCATTATTACAAAAGTAGACAATGTTAATATATATAGGACAAGTGGGTAATAGAATACGAATCATCAGATTCTCTGAATTTCTGAGATTATGAGACAAATTAATATCAAAACATTCCTCCGAGGGTATGTCCCTACGAACGGCAATTAGCACACCTCCACCACGACAAGAGTCGCTACCAGGTCTGTCTCTACGATAAACAGTGTATCTCTCATCAAAAAGTTCAGAATCAACAAAACTAGAATTAAGCCAAGTCTCTGTTATCAAAATCATATCATAATCACAGGCAAGTACCGATTGAAGGAAACCATGAGTCTTCGTTCTGAGACCCCTTACATTTTGATAATAAACTTTCAAGGAATTAATGCAATAGTTCATTGAGAAATTGAGAATCATAAGATCATCTTACCAGCCGCACATCAAATAGAATAATTCAGTTACAGTCAGGAATATAAGTACATAATATCATAATACATAAGTATACATAAGTATAATAGTACATAATATAACCAATTGATTAAAGATTAAAAATGTTTAGAATTAGATAAAGAGTTCTGAATGTAAGCAAATGAGGATGAAAAGATGATTTAACAATAGAAAAAATGGAATTTAGAACTAATTAATTAATCAAAGAGCAATCACCAAAATACTCTCAAGATAAAAATGGAAGAGAAAAAGAAGCTGAAAAAAGAAATGAGCTGATGATATAGAAGAATTAATTAATCCAAAGAGCAATAAGCGAATATTGATTTGAATAATGATAAAAAAATGTTTAGAATGAGTTGGAGTTGAGCAAATAAGGAAGAGAAGATGATTTTACAAAAGAAACTTATTAATTAATCCAAAGAGCAATAAGTGAATGCTCTCAAGATAAAATAACAGAGAAAAATCTGTATGAGATAGAAGAAAATATCCCACCCGGGACCACCAACAGCCTAAGCCTCCAACCACACAGCCTAACCCACAACAACTAAAACAGAAAAAAAACAATACAAAAAAAAATGTGATTGATTTTTGAAGGAGCATCGATGTTTAAAGGATGAATGAAGGAATGCTCATAGCACTGTCTCAACACAGCTCTTGATAAATTAGCTAGGATAGAAACGCCTACATTAGGTTTAATTCAACAATGACAATAAAATATAATATTCTACTGGATCAGTCGATAAAAAAATAATAATAACGGATGAGAAAAAAATATATATATAGGCCATATGAGTGTATTAGGTGGAAGCAAACTCTATCTAATCCATATAATACTTCATTGGACTCTTATCAGCCTATCAGCTATGAACTGCAGCCTATCTACTTATCAGCCTACTACCTCCGAAAAAGTATACCATGTTACTAATCTGACATTAATGTTCAATCCCGCTAGATGAAACAAAACAATATCCTACTTCGTAAGTATCTCGATTGATTGAATGAACTTTAAATTATCACTTATAGTAATTAAAAGTATTTATATAAATAGAAAGGTCGTTCGAATAGTCACAGCTCGAACGGAATATTCAATAAGCTGGTGGCTTAAACCATATAGGGAAACGAAATTCTATAATAAATTTGATCCACGAAACACTATAACTTTTACAGTATATAAAAAAAATGGATAATAAAATTTCCAATACAAATAAGCACTTTGAGATACTATTTTAAATAATCATTCCATATGAACGGTATATTATTCATAGATAGAGTAATAACCATAGAGATTTCTGCCTAAACTGTAATGAACCACATTACAATCAGCGAGAATTTATATAGATTGATCCATAAAAAAAACAATTTAGACAAGGGTGACACTCTTAAATTCCTTAAATGTATACATAATTATGATACAATCATAAATAAGTTTAAAAAAAAAAAATTTCTTTACTTCATTTATAAAAAACCTAAGCACGGAACAAAGACTTTATCAATGTTATCATTAATATTGTATTCGTTAAGCAAAGAGCAAAATTACTAGCAACAAGTACAAAGAGACAAAAATGTTTTCAAAAATAATCAAGAACAGATAAACTAATGAAAAAATTCGAGTTCATGAATGGGAATCTTCTATAACTTGGGAAAATTCAAGTCTTCGGCATTCTTTACAATATTTGAAGCTCCGTTGACATCCTTGCGAATTCGAACTCGCCCCTGTCTGTCAACCCACGCATCTATGATTCGCCCGTTCTTCTTGAGCTGCCGGGCCAAAACCAGTAGTTTCCTCCTTGTAGAAGTTAGACTTCGGTTGATGTAAATCGGACCCTGGCCGACTAGACCGTGTATCTGTTCCCTCTTGATGACCCCAAACTTCCTCCTCTGCTCCATCAATTGGTTGGCGTCGAGACGCCTGACAAATCTGACGATTATAGCCGGTGGCGGTGGAGGTAACAACGTTGTTGCTCCGTGATTTCCAATAGGCCTCCATTTCTTCACTTCCAATCTATGGCAGGCGTCCACCATATCTGGAGTTATGCTGAAACCCACCACCCTTCCCACCTCAGTCACCGTCTGAAGCACATCCTCCTCCGGTTTCGCGGGAATACCTTGAATTTCGAGAGTATTTCTCCTGGAATACTGTTCATGCTCGTCCAAACGCTCCTCAGTGACCAGTAGCTTCTGACGAATCACGTCCAGTTCCTTACTCAGAGTGTTAATAAGGCCTTGCTGATTGTCTATTATTTCATTCTGTTTACTTATAATCATGGTAAGTTCTTCCTGTTTTTCTTGACTGGTGCCGACAATAGTTTTAATTTCCTGAATGCTCCCGTATAATTGCTCACGAACACTATTTATCAAACTTTCTAAGGACTCAAATGAAGCGGAATTTCCCTCCAGCCGAACCATACTCGAGTCCCTATTACCTTTAACTGGTGTAGAATCAGTTTGTTGAACACTCAACGAACGCTGCTTTTTCAAACACTCGGGGCATGACCACGTCGAACCCTTCATAAATGATAAATCTTCTGGCTTAATGTTGAGGCAAGAAATATGGAAATAAGACGTACACTCCCTACAGCAAAGTTTATCTGTATTGCGACTAAGAGGCTGCTTACATTTGCCACAAGAACTCATCTCGAATGCGTGATTTTGTAATAAGCACAAAAAATAATTTCAAAATGAATAACTCACAGTGAACACTCACAAATAGGCTGGAAAGCTCAAGCCGTCAGTAGTCCATAGGGCGAAACTAAGCGATAATCATTATCGAAGATAAGAGAGCACAAAACAACACTACCGTCTCGACCAAGCTCTAGCTGCGTACACACTGATGACTCCGCTATTCTAATAATTAATATCCTATGAGAGCGGGGTGTTTGAATTGTTACATCACCCCTCCGCATGAAAAAGATGTGGCATATACAATTACTGGCACATCTTTAAACTAAGTTGAAATCAAATTAAATTTAAATCTTGACAATATCGTTAAATATAGTTAATACATCTTCATATTCATTACATTTTAAAAATTTATTTATTATAGCATTAGCACACAACCGGGTGAGAGAGAGTGAGAGTGAGTGAGAGTGAGTGAGTGTGTGTGTGTGTGTGTGAGACAGAGAGAGAGTGATAGAAAGGCGCAGGAGTGATAGAGAGAGGGTGAGTCAGGGAGAGAGAGAGAATGAGAGAGTAAGCAATAGAACTAAATAAGGTTGAGATAGGAGACAATGTCACGCAGGAGTATTGTCTAATGGTGGTCACACACACACTTCTACAGTCACACTAAGTTATAAACAGAATATTTCAAAGAAAGTACAGTCTGTGCCAAAATTCAAACCAGTTTACTTCCTAGCTTTTCTGTCAGCTTACCTGACATAAGCGACAAAAGCTGATAGCGACAACCAGAGACTGTTTTCCAGGTAGAGAAATTAGTCACGGACTCGCCCCGCCAAAACAAGACACTTCTTTTTCAGCACAAGAACGACAAGAGTTGCCACCGCCAAAACAAGACTGAATTTCAGTGCTAGGATGGATGTGTCTGACTTTGACGGTGGTGTATACTGACTTCGCCCCATGGTCTATGAAATAGTCATGATCTTGCAAAAGACAGTATAATATAATATTTTGTTTGGCTGGTAATCAATTCAAAATAAATGCATATTACATTAAGAAAAACTATTAAACAATATGAAATGGATGACTATCCAGAGTATTGTTCAAGTAGATCATTTTGATAACTTACGTTGCTGTTTAAAGAACAGTCCATTGTCATCGACAACCACCATTGCCGGAAAGTAGGGCTGTCTCCCAAGTCGGCTCCACATGAGCTTACCAACAACTGGAATTGTCAGACAGAATGTTCATAAATAAATTGCCCAGTTTTCAATACATTTTTGATCATTTCTAAAAAGGGTCAAACACCTGCTACAATTAACAAATTGAATTATTAGCCTACACTCTTTATACTGAATGCTACCATTCATAATTCAAGGGGCTTTCATGTTTTATCGAATGTAAGTGAAAATGTGGCAATTTTTTATCTTGGTTTCAAGTGAAATTTTAAATAGTTTAAAAATTGTGATTGAAGTAAATGTGTAATTGTGTGAAGTATTGTGTATTTGGAAGTAAATTAATCAGATAAATTCAAAATTCTAGGTGACCTTTTTGAACTTAGAATTGTGTGTAAATCAAATCATGAACTCTATGAATATTTCATGAATAGGTACTTACTTTCAACCGAGGGTGGTGGTGGGAGGACATCAACCTCAACCTCCACCCCTCTGCTCTGCTCTGGCTGTTGCGGTTGCTGTGGTACTGGTGGTTGCAGGGGTGCCCACAAGGGGGGGGGGCATGGCGCAATTTGCGCCATCAACATTTTTGGGGGGGGCATGACTTTTTTATATTGTATGTCAACATTTTGAATCATGGCTAAAAAATCAAGGTATTAAATAGAGATATCCTAATGTAGTTAATTTTAATACTTTTTCCCACCTTTACAATGTTATATTCTGCAAAGTGTAACTCAATATAAAGCATAAAAAATACAATTGATAATAATAATTATGTTGTATGCAGGAATTTTAGTAATTTTAAGCCTATGAGTTTGAAGGTAAATCTTTGAAAAAAATAAATTATAACTTCATCATCCACTATTATTTTGATTTCCTTTGCTTAATTTTATTTTTAATGGTCCTGTGTTTGAGTTTCCTCGCTGTTGCAACCAAATTTTCTTAAAAGCACAATGATAAGTTAAATTGTAATGTACATTTTAATCTAATAATTATTTTAATTTCGAAGGCGTTTTATGATGATATTAATGTCTCTGAAATGGGAATGCAATTATAAACAACATCGCTAACTAAAAGAATCTCCTCTTTTATGTGATATGAATGATTTTTGTAAAAATATAATCGTGAAGTAAGATACGTTTGATTCAAAAAATCAAGAAATTTTCGATATTTTTCTCATTTTTACAGTTTTTCGATATAAACAGTGATGCAAGATCAATTTTTGGCAACTCAGCTTATAGAGCATGAAATTTTCTCTCATTTAAGACCAATCGCAAGTTTCTATCATGTATTGTACTCATTTTAGAGACTCTTTAATAACAGTAAAATCGTAAGAAAAATGAGAAAATAAAGATCATCATTCAATTGGCTGTAACTTTTTAACGGCATTGAAAACAGAAGTATAATTCATGGGAGTGAAAAGAGGAGAAAATTCATCACAACCTCGACTACTTTCTGGATTTTTTATCTGAAGTGTTCCACAAGATACGCAACGTTGCATATGCGAGACTGTGAAAATGGGGGAAATATCACAAATTTCTCTCACATTCAAAGTTGTGTATCTTGTGTATCTTGTGGAAACTTCAGATAAAAAATACAAAAAGTAGTCCTGCGCGACCAGTCAATTCATTGGAAATAAAATTTTATTATCTTTAATATTATATAGAGAATGCTTTATCTCGATAAATTCAAGGTTCTCGAGATTAAATAATGGAAAACTTAAAAAAGTCCAAAATTTTGGGGGTGAAGTCGCCCTCTGGCGTGTGAGCAAATTTCAGATTAGAATTTAGCGCCCCAAAATACAGATAGAACCATCGAAAAAAATTCTTTCGGGGCTGTTTCCTGAAAAACGACCATTTGACTGGACTATAAGTTGTTATCCTATTATATTAAGCGAGCAATTTCTGTATATCTGTTTGTATTTTTCTATTTTTATATCTGGTTATCTGGCTATCTGGTTATATGGTTATTTATGTTCAACGGATCTCGGAAACGGCTCTAACGATTATCACGAAATTCGGAATATAGTAGGTTTATGATATCAAAATTCGATTGCACTAGGTCTCATCCCTGAGAAAACTCCCTGAAGGACATGAAAAGGATAATTCATCCTTGGAAAAACAGATGATGATTTCGTCGTCTTTCGATAACAGAAGATGCGTGTGGGAGATCAGCTGTGTAATCAATTAGCTCATCGTATCTCGCGTGAAATCTAGAAATTTTAATTGACTTGATCAAAATACAGTAATCTGATTTGTTGACATGAGATTGTATATTATATCATAATATACAAAGTTAATCATTATTTTACAGTTCTAAGTGATTAGTGAGTGTTATTTTGTTATTCAATTTGGTGTGTAAACAATCTAAGTTAGAACTTTTATGTTTTCAAATATTTGGACTGAAAATTTCACTTGAATTCAAGTCTATGAAACATAACCTACTTTTTGGAATATTAAATATTCCAAATATAAATTTTATAGTGAATAAATCAAAATTCGGGTAAGAAACAGTTTTGGGCTGTGCCTGTTAGTCCTTCCCCAATCATTTCAAAGAATTGAGTTCTGTTTATCAATGAATAAATAACGAGCAAAGCTTGGTGCCCCGATATTTGGTATTAATAGATAGAATTTACAAAATGTACTTGTTCAGATGATATCTTTATTCCAAAAACCAAACCACTTGAAGATACATTTTGTTCGACTTGTGTTATTATTTACTCCTGTAATGTTAAAAAGTAAATACTACCAACAACACAACATCAGTGACAACCTGTTCCGATTTATGATACAATAAATATTAAGATTAAATATCGGGGCACCGAGCTCCGCTCTGGGGTACCTACAAAAGCATATAAAAATTATTAAGAAAGAAGAAATTATAATAAATATTCATAGTTCATATAGAAAGGTTCTATCTAATCACAGTGGATTGAGATTAATTCGCAGAGGAATGCAAAAATTTCTCTCACAAAAAGCATGTTAAATTTTAATCCTGATTAATTTCACGAGAACCAAATCACAGAAAACCATCTCAAAAAGATAGCTTATCTGATTGGTTCTACTGGAATTAATCAGGATTAAAATTTAACCGGCTTTTGTACAACTGCCACTAAGTACCTGATTGAATTAGGTACAAAAGTTCAACAGCTGAGTCATAATTTTGTCTGAGTCCCACACACATGCACTCGCTCACTCACTTCCATCATCAACAGACAACTAAATTATCAGCTGTTTTTCCAAGGATGAATAAATTCTTTTAATGTCCTTCAGCGAGTTTCCCCAGGGATGAGAACTAGTGCAATCGAATTTTTATATTATGAAAACAGAAAGAATTCCTCACAAGAACAAAGGTAAATAATGCCCTTTGGAAGATTAGAATGTAAGATGTGAATTTTATTGTCATACACTGACTAATGCAAAAAACTAAAGGGTTGGGAATTTGGATACTTTGGGGGGGGGGCATTACACTTGGATTGGGGGGGGCTTGCGCCATTGCCCTTGGGGGGGCTGGGCACCCCTGGGTGGTTGTCTCACAGCACTGGAAATAAAAAAAGTTTGAAAACCTGGTTGGTTGCACTGTCATTTTTACCCTCAGTGTCAGTCCAATAAATAATTCCATCAGAAGACCACACATTTTTATAATCAACTCTTTCACATAATGAATTATAGACCTGTATTCTACGAATAAGTGCCAGAATCAAATAAGGAGAACACTGATCAACTAGTGATCGATATTTGCAAGGACAAGCTGGGTGTTAATATCGAGCTGCAAGACATCGATCGCTCGCATCGCGTGGGGCGTCGGCTGGCTGCTGCGGCCTCCACCATGCCGCCACCACGACCCCACGCCATCATTGTCAAATACGTAAGCTATCGCCAATGGAATGCACTTTTCTCTCAAAAGAAAAAGCTAAAGGGTACTGGCGTTATTATAAGGGAAGACTTAACACAACGTAGAATACAGGTCTATAATTCATTAGGTGAAAGAGTTGGTTATAAAAATGTGTGGTCTTCTGATGGAATTATTTATTGGACTGACACTGAGGGTAAAAATCACAGTGCAACCAACCAGGTCTGAGATATGTATTTACGCTTTCAGTTTCTGAATTTTCAAAAATAACACGATTTAATTTTCTTCACGATAATCAATAGATTATTCTTTTCTTTGGTTCCCTTTAATTGAGTATTCTATATTATTTTATCTATTCTGTATTGTTTATAGCTTATTTGTCCTTTACTCACATTTGAGGGATGGATGACAAATCATGTCGTTATTAGGAAAAACACCAATTGATCAAGATGGAAGTAATTTGAGATCCAACCCTCAATTTAGTTTACACTTAGTTATAACTTAGTTTAAACTGTTGCTCTTCAAACTGGCAATACAGCAGAAAATATCAAGCTTCTCAACAATCAGTCAAATAAGAATGTGCTTGGATCTAACACTCTACATTTCAATATTACCCAGTATTGGAAAAATTATATTATTTTAAATTCATATTAGATGGGTTTCCCTTCAATTAAATTAACTTAAATTAAATGGTTATTACCTTAACTTAAATTTTGATGGTTCTCACTCTTGTTTTTAAAACCCATTAATGTTTGTGTGCTATTTTTGCAGAACGATGTATTTGAAGTGACCGACTCCAATACTTTTGTTAGTAAAAGCTACTAAAGGTTCAAAGAAAGTCAGCAGAGGCAATGAGTACAGGTAAACTTGGTTTGGCTCTTCTTCTCTTCAATTTTACTATTTTAATCCTGTTGTTGGAACCCAACTATCTCAGTTAGAAGTTAAATACAAACAGGGATCATTAATAGACCTATTACTTTTCAAAGATTGAGCTGAGATATTGGTTTACTTGAAAGAAGATTTGACGAATGTTCAATTTAATTGTATAGTTAATAAATTACCGTGACTTTGTCCACCCCGGGGTGACTTTATCCCACCTCGCGGAAAAATATTCAATTTATTGAGATATCCAATCTCTATCATCCTAAATCGATGTTTACCCGTAGCCATGATCATTTTCGAGGTTCTACAATCAATATATTGTCGAATCTCGATATATTAGTTGAATTAACTGCCTGCTTTATCTTTTTGTTGTTGCATAACTTTGTATTAGAAAACTTATTTCTAAAAGACTTATGACATCGTCGAGTACATTTTGTTTTTGCCTGTTTATTATATTTCAATTGGTATATCCATAACATCCATAGTTGAACTGGTTAGGGTTCTGTGACTACTTAAATACAACAAGGTCATTCTTAGGTTAAACTTGGGGTGAATTTGTCCCAGTATAAAAATTGTGATATTATGCAGGATATGATGCAAATACAATTCAAAATATGATAAATATAATGTATTCTACGTAATATTCACCTTACTCAAAGTTAATATGTTCTCAATATATATTTATATTTTTTGCTGATTCTGCAGCTGGAGCCAACATGCCTTGACGCTACAATAGATTTTTAGGCAGCAGAAACTCAAATATTCTTCAATAAATTATTTGTGATTTTTTTATGTAGATTGCAGACTTGGAGGACGAACCGAGACAGGCGGTCGAACTCAGTTCTGCTAGGTAAGTAAAACAACAAATTCCCTCTTCTCGCATTCTCTTCTCTAATATTTCATTACATTGTAAGATGCGTTTTGTAAAGTGTCAATATCATGTAGTGTCAGCACATGGCTTGCCATAGTGGAGTAGAACAGCAACAATTTCCATATCAACAATATAATTGTTCTTGGAAAAATATAATTCACATTGAAATGATTGTATTAGATTATCAATTACCGTTTTGGTTAGGGCTACTCTGAATAATTATCAAATATTCAAATTGATATCCTTCCTTAATGATTTATCCTGAAAAAGTGAAATATTCACTCACTTGAAAATTACATTAATTTTGAAACATGTAGTGAGTGAAAAAAATTAAATAGGGTACTTGGATTTTCATTCTTATTTCTTGATAGATTAACTATGTATCCAGTTTGCTTTAAATAAACCAATGGATTTTTTTTTGTTTTAACAAAATGCTCTAAGACCATATTATTATAATATAATGAGAATTCGTAAATGATGATTATTTAATTATGATTTAGATGAACATTATTCTTGTTTTGGATTTCTAAATTGGGATTTTATCATAAATGTAGGGTAGCCATTGAAATGATTCTTATCTAAATCTAACCACAGTCATTTTTACCAACTTAATTTTTGTTTTCGTGCACTAATCATAACCATAACATTTACTTAACCTATAAATGCGATTTAAATATAATAGTTTTATAATTGATAGAATAAATAATATAATAAGTAATATGAACTCAATTGATTTACTAGAAGAGACTGATTCAATTTGATATTGTTATCAGTAACTGTAACGTTGATAATTTTCATTTCGAGATTGTTTGCTACCTTTGCCTTGATTTTTCATAATATGATTTAAAGAACTAGTTTTTGAAGTAGCCACTATAACGGATCGTCACACAACAGAAACCGGTCTTTCCAACTATCAATGAAATCTGAGGTTTTTGACAATTTCTTAGTATATTTATTTAATATGAATAATTACCAAAATATCAACTTCTCAACTACACAAAAAGTAAAAGTGAACGATTGTATTGATGTGAAATAATTTGAAAACATTGAAATTAAAAACACGTATGAAGTGAAAAATATGTTTTAAATTCAATGTTGAATTAATAGTGAAGATGGAATTGATATGCAACACAGTAGGCCTAATAAAAAACATTTGCAAGATGCATGGTGAATGTGATACTGTACTACAACAATAATTGATGATGATGATTCTAATTCATATTATATCCTAATCCATTGATAGAATCGTTTTCATGGGGTTCAGCTCAGGAACCCACCTTCCAGCCGATAATATTGTCTATCTCCGCCAGTAGTATACCATGAAGATATATGTGCAGGACTGTTGACAATAAAATTTAGGAACAAATCACTATTCATGGAAAGAAAAATGCTTCTATTTTTAAGGGGTCATAGCTTTCTCAATAAAATACAATGGACTCGATATATTTTCGTGGAATTTTCAAATGTTTGCCAAAATCCCTAATGCAAATTCAATGATATTATTCTTCAATTTTGGTGGAGAATTTTAGGGGTTAATGATCAGAAGGTACAATTATGAATACAATAGTTATTGTTTGATATTTCAGCATATATATAAAACACCTTCACGTTCATTAAAACTCAGTTTTTAAAAATAAATTTCATTTGCAAAAAATACATAAATTAACACATCAAGTGGCTGAAGTGGACTAACTAAAATGAGCGCGCTGAGAGCGACACTAAGTGGTACTGACAAAAATAGTAGTCAGCACATTAATTGTTTAGGTTTACGTAATTCCTCCCTCCTTAAGTTTTTTTTCGTCCCGAAAAATAAGTTTGGGACACTCAAAAATTACAAAAATTAAAATGAAGTTACAAATTAAAGTTTACGAACTTAGATCTAATTTCTAGGTGGTACAATATAGCTTATGGTAGGGGTTGATGATATTGGTACTTGTGTATCAATTCGGTGATTTAGTACACTGGTTGGCTTCTTAAATTTGTAATAAACGATTATCAAAATTACAAGAAGTATAAATGTACTTAAAACAAAAATTACAATGTGGCGTGTCTTAAGGACGAAAGAATCTTCAAAATTTATAAAATCAAAATCTCTAGGTTCAATATCATCAAGTTTACTAACATCTTTCAAATCGATAAGTTTAGTATGAATTTTATTTGGTACATGACTTAATTTTTGTGCATATGTGGTAACTGAAGTAAACGGTAATTTTACATCTGTCATTTTATCATTGATATCCAGATTGATAAGGAAAGATGAGGGAGTATTTATAGTGCCATTATTGATATTAATTTGATCAAACTTATATCCTAAAATACAATTACAATTTTCGAAATAATTCATAAATGGTCTATCATTAATTATTTCTATTCTTACACAACTATCCAAATCCTTATTATTTATTACAGACAAAATACAGTTATCATGTATAATTTCTCCTGAAGTATAAAAAGAAATAGAAGAGAATTTTTGACAATTTGTCAGTTTCCAAAGCTTTTTGTTTTGAGACACAGATATCGATTTTTCTTTTAATTTCATGGTGTGAACATTTGATTCCATTTCAACAGGATAAGACAGAAGGTCATATTTTTCAAATAAATTGTTTAATTTCGGTAAATGGATAATGTAAGTTATAACAGATTTCGATAAAATACAAGTGCTATTACTAATTTCCCATAAAATACTGGAATCTCTACTAGCTAATGAATAATTCTTATAATTAATTAACCTACGAAAATCATCAAAGCTCAAAATTGATGGATGAAGTTTCCCTTCTTTGTAATACATCAATGAGTTAACAACATCATTTATTTCATCATCCAACAATTGTATAGTCAAAGTAATTAAGTCAACAGCTTGCATATTTTCGACAATATTGGCAGTTTCGTTAGTAATATTTTCTAATGCTCTATTATTTGAATTAATATGCTCAACATCGAAATTAAATTTCTTAATTAACTCATGGTTCATTTCAAAACTATGTTTTTCATTTTTAACAAGATGTAATTCATTATTTTCTATTTTATCAATAACTTTGTCGAGGTGTTCTTTGTCGTCAGCAGTCTTAAGTCCTGTCAACCATGATATGGCGTTTCCTAATCCGTTCATTAGTCCACGTTTTACCTTTTTATTTTTATTTTCAGAAATCATTTCTAATTTTAAATATTGGTTGAGTGAAATTTTCTTCAAAGATTCAATAATGTCAGAGGATATGTAAGCGACTTGCAGATTATTAATATGAGTCTGTAATTTCAAAGATTGTATTTTAAGGTCAGTCACGTTAGTAAAATGTATAACTTTGTATGTGTCATTAATGAGCATAGATTGTCCTATTTTAATAGGAATTATTCCTGCTGTCTTTGTCGAGTCTGTCAGTCTGTACGTCAACGTTGCTGGGATCAGGAACAACAGAAGGATGGTCATTGCCTTCATCTGCAACAATTAGATTATCTTTTACTTTTTTACGAGGCCTTTTCATTCTGTTAGGGTGGATTTTGATTAAATTTCTTTTCAATTTAAACCTATCACCTTCCTTAGTAGCTGTGCTATACCTTGGAACATTTTTGTGAAATTTCGGGTTTTTGATGAATATCCTATCTGGTATTTCAGGTGGTTCCTCTCTATTTTTGTTACCTTTTTCTGTTCGTTTTTCTTTTTCCTCGATTATTTTCTTGTAAACGGCATCATTCAACGCTTGTATTTCTTTGAAGTATTGATTAGCAAGTTCTTCAGTGATTACTGCGGGATTATCCTGATCTTGATTATTTGGTAAATAATTCTGAATTCCGAAAGTTAGTTCATTTGGGCTTAAGTTGAATTGATCTTTTATCGAATTGTTATAGGTTCGCAAAGCTAATCGAAGTTTCTGTTCAACACTATATTTTGGGAATTTAATTTCGAGTCCTTGTAGAATTTCAATAATTGTGGAGTGTGTTCTTTCTATTAGTCCTTGAGATTGGGGATGATAAGGTGTGGTGAAGTAAGTTTCAATACCATTTATTTCAGTGAATTGATTGTAGCCTATAGTGCATTGTTGATTCTAATCCGTTATCGGTTTGAATGCATTTTGAAATTGGGAAAACTGAAAGATAGTTGTTTAGATTTTTTATTATTTCGATACTGTTAGCTGATTTCAATGTGAAAGTCTTTTAGAATCGACAATTGTGAGGATTTAAAATTATTATACGTGAAAGTGTCAATCTGAAGTTTTTCGAAAGGTTTAGTAGGTGTGGGAGTTACTTTGAATTTAATTTAATTGGGTTTCTTTCATTCTTGTAAGGTAGTACGAGATAAGCGCTAGAAGTGAAAGGTTGTGTTCTGTGAGCTCCGGGTTTTTATTCGATTAGTCAAGTTTTTATTAGGTGAGATACAATCAATTTATATAGTTAGATACGTTACTGTACCCTGTTTGTTTTTGTGAGAGTGTATCTGAAGCTCAATATGTAGAAAACGTTATATTTTCTCGATATGAATAGAATAGTGACAATGTTTGAGGTTAGAATCCACAGAAGAAGAGTATGCTAGCAGGCTGAACGGGAGATTATAAATTGGACTTTGGACCTTGATTATACATAGCTCACCATTCAACTACTGTCATATAAAACTGAGCCAAAATTCTTATCTAATAAGTTCCGTTGTTCTATAGCTGAATAATCTTTCTGTTCGATAAAAACGAAAAATAGTGAATAATAGACTAATATTACAGAGAGGTGTATTGATAGAACACTACTGAATTACCATCACGTTTTACTAAATTTCAATAAAATGGAGAAGAAATTGGACGACGAGATTCTGAAAAAACTAAATAAGCTAGATGGCTTGGAAACAAAAATTGATAATATTACCAGCAAATTCAATGACGAAATTGAAACTTTGAAGAAACAAGTAGGAGAGCTTAAATCCGAAGTGCAATTACAGAAAGAACGGAAACAAGAGGAATACAGAAGAAGAAATATAATAATATTCGGTATTAAAGGCGGTAACAATTATTGGACTCTAAGAGAAGAGATAATGAAGATACTCAAATATCTGGATGCTGATATCAGAAACCAGGATATGGAATACTTAAAAAAGCTGAGCAAATCAGAAAGCGATGGTCCAATTAGAGTAACGTTTACGTCGTCTTTCACAAGAAATAAAATACTCAGGAAAAAATCGAATTTGTCAAAGGAAGGGAAATATAGTTGTATAAAGATACAAGAAGATCTCGACTTCAATACTCGCGCCGTCAGGAAAGAATTATCACACTTCATGTACGTTTTAGGAAAGAAGGGAAAAAAGCTTATCTCAAAAAAGATAAGCTACTACTTGAGGGAAAACTTCTTGGTCTTGATAATTTGAGAGAAAAGTATAATAAAGAAAAGAAAAGACGTAGAAGTGATGGAGACTCACCCACCAAGATTGACCAAAGTGTGAACACAGGACGACTCGGGAAAAAGAGCAATTATACATTAGAATCATATATAACGGTAGGAGACAAAGGAAATAATCAAGATATGGAAGGATCTTCAAAAAATAAGTAGCAACCACCGATCGGAACGACAATTAAGGACAAGAAGGATGAAGGAAAACAAACGGATGTAAATTTTGGAAACGGCAAGGCTACAAAAAACGCAAATAACGAAGACAACATAAATATAATCACATACAACTGTAGATCTCTTAGAGCAAATTGGAGGGTGGAACAGTTGTTAGAAGAGCTGGACAACATCGAGTGGGATATTATAGGACTCGCGGAAGTAAGGAGAGATGGTGAGCAGTGTATGATCATGGGAGATGATAGGATGCTCTATCTGAATGGGAATGCTTCTACTGGAGGAACAGCATTTCTGATTAACAAGGTATCAAAAAAGAAAATTGTAAGCTTCAAGTAGTATACACACCGAATCTCTGTGATGATTTGGAAATTACAAGGACACATTAAAGGAAGAATCAAACTGATACAAGTTTATGCACCAACGTCAGCGTCATCGGACGAAGAGCTTGAATATTTCTACGAGGATCTGGAAGAGGCTCTCGAAAATGATACATGCAAATATAATATTGTTATGGGAGACATGAATGCGAAAATCGGGAAGAGCAGGGGTGAAAAATGTGTTGGAAGGTACGGAATTGGGGAGAGAAATGAGCGAGGTGAACGACTTGTCGAATTTGTCGAAGGCAAGAGGATGTATCTGATGAATTCATTTCATTCTTCCAGAAACACGAATCAACAAAATGGACTTGGTTGAGCCCCGATGGAGAGACAAACAACGAAATAGACTTTTTCATGATAGACAAAAAATTTATTGTTCAAGATGTAGATGTAGAGGATGGGATAAATATTGGAAGTGATCATAGGCCTCTGAGAATGGTGATAAAAATCAATAAGAATAGAATAAGATATTACAGCGAACGGCTCACACGACTGGGAACAGAGGACTTGAGAAACCTAGGATTTGAACAAAAATTACAAAATAACTTGAATGAAGAGAGAATCAACGAATGTGAGGATATGGAGATTATAACTGATAAACTGACTAATACCTTGAGAAAAACGAGACAATTGCTAGGAAACTTAAGAGAAAACAAGAAAAGAAAAGTTCCAAGAGAGATAGTTAAATTGTTAGAGAAGAAAACTAAAAAGACACGGCAGAGGAAAAATTGAATTTAGTGAAATCCCCAAACTAATTCGAAGGAAATGGATTGAATGGTCTAATAATAGGAAAACAAAGGAATTAGAAGAGACTTTGAAACTCGGGACAAGCGTCAAAGAGTTTAACAGGCAGCAGCAATTAGGAATGAACACACTGATTTGTATGAAAGATGAGAAGGGAAATGAAATAAGAGAAATAGAAGGGATACTTGGAATAATTTGTGAATTCTATGAGAGCCTCTATAAAAAGGATGAACTGGAAGAAGATAACATGGAACTGAAAAATGGAGAACGCGGCAGGAATGAGTATAGAAACGAAGAATGTCCACCGATTATGGAAAGAGAGGTAGAACGGGCAATTGTGCGTCTCAACGAGGCAAAAGCTGCAGCACCACATACAATATCCAATGAAGAGTTGAAAGCGGCAGGAAAAAAGGTGATAGAAATACTAACAAGGCTGTTTAATCTATGCCTCACTAATGGAAATATTCCTGAAATATGGCTCAAAGCTAACTTGTTACTGCTCTTCAAAAAAGGTGATAAAAAGGAAGTCAAGAATTATTATCGACCAATTAGTCTCCTGTCAAGTATATACAAAATATTCATGGCAATAATTTCGCACAGAATAGACGGATATTTGACCGCAGCAACTCCAATCAGCCAGACCGGATTTAAGAAAAACTTTTCCACTCTGGATAACATCCTAGTCCTACAGGAGTTGATAAGGAATTCTAAAGAATATACATTTCCACTAGTGCTACTATTTATAGACTTTGAGAAGGCTTTTGATAAAATCAACACAGCAGCTGTCATACAGACACTTGAAGACCTGGGAATAAGCAATAAGTACTTGGAAATATTCAGATTCAGCTACGGAAATATGAAAAGTGAGTTCAGCTTGAGAGGAAAAAGTAGAGTGATGCAAGTGAATAGAGGCTTGAGACAGGGAGATACCATCAGCTAAAATATTTAACGCAGTCTTAGAAAAATCTCTAATGAAGTTGCAATGGCAAGAGAGAGGCATCAATATCAACGGTGTGAAATTAAATGCCTTGAAATTTGCTGATGATATTGTTATAGTTGGAAATGATACGGAGGAGGTATGCGGTATGTTGAAAGATATGATTGAAGTAACAAAAAAGATTGGAATGAAAGTAAATTTTGATAAATCAAAAGTAATGACATATAACAGTGATGAAAATGATAGAGTATTGGTGACTGAGGACGGAAGGATAGAGAAAGTAGATCATTTCATTTACCTCGGTCAGAAAATAGGGAGAGAAGGTCAATGGGGAGAAGTTACCAGAAGAGTAGCAATAGGATGGGCAATGTTCAAAAAGTACAGCTATCTATTCAGATCCAAGATATCAATGGAAAATAAGAAAAAGCTGCTACAAACGTGTATCCTACCAGCAATTTTGTATGGCTGCGAAACCTGGACTATAAATGAAAAAAATAATTAAGAAACTTAGAATTACCGTGAGGTCGATGGAGAGAGTAATGATAGGAGTGACAAGAAAAGACAGGAAAACAAAATTATGGATTAGAAATGAAACAAAAATTGAAGATGTAGGCAAGATGATAATAGAGAGAAAATGGAATTGGGCTGGACATATCGCAAGAACAACGGACGAAAGATGGACGAAAAGAATACTGGAATGGTACCCACGTAATTTGAGAAGAAGTAGAGGAAGGCCTTCGTATGGATGGGACGAAGAGTTCAGAAAAGTATGCGGCGGAGCGACGTGGCAGAGAGTTGCAAGAGAGAGAAAGGAGTGGGAGAGAATGAAGAATGTATACAAGGAAGTATGGCTGTACAAAGATTGACACACTCGCTTTGGTTGAAAATTTATTTTTATATGGACTTAAAATTGATGTACTCAACAATATTCTATCACAAAAGGATATTCCCCAGCAGCTGCTGATTATTGCTTAATACTGTAATTAATTTTATTATGTTATATAATTTTATTTGAAATTTTGTAATGAACCTGAACAAAGCAATAAAAGGGATATTTATTTATTCATTTATTTATTATTTTCTTGTAAACGGCATCATTCAACGCTTGTATTTCTTTGAAGTATTTATTAGCAAGTTCTTCAGTGATTACTGCGGGATTATCCTGATCTTGATTTTTTGGTAAATAATTCTGAATTCCGAAAGTTAGTTCATTTGGGCTTAAGTTGAATTGATCTTTTATCGAATTGTTATAGGTTCGCAAAGCTAATCGAAGTTTTTGTTCAACACTATATTTTGGGAATTTAATTTCGAGTCCTTGTAGAATTTCAATAATTGTGGAGTGTGTTCTTTCTATTAGTCCTTGAGATTGGGGATGATAAGGTGTGGTGACGTAAGTTTCAATACCATTTATTTCAGTGAATTGATTGTATAGTGCATTGTTGAATTCTAATCCGTTATCGGTTTGAATGCATTTTGGAATTGGGAAAACTGAAAGATAGTTGTTTAGATTTTTTATTATTTCGATACTGTTAGCTGATTTCAATGTGTAGGCGGAAAGTCTTTTAGAAAACGAATCGACAATTGTGAGGATTTTAATATTATTATACGTGAAAGTGTCAATCTGAAGTTTTTCGAAAGGTTTAGTAGGTGTGGGAGTTACTTTGATTTAGTTATAATTGGGTTTCTTTCATACTTGGTTTTCAAACAGATTTCACATTTATTTACAAATTCGGTTACGTCTTTGTGTATTGCGGGCCAATAGTAGTTTTTACGTATTTGTTTATAATTCTCGTTAATTCCTCTGTGGAAGTTTTTGTCTTCATGACATCGAGCTATTATCATTGTTTGTTCATCTACATCAGCTATGTCGGCGTTTATTCTTTTGTAGATTCGGAATTTTATGTTGGGAACTATTTTGACAATTTCATTAGTCATTGAACTTGGAATTTCTGTTTTTAGAGCTTCAAACAATGTACTTTCATTTGAAAATACTATACCGTACACAGTATCAGGTTTCAAATATTCTCGTATTTCTTCTACGTTGTTTCCAATGTCACGTGCGTCTCTGTATTTGAAAATTATTCTGTTTTTATTAAAGATCTTTTTGAATTGGGGTTTTCCTTCACCTCGTGAAATAACTATTTGGTTTGCTTCAGTGTTTATGATACTATTTTCGTCCATTATACCTATTCTATCATCTGAACTTTAAATGATGTTGTTAACTCATTGATGTATTGCAAAGAAGGGAAACTTCATCCATCAATTTTGAGCTTTGATGATTTTCGTAGGTTAATTAATTATAAGAATTATTCATTAGCTAGTAGAGATTCCAGTATTTTATGGGAAATTAGTAATAGCACTTGTATTTTATCGAAATCTGTTATAACTTACATTATCCATTTACCGAAATTAAACAATTTATTTGAAAAATATGACCTTCTGTCTTATCCTGTTGAAATGGAATCAAATGTTCACACCATGAAATTAAAAGAAAAATCGATATCTGTGTCTCAAAACAAAAAGCTTTGGAAACTGACCAATTGTCAAAAATTCTCTTCTATTTCTTTTTGTACTTCAGGAGAAATTATACATGATAACTGTATTTTGTCTGTAATAAATAATAAGGATTTGGATAGTTGTGTAAGAATAGAAATAATTAATGATAGACCATTTATGAATTATTTCGAAAATTGTAATTGTATTTTAGGATATAAGTTTGATCAAATTAATATCAATAATGGCACTATAAATACTCCCTCATCTTTCCTTATCAATCTGGATATCAATGATAAAATGACAGATGTAAAATTACCGTTTACTTCAGTTACCACATATGCACAAAAATTAAGTCATGTACCAAATAAAATTCATACTAAACTTATCGATTTGAAAGATGTTAGTAAACTTGATGATATTGAACCTAGAGATTTTGATTTTATAAATTTTGAAGATTCTTTCGTCCTTAAGACACGCCACATTGTAATTTTTCTTTTAAGTACATTTATACTTCTTGTAATTTTGATAATCGTTTATTACAAATTTAAGAAGCCAACCAGTGTACTAAATTACTGAATTGATACACAAGTACCAATATCATCAACCCCTACCATAAGCTATATTGTACCACCTAGAAATTAGATCTAAGTAAACTTTAATTTGTAACTTCATTTTAATTTTTGTAATTTTTGAGTGTCCCAAACTTATTTTTCGGGACGAAAAAAAACTTAAGGAGGGAGGAATTATGTAAACTCAAACAATTGATGTGCTGACTAATATTTTTGTCAGTACCGCTTAGTGTCGCTCTCAGCGCGCTCATTTTAGTTAGTCTACTTCAGACACTTGATGTGTTAACATGTATTTTTGCAAATAAAATTTCTTTTTAAAAACTGAGTTTTAATGAACGTGAACGTGTTTTATATATATGCTAAAATATCAAATAATAACTATTGAATTAATAATTGTATCTTCTGATCATTAAACCCTAAAATTCTCCTCCAAAATTGAAGAATAATATCATTGAATTTGCATTAGGGATTTTGGCAAACATTTGAGTATTCCACGAAAATATATCGAGTCCATTGTATTTTATTGAGGAAGCTATGACCCCTTAAAAATAGAAGCATTTTTCTTTCCATGTATAGTGATTTGTTCCTAAATTTTATTGTCAACAGTCCTGCACGTATATCTTCATGGTATACTACTGGCGGAGATAGACAATATTATCGGCTGGAAGGTGGGTTCCTGAGCTGAACCCCATGAAAACGATTCTATCAATGGATTAGGATATAATCTGAATTAGAATCATCATCATCAATTATTGTTGTAGTACAGTACATAGTATACCAATCAACAAAGTATTGTTGCCAAATCAACAAACTTTCGATTCTATGCTATTATGGATATCTATATAAGTATCCGTGACGTCATGCTTATCATGACGTCGAGACTCTGCTCTCTTCCTTGTGAAAAAGTGTTCACCGCAATGGTGAAGACACGTTCTCAATAATCAACCCTAGAGGGGTACCAAGTATTCGCTAGTATGCAGGCTCCATATTCTTGTCAAGCCGATTGCCGAGTCGCTTGAGCTCCCAAGTTAGTTTGTCTTGGTAGATGGCTGCTGGGCCAGTACTCGCCTTCACTGTTGGGTCATTTGGCAAGCAACTCGGCAATCAGCTTGACAAGAGTGTGTAGCCGGTATCCGGCATATAATAGCAATACTGATTACCCCTCTTAGGTTAAATGATAGTGCATTTCCCGAAATGCATTGCGATCTAGGGTGGAAGAAAAATAGTTCCCCTTGTACAATAATTAACATCCAAATAACTCCAGTATAAGGTACTCCACGTTATTAGTTTGAAAATTGGTGTATTCCTTTTAATTACCAAGTGTTTTTGTACAGTTAACTGTGGAAGCTGAGAGAAGACAGAGAACCTGAGAAGAAGTTGAATTAGTATGCCTACGCCATTTTGACTGGTTGAGGTGTAAAGTTGGAGCTCTTTGTCTCTTCTCTTCTTTGTTGTCTTGGGGTCGAGTGCAGACCACCTGTCTTGGCTCCTGTGATTCCTTTGTATTTTCTACTCAAATTCTTCCTGTATCACTGGATCAGAACAGATTTAACTGCCTTTTCACTTTTTTGGTGAGTAACTGCTCAACTTTCAATTAATTTCAGGCGTAGTTTCCCTTGAAACTAGAAACTTCTAAACTTGAACAGCATGACGTCTTTTCAAGTTATGCAATGAAAGGAATTATTCTGAAAGCATCACTGAAACTTTTATAAACCATTGTTGTGCTTGTTTTGAACTGATCAGTGTATTATTTTTGAAGTTGCTATAGTTAATATCTAAATTATCATGTCTAATCATGTCTAATTCGGTAAGAGATAATCAATGAAATTCTGAAAATAAATTCATTTGTTGATTGAATAAAAAATTCTAAATATATCAATTTTTGAGAAAGTTATTCCATTTACAAACCATGATCGAAAATAACTAATTTTAGAGGCTTATGTCTAAATATAATTCACAGGCTTATAATTTTAGAGGCTTAACTTAAAAGATTCTAAATATATCAATTTTTGAGAAAGTTATTCCATTTACAAACTATGATCGAAAATAACTAATTTTAGAGGCTTATATCTCAAAAAGTTATGATTGGAAAAAATTTTCCTGAGAAAACTTTTTTATTTTGATAGCTTCATAGTATACAAATCAAAAATATCACCTGTAAATTATTTTTAGCCTGTTGAAAAATTCCTAATATGGGCCTATATCGCTAACGGTTTTAGCCTATATAAATCATTCACATTCAAAACTTCTATGTTCAACTAATAATCCACTATAACCTGAATATAGTCTAGTTTACTGCAGAATTGAAAACAATCGTCAGATGCTTTCCTATCAAGTCTATGGATGTAAAATTAAACCAAATTATTTAGTTTTAACCTCCTGGTTTGGTAGTTTAAACTTTTCCAGAGTTTGAACTGTGCAAACGGAATTTTAGTTTAAACAAAAAAAAATCCAAATTTGGTTAGCTTGAACTTACACTGTGCAAACGGCCCTAAAAGATTTTTCCTCCCACAAGTTTGATTAACTCAAACTTTAAACTTGTATTTCAAATAGTAACTATTTGTTTCACCATAACTGGAAAGTAAGTATGCTACTAGAATTATCAATATTTATAGTATATTTCTGTAACTGGCCAATTTGGGAGGAAAATGCAGCTTATTTTGAAAGATTGTAGGAAAGAAATTTAAAATAATTTAATAAAAGTTGTGAATCTCAAGATCCTTACTTAGAAACAATTTACTAATACAAATAATATTCCTTTTTTTTGATGATACAGTCTATTGCTTATTCCATTCACTCTTATTTACTGGATTTTTTACTATCCTACCGACATGCAAATTTCTGGTGCTTATCAAAATGCAAATTGAACACCACCTGGATTTCGCATGTTATCATTATACAATTATACTTGAATATAATATGTTATATAATCTTGAAAATCATACCATATATAATCTTGAATATGATACCTCCCTCGCGTTCGCTACCTTTCAGCCTGCCGCTCTGCTCTGCTCCCCACGCCACGCATCAACCAAATGAGTGGTTGACCCACCCGCCACCAGGGTGCGCCTCAGTCGCCGCCACCCGTTCCTGCGTTTCTATTGGCCGAGCACCGCCGGCCAATAGCAGCGCAGGTGAACTCGGGGACTGTGAATAAAAGGGGGCTACTCAGCTACCCTCGATAGCACTTGCTCACTAGCAGCCTTCCACTGAAGAGCCAGAAGAGACCACCAGCCGAGACCACTACCGAGACCAGGAGCAGAGCAGCGAGCAGGCCAATGAGGAACCACGGCGAGACTAACCGCAACCTGAGGTGTCTTCCTTGTCTACTACCCAGCCGATGCCTAGGAGGAACCGAGCCGGCCGCCGAATCCAGAAGAGGAGGGCCCTACGTCAGCTTCGCCAGGTGGAGGAGAGGCTGAGGCTGTACACCGCCGCGCCAGCTGCGCCCCAAGACTTAGCGCCCCAGCCTAACAACTGGCGCGCGGTTCTGGATGCGCGGGTTGGGTGCCGAACCGACATCGGAGTGTGTGCAGCGGAAGCCTACGACCCTGCCTGCCCGGGGTTTGACCGAAGGCCCCTTCTAAACGAGGAAGTGGTCGAGGAGGTCCTCCCGGTGGAGATTTGGCACGACCTCTGGCTAGTAGATCACCCGGTCGGCCCTCTCCGTAGCCCGGGTAAACCAGAGTGGAGACTGCGAACCATTGACTTGAGCCCCTGCCGGCCTGCTCTCGCACCAGACGGACCTGCCCGGGACCCTCGCGCGGCGTGGTATCGCGCCAGTCGACGACTACTAAACATCTAGCCTTCCTTGGTCCCTTTTAGGGCCACCAGCAACAATCTTGGTCCCTTTTCAGGGCCACCAGCAACAAACTTGACCCTTTTTAGGGCCACCAAAAGCCATTTTTTCAGACAGTGGTAACAAACCCCTCGCTCGACCCGACTGACTAGCCCAATTGATGAACGAGCCACACCTTCCGCCATATCAAATATTATACTATGTTATATAATCATACCATCATTATCAGTTTCTGTCTCAACATTAGAATGTTTTCATCATCTCTCATACCTTCAAATTGATACTGTCTGATTCTGGCATAATTCAACTTATCTAAATTCTAAAGTAGCCTACCTATTTAAAACAATATAGAAAATGTAATGAATAACATTCCAAATTTCAGTAGTAACTAGATGCTTTATAGGATGGAGAAAAACGATCCAAGTGTTAAAATAGTTACAATAATTCAAAGATGGAAACTTTGGAAAACCATTATTGTGTTCAGTTGAAACTTATCTGTGAATAAGACAGTGAATTATTTTTTGGTGTGACTATTGTTCACATCTAAATTACCCGAACTGTTACTCATTTATTGTTAATAGGAATATTCGATTTGGATGTGATAGCTTACCCTACCTTATCATGGAAAAGATTACTCTAGAATGAGTGATTTTCTTGTATGAAATCATTATCTGATGTGATACAACAAAGATTGAGATGAAAATAGTCTTATGATGATTATTCTACTCAGCTTCGTCTTTGTAAGGTTTTTTAAATTTGTTGATACTGAAATATGCTCATAGTAGCAATTTTTAATTATTTTGTGTTTCATTCGATTAGAATTTCTTCAGGTAGCTGGATGTTTTGTTGCAATTTTTATGTTCACATTGTGGTGTGGCCTATAAGGTATCTGTCAGTTAAAGTTAATAATTAAGGCTGTGCAAAGGCTGAAAAAATCTTTCTACTGGTGATATTTTTCAAAGTTTTTTGATTTTTATATCATCAGGCTATCAAAATGAAAAAGTTTTCTCAGGAAAACATTTTTTTCGATCATTACTTTTTGAGATATGAGTGCCTAAAGTTTAAATTTTTGGAACAGAACATTTCAAATTCGATAAGAGATAAATCCATGAGATTTAGAGGATGAATTTTTCATGGTATTGTTGAATGAATAAGACAAAAAGTTTTTCAAAATATCAATTTTTGAGAAAGTTAATCAATTTACCAAGAATAACTCAACTAAAAGTTATTTTTGGTCATTTTCAGTAAATTGAATACTTTCTCAAAAATTGTTATTTTAAGAACATTTTTGTTCAGTCAATCAACAATATCATAAAGAATTTATTGTGTCTTCATTCTAAAAAAAATAAATAAATAAATTTGTCCTTTAAATCTCATGGATTTATCTCCTACCGAATTTGAAATGTTCTGTCCCAAAATTTATACTTTAGGCACTCACATCTCAAAAAGTAATGATCGAAAAAATGTTTTCCTGAGAAAACGTTTCCATTTTGATAGCTTGATGATATACAAATCGAAAAACTTTGAAAAATATCACCAGTAGAAAGTTTATTTTCAGCCTTTGCACAGCCTTGAGTTGAAAAATAATGTCATCTCTTACCCAAGGACGGTTTGGAGTGCGAGAGACATTTTCCAACACATATAAGACCCAGACAGGTGGTAGGGGGGCGACTTTCCCAGAGCTTTAAAGCTTGTCATCCTCACCAAACGCCCTGTGATCGAAGCGGCCAGATCGTCAATATTGTCGAGTTATAGACCCACAAAAATGGCCGTGTAACTCTCCCGCCAAATACTAGTTGTGTCGCTTTATTCTAGTACATAGTCTATCAAGTTATTTACTTTGTTTTGTTTGACACATACACAGGAGATGCTCATGCTGTTCGGCATTGATATTCATATGTGGTACGGCAGTGTAGTATAGGGATGGAGAGTCAGTCCCTCGAAGTCCCTACGTGCTGCTTGGCATTGTTATTCAGATGTGGAAGACAGTGTAGTATTGGGATGGAGAGTCAGTCGCTCGATGAAGTCCCTACGTGCTCCTCTTTAAACAAAATCAAGTTGAGTCTAAAACGTGTTGCCTCGAAAAATGTTCAGGTGAGATAAGTGAGAGTAAATATTTACGATAAGTATCGTAAATATATAGGTAAATATTTAATGTGAGATATCGAATCGATATGCGGTTTCTGCCATTCATTTTTTTTTTAAATTCCCTATCCAAGTCATGTATTGCACAAACACCTTCCTATTTCAAAAAATGAAGTTGCATTCAATATGGCGGATCCAAAATGGCGGACCAGATTTTTTAAGCCATTGTAAAGTAGTTTTTTTCAATTTGAGTAGGATCCCCAATCACACGCACCATCAAATTACCTTTGTGTATGAGATATTAAGGGTTTAAGAACTTGGCCATTGGTATAATGTTATTATGTTATTCATATTCTCAAGAGGTTTGTTTGTATAATCAACTAAAGACATTCAAGTTTTTCTTCATGTTTATTTTCAGTAACAATAAACGGCGTTCTCCGGCAACGTTATTTGATGGAATTTATTCATGATGGCGAAAGATTGTGGGTGGAGTGACCTCTATTTCTAGCGGCCGGTGAATCCCACCCCTGAGGGTGTCAGGAAAACCCTCAGGGAATGGGTCCTAACTGTAAGTTCAACAAACTGTTTCCTAGTAAATATCACAGAAATGAATAAATTTCCAATATTATTACAATAATTAAATATCAAGCCATTATATTTATTTTATGATAATACAGTGCCTTCATTGAGTCGCCCACATTCAAATAAACATGTTTGTGAATAGTGGGGCATTTGAATTACTTGTGTGGTTAGTTGGTTACCGATAGATAGCATCACTATTTATGTATAAAATCGCAAAGTAATAGTATATTTCGCACCTAGGGTCGAAAATGTACGTTTTCCGGCTCGAGATCGCGGTTTTCAAGTTCGAGACGAAGTCGAGAACTTGAAGCGTTCGAGAGCTATTTTTCGCCACACCAAAAAAAAACTTCCCAATATTTATAAGAAATTGAAAAATTAATAAAATTCAAACAGCCTATTTTTATAGTTTGAATCTTGGTTATGACAACTTTTACTGTCAATTAATTTCAATATTACTAATTAATAATTTACAATAGTGACCATATTTTTATACTATTAATATTTCGAATAATTGTTTGAATTTTTATAGCTCGCGCTTTGCGCCCGGTGCAATATCTCATGGATAGATGGATGAATAGAATTTTCATTACTATTTTGAAATAATGTGATGAAAAAATTAATATAATTGCATATTTCACAGTTTTGTCTCAAAATATATCTAAAAAATTGATTGAAATTTAAATTATGGTAACTAATATAAAAAATAGCTAATAAAAGTCGAAATTCATCGACAAAAAAAAAATGTCATTGACCGAGATTCGAACCTAGATCATGTTTGTTATTCACTGAGCTGAGTTCAGTTGTATCACGCCTTTACGCTCTCGGCTATTGGGTATTGTTGAAGGAAGAGGCCTGACTGATAACTCTTAGCATACACGTAATACTGTAAACTAGACTTCTAAAAAAGTTTACTTCACTCCTAAAAAGCGTACAACCTTTGACTATAGAAAGAAGGTTGTTCTTTCTATAGAAGAAGGTTCTTTCTGTAGTCAAAGGTACAACAGACTTTGGCTCATGACTTATATTATTAAAATTAATATTATTATCTGTTTCACAATAAAATTTTCACTCTGAATTAAGTCAGGTAACGTATGTAGGCTACTATAATATAGTGTATAGTGGCATATTAATTTGAAGCCGGTTTGCCGGCATTTTCACAACAAAATATTGCTCTGAAATCATAGAGAAAACATTCGAAGATTCAATCTTGAGTGGGCCTAATGTTTTCTCTATATGGTTCAATATTAAAGGAAAATTATCTAAAAGTTTTAATAATGAATTACGGAAAAATTACTAAGAATTTTTTAGTCAAGGCTGAGTTTCACCAGTAGGCTTACCTTAAACTTCAGATCTCTGCTGTATTTTCTTGTTATTATAGTTGATTGTATTGCATTAAGAAGTGGAATTCGATAATAAAAAAGAAACAATTATTACTCTACCTCACTTTTAAATATTGATACAATTATTGTACTTTGATTTCAAATTCGATTCTTCACTTTTAAGTACTTGCGATACGTACCTTTCTGACAATGGACAATGCAGCCATTGTATTCATTGTTTGATATCAAAAACACAATAAATATTAAATTATTAAACAGTAATTTATAAAATATATTATAGACATAATACCGCGATTCACGATACATAATTATATAGATTATTACAGTCGTTATGAGATTATCTCTCTATGATTTTTGTGAGATCGGGATCGGACACGATCAGCTGTTATTCAAGGTCATTTTACAGCCCTAGGGCCGTAAAGTTTTACCGGCCTGGTCGGAAGACAATCACTTTCGGCCTCCATATGACGCACGTAAACCAGCTCATTACATCCAAGTGTGGCGAAAAATAATTTGCATGTTACAGCAGGTCTTCAGTACATATTGTTTTGAGTAGGATAATGTAAGCATGTATTGAATATCTACAATAATGTAAGCATGTGGTTTTGCCAAGAGCAAGGAGTATTCCTTTCTGAACAGTTTTTCACCAGTATCTAATGCCTATAGATTTTTTCCCTTGGGGTTATCTTGGAGATAAACTAGCCTTTATATTCTAGCCTTTATAAATTTGTTCTGCCACACTTGTTAACACTTTTGTTTATGAAGTATCCTTGAACAAATACTGCTAATCTTTGTTGTAATGTTCATTTTCAGTTTATTCAGAACTCAGAATATAAAGGCTAGTTTATCTCCAAGATAACCCCAAGGGAAAAAATCTATAGGCATTATATATATATATATATATATATATATATATATATATATATATATATTATATATATTATATATACACTAATATGTATTATTAATTCTTATAATTACTATTATCACCCCACGGGAGAAAAAGATCTAGAGGCATTGAATACTGATAGATTAATGTTAATATGTGAATATCTTCTGAACGGTTTGAGATATCGATGTGCGGTTTTCACCATTCATTGTTCCTTGAAATTCCGTATCGAAATCATGTGCTGCATGACCACCTTCCTATTTAAAAAATAGAGTAGCATTCAAAATGGCGGATCCTAGATGGCGGACCTGATTTCCGAAGTCATAGTAAAGTAGTATTTTCAATTCGAGTAATCACACCCACCTTGGAATCATTTCTTTTTTTGAGATACTAAGCCGTTCTCAAACTTTTTTCTCTCTTTTCTGCTTTGAATATATTGATTAATAATGTGAATATCTTTGAAACGGTTTGAGATATTGATATGCGGTTTCTGCCATTCATTTTTTCTTGAAATTCCCTATCCAAGTCATGTATAGCACGAACACCTTCCTATTTCAAAAAATGAAGTTGCATTCCATATGGCGGACCAGATTTCTAAAGTCATTGTAAAGTAGTTTTTTTTTTAATTTGAGTAGGATCCCCAATCACACCCATCGTAAAATTACCTTTATGTATGAGATATTAAGCCGTTCTCGGACTTTTCACCCACCCTGTATGTAATTTCAAACTTACGCTATTCATATGTATTTGTACATGTTTGATGAATAATGATTTTTCCATGATTCACTCATTAATTAGTTAATGAATTGTTACAGTGAAGGGACAACAGCAGCTGCCGGTGGTACGGGTAGCATTGGCAAATTACAATGGCAGTTACAAGGTCATCCTCTAAAGAGCATTGATATCCAAGTGTGTAGCAATCAACTCACGGAGGACGGAGGCTGTTTCCAGTATTTTTCATACCATTCTGCTTAACAGGATTCTGCTTAAGAATGATCAGAGTAAAAGAAGTTTTTCTTGCCACTACTTTTTTAAAGATGGCAATGGGAATGACAGAGAAGTATGTAAGAACGTTTTTAAGCACACATTGAGAATCTCCGACCAGAGAATTGCAACTGCTATCAAGAAAAATACTCCTGAGGACCTGCGAAGGAGACATTCACCCCATAATAAGACACCAACATCTATAGAGATCATCTTAGAAACTTCATTAAGCTATTTCCAGCTTACCAATCCCACTATTAATCCCACTCGTAACAAAAACCCACATAGACTCTACTTGTCACCCTCACTGAACATGGGCATTATTTATAAGCTATATTTGGATCACTGCAAAGAAGTAGCTCCAGAGAAATGGACCTTGCATTTTTTTTATTTTCATAGACGTTTGATATACTTTCGATGTACCGGTCACGAACTGAAGGAACTTTGCCCTTTCAGATAGGTTGAATTCATGTAGGGCTCTCCAGAACCATTGAATCTGGAGGGAGCTGTGCTGGTAATTGTAATACTCAGTGTTTGCTTTGAGATCATTGATGAAGATTGGGTTGGTCGAAAATGAGCAATTCGAGTTCCTGTTTGTTGAAAATACCCATCAGTCGGTTGGGAATGATGTAAAATCCTTCGAAGAAAGCATCCAGTTGCTTGCGGATGGCTCCAATCATTTTCATCTGACAAACCAGATGTATGTACTTGAGCTTGTTCTCTTCAGTGACGGGTATGTTCTTTGTCCATCTGGTTTCAGTTCCCTAACCTCAGTCACTTCAACTCCTCGCACCTCTGCACTGAATGTCAAATCATATCCAATGCTAGAGATATGGTTCTTCTTCAAGTAGGCGAGACTTTTGTAGAAAGTGTAATCCTCACTTTCCATATCTGTGTACTTGATCGGAATATCCAAAATATGCTTGTAGAAGGAACGAGTAAAGTAGCACTCGAGTAGTTTGTTGTCATAGATTGCTTTTGCAATCACCCTCCAAGCCATCAGTAAGCAGAGGCAAGAGAGGGGGCGGAGTGGCCAACTCACTCGAGAGCTAGCACTTCCCTGGCTGCTTGTGGCTTAGCTGCATGTGGCCTGGTCGCTTGTGGCCTGGTCGCTTGTGGCCTGGCTACTGCCCTGGTTGCTTGTGGCTGGCTACTGCCCTGACTACTGCCTTGCTCGCTTCCTTTGCTGGGTACTGCAGCCTCTGTGCTGCTGGCGTGCACTATAAAGAACGCTTCGACGCCCGGCTGCAAAATGAGACAGGCGTGAGTGTCTTGAGTCTTGTCAAGTTGACACAAACAGTCACTGAGCGATGTTCACAGATCATCCAGTTTCAGAAGTTTGCTGAGAGGTGTAGGAGTATTCCTTTTTCTCTCTCTGCCAGCTCCTTGGCCATTTTCATCAGCAGCCTTCCTGTCATTGCTTCTCGCCTGTGCCTGCAGGTATAGCTACTGATCCTTATCTTCTTCCTCTTCCTCATCTTCATCATTTACTTCATCGTCCTTGTTTCAAAAGTGCAAGTTGAACTTCTGATTTGGACAATGACTTTAAAAAGACGCAACATGGAGGCTTAGCTGGATGTTTTTGAGATCAAAGGTCCCATTGCAGACAGTTGAAGATCGAGACCGGTCTTCACTCTTTTTGGAGTGGACACCACTACTGTATCATTCATAAATCGGTTCCTCAAGATTCCTTTCCCGACGGTCTTGGTTTCGTCATTCTTTTCTTCATTCTCCATCTTGTGCAGTCTAATATCTCTCCCAACTGTAAAACAGGTATTGGAATTAGGGTATTCTGGTTATTATTTAGAGAGTGGATTCATTCAGAAGTTAAAATCTCTGCTTGGTCCTGGTGACAGCATTGATTATAATAGGTACATTCAAACTGAACTGCATCTTATTATTGAAATTGAATTTAATTTTACCTCATCATATTTCATCATAAAAGAAAAGTTATTGCAAATCTGAAATTGACTACCAAAAAATTGATGAATATTGTAAGTTAATACTGCAACCGAACAATTTCTTGAATATTCATTCTTGAATACTTAACTAGAATTTATTCTAAATACTCATAATTTTTTTTTCTTTTTGTGTAGTTGAGAAGTTGATATTGTGGTAATTATTCATATTGAATGAGAAAGACTAAGAAATTGTCAATTTTTTGACAATTTCATGGTCTTTTTCATACAATACTCATAATTATTATCAATCAGAGTATAAGTATAATATCCAATTGCATTGCTACTACAAAATGTATAATTAAACCTAAAAGCGAGTAAGAGATGAATGCAATGACCTCATTATACTTTCACGATTGCTATGTTCAATATTGGATTTTGATATATACATATATATATATATATATATATATATATATATATATATATATATATATATATATATATGTACCGTGGATGATTGTCAATTGTTATTGTTCGAGAATGGATCAAGAAATCAACAATACTATAAAAATGATCCTACATAGACCTATATAATTAAAAGACTTTTCTTTTACTTCTACAGAGTTACTTGATAACTTTATTATGTGATAATTAGCTTGATCTAAATTATTATTACATTTAATCACTAGCACACTTTTATTATTTTGCCATTTTTGGCTAATCAAGTTTAAAAATGAATTATTAGTATTAGAAAGTAAACTTTGATCACCCTAGTAGACCTACATTACCTTAGTAAACCTTAGTTTATTTCCGTATATTCCATATTGACACTTTATAATAGCTACACTCTACATCGAAGCATCAAAGGAAGTAGAAGGGTACCTATTGGTGATTTTTTTTTGTGGGAACAGTAGGATACTTTATTTCTGGGTTTCTCCTTGTTAGGCGATCCTCTCACTTTATAAGAGTTATATACACAATACTTGGGAGTCAAATATCAATAACTTAGCCAACGAGATTAAGTAATACCGCACTCTCGTAGAAAAAGAAATGAAGACTAATTTTGTAGAAACATCATCACCTATCTGGGAATATTGACAAACCAAAACTCTTGACTGTTATTTTCAGTAGAGGAATGCTACTAATAATAGACAATAGTGGAAGAATGCCTTTTCTTCTGCTGTCTTCCTAGCTCTGACATTTTGTTATTCAAGGGTTGGTTAGGCTATATATTTAGGGAGTGCAATCAATATACCTGTATTGGACTATCCCTCAGTGGGGCGATCTCTCACACAAGTGGTGAACTTCCAGCAAAGAACTTTGGAAAGGAAGTACATTGTATTTTGTTAATACTCTGAATACTTCATTTCACTGGTATTTCCAATTAAGATATCAATTATTTCTATCACATTTTTGGCTGTCAAAGAATTTATCTCCAATTCCTTTTTCGTTTGAAGGAGATCGTATGACCCAGCAACTCACAGTTTATAAAATAAAATGATTTGGCTCTTTTTCTTATGGGAAACTGAAATTTTATTTCATGAATCTAGGAATGATCCATTGGTTGAGAGATTTGAATGTCTTATATACATCTATGTTTTATTCATTTATTAATTATAACTGTTAATTTTTTTTTATACAAGCCTTCTTTAAGCAGATGGAAACATTTTTCTAGAAATCCCCATGTATAAGCACCGCTTGGTTTCTTCTTCACCAAAGCCAAGTCAGACGCTCTCTTGAGGGCTGTCACAGATTAGCCCTTAATAGCACTGGCTTAAGCAGATGGAAACATTTTTCTAGAAATCCGCACTGCTTAAGCAGATGGAAACATTTTTCTAGAAATCCCCATGTATAAGCACCGCTTGGTTTCTTCTTCACCAAAGCCAAGTCAGACGCTCTCTTAAGGACTGTCACAGATTAGCCCTTAATAACACTGGCTAGCAGTTGCTAGACTAGCGTGGAAATCTCTGTTTAGCAATTTCCAGAATTTCTGAAGATCCTTTTGCAGCTACAGGCTCACATTTCAGAAATCCCGCTCAGCTAAATTCGGGTTAGGGTAAAATGGACTTGTAGTACTATCTCTTATCCCAAGTTGGAAACGAAAGTTTTTGAATTTTGATAATGTGAATATTGAAGCATTATCGGAAATGATACACTTGGGTGTTGAGAAATTTATGAAAATTGACTTCAATGCTTTTATCATTGATTCTGAATTGGCTTTTCATAGTGGAATCAACCAACAAAATTTTGAGAATACATCAATACAACTGAAAATATACATATTCCCTTGAGTCTGAGTGTCGATGTGAAACATGACTAATGGTTCTTCCTCTATTTTGGAAGAAATAAATCCATAGTTTGTTTGTTGTGCAGACCTACTCTGACCACATATTATACATGTTTCAACTAGATATTGAATATCTATCATCATATCTGGCCAATAAAAATGTTCAAAGATTCTGTTGATAGTTTTTGAAATTCCAAGATGTGCACCGAGAATGCTGTCATGATAGTATCGAAATATCAGTGGCACTAGAAGTTTGGGTACTAAAATTCTGAGCTTTTCTTGGTTTCGAATCTTTATTACTAATACTCCATTGGAAATACTGTAAGGAAACTGATCATGGTTATTAGCAATTCTCTTCATTATGTCAGAAATGAAAGGATCATTTTCTTGATGTGTTCTGATGTCGGTAAACACTAGTGGGAAATCTGTGATTCCCAATGTATTCACGAGATTCCACACATTTTCACTTTCAATTTCCTTATGCTCATCCTCTTCTTCTTCGATATCACTCTCATCTTGATACATCCTGAATAAGCTATCGGCGGTCACATTCAAACGACCAGGAGTATGTTCCACTTCAAATTGGAATGCTAGAAGTCTATGTATCCATCTTCCTGAACGACAAAATTTGTTTGTCCTGTCATAGAATCCATGATAGTGCACTGTTGTCGGTTAATAATAGGAATTTTGCTTGTTGAAGGTAAAGTTTGAATCTTTCCATTCCAAAAATCGCAGCATAACATCCAATTTCATAAGTTGAGTACTTACACACTTGCTGAGTTAGTTTTTCAGATGCGTGAGCAATGGGCTTCAATAATCCATCAATTTCCTGTGAGAGTATAGCTGCTACAGCTTTGCAGCGTCCGTCTATTCGCAATGCAAATTGTTTTGAAAAATTGGCAGTTTTCATTACTGGTGGGTTCATGATTGCATACTTCAATTGTTGGAATGCCTTGTCATGTATCTCTTCCCATACAAACTTGACATTTTCCTTCCTCAAATCATTCAATGGAGCTGCGATTTCAGCATAGTTTTGGATATATTTATGATAATACCCAGTCATACCAATGAATCTCGCTATAGCTTTCGCATTTTTGGGCTTTGGAAATTCTCGAATGGAATTTGTTCTGTTAGGGTCGATAGTGATACCATTTCGATCAACTAGATATCCTAAAAATGAAATGAGTTTCTTTGCAAAATTAGTCTTTTCTGGTTTCACAGTAAATCCGGCTTCTCTTAATTTTAACACAACTTTAATGTGTACTAAATGAGATTCCAAATCCTTTGAATAAATAACTATATCATCAAGATAATTTAAAACAAATTTGAATTTAATATCCTCAAAGATTGTATCTAGAACGGAAGTCAAGGCTTGTGTACCTATACTTATACTGAACGGAACTCTATTATACTGATAGGTTGTCCTCTGAGTACAGGAAGTTGTTAAATGTTTACTTTCCTCAGATAAGGGCATCTGATAATATGCTTGATTTAAATCTAACACAAAAAAATACTCGGCATTATGGAACCAGTGGAACATGTTATCCAGATTGGGCAGCGGAGTAGAATCTAATGATATCTTCTCATTTAGTGCACAGTAATCAACGACTACACGTTCACCTCCTCCCTATTTTGATACTAAAAACGCTGGGCTAGAATAACATGAAGTCGACTTCTCAATTATTCCCTCTTTGAGCATCTTCTTGATTTTCTCATTCATGATTTCCATTTTCATAGGGTTTAATTGATAGGGAGCTTTTCTTACCGGTTCCTCTGATATAAGGCGAATTCTAGAAATCCCCATGTGTAAGCACCGCTTGGTTTCTTCTTCACCAAAGCCAAGTCAGACGCTCTCTTAAGGGCTGTCACAGATTAGCCCTTAATAACACTGGCTCGCAGTTGCTAGACTAGCGCGGAAATCCTGTTTAGCAGTTTCCAGAATTTCTGAAGATCCTTTTGCAGCTACAGGCACGCATTTCAGAAATCTTGCTCAGCTAAATTCGGGTTAGGGTAAAAGGAATGATTTTATTCGTTAAAGCTTTAGTTTTGATCTTCTTGAAAGATTTCTGCGACCTTCTTTTACAATTTTTATCAAATTTATTTTTCCTCTCTCTCTCTCTCTCTTCCTAGCTTTGAGTAATTCATCTTTACTTCTTGATTCATACTTCGAATCAATGGAGTTTATATAATTATCATTATCAATGTTATGCACTATACCTCTATTCGCATTAGCATTGCAGTTTCCTCTCCTTGGCCATTTTCATCAGCAGCCTTCCTGTCATTGCTTCTCGCCTGTGCCTGCAGGTATAGCTACTGATCCTTATCTTCTTCCTCTTCCTCATCTTCATCATTTACTTCATCGTCCTTGTTTCAAAAGTGCAAGTTGAACTTCTGATTTGGACAATGACTTTAAAAAGACGCAACATGGAGGCTTAGCTGGATGTTTTTGAGATCAAAGGTCCCATTGCAGACAGTTGAAGATCGAGACCGGTCTTCACTCTTTTTGGAGTGGACACCACTACTGTATCATTCATAAATCGGTTCCTCAAGATTCCTTTCCCGACGGTCTTGGTTTCATCATTCTTTTCTTCATTCTCCGCCTTGCTTGCTTTCCAGTAGGCAATCACTTCTTTCATCAAAGTCTTTATTTCTTCGTTGATTTTCTGTGCAAAACTATTGCAACTGTCAAGCAACATGTTTTGGATCAGCTCTCTGATTGGCTTGAGTCGAACGGACATGTGGAGCAGAAGTGCGGTGGCATCCTGAATGCCCTCCTCAGTGCAGCAAATCGATTGAAAGTTACCTAAGTAACAGATACTTTTTCTGGATAAGTTGGGGAACAACCAAAGCGAATTATTCAAAAACGACGATATTGGTGTGCCACAGGGTAGTATCTTTGGTCCTGTCTTCTACAAAATATATATATATATATATATATATATATATATATATATATATATATATATATGTTAACTCAATTTCAAGCATTATCGGAAATGGTGACATTTTTATGTATGAGCTGATGAAACAGCTTTAATTGTTGGGCATAAAAATCTTAAAGTTGCAGAGCAACAGTTGCATTCTGAGTATAATAGGATTCTTAGGTGGTCACATGACAGAAATTCACTTCAATAATCTTTCTAATGTACAATTTTTTTACCATACACCAATTCCAAAAAAATTCTATATTTATAAGATTATAATTTTTTTCAAGAATAATATTAATACAGATCCTTTGCTCCACCATCTCCTTACAATTTAAGATCACCAGTTATATACCAGTTACCTCGATTTAGAAATATTTATGGAGAAAGATCACTCCTCCACATGCTTCCTAAATTATTAAATGAATTGCCTCTGAATATTCGAGATTATTCAAAAAGTGATGTTCTTAGCTATGTAATAAATAACAATAATCTCATATAAAGAAACAGTTAGCAGAGATTTTGCTGGTACATCAATTTTATTGAGTCACTGCCGCCAGCTAGAGCAACCACTTATTCCTTGAAATTAAAACTTCATTTCTCAATTTTTTCCCCCATGTATGTTCATTATAATTTGTGTTTTCATAAATAGTAAATACTCATTTTTGATGATTTATGATTTTATTTGATTGATATTTTTCTTTCACTTGAGTAGTCTATCTTATTTCTTTTCTTTAATTTCATTATTTATAAGATGATTGTATCTAGAACGGAAGTCAAGGCTTGTGCATCTATACTTATACCGAACGGAACTCCAGTATACTGATAGGTTCTCCTCTGAGTACAGAAAGTTGTTAAATGTTTACTTTCCTCACATAAGGGCATCTGATAATATGCTTGATTTAAATCTAACACCGAAAAATACTTGGCATTATGGAACCAGTGGAATATGTTATCCAGATTGGGCAGCGGAGTAGAATCTAATGATATCTTCTTATTTAGTGCACGATAATCAACGACTACACGTTCACCTCCTCCCTATTTTGATACTAAAAACGCTGGGCTAGAATAACATGAAGTCGACTTCTCAATTATTCCCTCTTTGAGCATCTTCTTGATTTTCTCATTCATGATTTCCATTTTCATAGGGTTTAATTGATAGGGAGCTTTTCCTACTGGTTCCTCTGATATAAGGCAAATTTTATTTTCAACTAAATTCGTTTTTCCCAATTTAACAGTGAGCACATCATCAAAGTTGTCTAGTACTCTTTGCAATTTTCTCTGTTGCTCAGCATTCAAATTATCTTCACTCATGTCTGAACTAATTGCATTTTGTATTTTCAATAAATCTGGATTCATTTTACTTTCAAAAGAAAAATTGAATTGTGGTCTAAAATTGAAATAATACCTCTTGTTGAATAAATCAATTACTAGCTGTGTGTGATGTATAAAATCACAACCGAGTATAACTGGAGCTGAAGGATCTTCACTAATATGAAATCGAAATTTCCAATTGGAGTTTTCTACTCAAACTTTTATGAACGCTGCTTCCTTCAAATTCAAACATACGTTATTAGCTGTGATACAATTTGGGATTTTTTGATCTCATAATTTAGGATTAGCAATCAATAACTCATCGAAAACCTTTTTTGAAATGATACTCCTACTTGCACCGGAGTCTATCAAAGCGGTTGCATGCACGCTATTGTTCCCCCACTTCAAAAACTACAAAAGGAATGATTTTATTCGTTAAAACTTTAGTTTTTATCTTCTTGAAAGATTTTTGCGACCTTCTTTTACAATTTTTTCAAATTTATTTTTCCTCTCTCTCTCTTCCTAGCTTTGTGTAATTCATCTTTACTTCTTGATTCATACTTCGAATCAATGGAGTTGATATAATTATCATTATCAATGCTATGCACTATACCTCTATTCGCATTAGCATTGCAGTTTCCTCTCTTATCAAATTCAACTAGTCTTGCTTGCTTATTTCTACATTCATTGGCATAATGTCCTATTTTCTGACATTTTAAGCATTTCATATAACGCATGGTTTTAGTGCCATTAGTAGAATTTGAAGATTCTATTTTATGTTTCATAATCTGTTCTTTAAAACTGTCATTGTTAGGATTTGATCTACACACTTTAGCCATATGACCTAATTTTTGACAATTATAACATCTTGATGGGACTGTACCCCCTTCTTTAAATATTTGTTGTACGTTTCTATCTGAATGTGACTCAAATCAATCTCTTTCTACATTCGCAAATAGAAGATTTTGTGATTGAATGCATATTTCGTCGAGGTCCCTGAAATTTCTAGGCTTGAACTAGAATACTAATCTTGATCTTTCCTCGGGATTTGAACCTGAACATAAATTAGTGACAATCTCTTCTTCTGATTTTTTAAATTGCATTAATTTGACTGCCTCTTTTATAGAGGCATTAAAGTGGATTAAGCGAATCTGAAGCCCTCCAAGCACTCATGAATGGCTTTCAGAAGGTTGTTTCGCAGCTCCTGACTGTCCTCATACACTGGCAGGTCAAGTTGATTGAAACAGACTGTATGGGCCGAAGGAAAATCTGTCAGTTGACCTCTCGTCATGGTGTATCTGGAATCTCTGGACTCCATTCATACCCTCAAGGGCTGAGAAGCCTTGGAGTGGCACTTTCGATGTACCGGTCACGAACTGAAGGAACTTTGCCCTTTCAGATAGGTTGAATTCATGTAGGGCTCTCCAGAACCATTGAATCTGGAGGGAGCTGTGCTGGTAATTGTAATACTCAGTATTTGCTTTGAGATCATCGATGAAGATTGGGTAGGCCGAAAATGAGCAATCCAAGTTCCTGTTTGTTGAAAATACCCATCAGTCAGTTGGGAATGATGTTGTAAAATCCTTCGAGGAAAGCATCCAGTTGCTTGCGGATGGCTCCAGTCATTTCCATCTGACAAACCAGATGTATGTACTTGAGTTTGTTCTCTTCAGTGACGGGTATGTTCTTTGTCCATCTGGTTTCAGTTCCCTAACCTCAGTCACTTCAACTCCTCGCACCTCTGCACTGAATGTCAAATCATATCCAATGCTAGAGATATGGTTCTTCTTCAAGTAGGCGAGACTTTTGTAGAAAGTGTAATCCTCACTTTCCATATCTGTGTACTTGATCGGAATATCCAAAATATGCTTGTAGAAGGAACGAGTAAAGTAGCACTCGAGTAGTTTGTTGTCATAGATTGCTTTTGCAATCACCCTCCCGATGAATTTGAAGTGGAGAAGATTGTCCGGGTTGTAGGCAATGAGGTATTTATAGTGTACATCACTTTGTCGCCCTCTGATGTAGTGAAAAGTGCATAATCCGGGATGAAAATCTCCCTCGATAATATGATCATATACCATTCTAACAACAGGCCTCTGGCATCCTGCCCTTCTTCCCTTCGAAGACTATGTAGAAGGGTTCTTCCATTCTTCAGGAGTAAAATGGTGCAATTCGTGGAAGAAGTCCTCGAAGATGGATGCCCTCTTAATGTGCTAAGTGAGTTCTTTGCGATGAACTGCCTCGTCAACACGCTCCAGCTCACTGCGGAAGTAACTTCGTTTCACATCAAAGTCCAACATGCAGGTATGATTGACCAACACCGAGAAAGGCCTCAATAAATAAATTGATTAACATGACAATAAATTGAATAACATATTGAGTGATACATATCTTTTGAAGCATAATTATACCTGTGCTTAGCACGCAAGTGACTAACGTCAAATATACACTTTTAGGATTTGAAATATTTAATTTTTTCTCTTTTAGGTTGAATAATGAATGCACAACAAGAAAGCATTGATATCCAAGTGTGTGGCAATCAACTCAGGGAGGCTGTTTCCAGTATTTTTCATACCATTCTGCTTAACAGGTCCAGTATTTTACAAAGCATAATTATACCCGTGCTTAGCACGCAAGTGACTCACGTCAAATATACACTTTTAGGATTTGATATATTTAATTTTTTCTCTTTTAGGTTGAATAATGAATGCACAACAAGAAAGCATTGATATCCAAGTGTGTGGCAATCAACTCAGGGAGGCTGTTTCCAGTATTTTTCATACCATTCTGCTTAACAGGTCCAGTATCTTCAGTGTGCCGACCCCACCTCCACAATCCGCTCCTTCTACGCCCCAACAGAAACATGTTGGTGAGTCAATATTATAAGCAAAATCAACCAAATACTTCATCCTACTATACTTAGTTAAACTTAGTTCTATTATAGAGAAAAATAGCATAAGAAGTTATCCCATGGCATAAGGATAACCGTCCACTGGAACCGTATTCAACCGATCTGTTCGGCCGTTGGATCGGTCGAATCTGCCGGCCGTCAACTCGGCCGAATACGGTCATCCATTGGAACGTTTTCGTTAGTCCAGTTCAGTAGTTGGCTGGTTGCCAGAAAGTGAAGAAAATGATATTGTTTGATAACTTTGGAGGGTTATTTGAGGACACAATTATTATAGAGTATGATGATGTGTTGAATTTTCAGTTGTCATTGAAATAAACAATGTTTGTAAAACGGCTTTATAAAACAACAAGACTGTGGAACAATATTGTGGGTTAGGAACACTAGTTGTTCACTCAGCTCAAGTTAGTTCGGCCGGATCGAAATCATGTATCGCATGTCCACCTTCCTATTTCAAAAAAATAAAGTTGCATTCAATATGGCGGATCCAAAATGGCGGACCAGATTTTTTAAGTCATTGTAAAGTAGTTTTTTCTTCAATTTGAGTAGGATCCCCAATCACACGCACCACCAAATTACCTTTGTGTATGAGATATTAAGGGTTTAAGAACTTGGCCATTGGTTTGTTTGTATAATCAACAAAAGACATTCAAGTTTTTCTTCATGTTTATTTTCAGTAACAATAAAAGGCGTTCTCCGGCAACGTTATTTGATGGAATTTATTCATGATGGCGAAAGATTGTGGGTGGAGTGACCTCTATTTCTAGCGGCCGGTGAATCCCACCCCTGACGGTGTCAGGAAAACCCTCAGGGAATGGGTCCTAACTGTAAGTTCAACAAACTGTTTCCTAGTAAATATCACAGAAATTAATAAATTTCTAATATCATTACAATAATTAAATATCAAGCCATTATATTTATTTTATGATAATACAGTGCCTTCATTGAGTCGCCCACATTCAAATAAACATGTTTGTGAATAGTGGGGCATTTGAATTACTTGTGTGGTTAGTTGGTTACCGATAGATAGCATCACTATTTATGTATAAAATCGCAAAGTAAAATAATTTGCATGTTACAGCAGGTCTTCAGTACATAATGTTTTGAGTACCTACAATAATGTAAGCATGTGGTTTTGCCAAGAGCAAGGAGTATTCCTTTCTGAACAGTTTTTCACCAGTATCCAATGCCTATAGATTTTTTCCCTTGGGGTTATCTCGGAGGTTTAAAAAAAAGCTTTCATATTCTGAGCTCTGAATAAACTGAAAATGAACATTACAACAAAGATTAGCAGTATTTGTTCAAGGATACTTCATAAACAAAAATGTTAACAAGTGTGGCAGAACAAATTTTAGCATATTTTAATAAACATGGCAGATATTTTGAACTTGTGTTATCAAATTTCGTTTAAACTTTTAGTTTTATATATATATATATAATATATATATATATAGGATACACACGACACGGATAGATTAACAACTTACATTTAAACGAGAATTTTCGGGAGCTGGGCCCCCTTTGTCAATCAAACAGGAAGTAAAGTGGTGCAGATTTGAACATTGTAACGGTCGTGACCACAGAGACGCGGTAGAGATGTTGTGTAGACCATAGAGCACAGACGAATGGAGGCTTCAAAGGACTTTGACTTTGAAGCATTGGTCAAAGTTCTTGTTGTGCTCAGAGCCATGGGTGGGGATGGGTAGGGAAGTATTATTTTTAAAGGAAGCCCTGTGATTGTTGATCCGGAGGTTTAGGGCAGTGGTGGTTTTACCTATGTAGAAGGCAAGACAGAAGTTGCAGGAAAGGAGGTAGATGCAATTACTGGATTGATGGGTGTAGTTGGTGATAGAACTGGTAAAGGAAATGGAAGGATCAGTGATAGGGCAGGTTTTACAGAGGGGCGTTTGCAGGGTAGGGTACCAGGTGGAGTTGGGATTTCATCGGATGTGAGTGATTGGTTTTTATTAAAAATTCTATTGAGGTTGGGAGGCTGCTTGTAAATGAGGGTGGGTGGTTGCTGGAAAAGATGTTTGGTAGAGGGATTGGAGAAGACGACATGGAACAGATCTTTAAGGACAGGCTTGAAGTTTTCGATTCCAGGGAAGTAGGTAGTGCAGAGCTTTGGAGTTTGTGGGATTTGGGAATTTTTTGTGGTTGGATTAGTGTCTGTTTTGGAGGAGATTTGTTTCTGTAACAACCTTTCAGGATAGTTACATTTCAGGAGGGGTTGGTGGAGTTTTTTGAGGTACTGCTCAAGGTGGTGGGGATCACTGCAAATTTTTTGGCCTCGGATTGAGAGGGAACGGGGGAGGGATCTTTTGATGTGGTAGGGATGGCAACTCTCAAAGTATAGGAACTGTTGAGTGTGGGTGGATTTGGTGAAAGTATTGATGGATAAGGTATTGGAGTTGGAAAGGATTACGTTGACATCTAGGAAGTTGATGGAGGATTCAGAGATATTCCAGGTGAAGAAGACAGAGTAGTTGGAGTTGAGTTGATTGAGGAAGTGGGAGAGGGTATCATGTCCATGAGGCCATATGAGGAATATGTCGTCAATGAAACGGAGCCATATCAGGGGGATAGGGTTTGTTTAGAAAGGAAATCCTGTTCAAGAAGGCCCATGAACAGGTTTGCATAGGATGGTGCCATCCTGGTGCCCATGGCTGTACCCTGAGTCTGAAGATAATATTTATCTTCAAACCTGAAGGCATTGCTTGTGAGCACCAGTTTTTCAAGGTTTACTAGGAAGGTGGTTGAAGGGGTGGAGGGTGTGGGACGTGAGGAGAGGAAATGCTCAAGGTATTTTAAGCCTAGATAAAAATTATATATGTTTAGCTACATAAAAGTTACACTGTCGTTGTTAGGCTAGCTACACACATCGATTTTTGTTCATACGATTTTTTGTCATCCTTATAAATTCTACAATATTAAACAGATGATCTTTGTCAACATCCGTATAATCTAATAGAAATCATACGTCCAAAAATTGGTGTGTGTGTATCTGGCTTTAATTGTGAAGACTGGGCCCAAACTATTGGTGAGGTACCATTTGCTTATGGTACTGTATTAGCCCCCTCAAGATATCATTCTTCAGTCCATGATCCTCTTTTAAAGGTCAAAATACCTTTAATTTCTATGTTTATATCGAAAGTGAAGAAATAATTATGTTTACAGTGGTATTTGAAAGAGACTGAATAGTTTCATTTATCAGAGGGTGGTCACTAACAGCTGGACAAGTGCTGAACATGTGTGTAAAAACATGTCGTCATACATTGTTGTTTATGTTTTTACTATAAATGGCCAGTTTAGTGTATTAATGCTTCATTATTGGCACGAAATTGTAATTTGGAAATTCGAAGTTTATAATTTTGATTTTTATCCACACATATTTCTGGGTGTCATTCATATGTGCAATATTCATTTGAATGGCAATATGTTGATATTATTTGAAATGTTTCGATATTAAACTGAAATATAACAAAAACTTGAAATACACGCACATTTGCGATATAGCAGTCTTGAATGAAATCCTGCAGTTTTCCATCTATTTTCATCATGACATGCTTTCTCTCATTCTTCAATTTTATAAAATGAGCGAAAAGTCCCTTCTTGGTTGTCCATCTCTTGAGTAATAATAGGGCTTCACAGTTTTTGTAATGCCAGAAACCCTGCCAAAAATATTTGAGGCTAAGGCTCAACTCACACCTACGCGACTCAGGTCGAGAAGAGACACGACTCTAGTCGAGAGCATGTGTTTTCAAATGGTGACAGTCGCGGAGACTAGATCGACTGGTCTGAGTGTCACCATTTGGAAACACATGCTCTCCACTAGAGTCGAGTCTCTTCTCGACCTGAGTCGCGTGAGTGTGAGTTGAGCCTTAGAGAAGAACAAGAGAAAGCATGTATAGTGAGGTCTAAGTTATAATAGCAGTGGAGAAAGATAGGAGAATAGCGTTGTCATTTCTCAGCTTTGCCACTGCCTTCTATTGAGGATAGCTGATACCGTTATTTCTGATGTAATATTAACTGTTCATTCTTGTAAAAAATAATCAATTATTCCGGGTGTTTCAAAAAGAATGACACAATTTCAAACGTTTATATTTATTTTCAAAAATTGTGCACACAACCCAATTTTACATCAAATTACTCCCAGAAGTATCAATTTATGATGATGTATTAAAAGTGTTGTATGTGCCCTCCTTTTGAGGCTCGGGCGACATCTAGACGGTAGCCAAATATTCATCCCACTGTTCGCAAGATGTCTTCTCGGATTGTAGCTACTTACTGCATTAGTTATCTTAGTTTTTAGCTTCCTCAATGCTCAGTATCAAGTGCTAAGGGAGGAACATAAACATATAACGTTGTTCCTCCCTTAGCACTTGATATTGAGGAGCCAACCAGGATAACTGATGCAGTAGCTACAGTCCGAGAAGACATCTTGCGAACAGTGTGGGATGAATTTGGCTACCGTCTAGATGTCGTCCGAGCCTCAAAAGGAGGGCACATAGAACACTTTTAATACATCATCATAAACTTGATACTTCTGTGAGTAATCTGATGTAAAATTGGTTTGTGTGCACAATTTTTGATAATGAATATATGTTTGAAATTGGGTCAACATCTGGTATTTTATTCGTCTTGACATGGTGAGTTGGTGCGTGGCCCCACAGGAGCAGGCCATAGATGATGTGGCTTTGAAACATAAATTCAAATAAGACGCTTCACTTGAATGGGCTATTTTTTTATAAATTAATAGAAACAATATGAAAAATTGTAGTACCCTTTATTATTTAAAACTTGAAAATATTACAACGACTAGTTTTGACAATAGCTTAGGTCATTTTCAAGTTGAAATCAACTTGGTTTAGGTCATTTCAACTTGAAAATGACATAAGTAAAAATGGTCGAAACTAGTCGTTGTAATATTTTAAAGTTTTAAATAATAAAGGGTACTACAAGTTTTCATATTGTTTCTATTAATTTACAAATATGAAGCTCTATGGTTGAACGTTATATATCAAGCTGTTATCAAATGGGTCACCACCCTAATTATTAGCACCACTGTACAAGTCGGATCTTTTTTGCCATTTGATTTAATTTTGATTCTGTTGTATGAATATTGCAGATGGCGGCCGCTGTTATGAAGGAAAAGGATGAAAGCAGAGAAGAACCAGCTCCAGAGTGCAGCGCAGTCTGATGCTGATGGCATCTCAGCAGACAGACATGTGCCACTAATCAGCTCATCGCACCGATTATGATGATAACTTCATATATGAAACCCCTCCCCCTACCCAGTATCCATGTGTGTGTGTGTGAATGAATAAAACTATGGTGAATTATGTCTTAACATTAGTCATAGTTTTGGTTACCTAAATTTTAAGTGATAGTTGTTATAGATAGTTAGTAAGTTAGTTAGTTTGTTGTAATATTTACTTGTAATAGATAGTTATAGTTGGCCAAGCGAAAATGGGTCTCTCAAGGCCACTGCAATGTTGCCACTGTTGTCCACCCCTCACTCGACCACTCTATATACATTGACTATATTTCTACACCCTGAACATCACTCTTTCCTTCTCATACCTTCCCTCTTCCTCTTTTCCGTCACTATACCTGTCACAGTTAACATTTGCTTGTAGAAGCAAGCCTGCTGTATTTCGTAGAGTTGCAGATAGTGTAATCAAATCACAAGATAGTCACAGCACTACTGGGTCGCTCGGCTGCCCGAGAACGACTCATTCAACGATACTAACTGTTAATTTTTTTATTATTCAAACCGTAGCAGATGTAATGCCCACTATTTACATTATCTCCTTTTGGGCGATATAAAGGAGATTATAAATGATATTTAGGAGATTTATAAAGGATATTTAGTTCCTATAAGGTTCCCTGACTGGCACTCTGAAAAACGACTAACATGCTGGGGCGGTCTGGCAGGCCAGCTCAAGCACAATTGGTGTTCTCACCCATTGACGCACGCACTCCCCACACCCACAGGGCACTACCATTTAAACCTACTCAAAGATATATTTTCATTTATTCAAAATACATTAAGTTGTTTTCTATCTCAGTATCTCTTTAATGATCTTCTCGGCTGCACCCATATTTCAGATGCCTGTAGTCTACTTTTCTCTGGCCCTGACAGCACCCTGGTTTCACACCCATATAGAAGGGTTGGTGCAGCTGTAGTTTTGTAAAAAAAAATAAAATTGACAAAATAAAATTGAACTTGAGATATAAATAATTATTGAACAGTTCCACATCAGTATTGATCAGGATCTTGGTCTCAAGAATATACAGTGTGATTAAAGTCAGTAGTTGATATTCTTCAAAGAGCGGCTTACAGTGATGCAGTCTGTCATCTCCCAGTATTGTTCTTAGGGTCTTGTTTTGTATGACAAGTATCCTTTCCAGGTGTATGACTTGTGCAATGGCTGTTCACAAGAAACCCCCTTTCCAAGTCGGTCGTCTAGGCCCCCGCTAGAGTATTTGCTCTGTTGATTAAGCAAATCCGAAGCCCTCCGAGCACTCGTGAATGGCTTTCAAAAGGTTGTTTTGCAGCTTTTGACTGTACACTGGCAAGTTAAGTAGATTGAAACTGAAAATTGAAACGAAAACATTGGCACAATGGAATAGGCGGCTATAGATTTATTCAGCCCCATGCCACAATGAATAATAAAAGAATTTGAGAATAAAAAAGAATTGTACTTTTGAGAAAAAATTATTATACTACCTATCTATCTACATGACTGCATATGTGAAGCATTCATTTAGAATTGAATGACCAAACACTCGAGGTATGTAACCACCAGGTGCCTGTAGTCTACTTTCCTCTGGCCCTGACAGCACCCTGGTTTCACACCCATATAAAAGGGTTGGTGCAGCTGTAGTTTTGTAAAATTTTTGTCTTCACATAGAATTGACAAAATATAATGAAATCAGATTTCCCACTGGTATTTCCTCCTCTGCATCCTGCAATTGAATTGGAACCAGGTTCAATCGAGTAATTTAAAATTGTGCACCGAATTGCACCCAGCCTGGCTCAGCTGGGGGTCCTCGGCTATGGCTGATTGCAGGGCCCCCCACCGGGGGGTCTGGAATAGCCCCCAGAACGAGAGGGGCCTTCCCTGGAAAATTTTGTTCAAATTTCGTCTGTGTTTGGCGTCAAATCAAATGCCATCTTCTGATCAATTCAATGCTTCATCATATAACAACGTTGAGCTATCACTTCACACGGGAGGTCCAATGACAGCAAAACTTCCGGAAGTCCTTTGTGCCTTATGCAGGTCTTAGATTTTAGGGGGCCCCTTGGCCTCGGGGATCCCCGACCAGCCTACCTGGCCAGACCGACCCTTTGTCAAAAGCTTCATAGGACTGTCTTTACTTTCCAATTTTAAGAGATCATATTTTAATAAATTTTAGGATTATGTGTTTGTGTTTTTATGTGTTAATGTATTTTATTTATGTGTTTGTGTTTTATGTCTATGAATATTGTAAATAAACTGTATATTGAATTGAAATTACAATTAGTATTCATTTATTGATCCAATGATCTCAAACTCTCATATGTCACCTATCACGCTGGAATCCCACATTTCATTACCTTGAGTTGTTGCCGGTTCAGCTGAAATCTCCAATGATATGATCACATTGGATGGAATTGACGAGAGTCTAGTTAACAATAATATGTCATCGCATTGGCGAATTTCACTCCTGTTCTTCAGTTATAAGCATTTGAAGATGAGTGATTTTTCTGATCTGAGAGTAGAGGTAATATTTTATGTTTGAGTGAATAACTCACCCTGTATTGTAGCAAAACGTCTCATATTATAGCACGACACTTGTCAGGTCAACCTCTACCCATAGCCCGAATATCAACCAAATCTGGAAGATTAGCATTTTTCATGAAATCCATGAATTAACATTGGTGCTGTTATCCTTGTCTATCATTCAACAAAGCAGATCAAAAGGGCTATTTTTTCTAGCTTTGCAACGATTCCGGACCGTTTTTTAACAATGAAGAATAGTTATTTGTATATCTAAAGTGAAAAGTACTGTTTTTTCTCCCAGAGGAAAAAGTTTGAAGACAATTTTACTGAGGGAGAAAAACATTTTTCACTCGTGATATACACAACATTTTTATAAAAAACTGCAAATAAAATAATTTTTCCTACAGATACCTTGAAAAGTGACCATTTGTGCACTGGTTGCAGGCCGCAAAGAATCACTTTTCCGCACTAGTGCGCAAAGTGAGTACTTTGCATACTCCAGATTTGCAGCATGACAACGCAAAATAGTTAGTAGGTTATATGGAGCACCAGTGCAGCAAAATCAAAATTAAGTTGGTAATACTCATAGTGAGGCCCACATTATAATGGCAGTGGAGAACAGCGTTGCCTTGCCATTATGTGCCTTCATTATAGTAATTTCAATGCTTACATAAGATAGACCCCCTTCAAGCAGTCACATAAATTTTCAATTGAATTACTAATCATTATAATTCAATTATTATTATTCAATTTTAAATAAATTAAGGCTTTTATTAATAATAAAATTACACAGAAAAACATTTGATGGATTTCAGGGAATTTTACCCATAATTACCCACTTTTCATATTCAATGGTAACTGTAGGAAAAACTTAATGTGAAATACGTGCGCAAAGTTCCTCTGCTGCACTCAAGAAACCATTCCGCCCTCGCCTACGGCTCGGACGTAAACGTTTCTTTCGGTGCAGCAAACTGTCACTTTGCGCACTAGTTGCACAAATAACTATTTTAAAAACTTACGTGACCAGTAAAATGTGTTACAACATAAAACTAAAAATTAAACAGCTGGCTTGTAAACACACAGTTCACCGCCGACAGCGCTATGCGCTCTGTAGCAAAAGTTGTAACATCAATGGCCAACAGGCCAACTCGACTACAACTATGATGAAGTTCCCGTTTCAAATTTGATTAGTTAATGAGGAATACTCGTTGGCTGATATTTTGAATAACATGGAACATAAAAAATATTTATACATTTTTATAGTATACGGTACTGATATGAAGTTTGTAATAATTTTAGCATGAAACATATATTTCATATATTGATCAAATGTCTGGTTGAGGCATTGAATTTAGTTGGTTTAATGACTGCTCTATATGCTTCCTCATCTGAGCTTAGACCTTCTAACCTATTTCAAATGTAAGTTTTTAAAATAGAGATGCTTCCCATGTTATTTAAATGGAGTTACTTTTACGCTCTAGGGAGTTTTTATCTTTTTTCCTCCCGAGGAAAATATTTTCAGTATTAAAAATTTAAAAATACTTTAGTATTATGTTTCAGGGAGTAAAGTAGGCTCTTAAGACAGTAAGTGGAGGAAAATTTTATTAATGAACAAAATATTTAATCTGAATATTATGAAAATTCATTATTAAATTATTGAAAAATATTTTTTCTTGAGGGATAAAATATAATTGATTACTTCTAACAAGAATTAACAGTTTAATATTAAATCAGATATAATGGTATCAGCTACATTCTATAAAAACAGTGGCAAGGCAGAGAATTTGCAAAGCTGCCTTGCTATCTTACTCCACTGTAATTATAACGTGGTCCTCACCAGAGCAACTTATAGTATAGTTCCTATTCACTAGATTCTAATTTTTATTCAATCAACACATTGAATGGAATAAAAAACTTTGCAAATAGTTTTATATTTCATGTATTTTTGTCTAGTACTGACATTTTCAACAATTTATAAGTTGAATATAAATCAAATAATTATATGCAATGACCACACAGAACATTTCTATAGAATTTCAAAATATTGGATGATATAATTATACAAAAGCTAATTTTTTATTTCTACATATAAGGAAAATCTAAATAATTGCTTGTATAGGATGAGAAAATAAGTGTTCAAGTGAATAAATTATGAATCATGATTGAAAAAATTGAAATTTAGATTCAAACCTGGAGCGGATGAAGTAAGCTCTTACATAAATTAAAAAATAGAATACATCAATTAAACGTGTAAATAAATAGCGTATAGTTTGTTGTATACGGATGAAAGTTTATAATTGATTGTACAATATGCAAACTAATAATAAAACTAATAATAATTCTAATTGTATACAAGATTAAACATTAATATAAATCTGGTCATTTTGAAGGCGACATAATCAAATACTCCTTAACATTCAAGCTTAATTACATACACAAAATACAATTTTAGATAATACAATATGTTTTTTGGGAGACAAAATCCAAATTTATTCCAGTACGAACATTGAATTAGAGATAAAGTGTAATGGAATCACTTGAATGAATGACAATTAGATTTAATTTATGTAACATTATACACTAATTGGTGTTTTTATCATAAAAAGAAATAAATGCGTACCCTTAATGACTGAAATTTGCTTATTGTCTTGTTAATAACCAAGTTGAAATAAAAAAGTTCTAGTATTTAATAAAATTATCACCATTTTCGAAATGCTGCCAGCGCTTTTCGCTTTTTTCTACCCTAGAAAAAAATCAGGAGCTAGTTAATTAGCATTAAGCGTATATGTAGTATATTTTTACATCAAAATTGATAGAATTTTATAAATTTCCCAGTATATTTAAATAGAACAAGTATCTACCATAATTGATTGATTAATTTTTGCTAGTATATTGTATACCAACCTTGTACTCTCAAAATTACCTCATCAGGTATTCTAAAATATTCTTATACAAACCCGTTGAATAATTTATTATATTGAAAAGGAGTATGTTTAATAATCAATATTATTGGAGAAAATATTATTTCTAGAATAAAGCGCTTTTCGCTTTTTTCTACCCTAGAAACAAATCAGGAGCTAGTTAATTAGCATTAAGCGTATATGTAGTATATTTTACATCAAAATTGATAGAATTTTATAAATTTCCCAGTATATTTTAATAGATTACCATAATTAATTATTTATTTTAATATCTACCATAATTGATTGATAATTTTTGCTAGTATATTGTATACCAACCTTGTACTCTCAAAATTACCTCATCAGGTATTATAAAATATTCTTATACAAACCCGTTGAATAATTTATTATATTGAAAAGGAGTATGTTTAATAATCAATATTATTGGAGAAAATATTATTTCTATATGTTATCTAATGGATATTATTCAGATGAATTTTGTTTATTCTTAAATTTTCACTAGTATTTTCTAAATAATTACATAGTCAAATAACTTGAGAAGACCTACACAATTTGATGAGAACTATTTCTTACAATAAGTACAAGATACAAGAATCAATCTGACAATTGGAGAACCCTAAAAGTAGTAGTACAATAGTGGTATGATTTTTGGTATTTTGATTAAACATTTGTACATAAGCTATGGATATACTTTTCTATGTAATTTTAAGGTACTTGAATTACAATAAGAATGAACGTTTACCACACATACCTCACCGTTATATATGATAGGATAGGAGAAAGAAGAGAGGAAAAGTATTTTAAAACTAGATAGAAGAATCTTTGGTCGGGTTCTTGAACATCGTTCAAGCTCTTGGATACACCAGGTAGGCTTCTCTCAGCTGACTGGTAACTGCAAAATTATTAAAAAAAATATTAGTTTAAAATACTTATGAAAAATAGTTTAATAAAGAAAAATAATTGAATATAGACAAAACTTTATTCTCAATTATGGTGCCTAGAGCACTATATTGTGATCCACGTTATAATGGCAGTGGAAAAAGATAGGAGAACAGCGTTGCCTTGCCACTGCCTTCTATATAGAATAACTGATACCGGTATATCTTCTGATGTAATACGAACATTTATTCTTGTTTAGAAAAATCAATTGTATTTTATTTAAAAATAAATTTCAATCTGAATTCTATCTGAGATTGAATATTTTGTTAATTCTACTTCTGCATAGTTAAAAACCGATCTGGCAACATTGTGGAGCTGGAAAAGGATAGTGTCTTGTCGAATGGTTGACAAGGATAGCAACACTAATGTTAATCAAATACTGCCATTATAACGTGGACCTCACTGTAGAGATAAGATGTAATATACTATTCATGAATCCACCTCAATCGATATTAAAAAACGAGCTGCCAAGTTGCTAATCTCTTGACAATATTATCTCCATCCATACAATTTGAATCACTTTAAAATGAAAAATCTTGACAAGTTCTGTTGAAGTTTAATTTTTAGTTTTGTGAATATTATTACCCAAAAATACCAAATTTCAAACTCAATTTAGTTTAGGAACAATCCATTTCAAATACTTATAGAGCTTGACAGGCTCACTTCAGGTTTAATTATTACCTTTTTGAATTATTATTAAAAAATACCAAATTCCAAATTTAATTTAGTTGTAATAGTATATTTCGCACCTAGGGCCGAAAATGAGACTTTTCCGACTCGAAATCGGTTTTCAAGTCCGAGGCCGTAGGCCGAGGACTAGAAAAGATTGAGAGCCGGAAAAACATTTTTGCCCATGGTGAGAACGTTATTTTTCGCCACACAGAAAAATAAACAATATAAATATGAGAATAATTGTTTATTAGGCACTTCCGAAAGCAAAACAGGAAGTTCATGGCTCTAGCAAATCTGAGGTAATCTGAATATCAGGAAATTGTCCAAGTATTTTTATTTTTTATTCTGATTTGTCTAAATAACCTAAAAGATTATGTTCAATTATGTAAGAGGTTGAGTTTATACATTTTATTCTTCCAAATGACAATAAGATGATATTATTATAAATGTTTTGATTCTTGAATAATAAACACAAATAATGAAAAGTTTTTTTGATCAGCTGTTTTAGCACACTTGAAATTTGGCCAATCTGAATGTCAACGTCGACAATGCTTGTTGTCGACTTTGGAAGTTTAGGTTAGAAGTTCTATCCTACTCTGAAAATCGAATTTGAATAGTTTATAATATATATCTTATCTATATTTTATTCATCCAAATAAAATGATAGTATCTTATTGCAGAATACTTATTCAATTCTAGAAGCATAAACTGATTCCGTTTCATAAACCATTTTGTAAACACGTTCACATCAAATCAGAATCAGCTGACTTCAAGGTTATTTTACAGCCCTAGGGCCGTAAAACTTTTACCGGCCTGGTCAGAAAACAATCATTTTCGGCCTCCATATGACGCACGAAAACCAGCTCATTACATCCAAGTGGGGCGAAAACATATTGTTAACCATAGATTTAAAAACCTAATTAAACAATTACAATAATACTATATGGTAATGAAAATTTATTATTCAAATTATAAATTAATCAATATGAAGTATCACGCATACGTTGAGTTGTTACCATTCCTAAAATTTCCAGTCATTAAATACTTTCTGATGAAAAAATGAGTTGAAGAAACTCATATCTGAGCAGGAATTGGTGAAGTTAGTAAACTAGCGGATGGTACCATAAATATCAAAACCATGGACGATTTTAGTTCTATTAGACGGGATTCAAAATTAATAGCAGCAAAGAATACTTAGGGCCGCCGGATTCCGAGCTCGGCATTTGGCTAAGTTCTAGACTTTAAACAGCTGGAGTCAGAAAATTGGCTTTCTGAAACGGGGCGTAGTCGCAGTCGTTGTCAAAGTCACGTTTGAATTAAATTTCTAAAAGCTAGAAAATTAAACATAAGATAAAATAAAGGAAAATAGTGTAAAGTTTCAGTTATTTTGAATCATTTAGAAATGTTTAATTTCGTCAAGGAAAATCATTTCCAATTATAGAAATGAGAAAATAAAAACTGCTACTACTGTTATAAAAACTGCGATTACGCCCGTTTTGGAAAGCTATTTTTCTGACTCCAGCTGTTTAAAGTCTAGAACTTAGCTAAATCCCGAGCTCGGAATCCGGTCCTTAATGTTTTATTGTGAACTGTCATGTAAATCGCAAAATGAATGAATGGATTTTAGTATCAATGAACAAATCGTGTTATTTGCAATGATGGGTATTTTTCCAAGGTAGCATGACACTTCGTACTGTGGCGTTTCCTACGAACCGAAATTCAATCGTGGACTTTTCTACGAAGAACTGCTACCTGTACTTAACTTGTATCTGTTACTGCTATCTGTCCAGTAATAAAACTGTTAGGCTCAACTCACACAGGTCGAGAAGAGACTCGACTCTAGTCGAGAGCATGTGTTTTCAAATGGCGACGTCGCGGAGACTAGAATCGACTGGTCTGAGTGTCACCATTTGGAAATACATGCTCGATGTTTTAAAAATACTCATGGACTCCCCAACCACGTCTCTTGCTCACACCCACACATAGATGCTGAAAAATATCATCTATACCAATGGTCGCCAAACTTATGAGCCTGTGAGCTAGAATAGCATTTATAAATCTTCTAGTGAGCTACCAACGAATATCAGACTGAAGAAAGTACGGTACGAAAAATGAAATTTCACACTTTTATTGCACTTTTTTACTTTTTCACAATTTTTAGACATTTATACTTTCAAAAGTATAAAAAAGTTGAATGTACATTTCAATGAGAGCAGTGGAACTCTTTTTGTTCATCAAGTATTCTCTTGATGTTTGGAGTGTACTTTGTAGCCGCCATTCTGATGCAGTTGTCCAAATGTTCATCAGTCAGTCTGTTCCTATACCGATTTTTTATGAATTTCATACTTGAAAAGATGCTTCACACAAGTAAAGTAGAGCTGAACATAGCTTTCAACCTCAATGGAACTTGAATAATATTTGGATATTTTTCTTTGGGGACTTGAGGCCAAAAATTTCTAGTTGTAGAAAGTGATCTAAGAGACAGATCATTTTGGAAATCCACAAACTTCGTTTCAACTGAAGCCTTATCTCCACCAAAATGTTTTACTACACAAACTGGAAAATCTTCTGCATAGATATCTACAAAAGAGAGTTGATGAATTGTACCATATTTGATATTCTTTTGAAATATTGAAATCGTTGATCAAACTGTTGTTCAAGTCTGAAAGAATTGTTACGTATTCTTGGTTATTGCTGCGGTGCTGTGGAGGATTTTTCTCGTCATTGATTTTCTTCAGACTGGGAAAGTGTTTATAATCAAACTGGACGACATTCTTTTGCACGAGCATTTCTGTGAGCTACCAAAAACTACCCCACGAGCTACCGGTAGCTCGCGATCTACTGTTTGGCGACCACTGATCTATACATATGCAATATTAGACATATGACAGTAACAAAATTACTACATAGAATACAACCGTAACAGATACAAGTAGGAAAGTCCACGAATGAATTCTGGTTCGTAGGAAACGCCACCGTAGGTAGTGCCTTTATACAATACGTGGGACTGAGTGAAGCGTGGAAAATTTTTAATAATTGTTAATGACATACTGTTATTAAATTTCCGAACACCTAAATGATTATTCCACACATTTTTCACGAATAGTATCACCTCAAGAATTGAGAAATGCTTCATCGAATGTTTCTTCAGAGACGATCAACTTTCATCATTCTCCAGAATTGGCATTAATTTTTTCCTTCTTCTTCTGGACATACATTGCAATTGAAAAATAAGTCACTTGAAAATGCAATTTTTATAAAAACTAATAATATTCAGGTAAGTGATATTCCGATTTTGATAGAATCTTATTATAATGGTACATTAGGCATTATCTAAAATGCTTCTTCTACAAAGAAACACTTAAGTTTTGTATGTTTCACTGAACTTTTTACTCTAATTTTTGTATCATCTCATAAAGGTATTCAACTGATTCAAGTACTTAACTGATCAGAATGAAAATAGGAATTAACTAGACTGTCACCAAAATCTATAATATATAATTATTATTCAACGAAAATCCTAAATAAATGCTGTAAATCACCCCGAAGACTTCTGCTACTGCAGACATTGACAACAGGGTTAACAGCTCATGGAAATTCGATGAGAACTACTATCCAAAAATTATGAAAATAGGAATTAACTAGACTGTCACCAAAATCTATAATATATAATATTATTATTTAACGAAAATCCTAAATAAATGCTGTAAATCACCCCGAAGACTTCTGCTACTGCAGACATTGACAACAGGGTTAACAGCTCATGGAAATTCGATGAGAACTACTATCCAAAAATTATTTGCCAGTCCGGGAATCGAACCCGGTTCCTCCCAATTGCCAGTCAGCATTTGAATAATTGCATTCTCTATTTAATTCCATCTGTAATCTATAATATACTTGGTAATTTAAAAAAATGGAATAACTTATAGGTAAACCTACACATGGTTTAAAGTAATGATCTGAAAGTCTGAACCAAGTAATTTGGTAACAAATAAATATTCAATAGGATAAAATAATCTGGAATATAGTATCAATCATTACAATGAACGCAGAATAAAAACTCAAATTGACTATCGCCAATATCAATAATATACTACAGTAATTTAGAAATCTTTAGACGTGATAAACATTTCCTATATTTGGACAATTTCTATCCAAATTCGGGAAAGGAACAGTTTTGGGCTTTAAGCCTGTTGTTCCTTCCCCAATCATTCATAGTTGAGAATTATATTGTATCTATCAATGTATAAATAAATAAATAGTGCTGTTTAACCAATCTGTGAATTTCTATATTATAATGTAGCTTATTGTGAATTAGTGTAAAAACTAGCTGATATTGAAACATATATAAACAATGAGATGTAATACAAACTTAGAAAATTTTTGATTTTTCAGAGTAAAAATAGTATCTGAAAAACATATTGATACTAGAAAAATTTAGATCTAGAGTTAATTACAGACATTCTATATACTCAGATCCATTTAAATGTCGAACTTAAATACCTCAAGCCAAAAGAAAGTAATTTCAACGTTTTTCTCGTCCCTATTCAGAATAAGAAATTAGAAATAAGAATAAGAAATGCCAGATGAATGGCGAAGTAGTGTATTGGTTCCCATCTACAAGGGTAAAGAGTGCAATAATTATAGAGGCATAAAGCTAATGTCTCATACAATGAAGGCTTGGGAAAGGATTATTGAGAAGAGACTAAGACAAGAGACCACAATCAGTGAGGAGCAATTTGGATTTATGCCAGGAAGAAGAACAACAGATGCAATATTTGCTCTCCGGCAGCTGGTGGAGAAGGCAAGAGAGCTAAGGTCTCAGCTGTACATGGCATTTGTTGACCTGGAAAAGGCCTATGACAGGGTGCCCAGGCAAGAGATTTGGCGAAGTATGAGAGGAAAAGGTGTGCCAGAGAAGTATGTTGGATTGGTGCAGGAGATGTACAAGGGAGCCATCACTCGAGTGAGAACCAGTGTGGGAAGGACCCAAATGTTTTCTGTGCAAGTTGGCCTTCACCAAGGTTCAGCACTTAGCCCATATCTGTTTGATCTGCTCATGGATGTCGTGGGTGCTGCAGTCAAGAGGCCAGCACCATGGTGCATGCTATTTGCAGATGACATCGTGCTCTGTGAACCTACCAAAGATCAGTTGGAAGAAGGCTGGAAAGCTGGAGGAAGACTTTGGAGGAAAATGGACTGAAAATTAGCCGACCAAAAACAGAGTACAAGGTATTGAGAAACAATGATGGGCTACCCTTACAGCTTGAAGGAAACCAACTCCAACCAGTTGCAAGTTTCAAGTACCTGGGTTCAAGTGTACAGAGAGATGGAGGGCTTGATGTGGAAATACAGCATAGAATAAATTGTGGATGTATGAACTGGAGAAAAATGAGTGGTGTTCTTTGTGATAAGAGAGTAAATTGTCAAATGAAGGGAAAAGTGTATAGATCAGTTGTGAGGCCAGCTATGCTGTATGGAACAGAAACATGGCCCATTTCAAAGAAACAGGAACGAAAGATGGAAGTGACTGAGATGACAATGTTAAGATGGATGTGTGGGGTTACAAGAAGAGATAAAATAAGAAATGAATTGATCAGAGGCACTGTAAAAGTTGGACCACTGGGAAAGAAAATGCAGGAGACAAGGATGAGGTGGTTTGGGCATGTACAGCGACGGGAGGAGGATTATGTTGGACGAAGAGTGCAGGATTTGGTTTTGGATGGTGTGAGAGGACGAGGTAGACCTAGGATGAGGTGGGGAGATAGAATAGCGGGAGAGTGGTTGGAGGAGAGAGGAAGCATTGGATAGGGCTTTGTGGAGAGGCAGACTACGAGAAAGGAATGCCGACCCCATTTAAATGGGATAAGGCACAGCCAAAGAAGAAGAGGAAGAAGAAATTCTAACTATCGTTATCTAAATCTACGTGATTTGGGATTTCAATAAATTTTGATTTAGTCCCTGCAGAAGCTGAATGCAATAAATGATCTACAAACTAAAATAAATGACAAGAATTTAACAAATCTCACTTACCTTTCAAATGATCCTTTGCTTGTACTGGGACTACAAACAACATTATTTGTGAGATAAGTTCCCAACGAATCATCTGAGCTTCCACATTCCAGATCACTGTAACATAACGTAATAAAGAAATATTGTTAGATTTGAAAGTAATCAATTTGAAATAAGTTGTTGATGTAAAACTTGACTCTGTATCCAATATTGGCATTTATGATACAAGGTGCACACGAGAAACTTACTTATTTGAAAGGTCAATAAAAACAAAAGTACTTCAGATATTGTTTCAATCTTTTTTTATATGAGAATACAATATCTAAATTTTTTTCCATGCAGTCTTGAAAATTAAATCAGACCAATGGCGACCCTCGTTGCGCATACACTGATAAAGTCGATTTTTGAAATTTCGTTGCAGTATATCAATCGGTATGTTGGCAATGGTGTCGCGAATGTTGTTCTTGAGGTGTGCTATGGTCCGTGGTCGATCGACATAAACCACGGATTTCAAATAACCCCATAAAAAAATCGCATTGAGGAAGCGCATGTGGAAATGAGCCTTGTCAAATGACCGCGTCTTCAGGCAGGTTGTCAATCAGCATATCACATGCATTTTAACGGGCAACAAAATCGCGTTCAGTCAATTCTTGAACAACAGCCAATTTATAGGGATGGAGTTGAAGTTCTTCATGCAAAATTCGTTGGACAGTGGAGTCAAAAATGCCAGTTCTGATGGTTCGTTGAAGTTAATTTCTGGGATTAGCGACACTTCCACACTCCTGAAATGAGTTAGCCGACGACAGAATCGAATTATGGCCAGGAACGAGTCTGTAGGGAGGAATTTCAAATCGAGCGCGGAAGGTGATCGGCCATCGGCCATTAGAAAAGAAGCTCTCAACTGCGAAGGCCCGCTGCTCTCTATACCGGAGCATGATAGCTATTTACTTGAGGGAGGATAAACTTGAGAACTTCCCCCTCCAGATGCACCCCGTTCAGCCCATCTACACGACCAATTCAACGCACGGGATTTTTTTCAAATAAATAAGTTTCTCTGGCGCACCTTGTACACACCTTTAGAAGATAAGACACTATAGTGAGGTCCACGTTATGATGGCAGTGGAGAAAGATAGGAGAATAGCGTTGCCGATTTTCTGCCTTGCCACTGCCTTCTATAGATAGCTGATAGGATATAGGATAGATGATACCTGTGGCGAGCATGACAGTAGAGCAGCCACCACCACGTTTTTAGAGGTCTGGGCCGAGCTACTTTTATAAGTTATATCATAGAGAAACGATAGCATAAGTAGATATCCCATGGCATAGGGCGTTTATGTCGCAACTTTTACTGTTATCTCAAGCCGATAGCCCACTTAGTTCTTTCCCGTGAAGCTTTATGACGCTGGTAGTCTCTCATATTGTGCCGTTCATACACTCTTACCCGGTCAAAACAGTAAAAATCAACAATAATCGGCTTGAGATAACAGTAAAAGTTGCGACATAAACGCCCTATACCATGGGATATCTACTTACGCTATTGTTTCTCTATGGTTATATCATGGAATAAATACACAAGTCCACTCAATCAATCACTCTCTATCGACAAATCGCATAATTACATCTACTCTCTCTACTTAATATACCAGTAACTCTTCAATCATATTACTCAAAAGCAAATCCTGGTCTAGCGCGCCTCGAAATGTTCTCCCAGTTTAGTCTCAATCATCACATCAAAAACGATCTCTCTGCCAATAAAAGCCATAACAATTTATTTAAATGAATTAATCACACTCTTAGCTCACCAGTTCAAAAGTCCAATTCGGTGGCCTGAGTCATGACTCCGCTATTCTAATAATTAAACTATTTCAGCGGCGTATTTGAATTGTTACAGAGGCAACATTTTCTTAAATCAGCAATTAATCGATCTATTGTATCAATACCTTGTAAATAATCGTAGCTTATATGATTTATGTAATCAAAATATTCTGAATAAACTCCTCTAATCGAGTTGTACCCCTGACCGAAGAAATTATGATTATTTTCCTAGTTTGCTCCTTCACAACCAGCTGGTTGGTATTTAGAGTGCTTACTGACCTATAGTCAAGTAAGCGCGCTTTATTGAATAATTTGTTGTCTATTGAAGATAGTTCATATTGAATAGAAATACAAATGCCAGTACCCTTTTTTACTTTCCTTGCCCTATGGTAATAGGTAAGGAAAGTATTGCTTTCCGAAAAAAATTAAGGTGCCCCAATTTCTAAATTTCTATACGTTTCAAGGTCTTCTGAGTCCAAAAAAGTGGTTTTTGGGTATTGGTCTGTATGTGTGTGTGTGTGTGTGTGTGTGTGTGTGTGTGTGTGTGTGTGTGTGTGTGTGTGTGTGTGTGTGTGTGTATGTGTGTGTGTGTGTGTGTATGTGTGTGTGTGTGTGTGGTGTGTGTGTGTGTGTGTGTGTGTGTGTGGTGTGTGTGTGTGTGTGTGTGTGTGTGTGTGTGTGTGTGTGTGGTGTGTGTGTGTGTGTATGAGTGTATGTACATCTGTGTACACGATATCTCATCTCCCAGTTAACGGAATGGACTTGAAATTTGGAACTTAAGGTCCTTACACTATAAGGATCCGACACGAACAATTTCGATCAAATGCAATTCAAGTTGGCGGCTAAAATGTCGAAAATGTTGTCAAAAACAGGGGTTTTCGCGATTTTCTCGAAAACGGTTCCAACGATTTTGATCAAATTCATACCTAGAAAAGTCATTGATAAGCTCTATCAACTGCCACAAGTCTCATATCTGTAAAAATTGCAGGAGCTCCACCCCATCTATGCAAAGTTTGATTTTAGATTCCCAATTATCAGGCTTCAGATACAATTTGAACAAAAATTTTCAAGTGGAAAAGATTGAGCATAAAAATCTCTACAATTAATGTTCAGTAGCATATTCACCTAAAATTGAAAATGAGATAGAAATTAGAGAAAATAAGATTATTCAATTGCAAACTGTTGGCAACTGTTGATTCTATTAAATCATTCAGTATGAAGAGATAGCAGACTTCGTGTGTCTGCAGCGCTATTGTCCTGTCACCAGCTGGCTCAGATCTTAGAAAAGTAGACTTGAGATGCGCGGGAACACTAGCGTCAGTTGATCAATTTTCATAACGGCAAGGAAAGTTGTGTGAGTGCACCACACCAGATTTTTGAATTATTTTATCACAACATGTTTCAGTATATAGTGGAAACAGAAAAGAGACAATAGTTCATATTATACATTTATCAGTAACAAACATTTGTAATTTATTATTATTAATTTGAAATCTCGAAAATCTGAGGCACTCCCACTTCGAAATTACTTTCACTTTTCATTTTTATTCAATTCTTTTCAATTGCAAAATAACCATATTGTCATTAGTTTCTAGTAAACAGTCCACTGAACTATGTATAAAGATTACCACAGATATTTACAACAGAAACTAGTTCCAAGAGGATATGCCTTCTAGCATTTTCATTAAATACTTTCAATCTCTCATCTTTCTCCAAATACATGAAACTGTATGATTTCTATCATAACCCAATCATCAATTATATCATAGCCCATCAAATAATAATAATTTTTTATTGCAAAAATTAATACATGTTACAATTCATAGCAAGTATAGTATAACATCATCCTATTAAATCCTTAGAAATAATTCGATAATTGAGAACAAATTTAAAGAAAATTTAAAACAAAACAATTTAAATACACTATTGGCATCATCCAACAAAGGATACATCCTGTCCGCTGAGTAAGAGCATCAATTCAAAGCAAAATCAAGCTATCATGAAAAAAAAGAAACCAAAGGAGTTAATAGTGAAAAAATAAATTACAATAGAACATATAAAAATAAACAAAAATAAAACAATATAAAATCTTATAGCACCCTTTAATTAAAAAAAACTTTAAAATAGTTTAACAACTAGTTTCGGTGATATCACACCATCGTCAGGTTATAAAATAACAATTTTATCAATTTTAAAAAGTAGCCCTTGTCAATGAAGTGTTTTTATAAATAATAATAATAATAATATCGTGTGACCTGGCTGGCTCAGGTCTGGTGTCAAAGTTTTCAGGTCTTTTAGGCAGCCGGGACCGACGACTTAACGTGTCCATCCGAAACACGGGAGTGGCCAAGGATAAATATCTTGCCCGGGCCGGGATTTGAACCCGGGCCTCTGAATCATAAAGCCAGTATCTGATCCACTTGACTATGATTTTTATAAATTACAATATATTACATATATCCTAACTCCGCCTAATAAAGATTTTTTTCATTTTCATTATATTACTGATGTCAAAGAAAACGTTTTCAAAGATCTAGTGCCGGTTGCACAACAGCCGGTTAAATTTTAACCGTAATTAATACCACAAGAACCAATCAGAGAAGCCGTCTTTTTAAAAACGCCTTCTCTGATTGGTTCTCGTGAAATAATTCACGGTTAAAATTTAACCGGCTGTTGTGCAACTGGGCCTTAGTCAATGACTTCCATTCCTATCCTTGAACAGGTTACCTGTCAGAAATGATGTCCCCTTCAAGGGCGCACTGCAAGTCCTCAATCCTCTGCATAGCCAATCGCAAATCTTGTCTGACAGCGGAAGTTTCAGCCTCGGATGACTCCAGACGTTTTTCCAGCTCCTGATACCGAGTGTTGAGGTCCGACTCCCGAGTCATCATCAGGGCGAGTTGGTCCTTGGCCTCCCGCAATGAACGTGAGATCTTACGGACTGCCTCTTGAGCTGTGCTTTCTTTCATGCGGAGTGTCGTGTTTTCCGACTGCAGACGTTCTGTTTGTTCACGCAGACGGTTAATCTGAGTCTACAACAGAAAAATCTATATATATAAAAGCGAAATGGCACTCACTCACTGACTGCCTCACTCACTCGCAGAACTAAAAATCTACCGGACCAAAAACGTTCAAATTTGGTAGGTATGTTCAGTTGGCCCTTTAGAGGCGCGCTAAGAAATCTTTTGGCAACATTTTAACTCTAAGGGTGGTTTTTAAGGGTTTAAAGTTCTTTTAGCATGTATATTCTTCTTATTCCAATATCTTTAAATTATAATTGAAATGTCCATACCATATGTTAATATAGAAATATAATCTAGAGAGAGTACCTCTTCGAAACAGTTGTTAACTGGTAACTAAATTAATAATTTTGTCAGGTTGGCATTAAGTTGAGTTGACTTTGTTAGGTTGGCACCAAGTTGAAGATTAAAATGCATTTATCGCGGAAAAATTGATTGGGCACTGCTACTTCAATCAGAGCTATTCCTGAGAATATTATATTACTAGCCGTCAGGCTTGCTTCGCTCGCCATATCCGTTAAGCCAGACATTTAGTCTGGACCCCCGACTGGATCGTCCTAACAAATGAAAAATGCAGGCGAGCGAAGCGAGCCTGCTGATCTCATTCTTGGACGATCCAGTCGGGGGTCCAGGGGGCGGAGCCCCCTGGCTAGACGGATATGGCGAGCGAAGCGAGCCTTACGGCTAGTCTATAATATAATAATGGAAATAGTTAGCTTATAGTACGTCATACTGTGAAAAGCCAAAGGATGACATACTATAAAACGTCATACTATAGTACGTTGGCTTTCAGTACGGAATTGGAAATTCATGAATGACGCATCATCACGTCTGAATTACTCAACTTGAAATTTTGCATATTGATTCTTAATTAACCGAGGATAGACCTTGTTCTGGCCAGAGAACTCGAATTGTAGCGCCAGAATGCCAGACTGTAGTTCTGCCAATAGCGGGCTTGTGTTTGCGCCGGCGCAGACCGTCCTGCTGCGTGGCATTGTGGATTTTTTTTGTAAGTCTTGTCTGTCTTGGTTCGTCGGCCCGTTGTTTTGCAAGACAAAATTTGTGTTTGTCTGTCATGTAATTTTCGATCGGAAATTTCTTGTAAATTGTTTGAGTGTAGTGTGTGTGAATTATGAATATAACAGCGTAAATAGTATTGAATTGAATTAATTAGAATCGGATTTGAATTTATAAAGAATCCAGTTTGAGCTTTGTTCAAAACACAGTGCATAGCCTGCAAGTTGAACGCGAAAAGGCAGCCCGGAAGCAAGAACCTGTCTATTCCCAGATTTCGTCCCACCCTGAACCTGACCAAAACACCTAATAAAGGCTTCGAAGGGCAAGTAGTCAAGATTGGAATAAATTTGGTGAGTTTTTGCTCTTTTTTATTGTTCATTAATGCAGAGTTTAACTGTACAAATAACCTGGCTCAAATTGAAGATTAAATTTTGCCCCTTGTTTGTATTTGATTATTTAAATAGTAAATTACAGTCCTCTGGTAGCTCTAGCCTGAGCTTTGTTCAGAACAGGCCTATTTCTGCAATATTTCAGTACGTCAAGTTTTCAGTTTCAAGTTTCTAATCAAACCCTTGCTGAACAGGGATTACCTGCTAGTAATCAATAAAATTTCTTGAATAAGAAAATTCTTCCAAAATTGAAAATACACAATTTTATTTTTGTCAGATCCACATTTATTAGACTAAGGGTAACGGTCCACTGGAACCGTGGACCTCAACCGATCCGTTCGGCCGTTGGATCGGACGAATCTGCCAGCCGTTAATTCGGCCGAATATGGTCGTCCATTGGAACCGTTTACGTCAGTCTAGTTCAGTAGTAGGCTGGTTGCCAATTATTGAATCAACTACTATCATAGCCACCAAAATTTTTCATAAACAATGATTATATTGAGGTTTTGAAAACTGAATAAACTAATATCCACTAAATTAGTTATTCATTATAATAATCTTATCTTCAGAACCTTTTTGTTCAGCAATCTTTGTCCACAGATTCCTTTAACATCACAACGATGATATCTTTTGTCTCGCACATCCCACAACGGAACATGCTCTTGAACCAAACTCATCAACTTTTCATTGACCGTAGTTACAACTTTATAAAACAGAACAACTTCAAAAATCAAACAAGACTGTGAAACAATTTTAGGTTAGGAACACTTTGTTGTCTCAGCTCGACTAGTTAGTTCGGCCGGATAGAGCCGGAAAATCCCATTCATTTCGGATCGAAAAATTGATCGGCCGTATGAACCTGTTGTAATGGACGAGCATCTATTCCTTTCTTTGTTGGGGGATCGTTCGGACGAGTTCGGTAGTTTTCGGCCGATGCTAGTTCGGACGGCCCACCTTATACAGAGGACTGCCTGCAGTTCTTACATATCTTCAGCTCAAGTCCTGAAACTGTTGTCCTGTGTACAAGTCTAATAAATGTGGATGTGACGATAATAAAACTGTTTTTTTTTTCAAAATAATAGTCAGTTGTATGGAGTTATAATTTGGAGAAAGACTATTGAGAATAATGGAATAATCTTAATGCAGAAGAAAGCTCGAATTGTAATTCTCTCAAACGGAGGAAGAATGTAGTGATGCAAACATAGCAACCGTTATTTATTCAATTTCTTAATTCCTCTTATTCAACCATTCATATTCAGATCTAGTTGATTATTTACCTACATTTCTGAAAAAATCACTAATTCTATTACAACCAGTCACATCTTTAGCTCTTTTGAGGAAAGAATGTTTTAAATTTTACTTTTCTAGACTGTATATTTTGCAATGATTAAATAATACATTTCCATAAATGAGATTGGATATTCTGTTAATTAATTACAATTCTACATTGTTAAAAATCTATCTGGCAACGTTGCGGAAGTAGAAAAGGATGGCGCTATCTGCTTTGTCGAATGATGGACAAGGATAGCTACACCAATATTACCAATTGCTTGCCAATGCAAGGACACCTGATACCGGTATATCTGATGCAATGTTGACTGTTCATTCTTGTTTAAAAATAATCAATAATATTTTATTCTTCAAGAAAATATACTTTTCACTGATCTTCATAACTGAGGATATATCTATTGTTAGTAATATTTCTAAATTGTTAAAAACCGATCTGGCAGGGATAGAGCTATCTGCTTTGTCGAATGATAGACAGGGATAGCAAAACTACTTTGTACAAAATTAATTTTGACTTGGGGGAATTTGCGGCGCAGAGAAATGGAGGGAGATCAGCCAATGACAGTGATGGATAGATTCATAGGTGAAAAGCGCAGTTGCCAATTTGTCGATTAGAGTCAGTCGAGTCAGTGACGAAACTTCGTAAGTTTAACATGAGCGCTAGAATACTCACTAGAAATAAGAGAATGCTGGCCGTTTCAGAACGGAAACATCGCCACCGCAGTATCCTAAACCTTCTCTGTTGCGCATGTCCATCCCAAGTCAAAAGTAATTTTGTACAGAGTGTAATGATAATCAATTATAACGTGGACAAACAGTTACCTCTAGGCGACCCTTAGTTGTCTGTTCGAGGTCCAGTTTAGATTCGAGCTCCTTGTTTTTGAACTGTAGCATTTTGACGGTGAGTGACGAGCTGGGATCGCCCAGCGACTCAACACGACAGTTCAGTTCAGCCAACTGTTCACGCAGATTTGCTCTCTCACTCTCCAACTCGGCTACCCTGCCAGCCTGTTCTTGTTGTGCTGCTTGCTCAGCTGACAGCTGATTTACAACCACTCTGTATTTCTTCAGAACCTATTGAAACAAAACAACAGTTTACTTTACTTTACTTTACTTGTTCGTCACAATTACTGAACTGCATTAAGGGAGCAACGATCCCGCAGTATATGACACGTCAAAGTTTAATCTAATATCTACCATCCTTCCTATTTCAACACTACAGATCCCACATAACATTCATCAATCAAACACTATTCAACAAGGAAGTCTGCTAACCTGTACGGACACAATACAATAAGGAATTCCCTGAGTGTTTTTTTGAACTCCTTCAAGCCATCAATTTCTCTTATGTGAGATGGGATTGAATTAAATATTTTCATTCCCATATAAAGGGTTCAATAATAATTGAATCGAATATCCAATGAAAACTATATAACAACATTTCATCATCAGACAGACAGAAAGATATTTATTTCCAAAAAAATCAATTTACAAAATTAAAATGTTATGTACTCAAATACAGTTTCAATGACAAACAACAAAAAATAGAAACAATCTCATGGACACACCAAGCTAAAGAACTTATTACAAAATGGTTAAGGTTGTGCGCAAAGGCTAAAAATAAACTTTCTACTCCTGATATTATTCAAAGTTTTTCGATTTTTTATATCATGAAGCTATTAAGTGAAAAAGTTTTCTCAGGAAAACATTTTTTCCGATCATTACTTTTTGAGCACCTGAAGTTTGAATTTTTGGGACAGAACATTTCAAATTCGGTAAGATATAAATCCATGAGATTTAGAGGATGGATTCTTCATAGTATTGTTGATCTAGTAAAATAAAAATTTTCTGAACATATCAATTTTTGAAAAAGTTATCCTATTTACCAAAAATAACTCAACTAAAAGTTATTTTTGGTTATTTTTAGTAAATTGAATAACTATCTTAAAAAAATATATTTTCAGAAAATTTTTGTTTTACTAGATCAACAATACGATAAAGAATTTATCCTCTAAATCTCATGGATTTATCTCTTACCGAATTTGAAATGTTCTGTCCCAAAAATTTAAACTTTAGGCGCTCATATCTCAAAAAGTAATGATCAGAGAAAAAATGTTTTCCTGAGAAAACTTTTTCATTTTGATAGCTTGATGATATACAAATCGAAAAACTTTGAAAAATTATTACGAGTAGAAAGTTTATTTTTAGCCTTTGCATAGCCTTAAACACTAATATCGTTTTACCAAAGTGTAAATATACTCTTATATATAACTAATATCGTTTTACCAAAGAGTAAATATACTCTTATATATAAGTTAAGTAATGTGATTAGTTTTGGTTCTAAAACTGAGCTGTTTATTCATGTAAAATCAACAAATTATAATGATAGGGATAGTAAAAGCTGATGTAACAGCTGGGTTTACTAACTGCTCCCCCCCCAACAGTCTTCACTATCCCTGCAACAAACATAAAAACAAAATAACAATGAAAACAAGCCTATGTTTGTTCGTTTGGCAATCTGGTGATCGCCTCTTGACTCTTCTTATCTCATGAACATGTGCTATCTCAGAACGTTTTGTCATTCCTTGCAATTTTCCAAGCATCAATCGATTCCTTGAGAGAAGTTCCTGGACAATAAAATGTCCTATAAAACGGTGATCTCCTTTAGTCCGTTTATAATGGTTCCTTTTGAAGACTATACACCAACTTTAATCTTTTAATCCACTTGTTCGGTTTCCAAATTATGTCGTGCGATTCTATTCTTCTTCTCTTTACACATCTTTTCCCAAATTGGTTTGCGATGAATGCTGATGAATTAATTCCAGAGGCGTAAGAGATAGAGATTGTCTGTTAAAATACTATGTAATCTCTCAATCATGCCGTGGGATCTTGTCCTGTTGTTGTAAAATGATTTGCGATTCCAAACTCTCGTAATACTGCCTTCACTCGACTATTGCAAAACTCTTTCCCTCGGTCCATAATTAATTCCAGTGTTGGTATAGCCCCAAAAGTCTTATCAGATTCACTACTAAGCATTTATCTGTCTTGTTTTCAAGAGGCCAAGCACTGGCAAATTTAGTGAACCAATCAATTGAAGTTAAATATTTTTTTGTTGTAATGGAAAGCATCGACGGAAGGGTCGTTCAGGTGTGGGTGTTAACTGTAGAGGTGTCTTGTAAGGGACTCTATCATATTTCACTTTTTCACAAGTTTCGAATGCACTTGGAACATTATTCACAGTTTTGAACATATTGTGCCAATAATACTGTCGTTTGAGATGTTGAACAGTCTCTTTTAATCCTCGATGATTAGTTCTTCCGACAAGATACTGTTTGATAGTTAAGCTGATGTAACAGCTGGGTTTACTAACTTATAGTATATACTCTAATACAGTCGAACCTCCACTTAACGAAATCCTCTACACAACGAATTTTTACCTGGCCCCATGACATTTTAGAGTTTTTGCTGTTTATTTACCTCTATTAAACGAATTTCGGACCTCTCAACAACGAAGTTTTCTCTTGACTTCAACATACAAAGTTAAGTGTTTATAGAAAGCAGAGGGTCATTTTCAAGGAATTCTTTAGTTTCAGCAGAAAGGTCAATAGACTAAAAATAATGGCAATTCAGGTAGGAAGAAGATAGGGTGGTAGACAGTCAATAGAGGGTGAAACACATGTCGGAAATTGAATTCCAAGAGCTTGTAATTATTGTAGACCAGGCAGGTGAACGACTGGACTTTCCCATTCTTGCTTTTGTCACACATTCACAATTCTTTGAACTGACTATGATGATGATGACTGTGACGAACCTGAGGAGAAGAATCCGTCAGATCAGAAGTTCTAGAGGCTTTCAAAATTATCAGGCAAGGATTAAAACTGTAAAATAGTGTACCAGACATTTCCGACTGATTGAATACATGTGAGTCGTTTATCGAACATGATGTTTTATTCAAATGCAAAATTCAACCGATATTACTCACTTTTTCAAATATAAAACAAAAAAAATAGGAAATTTGAGTTATTATAGTATTTATAGTGAAGTTATTTACAAAATAACCGTATTTAGCGTTCCATCTAATAGTAGTGTAAAAAGTTGAAAAATATTGCTACAGAGTATGTACTTTGATTAAGCTCTACTAATAGTACAAATCAAGCTTTATGGAAATAAATTGGTGAGTTTACTTATTACATTCTACAAATATTAAAAAACATGTTTTTTCAACAGCATGAATTTTTAAATTTTTATATTAATATTGGCCTAATAGGTACCCTACCTACGTTCGCGATGATATGTTTTATGTACCATATTCATTTATTTACCGCCCTGATACGATATTATAAGATCCATGAGATTGTGGTCGTTTTCTTGACAGAACCTCTCAATAACGAATACCTCTCGGCAGCGAATTTTTTCTCGGGATAATCGACTTCGTTATACAGAGGTTCGACTGTATATAGTATATATACTCTAATATAATAAATTATATCCAGTCCTATAATATATTCCAGGGTTTTGAATAACAAATTGTGGTTGATATGATAATGGTTATTAAATTTTAGGTAGTGTGAAGTGAATGCCCAGTGGTTTATTTCCTAAGAGAGGTTTCGAGACTTTTTTACAGGTGAATTTGAAAGGAATTTTATGAGAAAATAGATAAGTAGTATATGAACTGGTGTCTACAAACAGGTACGGTAAAACTAGTAATATAAATTTGCATACTGTTTCAGAACAGTACAAATAAAAAGTTGAAATACTCGCACGTTTTAGATATCGCACTTACGAATGACACCTAATTCAATGGGCCATATGAATAAAGTTGAGCATTTGCTTATACTTCTTAAATATGGAGCATTTGCTTCATTTTCTATGAATAAAATGTGAGCAAAACCTTTTGCTCATGCTCATCAAAAAAATAGTTTGAGCATTTGCTCAAAAGTAAAAGCTTATACTCAAAATTGTATGAATAAAGTAGAGCATTTGCTCAACTTTTGAAGCAAATGCTTCAATAAAGGTGAGTCTAGTCTAGAGCAGCTTATCACCTTTTGCTCATAGTACTATGGCTCAACTAATTCGTATGAGGAAGAGGAAACTATACCAGATACGATCACAACCAATAGTTGAGAACTATAAAACTCTTTTTAGATTCAACCATGATATATCACCATTATTCCTACAAAAGAATAAACTACCTGATATAAAGATAGCCATCACAAAATAGGAAATAGGCATTTAAGAAGATGAGAGTGTAGACGATTATAAGAGGGCTATTGATATTATAAGAATATGCTGAAGGTTATTAAAGAGATGACATTTTTTCACGCTATAAATTCAAAATTCTAAACTCAACTAACCTAAAACTACTCATAAATAGAAAAAACAAAGCAGACGACGCAACCACAAGCGGTGCCCCCTATAAAAGCGCTTCCGTGAGCTATAAAAACAAAGTAAGGCTACAAAAGCGAATCAGCTGATGAAAAATCTTTAACATACGTGAACATTTGCTCCAGAGTTCAGGAGCATAGGGTAAGAGTATAAGGTAAAGCTTATTCATATAAAAATGAGCAAATGCTTTTGCTTCTACCCTTTGCTCATGAGCAAAACGTTATGCTCCATGCTCTTGTTCATAAGCATTTGCTCTGGTTTTATTCATATGACCCAATGTGCTTACCTCAGCAAGTTCCTCCTCGTTTTCTTCGAGCTGAGACTGAATCTGGCCTTTCTCTCGGATGGCCGCACTGAGCCTCTCCTCAGCCTCGGTCCTCGACCTCACAGCCTCCTCCATGGCACAAGTCGCTTCTGCCAGGTCAGCCTCAGCTGCTTGTCTCCCCTTTACTGCCGCCGATCGAGCACATTCCGCGTCTTCCAGCTAAATTAAATTGAAATTAAATTAAATTGCTTATTCACTTGAAATATACAAACTATTTTTGTTTATAATACAGGGACCGGCATATTTGACGATTTTGTAGTAATTGTTGTGTTGACACCACTGTCATTGTAAAGGCGGGAATATTGTACATCGAGTGGTCTATTCATGCCATTCCAGTAGCCAGCATGTCGTGATCAAGTGAACATCGAGCGTTTGTTATTATTATTATTATTGTTATTCATGGCGCTTAGTTGTGTATATGTGAGCTTCATTAAAACTCACACAACATGCCACCTGTCAATTACATATATTTTTACATACAAGATTGGTTTTATTTAATACATTTTCAAATATATTTATTTTCTTAAAACCTATACGACGTCTAAACTACCAGACAAGGACCTCATCCCCTCTTCAACACTATAGGGACAACTCTTTAATAGTATATCATTTATTTTATTTTTGAATACTTTCAAATTAGTCTCCATTTTCAAATCGTTTTTCAAAGAGTTATATATTTTAATGCCTGAATATAATGCTCCCTTCTCATAGGCGGTAAGTCTGTGCTTGGGCAAATAAAGATTGTTGTTACGCTGAGGAAACCTGTGAATGGGGTGGTTGTCAGCAATTATCTCACTATTTCTTTTCATTTACATTAAATGCCAATCATATATAAAGCCGGAAGGTTTAAAAGGTTGAGTCTGCGAAATATGGCCTGCAAGAATTGTGATTGGAGCTTATTTTAAAATAAGTTCAATTTAACTCAGCGTTGTTATTCTAACACAGCGTTTATTTCGCAGTCATTTCAATTTAAATCGACACGCACCTGATCCCAGTAGGAATACGATCTTGTTGTGGGTAAAGAATTTTAGAAACACGTCGTCTGCTTTATAAACAAACTCAACAGGACGGAAACGGACTGTGAGAACGCCTGAAAATATTAAACACTAACACGGTAAGACTGGCTGTTTCACGGTCTCCATGACGTTCAGCAGCGAAACATGTTGTTGCGCTAGCCATTTCTGATCCAAGTGTACGACGAATTCTTCATTCCGACTTAAAATTCCATCCGTATAAGATAATGTTAGTGCAACAACTCAATGCAAATGATTGTGCACATTGCAAAGCCGCTTACGAGATCATTCTCGAAAATGTCCACCAGGATGCCATTATTCTTTCAAGTGACGAAGCACATTTTCATTGGTCAGGATTTGTGAATAAACAAAATTACCGTTACTGGGCAGCCAATAATCCACAGAACTAGAGGAAGTCATTCAAACGAGAAAATGAAGTAATTCCACAAGTGATAATTGATTGAGCAATGGCAAATTTTAGAATTAGGTTGAGTGAGTGTGTGAAAAGTAACGGAAAACATTTGGATGACATAATCTTCAAATAGAGAAACTTTTGTGAGTGATCTATGTAATTCACAGTAAATTGCAAAAATTGATGTTTAATTTGATATATTACATGTTTTAATTGTAGTAAACACATTTCAATTTTTATCCCTCAAAACTCGTCAAATTTGTATGCCGGATCCGGTATATGGCGATTTCCAAACCATTTTATTGTTGTACATGCAATGAGAAATAAATTCAATTAAATTCACAATACATTACATACAAGGACAGAAGTGAGCAATAAGGTACTTCTCACAAAAGTCTAAATCAAATCAAATTGGTTATTCACTGAAAATATACAAGAGATTCACAATAAATCTGACAATTTCAGAAGTGAACAAGGTAATACATACTTACAAAATTTAAAATCAAATGAAAATGTTTATTCAGTCAAAATACAAATAGCTTATTGTTCTGATCTTGCACATTCGGCGTCTTCCAGCTCAACATTTCAATCAAATCAAATTGGTATTTACTGAAAATATTTACAGAAAAGAACAAGTTCAAAAGTGAACTAAGTCACCAATATGTGAATCAAATCAAACTCGTTATTCACTTGAAATAGAAAAAAAAATTCACAATAAATACACGGATAAGTGTACAATAAGGCACTACTCACAAAAATTTTAATCAAACCAAATAGTCTACTCTTTCGGTAGCAAAGCAAGCATGTAAAATACTCGTAATAAAAAAAAATGAGATGTAAAATACCCGTCAAAAGTTTTACAGTCTCAAAGTTGTCTCTACTACCTTCACTCTAGGAGATCATCTTTTCCAAGATTTCATAATAACTCAAACGAAATGTAGACCATGTTATCTGATGGTAAAAATTATGATTGGATTTGTGATTATCAAGAAATTTTATGATTATGTGTTTTTGTCTTTGTTGATAAGTGTTATGTATTTTAATGATTTATTTTATTTATTAAGATTATGTGTATTTGTGTTTGTTGAATAAATAATAATTATAAATATGGTCTCATAAAAATGTATTGCTTGAGATGTAAAATACCCGTCAATAGATTCACAGTACAGTCTTTACTACTCAATTACAGGAGAAGCTATGGACAAGGGTTTGCTATTGTTGGATATTAAGGAGGAGAAAAAATCGTGCCAATTTTTTCCGATACACATGAGTGTGTTAAATATGTGTGCTTGATGAGTGATGATGAGTTAGGTTTACAATTATGACCAAGATATCTTTCAGTAACAAAACATCTATTAAGAAATGAGACAAAACGGACAATTTTCCTGTTATTTGTTGAATATTTTATCTCAACACAATTTATCTGTTTATTTTATATTCTAGAGTTCTGCGCAGCAGGTTTGGAATTGGCTAAATGACGTTTCAAACTTCACCACCATGTTGATCGCTGATTGTTTAAAAAAATGTCATGAATATTCATTTTTTGCCATAAAAATTACAAATTATAAAATAAGTGTTATCATAAATGTCTTATAAGGCCCTATATATTATTTATTATTACTAAGATTTGATAATAGTACGAACGATAATTGGACAATGATACCCGTTGGTGGAAATTGTGATGAGGCTGCAAATAAAGCATCTCAAGATCGAGGTCGATACGAGGTTATTTAATTGATAATTAATAAAATCAATATTATGATGAATAAAATAGAATAAGGTTGCAGTCACAACAACAAGCCGCAGAGACGCAAACTGCGCACGCGCAACAGCGATTTGGTGTCGACGCGACTTGGATGGCGGACGACGCGACAAGAAGAATGGCGATCGCTCGATGACAGCTCACGGTCGCGCAACAAATATTACAGCGAGTCTGTCATCACTCACCCTTTCAAGCTCTACAAAGTAGTCATGTACTATAGTGAGGTCCACGTTATAATGGCAGTGAAGAAAGATACGAGAACAACATTGCCAAGTCTCTCAATTTTGCCACTTATTGTACACTTCTGTTACTCAATTCATCCCATTAAATTTGATCTAATAATAATTATCATTTCCATGATAAAATATTCAATTTGATTTCAAATTAATCAAGAAAATATATTTTCATAATTTGATTCAAAAATTTTCTTCCATAACTAAGATCAGATTTTTATATTTACACAAACCTGAAATGGCGGATAATTTAAAAAGCTGTGATACAAACTGAATTTCAAAACAACAGAAATTAAGTTATTTGGTAGAAATTCTATTCCAATTTCTTTTAAAAATGATAGAAAAATAGAAATCCTTTTAAAATAAGTAATTTCAATGGAAATAATTCTGAAATAACCTTTAAATATTATTTATACCGGTACGAGTAGGTCTAACCTAAACGTGTAGGCTAACTGAAGCATGGATTAGGTCTAGGATGGTTAGTTATCAACTTTGAAAATATCATTTCAGGTATTTTACTTCGTTTTTCTCATACGGTAATGTCTAAAAATGATTTCATTGTTTCAAAAATAAATTTTAAATCAATTATACGACTTGTGTACCAAAGTATTTTGATAGAATGAAGAAAAAAATGGCGACTGAGAATTGTTAGTCTACTTTTGTACACTGTCAAAAGTAAAAATAAAATATTCTGGCAAACTGACAACATTGCAAAGCTAGAGAGAGAGATAGCGCTATCTGTTTTGTTGTATGATAGAAAAGGACAGGAACAGTATTGTCAGTCGTACACTGCCATTATAACGTGGACCTCACTATATCCAATTTAAGAGAATAACTTAGATATTTTGATAACAGTAGTTCAGCAGTTCGATGATAATAATAATTCAGTAGCCTGTGGGGCAGGATGAAGAAATCTTGGTTCCATATTATTATTATTATATTATTATTATTATTATTATTATTATTATTATTATAGTCATAAGACGCAAATCATTGAGAAGAATACATTTGTGTCTCCACAATCAATCAGAAACACACCACACGATCCCCTCCAAGGAAGGAGTTGAGGGACAGTGGGAGGTGGCCAATATCAGAAAGCAAGTGACCAAGGTGCAAAATCACTGGAAAAATTTGAAAAGTCAACAGAAACTGCTGCAGTGCGCGTTCGCTCATCAACCGCCTCCTCAGAAAGAACTGGCTCTCCAATATTGGACAATATTGCATGCTATTGCACAATTTCTATTGTTATAGATGACTGTCTCTACTACCCAATTTTAGGAGTACACTATGTATCAAACATCAAGAGATAAAGTAGTTGACCGAACGAAGTGAGGTCTAAGATTCAAGTCGACGGTTTGGCATTTCTCTTAATGTTTATAATTATGTTGCGCATTTACGGCGAAACGCGGTAATAGATTTTCATGAAATTTGACAGGTATGTTCCTTTTTAAATTGCGCGTCGACCTATATACAAGGTTTTTGGAAATTTTGCATTTCAAGGATAATATAAAAGGAAAAAGGAGCCTCCTTCATACGCCAATATTAGAGTAAAAATCAGACTATAGAATTATTCATCATAAATCAGCTGACAAGTGATTACACAGATGTGTGGAGAAGCCAGTCTATTACTGTATTTGTATAAGGTCTATAGTTTCAATCAAAGACATTAAAGAGGTATGCATCTTTAAGCTGGGTTTACACCAAAGTTATAACAAAATGGTTATAAATTAATCCTTACAGATTCTATTAGATTGAACGGAAGTTGACAAACACATATATTCATCATGTGTATGATAAGTTATGTTCAATCTAATATAATCTAAAAGGATTGAGTTATTAACATTTTTTAAATAAATTTGGTCTAATCGCAGCTTTAAGGTCTTTGGTTTCAATATTTTGTTTTGCAGTCATGGTATTATTATGCGTGCCCATCAGTATTAATATTCTCATATTCGAAAAAAAACTAATTTAATAGGTGAATAAAAAAAAATGAACTAAATAATGCTGGAGAAATTATAACATTTTTGATTCTAAATAAATAATTTTATCAGATAGAAAGATCATCACGGAACTTGATGAATTATATCATATGGAATACAAATTCAAACATTCAAACGTGAACTGAGTTTGTTAACATTTAAAACAGTTGACATCTGGTACTTGTGGATGAGAATACTGCGTGAGGTCAACTGTTCACAGAACTACTAGTAAGAATGGCTATTCGGGTAGATCATCAATAAACCAACCTCCCAAGTCAAATGAAGATATTTACATGAAATGTAATTTACATGATGTTTGCAGGCGAGAGACAGAACTATCGAGCAAATTAATGAGCGATGCTCTCTGGCTGAGGCGATGCATCTTTCTGACAGATTGAACCGATCGGTCGGTTGATGCCGACCAAACACATTAAATGGCTGAGCAAGCAAAGTATTTAGACATGAAACATGAGCCCGAAATGGCCATACTGAATTGGAAGGAGGTTCAGCAGGAACTGAAGCACTACAGATACGAGGGTAGACTGATAAGTAATGCACATATGCTTGTAGAAGGCAAACAAAAACAAATAGCAAGATTCGGTAAAAAATAAAATTAAAGTACAAACCTTTAACTTCAAAATCATGTATTTATTTTTCTACATAGTCACCGTTAAGCATTACACATTTCTCCCAACGTGTTACAAGTTTTTTTATTCCGTCACTGAAAAATTCTTCTGACTTTTCTCGAACCCACGACGCGACAGCTGCCTTCACTTCACTGTCCGAGCTGTAATGATTTCCCTCCAGGTCTCTCTTGAGTAGAGGAAAAAAATAAAAATCACAAGGCGCAAGGTTGGGAGAATACGGAGGGTGGGGAATCGGTTCAGACTTCAGGTTTCTCAGAGCCTCTTCAGTTGCACGCGAAGTGTGTGGCCGAGAGTTGTCATGTTGCAAGATTATTGGCGCCAGGCTGCCTCTAACACGACAAACTCGACGTCGGAGGTGTTTCAGAGTCTTTATATACTGAGCAGAATTTACTGTTGCCCCTCTTTCCAGATAATCAGTCACATAAACTCTGTGAGCATCCCAAAACACAGTCAAAGAATTGTTTTGCATCCGCTGCATGTTTCGTCAACAATTGAGGCTTTTCCAGGTTGGCAATCTCGAAATTTTATAACCCATTGATTCACGGTAGACCTATCAACAGTATTGTCACAATAAACAGCCTTTAAACGACGATGAATCTCACTAGGATTCACTTTCTCAGCAGTTAAAAATTCGATAACAGCGCGTTGTTTAATTCGCGTTGACATAACACCAGAACATGACGCCATACTTTCACTAACCAAACCAAACTGGATGAACACAACGCCTTCAAACTGCGCAGCCGTGTAGAGGAGAAATAGTACTTCCACATGCCACCAGGCGCGCTTCTGAAGTTTATTTAGTTTGTGCTCTACAAGCATGTGTGCATTAGTTATCAGCCTACCCTCGTATTTGTTGAAGATCGAGATACTGAGATTGAAAGCTACAGGAGTGAGTACCTGGAAGCCCAACAAAGATATAGGGGAACAGAAGAGATACATGGAGAAACTCAATATACAAAGCCGTGGAATCAAGGAGCAATTGTTAACAGAACTCCAACAGTATAAGAGTCGAATTCAGGAGAATATTGCTGAACTGTTACCATTTCCTGAGACGTTGAGGAATGCTGAGCTGAAGATAACTTTATAGCAGGGAAGCGTTGAAGAATATTGACTAGGGAATTGAATATAATTAATACAAAAACAATTCATCAAATCTAACTAAAGAGGAAAGACATGTGCTGTTGAAGAAGTGTACAAAGTGTCACCTGGTCATATGGGACATATATATGAATCATATATTTATCTCATATTGATCAGGATTTTAGAGTTTTAATTTAGAAAAGTTTAATGAACAGTGTTTTTGTCTTTGAACAATTTTTGTCATCGACAGTAAGATTGTTTATTTCATTTGTTGTCAAAATTAATGTAGCTTCTCTTTGGTTTTAATAACAAACGTGCCGCTTGTGCGACAGATAAAAATATGTACTTGAGATGGCTTTCATGTTTGGCATTGACTGAGTTATATTTAATACCCAAAATTTTTCTTTTGGTTGTTGTGTGAGCTCGTTCGTTAGGACTGTGAGTAAAGTCCGGCTGTTCTGGTGAAGGGGATATATTTTGCTCTTGTTTTATAATACAGTTTTCCTGTCGCAGTTCGGGCAGTTTTAAAGAGAATTGTATTATTGAATAGGACGGGATCTGAACCCATTTCATTGGATCAGTTATCTTGATTTTTTCAATTAATAATTAACGCTGCGAAATACCAGTGGATGCCAAAGTAGAAGCTATTTCAAAAAGGTAGGTGACTACTGAATCATTGTTCTTAAATTTTTCATAACCACAAACATTGAATCATCATTATCAGCAAGCGAGTGTTTCCCCATTAATTCATATAATAGTTATTTGTGCAACTAGTGCGCAAAGTGACAGTTTGCTGCATCGAAAGAAACGTTTACGCCCGAGCCGTAAGCGAGGGCGGAATGGTTTCTTGAGTGCAGCAAACGAACTTTGCGCACGTATTTCACATTAAATTTTCCTACAGTTACCATTGAATATGAAAAGTGGGTAATTATGGGTAAAATTGCCTGAATAATGTAGTAGTGTTTGAATGGCGAGGCGGCTGTGTGGTGTGTACTGTGGTGGCACTGTGCTGTCGTTGTCCTTGGTTATAATATATAATAGTAATAATTAGCGCGTTGTGCTTCGTTGCACCTCTGCTCACTATAGCAGCCCACTCACTGTTACCAACTTAATTTTGATTTTGCTGCACTGGTGCTCCATATAACCTACTAACTATTTTGCGTTGTCATGCTGCAAATCTGGAGTACGCAAAGTACTCACTTTGCGCACTAGTGCGGAAAAGTGATTCTTTGCAGCCTGCAATCAGTGCACAAATGGTCACTTTTCAGGGTATCTGTAGGAAAAATATTGTTTTATAATCAAATTAATCTTGTTTTGTTCAAATGTAAATATGTTAAAGATTCATTAATTAAAGTTCTAGTTATTCTGTTCATTTCTTGTATTCATAGTTCTTTTCCCCTTACATATTGGGTGTAGGCATATCTTGCTTACAAAAGGAGGATCGAAACTGCAAAACGAAAATGTAGTATACAGAGCGGTTCCTCGAGATTTGAAGAACTGACTCAACACAATGAGTGGCTGTACGAGGAAAAAGTGCACGAAGTGACGCAGCTTTCTGCTACACATAACTGTCTTTACTTTCCAATTTTAGGAGAACACCATGTATCATAAAAAGAAAAAGTATGAATAGATCCATAATTAGGGTAGATCCATCAATAAACCAACCTCCCAAACCATCCCTATGTAAATTCAAGACGAGATTGTGAGTTAAGGGAATTTGTAATCTCGTCCAGGGAGAAAGGGATGCATAAATGCATTCTCTATATTGACTGCACAGGCAACAGCGATTTGGTGTCGAGCGACTTGGATGGCGGACGACGCGGCAAGATCGCTCGATGACAGCTCACGGTCGCGCAACAAATATTCCAGCGAGTCTGTCGTCACTCACACAACGAAAACTTCTCAAGCAAAAAGTACCTCTTCAGGCTCTGTGTGAAAACACAGTTGAGGACCACAACACATCATATCAGGGTCAAAAAGGCAATAGATTATGACAACCTAATTGCTGATTTCGAAGCTGAAGTAGTATGGAAAACTAGAAAATTACAGGCAAAGTTTTTGAAAAGCTCCTCCATAAGAAATTTGCTACATATTCTTATAATAGCAAACTACCATCACAAGACCAATATGGAATCAGAAAAAAACTGCGATACTGTGTTGAGCCTAGTAAGTAGATGATCAGTGATCTTTCCATTCTAGTAGAAAAATATTCCCTGATGGTTTAAAAAAGTTAATTATGATACCTACTTTTAAGAAAGTTGACAAGTCGAAACTAGAGAAAAACTAGACAAACTGGTCCAAAAACTCTCATATGGCTGACATAAACGATTAACAAATTGTGTGACAATTGAATCTTCCAAGATTAGATTATTTATTAGACTAAAAATTTGACTGAGTCACTGTCGATGTTGTAGAACCGTTCCATCTATATAATAAGAGAGAGTAGGGTTGTGTTTGTGCGTTTGTTCGTGTGTTCGTTTGTTCGCATCAAAACATGTCAACTTGTGGATTGCATACCAGAAAAACGGGAATGATTCAGATCTCCAAATTTTGCACATAGATTCTAAAAATATCAATCTCGTGCACCTGGAGGCCCAAATTTCAATTTTCCTTCTAGATTTTTCAGAATTAATGTGTAAAATTTCATCTATGCTACCGTACATGAAGTTCCATAGGCGGTGGGTACTCACTAGTGATGAGATAAAACACACATATGTAACCGCCCCAGATGGGGGTAGAAGAGAGATCTAAATTCTAAAGGGCGAGTCATGGGACTTTATTAACAACAAACTTTTGCGTTCTATTAAGCTTATAAATTTTATTGAATTGATTAATCCAATTTAAATTTGGACAACAAATAATTTGTATCGTTTCATTGCACATTCTATATAATGATTAGTACGATTTTGTAAAATTCTTATTGTAAATTCTTAAAATTCTTACAGATTGTGCCTGTAGGATTTTGCTAACTGTTCGTCTGGAATTCTAACTGTTTACTATAGTAGTGTGAACTTTATTTATTTTATTAAAACAATGAATAATTGGGGACTCGGTCAATATAGGGATTTTAACATGAGCTGGGAAATATAAAGGCACTCACAACAGTTCAATTTATAAATACATCAATATTAGAATTTCCACTACACTAGGATGTTCTCGCTAATACTTTCAATAAAAATTACTCATTCACTTCAAACAATAATTAAAAAACTTTAATTCATCCCGCGATGAAAACTATTACATTTCAACAAATTTAGACAACAAAAACATTCAACAAACACGTATATTGTGGGCCCTCGAGGCCCGAGGCTACCACTGGATTTCAATCTGTTTCGATTCGCGGCTTGGTTGAGACTAAACTTTTCCACGCAAATTATGCTCCCCTTCCACCAACGAGACGACGGTCCACGTGGAGACGAAGCACAATTCCGTGGGAAAGGAAAGTGCAAGTTTGAAATATTCCCAAATACTCTTGTATTTTCCATAGCTAATAGAAATACAGTTCCGTGAGAATACTTCAACCCTGCATAAAATTTGAGTCTTACCGGGCACAAGTTGGCAAAATATTAATGTGAGAAAATTATTTTTCAACAGAAAAAATAAATTTCTCACGACAAAAATCACACGGAAAATTCAACTAAATGAGAACAAGAGTCTGATTGAAAAAGTCCTAGTTCTACACCTGTTTAAATGAACCCAATCAATAAATTTATTTCAATAATCATCACCATTACACATTGTCATACATGACATCAGAACCTATTCAATTTTTGAAATATTATTTTGTGAATTGGAAATCTGGTGGCGGATTTAATTATTAAATATAATTGATAAAGCGAGAAGATCTCCAATGTACAAAGATGAAACGTGTGTTTTATCACGTTTCGTGAAGGCAATATTATGGGTTTTAGCTCCATGCTATACAAACAAGAGTGAGTTGACTTTTGGTCTGTGAATCAAGGCTGCATGTGTTTTTCACATAAATAGATTTGGAATTTTTCTTTCGTTGCCCGTATACTTGAACCGTTTGTGAAGTGAGTTGTTGAGTTAAGGCATTGGTTACCTAAAGGATTCTGTCTTGAGAATTCAATTATAGGCTGTCACAGTCCGGGCAGTTTAAACCTACATAATTGTGTTTTCAGGATTTGAATCTTGTAGGGAAAGCTGGTGTTTTTGATTCATCAACTGGCAGAGTTTTTTTATATATTTTTTTATTTTAATTTCGGGAGTGTTTTAACTGGACCTTTTGAAGAACAGGCCAAAGGATTTTGTTAAGGTAAAGTAAGATCAATAATTCTAAATAGTAATTTTAGTTTTTTATTGTTATTATTATCATAAACTGAACGACCACAGATCAGCAAAGCGAGTAGCCCCTGAAATATTCATCTGATTATTATTATTTCATAATTTCTAATTATAATTATTCTAATTTTTGTAATAAATAATTTATTGATTTGTTTTAAATATCAAAAACCTGTACGATCTTTTCTTGTTTATCATTTTCCCACCCTTACAACATATATTGTCAAATTCTACCGTCTTATTTGGTAAAGGAGTTTGAAAATGTGACAAGTGTGGTGACGGAACCATGGTCATGTACCAAATAAAACTGTAGAATTTGACAATATATGTGTGTTTTTATTTCATTATTTATTAGCCTATTGATTATTGGATTATTGCTTGGACAAGCACAGATTATTGCTTGGAAAATGAAATTCTATTCTATACTAAAAATTAAAAGAAAACTGACTTTATTAATGTTGTGAATTTACCTGATTGCGTAGTTGTCTGACAACTGACTTGGACGCGCCATCGTTTGAAGATCGATTGATTGTAGATTGCGCGTCTCTGAGCAGCACTTTGGTCCGATGCAAGTCACGCTTCAATCGCTGCACCGTCTCTTGATAAGTAAGTTCAGCGGTGCGAAGTTTCTCTTCGCTCTCACCAAGACGTCTGTCTAGTTCGTGTCGTTCACGAAGCAATCCCGTCCTCTCCTCATGCTCACTCTCCAACTGGCATTCCAGAGCTAAAAACGCAAATAATAACTGTTTTATCATTTTTAAAATCAGGGCAAGCTGAAAAATGTCTTTCAAAGGTTATTATTCCTATTACCATAAACGGAACTGAAAGTCAAGCACTGATCGATACTGGAGCAACTGGCAACTTTATTGACGATACCTATGCAAAAAAACTGCATTTAGAAGTTATACCAGAGATAGGAAAAGTAACTTTAGGCTCAAAACGCTTCACACCACAAATCCGAGGCAAAGTTAACGTGAATTTTGTGAGATTTGGATTGACCTAAGGGTACTCAATTCGATAAATCGGAATGGACTCACCGATTTTTTTTTAAGCATTCGTCCTCTTCTCCTAGACTTCTCGGAGAAAGTTCAGGGAGAAAGTTATACAAACACAACCTTAATGCTTATGCAACAAGACCTCTGTGAAAATATTATTCTTGGGCACGAATTTATGAACAATTTCTCCAGTATAGAAATACCATTTGGAGGTAATAAGCCATTATTCTAGCTCTTCAATGGTCTCTATTTATTACAATTTTATCGCCAATTTTGACGCTAAGTTTAAGTATCAGGATCATGCTTACTGCGTCTTACAAAGGTCTTCATCCATGCCTCCTTGGCGTTGATCAGCCAGGATGGCAAGTTTGTCATAGATGTGGGATTACGAGGATGAATGAACATTCGCTCGTGAGGTGTGCAATTGATGGTCGTGCAGAGAAGCGAGCGAATGCTGCTTAGTGATTCTAAGAGTACCTTTTCCCAGTGAGAAGTATCCATGTTCCTGGACCGTAGGGCTAAACGGATTGTCTTCCAAATTATTCCATTGTAGCGCCAATGTGGACGCTGCCAAGCAGCTGCGCGACGACTACCCCGCCTTCAAGAGCAACGTGGCGCTATGTTAAGTTTGGCGCTTAATTTTTTTATTCTTCAATGTGTATTCCATTTATTCACTCACTAGCTGGCCCGGCAAACTTCGTATCGCCAGATAGTTATTGCATCTCATGACAAACTTTAGCTGGATGCACACCTGAGGAGGCGCGTTGCGGCATTTTGCATCCAGGTGCTTCTTGCTTATTGGTTTGAATGGAAGAACTCACACACACTGAATCGGGCATGGCGTGGAACGGTGTGATAAAGCAATCTCCATAAGATCAACACTTTGTATCACCAAGCCGCGCCTCCTCAGGTGTTCTTAGCCTTAGTTTCATGTGATGCACTATATTTTTATGAAAATTATACAACAATCAGTATTTACATTTATATCTCAATATGGACTTCTAATGTGCTTAGTTAGTTGTACAGCAGTTTGTATTTTTAGATATAGTTGAATGCAGCTTGCTGGGAAATTGAATGGTATATCTCCTTGCTACTGATTTTCCCGTGCATATTAAATTTACAGCATTTCGAGTTCTACGACTCAAGTTTGGACGTCGTTCGTACCGCGGCATTGTTATTAGAAAATAGAAAAACAGATCTACCGACAACTGTTGGATGATGCAATGATTATAACAGCTGATTTTTATTTCTGTGTGTGGCCAGCTCACAAATCTTCTCCCATAAGGATTACATATAAACTTTGAAGGACCGTAGGAAAGAGTCCTGAAGTCGGACCATAAATTTGATACATAAAAAACACAACTATAAAAAATCATCAAATTCGGTGCACACATAAAAAGTTATTGAATGTCAAAATTTGAGGCTCGATTTTTATTTATATAGATTAGAATAACATATATAACAAACTAACAACATGTTCAGGCCAGTTTCTTTGTACAGTAGTTTTAGTTTTCCATTATCCGCTACATAGTGCTGAGTAAGAGATTTTGTCTTGCTATCTATTATCCCTTGCCACTACTAGAGCCTTCCCTTCCCTCCGCTCGAGGCGAGTGCGGCCTGGCAATTGAGCTCAGTTGCAAAACAGATCTAATTGTCGACAGACCAAATCGTCGACAGACCAAATCGTCGACAGACCATTGTTGTTCGTTGGATAGTTCGATCCTAATTCGATCATTTAATTTTGTTATTCTGTAATATAAAATCGTGATGAATTCGGCCCAATAGTTTTGTAAATATATATAATCGTTTGTACAGTGATTTGAATGATTATAACTTGTGCTTGTGGAAATATATTGTAAGTGGAGCCAACGCCCTAAATCTTTTAAATACTTTGAGTGAAATACATATATCCAGTCAGTACAACTGCGTGAGGACTAAAGGTGCTTACAGACTTTTGCTCTGCTCCGCAACCGAACGTCACTCGAGCAGAGCGATTGATGATCGACCGGGGAGCAAGAGTGGAACGCGAGAAGAGCTAACATCTCCCGTAACGTTCATGATCGGAGCGACTGCGGAGCGCGGGCGGAGCGATGGCGGAACGAGGGCGGAGCTTGGAGGCGCGTATATCTGTACGCAGCTTAATAGACCAGGAGCGGATCACACACCATCGCAGTATAATATAGATTTGTTTTTGGCAATCTGTCTCCTTCATAAATTCCTTATTCCAATTGATCACCTAAATTGAATAGACTTAAAACGTTGTCAAAAATCCACTTTAATTAAATAAAAATTAATATTTTACAGGAACATGCTTTCGTGTGTGCTCACACATCACATCTACTTCCCAACTGTACTGTAACTTACAGCTGATGATGTGTGAGCACACAAGAAAGCATGCTCCTGTGAAATATTTTTTTTTTTAATTAAAGTGGATTTTTGACAACGTTTTGAGTCTATTCAATTATGGAAAAGTTCCACAACATCAACATTCACGCTACAAACTTCATCACCTAAAACCCTGCTTGTAATAAATCGGCATCATTACGCCACAGTTTGGATTGGGGTAAGTGGTTTTCCTATTTATTTTCCTGGGTCTAAATACTGGTGTGCCGAATTGGATATATGAATGTGTTTATTCGTATCATACAGTCCAACCTAATATTATTTACATTTTTTTGCTGTCTTCATTCAAATCTAGGCATGATTTTTTTTTTGCTTATTTTTTTTCTGGGTAACTTATTGTTGAAGATTCATAATCCCATCTTGTGAAAAGCACACTGATTATTGTATAAAATTTACTTTATTGTTTGATACCTCAAAATTGTTATTGTATTATAATTAAGTTGACTCAACTAGAGAGCGAGACATCCCTCAACACAGGTTTAGCCTAAAGAGGGATGCACTATGTTTTTTTCTGTTACATGCTTAATATTATTATCTATGTTCAATTATTATGCTTAAGGTATGTATTTGTATTACCAATTGTAATGTTCAACCATTATGTTTAAAAAAGCAGAGGTAACAAGCCTATGAATTCTTAGTTTTTGTAACACAAAAACTGTTCTATATCATCATATATCATGAATCTATTATTAGAATTACAGAAATAACAAACTAACAACCCGTAGTAGTTGGTGGACTTGTATCGAGTGCCTCCCCCGTTGGCAGATGCCTCCTAGATATAGGTGGTAAGGGTGAAATGAGACAAACGGGGTGGACCAAACCTTGCAGATGGAGTTCAATAGAACCTCAAAGGCAAGGGAACAAACCCCCAGCAGAAAATTGACTGCTGCCTTGTAGTCTGGCATTGGGTTTCCAAAGGCTATCAAATCAAATAGTTATTTATTTATCATATTTATACGATATAAATAGTGTCAAGGTGAAAATAAAATAATAGGCTAATTTACAATAATCAGTTGAGAAAGTCTTGTATTGAATATGGGCTACTTGAAATTAAATATCAAAAGATAACTTAAAATTAAAAATAAATAAATAATTAAATAGCTAGGGAAGAATACAAATTGCCTGGCCCTCCAGGTTGGGAGATGGGCGTGAGGTTAACTGCCTAACCTCGCAAAACATGGATTGTCAGGAAACCCACAGCATCGGAACACGGATCGGATTAACGAAAATGGAAAACGGTAGAAGAAACATGACTTGAGGAAGAAGAGGATGGAGAGCTGATGATGGTGGAGAGGATGGTGATGGAGGCCAAGGTCCACGAGGGACTGTAGTGCCACATAGTAAGTAACAAACTAACAACAACTGTTCTATATCACATGAATCTTTATCATATCACCAAAATCACCTCAAACTCAAAATCCTTAAAAATGCTCATTCCTTCTAAGAATTTTGTTAAAGTGAGGTTCACGTTATAATGGCAGTATTTGATTAACATTGATGTGCTATCTTTGTCTATCATTCGATAAAGCAGATGGGGCTATTCTTCTCCAGCTCCGCAACGTTGCCAGACACCGTTTTTCCGTAGAAACATAATTAATTAATTATATAAATTTATTTTTTAATTATTGATAAATAATTAAAAAACAAGAATGAACAGTTGAAATTAGATCAGATACACCGGTATCAGCTATCCTCTATAGAAGGCAGTGGCAAGGCCATGAATCGGCAATGCTGTTTTCTCATCTTTCTCCACTGCCATTATAACGTGGACCTCACTATAGAGGAATAGTTATAGAGATCTATTGATTGAAACATCTTTGTGCGAAATAATATGTTCTAATCGTGAGTTGGGTATCAGTAATGGAGTCAATAATTGCAAGCCCGTACGTGACTTGATGATTATTAGGCAGTCGGTAACTAAAGTAAGTTAATGACTAGTAATAAGTTACTATTTTATTGATATTATATCTTCATCTGGAGCAGATAAAGCAACTGCTATGAATTAGGCCAGTTACACACACATCGATCTTTGAACGTACGATATTTTGCCGTCCTTATAAATTTTATTACATTAAACAGATTATGTATGTCAAATTAAGGCTGTTCAGTACACTTCTTTTTATTTAAATTGGATAATCTTTTTCAGTACAATTGTTAAGATCATTATAAGAGTGAGGAAAAGTGGCAACTGAAATTTTGAGTAGTCTAATAAGCGGGTTGTTGACGTGTTGAACTGGGTTTTCTTTCCAGATCATAAACGGTTTCGTTTCCATTGTAGTTTTTTTTAATACATTCAGTATATCATTGGCGTTGTTCTAATATGCGTTTTTTGCAATTTATGCCAAAATAAACAAGTTATCGAATTTACAAAAAATGTTACTTTTTTATTTATGAACGATATGGGGAATAATAGTTTTAGTTTGAAAAGATAAATTTTTCGAATTTTCAAGAGAAGTTCTGTTAATATAGTCGAAACCGTTTAATATGATCTGGAAAGAAAACGGAGTTAGCACTTCAACGACCCATAACTCGCTAATTAGACCACTTAAAAATTTCAGTTGCCACTTTTTCTCACTTTTATAATGATCTTAACAATCATATTGAAAAAGATTATCCAATTAAAATAATAAAAAAAGTGTGCACAGTGTAAGTTTAAGCTAAAGCTTAAACCAAATCTGGATTCTTTTTTGTTTAAGCTAAAATTCCGTTTGCACAGTATCAGTTTAAACTCTGGGAAAGTTTAAACCTTCAAAGCAGGAGGTATAAACCAAATAATTTGGATTAACTTGACATCTGTAAAGATTTGATGGGAGAAAGCTGATAGTAAATTATTGTTCGACGGTTCTTTTTAATGCTTCTGTAGACGATAATAATATTATTTTAAGTTATAGTAAATCATTATTTGAATGTAAAAATAATAATAATGGAGGAATTGATAAGAGTTTTTAATGCGATTGATAAAGATGACTGCGAAGAAATTTTAAAAATGAGAAAAATTGGGCAAAAACGAATGATTTAAATTTCTGGGATGATAGAGAATTTTCTTAACGGTTTTGTTTGAGTAAAGCAACTGCCAATCCAGTATTTGATTAAATAAACCTCTCGATAGAAAATAAGACAATTTTTAACAGTGGTCTTTGATTAGGAAAAATATTTTTAATAACACATATCTGAGATATTTTGCTTTCTAGAGATTTCTAATAAACGAGGAAGAACGTAGTAGATTTAAGCGTAACAAAATCGCTTTTTTAAAAACATTCTAAAATATATTTTTTGGTGCCTACTAAATATAAGTTTGTATCTAATAGTAATATTTATAGCATTTCATCATTTTTTGAAGAATTTCTTGATCGCTTTTCACTTTTATTACTGTACAGCTTAAAGCTCTGTGGATTTTGAACAAGGAAATAGTAGCTACATAACCTCAATTTACTGATGGTTTGTAAACAAATAACAAATATCCTGTAAAAATCAGTCTTCCTGATATTATAAACAATGGCATTCTATTACCAACTTAACGCTAAACTAGTTTTAATTAAACTGGATTAGTAAATGCACTGAGAAAACCGATTCAAGTTTAAATTTTCAGATTGACTTAAACTCGATTAACTTAATCGAGTTTAGCAATCTATACTGTGCAAACGACCCTTAATCTGAATTCATAAGGACGGCAAACAATCGAACGCCCAAAAATCGATGTGTGGTAACAAGCTTTAGCCCCTGTTACACTCAAATATCAAATATTTTTGACAAAGTGATTCTTTAAATAATATATTTCGCACCTAGAGCAGAAAATGAGATTTTTCCGGCTCGAAATCGGTTTTCAAGTCCGAGGCCGTAGGCCGATGACTAGAAAAGATTGAGAGCCGGAAAAACATATTTGCCCGTAGTGCGAACGCTATTTTTCGCCACACACACAAATAAACAATATATATATATATATATATATATATCTATATATATATATATATATATATATATATATTATATATATATATATATATATATATATATATATGAGAATAGTTGTTTACTAAGCACTTCCTAAAGAAGAAGTGGAAGGTGATAGCTCTAGCAAATCTGAGGTAATCTGAATATCAGGAAATTGTCCAAGTATTTTTATATTTAATTCTGATTTGTCTAAATAACCTAATTATTCAATTATGTGGGAGGTTGAGTTTATACTTTTTTATTCTTTCAAATGACAATAAGATGATATTATTATAAATGTTTTAATTATTGAATAATGAACACAAATAATGAAAAGTTTTTTGATCAGCTGTTTTTTGATCACCTTTCTTAGTTCCATGTTAGCGGCTGGAAAGGGGAAACCTGTTCTGACGTCAGACGAGAGTCATCTGCAAACACTGTCTTTCAGATCTACGTAGGGACTGGAAAACAGCTGCTTTCTGTCCAGTGTGGCGAAAAAACTTTTTCGATAGGTATTTCACTATTAACTAAATGGACTTACATTTTGCCTTCTTGTAAGCATTGCAGCGGACTTCTTCGATTTCATCATCCTTCTGAGAGAGCTCACGCCGATATTCCTTGCGCAATTGTTCAATGCTCATCTCAAGCCGCAGTTTGGCCTGTTCCAAAATCTGTACTTGACCAGCGAGATCGTCCAACTCTTCTTCCTAAATTATCAAATAGAACATAATGTTTATTATTAATGTTATAATTGCGAGTAAACAAAACTATATAAACTATTGAATGTATATTCTGGATATGTCCATTCACATCAGCTATATGGCGCTATAAACTATTTGAAACAGAAACTCAAGAAATACATAAGAGTATTCTATCTCTTAAGATCAGTGTGTAACTCCATTCTATTAAAGTCTGTATACTATGCTTTGATAAATTCTAAACTCGAATATGGTCTGGCGTTGTGGGGAGGAGCATACACTGTAACCCTGAGGCCGATAGTTGTTTTACAAAATCTTTCATTCGCATTATCTCCTTCAAGGCAAAGTTGCAACACACAACACCTCCATTTAGAAAATTAGCTATACTTCCATTGAAAAATTTATATGTCTACAAAGTGCTCAGGAACTTCTTTGATAGAAGCGTTAATGGCAATAAAGTATTTTAATTTGAAAAACAATAATTTGAGAAATAAATACGAAGCTTGTATACCTGAACCAAATAAAAGTCACTTCATGACATTTTTTTCTTATTTGGCTCCAAAGTTCTACAATCTGCTGCCCTTGGAGATAAGGCAGTGCAAGATACGATCAAGGTTTTTGAAAGATGTCGAGAGATTTGTAATGGAATGTGAGAATATAGATACTTTTTTTAGAATTCTCATGTAGACTTGTATATCATAATATTGTACAATATACTTCGAAGCTAAAATTGATAAATCATCGATACTGTTATGTAACATGTGTCACTTCATATGCGACTGTCGGCCTCAGTAACTACATTTTAGCGCTTTAGTTTTGTAATCAATTTTATATCACCATCTCAAACAGGTTTAGTACCTCGAGATGCAAATACTCAATTGGCATTGCATTTTATTTTGTAATAGTATTTTCTCATGTTGTAAAATTTGTATTGCTTTTATTATGTATTTCTAAGATGTTGTTATTTTATATTTCTGCCAATAAAACATTTTTTCATAATGTGGGCAAATTGCAGCTACTCCTTAAACCTTTTTGTATTACAAAAGAGAACTATTTGCAATGAACCACCTCTCTCTCATTGCAAGCCTTTATTCATAAGACTGGGAACTATAAGTTTGACATGTATTTTTAAATAACCTACCAATGCTTGTTGTTTGTGAAGTCTAATTTAAATTTATTTTCTAGTCATAATAATGTCCACTCTCACTACACACTGAATCTATTAAACATCCGAAATGAATTTCACTATAATAGATCTTGTCATTGTCAGACTAGTTCTAAGGCCTGGCCAATCAGATTTTATAACCACCTACCATTAGATATAAGAGAACTACCAGAGAAGGAATACAAACAGAAAATTAAAAAGTTCATATTGAAGAAATGTTTTTATAGTTTAGAACAGTATTTTAGCATTAGGTTGGTCAGCATAGATTGATGTGATACTTTTTTATGTTTAATGTTAAGTTGTATGATTTTTATGTATATTGACAGAGTCTGTACAATATTTTATATAATGTGTCTTGGGCAATAAATGAAATTTGAATTTGAATTATATGACTAAAACTATGAACATGACCTGTCCATTTAATTTCATCACAAGGATGAGGGGCATGACCTGTCCATTTAATTTCATCACAAGGATGAGGGGCATGACCTGTCCATTCAATTTCATCACAAGGATGAGGGGCATGACCTGTCCATTTCATTTCATCACAAGGATGAGGGGCATGACCTGTCCATTTAATTTCATCACAAGGATGAGGGGCATGACCTGTCCATTTAATTTCATCACAAGGATGAGGGGCATGACCTGTCCATTTAATTTCATCACAAGGATGAGGGGCATGACCTGTCCATTTAATTTCATCACAAGGATGAGGGGCATGACCTGTCCATTTAATTTCATCACAAGGATGAGGGGCATGACCTGTCCATTTCATTTCATCACAAGGATGAGGGGCATGACCTGTCCATTTCATTTCATCACACGGATGAGGGGCATGACCTGTCCATTTCATTTCATCACAAGGATGAGGGGCATGACCAGTCCATTTCATTTCATCACAAGGATGAGGGGCATGACCTGTCCATTTCATTTCATCACAAGGATGAGGGGCACGTCAAGGAAGTCACTACTTGTCAATCACACTCTTCACTGGAAATTCCTTCAGCGGATAGAGTGGATTGTCTAAAAGATATTTTTTAGAGCTTGCTTAAATAGTTCAAGCTCTTCTATATTATTATCTCATGTGGCATGCAATTATGAAAGCGAAGACCCTGCGTTTGTGGCTGCCTCTGCGTTTTCAGCAGCTTACTGTGTGGTCAAAATCGTTTTTATCTCTTATGTTATGTTCATATATTGTTTCTAAATTGCTTAACCGTTTTATATTTTTGATGCATAGAATCGTCTTGTAAATATAGAGGGATACTACTGTAGAAATCCTGTATTTTTTGAAATAAGGTCTGCAATGAGCATCATATGGCAAACAGTTCATAATCCTTTTGTAAGATCAGTATTACTTTCCTTGCCCTATTACCATAGGTAAGGAAAGTATTGCTTTCTAAAAAAAATTAAGTTACCCCAATTTCAAGTTTTCTATACGTTTCAAAGTCCCCTGAGTCCAAAAACATGATTTTTGGGTGTTGGTCTGTGTGTGTGTGTATGTGTGTATGTCTGTGAGCACGATAACTCCATTCCTAATTAACCGATTGACTTAAAATTTTAAACTTAAGGTCCTTATACCATGAGGACCCGACAATAAGAAATTCAACAAAATTCAATTCAAGATGGCGGAAAAAATGGCGGATAATTACTAATAAACCATGTTTTTCACGATTTTATCAAAAACGGCTTTAACGATTTTCTTCAAATTTATACCATGGATAGCTATTCATAAGCCCTATCAACTGACATGAGTCTCATTTCTGAGAAAATTGCAGGAGCTTCGTAATATTCTTGAGAAAAATGGCGGATAATGACTAAAAAACCATGTTTTTCACGATTTTATCAAAAACGGCTCTAACGATTTTCTTCAAATTTATACCATGGATAGCTATTCATAAGCCCTATCAACTGACATGAGTCTCATTTCTGAGAAAATTGCAGGAGCTTCGTAATATTCTTGAGAAAAATATCGGATAATGACTAAAAAACAATGTTTTTCACGGTTTTCTCGAAAACGGCTTCAACGATTTTCTTCAAATTTATACCATAGATAGCTATTCATAAGCCCCATCAACTGACATGAGTCTCATTTCTAGGAAAATAGCAGGAGCTGCGTAATATTCTCGAGAAAAATGGCGGATAGTTACTAAAAAACCATGTTTTTCACGATTTTCTCAAAAATTATTCTACCGATTTTTTTCAAATTCATACCCTGTATAGTTCTATCAACTGGCATGAGTCTTTTTCCTGGGAAACTAATGGGGGTTCCACCCCATCCTTGAGAAATGGACTGTCCGACTGTGTAACCTGAGGTAGGTTAGAGCAGTTTATAAAAAGAACACAGTCATAGTCGAGATATTTCATCTGTAGAACAGCTGTTTTGACGACTTTTGAAATAATCATCGAATTTCACAATTTACACAAAAGAAAAAGTACTCTGAAAACAATTATATATACACATATATAGTAGTCTGATCGTAGTTTCAAATATGTTGCCGCCAATCGTCATTATAATATAATATATTATATTATTCCCTTAATTTATTCTCGTTTAAGAATGGGGCTTACAGTTCAATGAGCAAGGAAAGTTGTGTGAGTGTACCACACCAGATTTTTTATGAATAGAATCGTCTTGTAAATATAGAGGGAGACTACTGTAGAAATCCTGTATTTTTTGAAATAAGGTCTGCAGTGAGCATCATATGGCAAACAGTTCATAATCCTTTTGTAAGATCAGTATTTTGTTTTATGTATTTGTGCGGTGCAAAAGCAAGGATATTATGCCAAAACTGAAGTGAGAAGCAAAGAGTGAATGATAGGCTATCATCGCAATGCTTTATCTGCTATTCTTCTTATCCCATAGAGTGATGTGGATAATTTGTTACACAGTGATTCAATGTGCTCCTGCCATGTCAAGTTTCTATCTAATATTATACACCTGCTCTAGAACATGGGTTTCCCATAGTTGAGTAGGTTAATTTCCGAAAAAATGCAATTTATTTATATTTGTAGTAAATTTCATATATTTTATTTTTGAATATTATGTACATTTTATTGATTAGATTGTTTATTTGTATATTAATAGAAATAAAATTTATTTGTATTGTATTATGCCCAGGAATCTTGCTGAATAAATCCAAATATGTAAATACATTTCACGATGGAGGATATTATTTTAGGAAATGAAATGACAAAGCAGTTTCTGCGGCTAAATCTTTGAATAGTATTTGACTCTGTGTGCCCCAAGACACGAAAGAAGAAAAATATTGTGAGTAAAAAATTACAATAATTACTGTTCACTTTTTGCCAATATAATGCGCTAATGCCCCACTAAATCTAGTTATTTATTTCATTCAAATACAAGCTCAAATCATAGAAAATTATTGAGAGATGACAACAACTGATAGAGATTGCATTGATCAATCTGTGGTAGCAATGCAAATTGCATGGAGACATGTGCAAACTTATTAAATTCAATTCTTTCTAATTTATTCATCCATTTACACACACAAGATACAAAATAACAACACAAATATACATGGAAATAAAATATCAAAACTCATAGTATAGAGTACTAAACAAGAACTGTGTTGCATAAATAAAGGGTGTATTGGAAGGTTTTCCAACTATGGTTATCCATGTACTAAAGTGAGGTCCACGTTATAATGGCAGTGGAGAAAGATAGGAGAACAATGTTGCACATCCTCTGTCGTGTGAATGCCTTCTATGGAGGGTGACTGATACCGGTTTATTTATAAAATAATTAAATGTTGATTCCCGTTTAAAATGATCAATTATATTTTATCAAGCAATAAATAATATTTTTCAATGATTTCATAATGAATTTTCACAATCAAGATTAAATATATTGTTAATTAATTATTAAAACAAAATAAATCTTATAGCACCTGTTCAAAAAACAAAATAAAGAAAACGAACAGAAATACTCCAAAACAAGTTTTCAAGTGCAGATATGCACTAAAATCACTGCTCATGAACTAGAAAATATAATGACTAATTTTAGAACTTCCTCGTGAGATTTAGATTGTTGATAAAATAAAACTGTACTCATAAAAAAATTGTTGAGAAAATAAAACTGTACTTATAAAAAATAAGTTCCTAATCTTAATAAGAGTAATCTTAGGCTCAATTGACACTTACGCGACTCAGGTCGAGAAGAGACTCTAGTGGAGAGCATGTGTTTCCAAATGGTGACACTCAGACCAGTCGATTCTAGTCTCCGCGACTGTCACCATTTGAAAAAAGCTCTCGACTAGAGTCGAGTCTCTTCTCGACCTGAGTCGCGTAGGTGTGAGTTGAGCCTTAGAGATAGTGGCCAGAAAAAGGATAATTTCGATTCAATTTAAATTGTTCTGAACTCGTTTAAGAAAACCCTTACATTATTCGCACACAGGAAACTAGCAGAAATATGTGTATGTTTCAAGTTTCAATATTCATTTTATTCATCAGGCTACAAAAGATGCAGGCAATTCATAAATAATTATAATTATTCCAAGACAGTTACTGAAAAGTGAATTCGTATGACCTTTACTAGAGGGGAGTCCCTTGTGTAAAAGTCCCACCTTGTGTGAATATACAGGGACCGACATATTAATCTGACGATTTTGTAGTAATTGTTATGTTGGCACCACTGTCATTGAAAAGGCAGGAATGTTGTACATCGGGTGGTCTATTCTTGCCATTTCAGTAGCCAGCATGTCGTGGTCAAGTGAACATCGAGCGTTTGTGATTGAAGATTATTTTTAAAATAATGACTTGGTTATAACACAGCGTTCATTTCGCAGAAATTTCAATAATTTAAATCGACACACGCCTGTTCCCAGTAGGAATACGACCTTGTTGTGGGTAAAGAATTTTAGAAACACGTCGTCTGGTTTAAAAACGAAAGCAACAGGACGAAAAAGGACTGTGAGAACGCCTGAAAACCTTAACGCGGTAAGAATAGCTGTTGTAGTTGTGGATGGATGAACTGGAAAAAAATGAGTGGTGTTCTTTGTGATAAGAGAGTGAATTGTCAAATGAAGGGAAAAGTGTATAGATCAGTTGTGAGGCCAGCTATGCTGTATGGAACAGAAACATGGCCCATTTCAAAGAAACAGGAACGAAAGATGGAAGTGACTGAGATGAGAATGTTGAGATGGATGTGTGGGGTTACAAGAAGAGATAAAATAAGAAATGAATTGATCAAAGGCACTGTAAAAGTTGGACTACTGGGAAAGAAAATGCAGGAGACAAGGATGAGGTGGTTTGGGCATGTACAGCGACGGGAGGAGGATTATGTTGGACGAAGAGTGCAGGATTTGGTTTTGGATGGTGTGAGAGGACGAGGTAGACCTAGGATGAGGTGGGGAGATAGAATAGCGGGAGAGTGGTTGGAGGAGAGAGCAAGCATTGGATAGGGCTTTGTGGAGAGGCAGACTAAGAGGAAGGAATGCCGACCCCATTTAAATGGAATAAGGCACAGCCAAAGAAGAAGTAGCTGTTACACGGTCTCCATGACGTTCAGCAGAGAAACATGCTGTTGCGCTAGCCATTTCTGATCAAAGTGTACGAAGAATTCTTCATTCCGATCTGGAATTGCATCCGTATAAGATTATGTTGGTGCAACAACTTAATGCAAATGATTGGGCACATCGAAAAGTCGCTTGCGAGATCATTCACGAAAATGTCCACCAGGATGACGTTATTCTTTCAAGTGACGAGGCACATTTTCATTTGTCGGGATTTGTGAATAAACAAAATAATTACCGTTGTTGGGCAGTCAATAATCCACAGAACTAGAGGAAGTCATTCAATCGAAGCAATTCTACAAGTGATGATTGAGCGAGCAATGACAAAATCTAGAATTAGGTTAAGTGAGTGTGTGAAAAGTAACGGGAATCATTTGGATGACATAATCTTTTTGAGTAATCTATGTAATTCACTGTATCTATGTAACGAATCTAGATTCCCACGGCAAGTAGATATACATAATTACAACACAAGAAATAAAAATAATTTTACAATAAAGAAACACAATAAGGAAAAATATAAACAAAGTCCAACGTACATGGGTATAAAATTTATTGGTTGTCTCCCAGGTTGCATAAGACATGAACCTGATAGATCAAAATTTAAGAAATTGCTGAGAGCATATTTGATGGATTTAGCATGCTACAGTATAAACGAGTTTACTGTAAAAAATGAATTTTATACAGTCACTAATTTCTCTTTAGCTTTAAGTTAGTTTTTAGTTTTTGACTTTTTCATGTACATTTTCATGTATGTTCTGGAAAGAAATAAATGATTGATTGATTGTAGATTGAAAATTTTGATCTTTAATTTGATATATTACATGTTTTAATTGTAGGAAACACACTTTAATTATTATCTCTCAAAAATCGTCAGGTTTTTATGCCGGACCCGGTATAATTTCCTGATATATTTTTTTTATTTTATAATTTTATTTTTATTTTAATAAAATTAATTTTATTTATAATTGAATTTAATTATATTATATTTATAATTATATTATATTTTAAATTTAATTTTTAATTTTATTTATATTTTATTTTATTTTTAATTTTCTAATATATAAGCCGTCAATGGGCCTAAAGACTGTCATACTTCAGCCAAGACCGAAAAATAACGTTTCTATAAGATGACAAGGGAGTGACCTGGCTAAAAAATTTTGTTCATATTCGGGTTTGAACCCGGGACCTCTAGGCTGCTTCGCAAGCACTACATCCACTACACCACGCATCACTCTAAAGCCTGGTTTTCATTATTAGAGATAGTGGTAGAGTTTCCTGGGCAAGTACTAACTATCCCAATGAAAACGTTCATGGTAGAGTACTAGTTTTTAGTAGAGTAGAGTGGGATAGTAATCTACCACTTGCCTTCCCACACCACCGCTTCTCACTCTATTCTACCACTACTATGCTAATGAAAACAATCGAGCTAGTAGAGTAGTCGTGCTGTAGACTATCAAGTTTAAGAAGTATTGTTATTTATTAAAATTCGTTGAAAAGTGTTCAAGTGTTAAGTTAATTTATTAGAAAGTATTGACATTTTAAGGATAGTTGTGTTCACTAGACAACACACTTCACCTACTATTCTCAATATTGTAGTGAAAACAGTCACTCGACCAAGTAAGTAGAGTTGAGTTAGTATGCCAGTTAATCGACCAGTTAAGTGAAAACCAGGCTTTAGACAGATGTCTATCAACTATCTATCCCACTCTTTAGTATGGGGTAATTCATCTCAACAAAATATGGACAGAGTGTTTAAGATTCAAAAGAAGGCACTCAGATGTATAGAGAAAGTGAATAGGTTAGACTCTTGTAGGGCTTTATTTAAAAAGCTTGGTTTATTAACTGTGCCATCTTTGTATGTATATGAAGTTGTAATGCATGTGAAAACGAGTGGTGTGATCCAGAATTCAGATGTTCATGAGTATAATACGCGAAACAGAGCAGATTATCATATAATGGGTCACAATAGTAGGTTATTTGAACAAAAACCAGATTATATTGGTAGGAAATTTTATAACAAGCTACCTCAAATCTTGAAAAGTAATGATGATTTGAAGATTTTCAAAAAACAAATGAAAAAATATTTAGTTGATAGAGCTTTTTATAGTGTACAAGAATTCCTTTCAAACCTAAACTAGGTTGAACTACTTAGTGTTATAATTATTATGTAATAACATGACTTGTCTTATACTCCATGACTGGAGTCTTTAGGACGTAATCTAAAAAAAAAAAAAATGTTGAAATGTTGAGATGAATAAATTGACTCACCTGATCCGCCAATTTACTTTCAAGTTGATGCTTCATTTTTTTGAGTTGAGCCACATCTTCCTCTGTGTTTCCACTGAATGTGAGATCTTCCAGTTCCTGGCTTAGATTTGCTATTTTCTGATCCTTCAGCTCCAGTTCAAGTTTCAGAGCCTGTAAAAAATTATTTGTGAGATAAATTACAATTAGAAAGATTGCAGTAAAAAGATTGAAAAGGTATCAGTATAGAATAGATTACAATAGAAAGATTGAGAAGATATCAGTAGGATTCAAGTCAATTCAAAGTTTCAACTGAGTTGTGGTCGATGTTGTAGAAACGTTCCATGATGAAATAAAAACGCTTGAAGTCAGCTTGAAAATGTGACCTGTGTGGTCACGAAACCATGGTCGTGTACCAAATTAAAGTGTAGAAAACTGACAACATCTATGTGTTTTTATTTCATCAATTCAAAGTTTTTAAATAAAATTCATTGGTTTCTTGCCCTGTAGATGAGTGTCATGTTACAGTGAGGTTCACGTTATAATAGCAGTATTTGACAAACATTGGTGTTGCTATCCTTGACTATCATTCCAAAAAAACAGATAGCATTCAAAACGCAATCCTTTCCCAACTCCACAACGTTGCCAGATCGTTCTTCAACAATGTAAAAATATAATTAATCAACAAAACATTCAATTTTTATTTTCAAAAAGTATAATTAAAAATTTTATTTCATGACGAATGAAATATAATTGATCATTTTCAACGAGAATGAACAGTTGATATTACATCAGATATACCGGTATCAGACTATAGAAGGCAGCGGAGAATCGGCAACGATGTTCTCCTATCTTTCTCCACTGCCATTAAAACGTGAACCTCAATATAGCTTTTTCTCAGCTTCTAAACTTGACTAGAATTTAATTCTTGTAGATAATTTCAAGCGCGCCACTAAACGGATTTGAGGAAAATCAACTCTATAAACAACAATCACTTGAATTGAATTGCTGTTTTTAAAAAAAACCTAGGAGGGCGAAGTTAGGGCGCAGCCGGCCCTATCTTACACTTCCCTCACACTTACCCTCGAAATAGAATAGATCAGAGTATATAATAGAGTGGAAAAGATAGGTGCAAACTGTACGTAGAGCGTAGTACAACCAAACAACTGTACAAAACATTCAATATATTAGGTAATTTTTGTTTCGATTCTAATAGCACGGTACTAAAAAGGAGTATTTGTTCAAGAAAATCAAAACTAATGTTCAAACTAAAACCATAGAGAAACAGTAGCTTGAGTAGATAACCCATGGTTTAGGGAATTTATGTCGCAACTTTTACTGTTATCTCAAGCCGATTACTGTCGATTATTGTTGATTTTTACTGTTTTGACCGGGTAAGAGTGTATGAACGGCGCAATATGAGAGACTACCAGCATCAAACAGCTGCATAGGAAAGAATTACGTGGACTATCGGCTTGGGATAACAGTAAAAGTTGCGACATAAACGCCCTATGCCATGGGATATCTACTTATGCTATCGTTTCTCTATGCTAAAACTAAACTAGTACAAAAAATATGTATAACCCAATGTATTTACAGTAGAATACCTGAATATATAGAGAATGTTAGTAAGGAAATGTTGAATATTAATTATGAAATAAACTTGCTTTCTATTTTCTAGCAGGTAACCCGTGCTACGCAAGGGTATAATTAAAAACTTGACGTACTGAAGAATTTAAAGCAGGCCTCGGTCAATTAAGAAATTAAGAATCTATATTCAAAATTTCAAGTTAATCAGTTGAATAGTTGAGACGTGACGATGCGTCATTCGTGTATTTCCTATCCCATACGTGAATAAGCTAATTCATTCCTTTATTATATTATAGATAATAGAAAAATAATATTTTATTACCGGACATCTGATTTGATTGGAAACATTCGAACATTTTATATAGACTACTGGATGAACGAGTTTTATTATTTTGCGATACAGTTGGCAGTATATTGTGAATCAACTGTTTGATTGGTGGAATGAGTTGAGTCATATCCCTACCGCGCCCCGCCAGCTGACTTGGTGTCCCTTCCACTCGGCCGGTCATTCTCCAGCTAGAAGTCCTACCGTTCAGACGTTTTTCTACTCATTCCTAAAATCTACGCTAACTAGAGCTCCAGAGCTCCTAACAGCTTTACATTATTTCTGACTAAGTTTTCCCCCGCGCAAAAATGTACATACTGACGCGTATAGTGTTGGCAATATTGTTTTTGATTGCTAGTATAAATTGGAACAGAGTGGAGGAGTTGGAGAATGAGGCCCCTAATCCAGGGAATCCGGACGCCCAGCCCAGGGGCATTTGCCCCCATTGCGGGGCCGAAATCTTGGCACCCAACGAGAACGAAGGGGAGCGTCGCAGAAGGCCCCAGCCTCCCCCTTTGATCCGCAGTACCATCTCCATTGCCAAACTGGTCATCACCTATTGGATAGTCTGGGTTGCATCCGACCAACTTTTCCGCAATGGCGGCGATCACAATAACACTGGTAAGTCCACTTCAAATCATTCAACAACTTTTCCATCTTCCATTAATCATTACAGGTGCATGTATCATATATCATTCGATCCTATGGCACCATACTTTGGGGTTCCAGAGCTTACAGTATTAGACTTTTTATAATACAGAGAAAGGCTATCAGACTGATTTATGGGCTTTCTAAGCGAGCACAGTGTGATGACTATTTTAAACTTCTGGTAATATTTACTCTACCTTCAATATTTATTCAACTGAGCCTTATTTATGTCAAGGAGAATTTGGAGAAGTTTGTGGAACAGGGAGTAGTTCATAGCCATAACACTAGAAATAGGGGTAATGTGACTACTTATTCTAGTACACAAAAACATTTCTATTTTTTCCATAAAATTGTTTAATTCACTTCCTGAACATCTAAGAAATATGGAGGTTGGAACTTTTAAAAATCATATGAAACGTTTCTTAGCAGCTAACCCTTTAAACAACATTGACGATTTTTATACAATAGCTAGGAATATTGGCAAGTTGAGAATCAGGTGAAATATTATCATAGGACCTCAGATATGGCTGCAATTAAGTTTCTATTCTATTCAAATATACTAGAAACATCTTCCCATGTTTCCATTTTTTCCTACTATACGTGAAAACATATTTCTATGTTTCCATTTTCTTTGATTGCTCATTCCAAAGAGCTTTATCATTTTAAAGATTTTTTTTGAAATGTAAAGGAAGTGGAAAGTATGATTTATTAGGCTAGGTTAGGACTTTTTTACCACTCAAATTTCAATTTTCGATGGCACATCATCTTTCCATTTTTTCTATGTAAGAACATAGTTTTATGTTCCAATTTTCTTTGATTACGAGCATTGTGAATAACTGAAGATGTGGAAGAAGTGGAAAATATTATTTATTAAGAGTAGTTAGGACTTTCTAGTTCTCTCTACCTCTCAAATTTTCCGTACGATTCAAGTTGGAACTCTGTTGTTTTCGATTATATGAACTGCTTTCTTCTCATTAAAAGGTGAACATTGATTATTAAGGGTGGGGTCAGGAGGACCGTTCAAGTTGAAATCAAAATTTGAAAATATTCTTGATGAATTAGAATTTCTGGAATGTTGATAAATTTAAGATGGATGATTACATTAGTTTATATACTTTATACCCAAGATCATATGTTTATACCCAAGTTTATATGAAAATATATTGAAATGATAGTGGTAACCAGTGTATAATTCACTACCTCAAATAATTATCAATTAATATAAATAAAAATAGAAATCGAGTACCCTTTAAAATTATTCATTATCAAGTAAGTTTGAATGACATCATATAGCCGAAACATATTGTGACAAAATAATTTTAAAAGGGTACTCAAATTTCTATCTTGAAAAAATACATTAATTTGTATCAATTAATGTATTTAATTTATCAATTTAATGTAAGGATAATAAATTCATTAATATTATGTTTATGAAAATTGATGATTAAGAGTGTGGTCAGTTGAGAGATCAGCACCATTTAGGTAGAGGTAACCCAGTGAAGAACCTACTACCTTACATTATTAATTAATTCATTTGCATTTGATAAGGATAATAAATTTATAAATATGTATAAGGAGTCCCCCTGTAATACTATACGTCCATATTTGAAGCGGATATATCTTTAGATGCATAGGCTGTACAGAAGTTAGAATTCTAAACCTAAAAGATTACCTAATAAGCAAATACATCTATGAGTTCTGAAACATTCACAAAGTATATTATACGGTGGATTTGATTCATGAATCCAGTTAAAAAAATACTATTGGAAATGATGACTAATGCTACAATACTCATGGCACAATTCAAAGCATTGTGATTTTTTTATTAGTTCCTTTTGATTAATATTAAATTTAGAGACAAAATATAGTCTACTGTTTCACTTTAGAACTTTCAACTTTCTATCACGATTCTCCGTCTTCAGTTCGACTATAATGAGTGGATTCGATTCATAAATCCAGTTAGAAAAATCACTATTGAAAATGATGACTAATGCTACAATACTCATGGCACAATTCAAAGCATTGTGATTTTTTTATTAGTTCCTTTTGATTAATATTAAATTTAGAGACAAAATATACTGTTGCACTTTAGAACTTTCAACTTTCTATGACGATTCTCCGTCTTCAGTTCGACTATAATTGTTTCAATTCAAATCAAATCAAATTTATTTCCATTTAAAATACAGTTTACAAACATAAATATAAATTACATTTTATGGAAAAGATTGTGAGGTAGGAATGGATTGTGAGGATTGTGAGGTTTGGATTGTGAGGTTGTGAGATTGTGAGGTATGGTAAGATTGTGATAATGAGGTATGGCATTCATATTGCCATTATCATGGCAGTATGTGATCTAAATAGGTGTTGCTATCCTTGTCTATCATTCGATAGATATGATAGGTAAGCAGGTAGCGCTATTCTCTTCTACCTCAGCATTTGCTAGAACGTTTTTCAATCATGTAGATATATAATTAATTAACAAAGTATTTCTTTTCAATTATTAAAATGTATTATTTAATCACTGTTGAATATATTTTCTTGACGAATAAAATATGATTAATTCAAAATAAGAATAAACTGTTAATGTTACATCAGATATTCTGGTATCAGCTATCCTCTAAAGAAGGCAGTGGCAAGGCAGAGAACCGACAACGTTGTTCTCTCATCTTTCTCCACTACCATTATAAAGTAGACCTCACTATAAGACTCAGTAGAACTTCCTATCTTGAAAGATCTTGAAAGATCTTACTAATAAACCTTACTAATAAACCTTAAAATTCATTTCTGGCCTTGCAACAGGCTAAAAAAATTTTTACTCTGAATATTTTCCCAAGTTTATCGGTTTGGATACTATCAAGTTATCAAAATAAGTTTCTCCAAATTTTTTTTCATTGATAATTACTTTTTGAGATTTTAGCGCCTAATGTTTAAATTTTTGGAACACATATTTTCAAATTCGGTAAGAAATAAATTCATGGCATTTTGAGGATACATTCTTCACGGTATTGTTGATTAAATAGAGAAAAACTGTACCAAAGTTTCAATTTTTTAGAAAGTTATTCCATTTTCAAAAAAATGAGTTAAAATAACTTAATCTGAGTTATTTTAAAAAATGGAACAACTTTCTCAAATATTGATGAAAATGTTTATTATTCAATCAACAACACTAAGGAATGTCTCCTAAAAATGTAATTAACTTATCTCTTACCGAATCTGAAAAGATCTGTTTGAAAAAAGTTTAACCTTTGGGCGCTCATGTCTCAAAAAGTATTAACCAGGAAAATTTTTTTCCAAGAAACTTTTCTAAGTTGATTACTTTATTGCATAGGAATCAAAAAATTTTGAAAAAATATCACTAGTAAGAAGTTTTTCTTTAGCCTGTTGCACAGTCTTAATAAATGAACAATTAATAAATTGATATACAGCCTGTAAATTAAACATTCTTGTAGGGAATTGGGTTATTTTGTACCCTAAAATCAACCTGCTAACAAATTTCCGTGCTTTTCGAAAACCCCACATTTCCGGCTTGAACTTCACAACATAGATTTGGATTAAAATTTCGCCTATAGTGAGGTCCACGTTATAACGGCAGTGGAGAAAGATAGGCGAACAACGGTGCCGATCCTCTGTCTTGTGAATGCCTTCTATAGACTGTACCTCATACAGGTTTATTGATTTAATACTAACTAACTATTCATTCTCGTTTAAAATAATAAATTATATTTTTAAATAATTTCATGATGAATTATCATAATTAAAATGAAATATTTTGTTAATAATTATTAATTCTACATTGATGAAAGACGATCTGGCAACAAAGCAAAGCAAGAAAGAGATAGCGCTATCCGCTTTGTTGAATGATAGACAAGGATAGCAATACCATTGCTAATCAAACACTACCATTACAACGTAGACCTCACTATAGTAGAGGAAATTTAAATAAAATGTCGAGGAAATTTAAAGTGCAGTAGCCTCAAAACTATTCAGCTCGTCGTTATCGATTTAACTGATTGCCGCGATAATTGGCCATAAGTATTCATTTCCTATTTTCTTGAATAAATCGATTGCATTGCCAGACGGTGATGACTCATAAAATCAAACATAAGACGGAGGGAGTGAGTCGTTATGCATTCCTTCCACAAAAACGGGCCGATAATTTTCAACGCAACAGACATCCATTGCAAGCCCTGGAAAATGCCGCCTATAGATAGTGAAATGTTTATTATTCAGTTTCCCCACCAAGCTTGGTTCTATTTCGTCACCAATCATTGTTTATAGAAAAAGGTTTATTCTAAATGAAAAAATTGGGATCTGTAGCTTCTCAATGATTAAGGCTGTGCAAAGGCTAAAAATAAAATTTCTACTGGTGATCTTTTTCAACCTTTTTCGATTTGTATATCTTCGAGCTATCAAAATGAAATAGTTTTCTCGGGAGAACATTTTTTCCGATCATTACTTTTCGAGATATGAGCGCCTATAGTTTAAATTTTTGGGACAGAACATTTCAAATCCATGAGATTCAGAGGATAAATTATTCATGGTAATTTTGATTAAATAAAACACAAATTTTCTGGCAATATCATTTTTTGAGAAAGTTATTCAATTTACTAAAAATGACCAAAAATAACTTTTAGTTGAGTTATTTTTGGTGAATTGAATAACTTCAACAAAACTTGATATTTTCAAAATATTTTTGTTCTATTCAATCAACTATGCCGTGAATAATTTATCCTCTAAATCTCCTAGATTTACCTCTTACCGAATTTGAAACGTTCTGTCCCAAAAATTTAAACTTTAGGCGCTCATATCTCAAAAAGTAATGATTGGAAAAAAATGTTTTCCTGAGAAAACTTTTCCATTTTTATAGCTTGATTATATACAGATCGTAAAACTTTGAAAATTATCACCAGAAGAAAGTTTATTTTTAGCCTTTGCACAGCCTTAAGAAGCTATTCAAATTTATTGAAGTTTAAATGTTTAATAATTTATTGAAGAAATTTGGACTTTAATGTATTGTTTTTATATTGATGAGGCCTATTGCATGTTTGTATAGTAAATAAATTAATTTCTTTTTTCTTATTCTTAAGACGCAATTACCCAAATTCAATTGAAATAATTATTATTACTTATGTAATAATTATTATAGAATTTACTAGTACCCCTTTTATACTTTTTTACATGAACACAACTATAGTGAGGTCGACGTTATGACAGTGTTTGATAAGCAATGGTTTTGCTATCCTTGTCTATCATTCAACAAAGCGGATAGCGCTATCTCTTTCTCGCTTTGCTCTGTTGCCAGATCGTCTTTTAACAATGTAGAATTAATAATTAATTGACAAAATATCTAATCTTGATTATGAAAATTCATTATGAAATCATTGAAAAATATAGTTTCTTGCTTGATTATTTTAAATGAGAATGAACAGTTATAAACCGGTATCAGTTACCCTCCATAGAAGGCATTGATAAGACAGAGGATCGGTCACGTTGTTCTCCAATCTTTCTCCACTGCCATTAACGTGGACCTAACTATAGTTTCGGTCACTCATGCCATTTTTCAAGTGTCAAAATTAATTGTGTTTATTAGAAAAAGCATAAAAGGGGTAGACCTACTAGTAATTTCTATAATAATTGAACAATTTAAGAAGCTATATTATTTTCCTTGAATGAATATGTTTATTATGAGCAAACACCAATAATTTTACCCTTTAGCGCCATTTTTTTCCCATTTAGATTCTCATTAAACTTTCAGAATATGGTGGAAGCATTGTTAAAGTTTTGAGAATGATACAATTGAAAAAATCATGTGTTTGTCATGGGAAGTTGAAACGTACAGAAAACTTGAAATTGTGGTACCTTAATTTTGTTTGGAAAGCAATTCAATTCAATTCAAAAAATTCTTTATTCCTCATAGAAAACAAAACAATATGATTTACAATCTGCTGTCAGTTCTACAAACTCTTACAAGAACTCATAAATAAGAATAATATTTTGTACAATAAAAAAGTATTTTATCATGATTAAGATTCATAACTTATCAGGGAAGAGTCGTGAACCGACAGTGCTTTAATTCAGGAATGATCTTCACATGGACCTGAGGTTTGTGTGTGAAGACTAGTTCTTCGGATTGCCAATACGTTTGGAAGATTCGGAGGAATGATTCAGATTTTTGTAAACATTCACGTTAATAAGGATTGAAATAGATAATATTATACTAGATATTACAAAAACAACAGTTACAATAATCTGTTGGTGATTGTGTTTAATAGCACTATGTCATAGGGTATTGGTACGCAGACCTGTTGTCTGGATGACGATGACTAATCCACAAGAAACAGGCGCGGGCCCCAACAGATTGACCAATTTGGGATATTGTAATGGTCTCAAGTTGTAGAATAATAATAATAATGAATGGTTAGTTCAATGTTAAAAATGAGTAATTAAAAAGAAAAAAATATATGTAGTAAAATGTGAAAAATATAATGTAAAAAATTAATAAACTTATAAACCACGTAGATTTGGAGGATCAAAGCAATACCTACTTTCCTTACCTATAGCCTAAATTCTTTATTGATTCATACAATAAGTACATCTTAAAATGATAGGGAGAGAAAAAAATAAGGTAACCTTGTGCTATGGGGTAGTAGTTGAGACAAGGGAAGTCATTTTTTTTCAATTTCAAATCAACTTTTAAAAATAATTCACCTGCAGCTATTTCATCTTAAGCAATTATTTTTGTTATTTTAAGTGGTGAGATGCAAGTCGATTCTAATGGTATGGAATAGCACACTAATCATGTTAATAATATGATTCTTATAATTCAGAACTTTTACAGCTTCATTTCAACTTCGAACTATCCACGTTATACTGAATACTCTGAAATTCTACGCTTAGAAATAAATGTTGATATTTTGAATAATGTTTTTATTTTGTTTTTGATGTTTTAGGCGAAGCAGATGCCGACTTCAATGAAGGATAATGATGGACGACGGTGAACATCACCACAATCAACAATAATTAATGTAAAAACAAAAATTTTAAATTTATATTAATTGACTTTGTAATGTGGGATAAGTAATTTCAATAATTTATAATGTTTTAATTTTTTCAAAATGTTTTCAATTTTTAATTTTTTAAATTTTGTAATGAGTAATGAGAAATAAAATGATTTTGAAGTTTTAATCACGATTTTGTTGAATATCGCTCTTGAATAATGCATGAATAATAATTTAAATAATTATTTTGATTATAGCCTACAGCAGTCGATGCTGAACCATAGCTTATACCAGTCAAAAGTTTACCATTCCATTTAACCAGTCCATTGTTTTGATATGGCACCTGCTGAAAAACCCATGGGTTTAGCAGGACCCAACATTGTAAAAAAATTATTTTCCAATAAAATTGATTGATTGAACTGAAATAACTATAGTCAGGTCCACGTTATGATGGCAGTGGATAGAGAGAGGAGAAGAGCATTGCCATTTCTCTGCCTTGCCACTGCCTTCTGTAGAGAATAACTGTTAACGGTATATCTAATGTGATATCAACTGTTCATTCTTGTTTCAAATATTCAATTCTAATTTATCCGTCAAGAAAATATATTTCCCAATGATAAGTTGATAAATTTCATAATTGTGATTAAATATTTTGCTAATCGATTATATTTCTGCATTCTTAAAAAATTATCTGGCAACGTTGCGGAGCTAGAAAAGGATGGCACTACCGGCTTTGTCGTATGATAGACAAGGATAGCAACACCAATCTTAATAAAATACTGCCATTATAAAGTGGACCTCACTTAACCATTAAAATCATCAAATAAGTCGATATTCAATGGCGACTTTCTTCATAAAATTCGTGAAATCCATGAAATTTACTTTGGATGAATATTTTATAATAAAAAAATTAGAAATTGACAAACCATAGATTTATTGAAAAACTAGCTGGCCCGGCGAACTTCGTACCGCCAAATAGTTAATGGATTTCATGACAAACTTTAGCTGGATGCACACCTGAGGAGGCGCGATGCGGCATTTTGCATCCAGGTGCTTCTTGCTTATTGGTTTGAATGGAAGAACTCACACACACTGAATCGGGCATGGCGTGGAACGGTGTGATAAGGCAATCTCAATAAGATCAACACTTTGTATCACCAAGCCGCGCCTCCTCAGGAGTGCTTAGCCTTAGCTTAATCTGATGCACTATACTTTCATGAAAATTATCCAACAATCAGTATTTACATTTATGGACTTCTCATGTGCTCAGTTAGTTGTGCAGCAGTTTGTATTTTTAGTTATAGTTGAATGCTGCTTGCCGGGAATTGAATGGTATATCTCCTTGCTACTGATTTTCCCGTGCATATTCTAAATTTACAGCATTTCGATTTCTACGATCCAAGTTTGGACGTCGTTCGTACCGCGGCATTATTAAGAATTACAATTTTGTTAATTAGTAGAAAGAGAACAGATCTACCGACAGCTGTTGGATGACGCAATGATTATATCAGCTGATTTTTATTTCTGTGTGTGGCCAGCTCACAAATATTCTCCCATAAGGATTACATGCAATCTTTGAAGGACTGTAGGAAAGAGTCCTGAAGTCGAATTATAAATTTGAATAATTTATAATTCTGAGTCGAATTATAAATAATAACTTAACATAATTTTCAATTTATTTCAATTTCAATACACATCTCATTAAATACAAAATTCATAATATATTTTTAATCCCTCTAGCTTTAAGCTATTTGAGGAATATTAAAAAAAAATACTAAAAACATTTACTATGTTGCAATAACTTACATAATAAACAAATATAAATATATAATATATTAAATGAATGTTATTAACAAAGCAAATTAGATATTCATAAATAATTACTTATAATAAAATGTAAAACATTCCCATATAACTATTAAATGATCGCTAGTCTGAGAAACTATTGTGAGCTTGCATTTCTACTGTAAATCCAACCATATGTCATATGTCAATCATCAATTATTGCAATGAAAAATAATTTCAATTTTGCCCGAACTTCACCCCTTCTTTGTAAATTTCGCAATTCCAGAGGCAATGAATTCAGCAGATATGGTATTCTGCACTCTGGAGTTCTTTTACCATAATTATTGTTGAATCTCTGGGGTCTAAATATTCTGTTTCTCAATTCATAGTTTCATTTATTTCTCTAAATTGGCTTATGAAATAATTCCTTGTCAAATCAGTATGATTGGCTAGGGCCCCCATTATGATAACGAACAAAACTAAAAAAATCATTAAACTCGGTGCACACATAAAAAAGTTATTGAACGTCAAAATTTGATGCTCGATTTTTATTTATATAGATTGCGAAACCGGTATCAGTTGTTATACCATTATACTAGTTGTTATACCGAATTCACCAGAGATTTTTAATGGAGTAAAAAACGAACCCGGTATCTTGATTTTTAATAAAACTGTGGTTGAGCAAAATCTACTACAGTATTACTATTCAGTATACCACAATATCACCTTCACAATTACTCAGAAAACATCTTCTATAGTGAGGTCCACGTTATAATGGCAGTGTTTGATTAGCAATGGTACTGCTATCCTTGTCTATCATTCAACAAAGCGGATAGCGTATCTCTTTCTCGCTTTGCTCTGTTGCCAGATCGTCTTTCAACAATGTAGAATTAATAATTAATTAACAAAATAGTTCATCTTAATTAATTAAATTATTGAAAAATATAATTTGTTGCTTAATAAAATATAATTGATTATTTTAAACGAAAATTAACAGTTAGTATTAAATCAATAAACCTGTATGAGGTACAGTCTATAGAAGGCATTGACAAGACAGAGGATCGGCAACGTTGTTCTCCTATCTTTCTCCACTGACATTATAACGTAGGCCTCACTATAGTTATTCATGTAGAGTATGAGTCAACTCTTCAAGAATGCGGCTATCAAAAATACATCAAGAATTATAGACTCTTCCTGTTGAATGGCATTGTTCATTCTGTGACTCACTTTACTTGAAAATATTATTTTATAGTTACTTCAAAAACTGAGTAACATATGAATAGAGTTTAGCTTTGGTTATTAATTATGAACGGAAATTACTTTGAAAGAGAGTTCGGCTATCTAAAAATCCTATTTGAATAAAATACTTGGATAGATTAGCTAACCTAAGATGGGATAGCTGATCTAACTCTACACTAGAGTTGTGCCCTTACTTCGTTCTCTAGGAAATATAAAGACAGGCGGAACTTCTCCATAATTAAAAGAAAAACAGATTTTATTGTCATTTTCACTAGTCAAAATGAATAAAATTTCCGCATAATAATTAATACGGTAGCATTAATCACTCAATTTCGGTTTTCATAATGTTCTTATAAATACCCATTGAATAGATCTTCACTGTTGTAATATTTGGATGTCATAATACTGCATAGTGTCATACATGACATCAAAACCCATTCAATTTTTGAAATATTATTTTGTGAATTGGAAATCTGGTCGCGGATTTAATTAATTATTAAATGTAATTGATAAAGCGAGAAGATCTCCAATGTGCAAAGATGAAACGTGTGTTTTATCACGTTTCGTGAAGGCAATATTATGGTTTTAGCTCCATGCTATACAAACAAGAGTGAGTTGACTTTGGTCTGTGAATCAAGGCTGCATATTTTTTCACATAAATAGATTTTGAATTTTTCTTTCGAGGCCCGTATTCTTTGAACCGTTCGTGAAGTTAGTTGCTGAGTTAAGGCATTGGTTACCTGAAGGATTCTGTCTTGAGAATTTAATTATTATAGGCTGTCACAGTCCGGGCAGTTTAAACCTACATAATTGTATTTACAGGATTTGAATCTTTTCGGGAAGGCTGATGTTTTTGATTCATCAGCTGGCATAAGTTTTTTTTATTTAAAGTCGGGATTGGTCTAAACGGACCTTGAGGATTCAGACCAATGGATAATTTTTAAGGTAAAATAAGATAATAGTTAATTGTACTTTTTCAGACCCATAATTCTAAATAATAATTTTTTCGCCACACTTGGATGTAATGAGCTGGTTTTCGTGCGTCATATGGAGGCCGAAAATGATTGTTTTCTGATTGTTTTCGGTAAAAGTTTTACAGCCCTAGGGCTGTAAAATAACCTTGAAGTCAGCTGATTCTGATTTGATGTGAACGTGTTTACAAAATGGTTTATGAAACGGAATCAGTTTATGCTTCTAGAATTGAATAAGTATTCTGCAATAAGATATTATAATTTTATTTGGATGAGTAAAATACAGATAAGATATACATAAGATATGTATATTATAAACTATTCAAATTCGATTTTCAGAGTAGGATAGAGCTTCTAACCTGAACTTCCGAAGTCAACGACAAGCAATGTTGACGTTGACATTCAGATTGGCCAAATTCCAAGTGTGCTAAGACACAGCTGATCAAAAAACTTTTCATTATTTGTGTTTATTATTCAAGAATCAAAACATTTATAATAATATCATCTTATTGTCATTTGGAAGAATAAAAAGTATAAACTCAACCTCTTACATAATTGAACATAATCTTTGAGGTTATTTAGACAAATCATAATAAAAAATAAAAATACTTGGACAATTTCCTGATATTCAGATTACCTCAGATTTGCTAGAGCTATGACCTTCCTGTTTTGCTTTCGGAAGTGCCTAATAAACAATATTATTCTCATATATATATATATAGTTTATTTTTCTGTGTGGCAAAAAATAACGTTCTCACCATGGGCAAAAATGTTTTTCCGGCTCTCAATCTTTCCTAGTCCTCGGCCTACGGCCTCGGACTTGAAAACCGATTTCGAGCCGGAAAAGTCTCATTTTTGGCCCTAGGTGCGAAATATACTATTATTTTATCCCAAAACCCTGAACGACCAAAACTATTACACTTTTCTTTCTTCCCACCCACTTTACAATAGGGATTCGAACCCACCTCTGAGATACAACTGTTACAACATTAACACTAGGAACAGGAATAATATAAATTTTCCTCAACATCGAATAAGAAAAAGAATAAGAATATTTATTTGCCATTAAATACAACACTGTACAATAGGCATCGTCATTTTGTTTGGAAAAGAACAAAATACAATATATACACATATATAATCTATGCTGTTACTAGGCATGTCAGTGTAGTTCATATATTCATTTAAATCATAAAATGCTTTTTCTTTCAGCCACTTGCATATAACTGCCTTATATCTTGGTTCCGGTAGTTGACTAATTCTCTGGGGCATCTTATTGAAGATTCGGAACTGCTGGAACTTGTGACTCTTGAAGGTCTTGTTGAGACGGATATGAGGTGTTGTCAGGAACGAACGCTGTCTTGTTGCGTAGCTGTGAATCTCCTCTTGTCGTATGAAGTTGGTTTCATTTTTTCTCACGTGCATCAGATTACAAAATATGTACATGCATGGAAGTGTCATTATCTGAAGTTCTAGGAAGGCTTGTCTGCATGATTCATCATTCCTCAGACCAACGATGCATCTGATTGCCTTTTTCTGCCATACAAAAACCCTCTTCATACCAATGCAGTTCCCCCATAGGCGAAGTCCATAGCTCAAGTGAGAATGAAATAAACCGTAATAGGCTGATATCAGCACTTCTTTACTGACACAAAGCCTAAGTCTCTTCAGAGCGTATAAGCTGCGGGATAGTTTTCTGCAAAGGAAATCAATTTGATTGGTCCAGCACAGCTTACTGTCTAACATGACTCCTAACAATTTCACAGGGTTCATATAATTCTCATACTGTTCACTAGATGTATTTCTCAATGAGAATATTATATTTTCACATTTTCTCTCATTCAACGCCAAGTGATTGGCTGTGTACCATCGCTTTGAACTCTCTAAAGCATTGTTGAGTTGACTTAAAACAACGTTCTCATTCTTATCAATGCTCAGAACTGTGGTATCGTCAGCATATAATACTGAATAAGATGGGACATTCACACTGTAGTCATTGATATAGACAATGAACAAAAACGGGCCCAGTACAGATCCTTGCGGAACGCCTGCTTTTGTGAATCTAGGAGCTGAATAATTATTATCGACTCTGACTATTTGGATTCTATCTTTTAAGTAGCATTTGATCAAGTTCAATTCAGAGCCCCCAATTCCATAATATTCAAGTTTCTTGCATAGAATTGAGTGTGACACAGTGTCGAAAGCCTTGCCTGAGCAAGGCTGGATCTGAATCCAGCAGGCCACCACCAAATAACTGAACCTCTCTCAAATCCCTCAATTATAAACTCCACAATTTTCTCCAAAGCCATAGTAGTGGAGCATTTGTTTCGAAAGCCAAATTGATTATTATTGAGCAATTTATTAGCAGTGAAATGTTCAGTAAGTGGTATTAATATACAAGTTTCAATCACTTTACTGACAATTGGTCCTATCGCAACAGGTCTGAAATTTTCGGGTAGCTTCTTATCACCCTTTTTGTGAATGGGGTTGACTACTGATTGTTTCAAACAGTCGGGGAAAACTCCAGATTTAAAAATAGAATTTATTATGAATACCAATGGAATATTGATTAAATCAATGATGTTCTTCAGTAAGAAATTTGAAATTCCAAAGACATCTTCACTGCGTGATGAGCTCATTTTTATTACAATTTTCTTTATTATATTCGCGTCCACATCAATCCAGGAAAACTTACATGCAGTTTCGTTGTCATTCCTTCGTATACCTGTGTTGGCTCTTAGAAAATCTGAATAGGTAAGTGAGTTTTGACAGCTCTGCTGATGGCCAATGACATTATCAGGAACGTCTACAAAGAAATCGTTAAATTCATCTGGTGAAATCTTCACATCAGTTAGTGCAGGTGATTTAGTGTTCTTAATAGAATTTATTATTTTCCATGCAGTTTTGCATTTGTTTTTTGACTCCAAAATCAATTTATTATTTGCGGCAACTTGTGCTAGTGTCAATGCCTTTCTATACTTTTTCTTGTATTCTGTAGAGTTATTTTTCTCTACATCTCCTCCTGTGGCTTTCCATAGACTATACAAAATCATAAGATGTTGTTTCATTGTTGTCAATTCCGTTGTGTACCATTTCTTATTTTTCATTTTTGTAGATCTAGGCTTGATTAAAGGACAGTGTAGATTGAGAAAATACACAATAGCATTTAAAAACATGGACGTCATTCTATTTACATCATATTCAGAATATATTTTTGACCAATCATAATTTAGTAGTGACTCATTTAATTTATCTAGGTTTTCCTGTCTCAGTAGCCGAAATTTTCTTACTGATGGTTTCTTTTGATTCAAACCATTGCGATTTTCAATTAATTCATTCAATGGCATTCCAAATTCAAGCAATAATCCAGCATGATCTGAAATCAAGTCTTGTTTGTAAATGAAACAATTATAGCAATTTGGTCTCAAATCTGTAAAAAAGTTGTCAAGGCAGGCCTTTTTCCTTGTTGGACATGAATGAGATTTGTAAAGATTGAATGATCTCATTATGTTTTGAAACATTTGAACTTCAGAGTTATCTTCTTTGAGAATGTCTATATTGAAGTCGCCTGCTAGCACTATAGATCTATAGGATTTCGAATTCACGAATGTTAAAAAATCTTCTAATCTATTGAGAAAGTCTCTGAGATTGGGGTCTGGTGTTCTATACATGCTCACTACTATGATATTTGATTTAACTATCTTTATTGCTGATACTTCAAATAGCGTTGGTAAACAAAACTGTGACACGTCAACAAGGGTGAAAGATAATTCTCTCTTAATTAAAATAGATGAGCCACCTCGAGCGAGAGGAGGCTCTCTGCAATATGAGGCTGCTAGTACAAAGCCATTGGGCACATATAAAGACACTTCATCACCAACCAACCAATGCTCATTTAAGCACACAATATCCAAGGATGTATCTTCAGACAACTCTTCTAGTTGACTAATTTTCGACCTCAATGAACATAAGTTTACAAAGAAGATTCTCGTCGTCAACACGCCTGCTTCTACAGGTGGCGTATTCGGGAATAGGTCAGATCGATCTGAGTTAACATTGTACCATTCTGAGGAAGAATCCTCGTTTGAGTCATGTTCTTTGTTCTCATTCAACTGAATAAACACAAAAATCTCCAATACATGAAGGACCGCGGTTCTTCAACCTTCTCCCACCTTGTCTTAAATCCATAGATAGCAAAAGTCTGTTTATTTAAAAATTGAAACACTATCTATTACACAAAAAACTACACAGTTTCAGAATATGTTCAAGAACATACTTTTCCTTCAGCAACCTCGGAAAGTTGCTGTTCCTGTACTGATTACAGAAAGCAATGAATCACTTTTCCGCTCTAGTGCAGGAATTTTTTGTGCAGGAGTTATTTGTGCAACTGGTGCGCAAAGTGAAAGAAACGTTTACGCACGAGCCGTAGGCGAGTGCTGAATAATGGTTTCTTGAGTGCAGCAAACGAACTTTGCGCACTTATTTCATTAAATTTTTCCTACAGTTAACATTGAATATGGAAAGTGGGTAATTATGGGTAAAATTCCCTGAAATCCATCAAATGTTTTTCTGTGTAATTCTATTATTAATTAAAACCTTAATTTATTTAAAATTGAATAATAATAACTAAATCAATCAAGGCACATAATGGCAAGGCAACGCCGTTCTCCACTGCCATATTATAATAACGTGCACCTCACTATACCACAGTCAGTGTTACCAACTCAATTTTGATTTTCCTGCACTGGTGCTCCATATAACCTAACTGTTTTGCGTTGTTGCAAATCTGGAGTACGCAAAGTAATACTTTACGCACTAGAGCGGAAAAGTGATTCTTTGCGGCCTGCAATCAGTGCAGAAATGGTCACTTTTCAAGGTATCTGTAGGAAAATTTTTTTCTGCACTCCAGATTTGCAACATGGAATGCAAAATAGTTAGTAGGTTATATGGAGCACCAGTGCAGCAAAATCAAAATTAAGTTGGTAACTGCACTGTCTGGGCTGCTATAGTGTTGTGGTGCACGTTATAATAATATTAAGGACACCGTGTTCGAGGACAGCCACCACATGAGTAACAGCCGCTTTCATTCATTTACTACTACATTATTCAATTTTATTTATTAATAATAAAATTACACAGAAAAACATTTGATGGATTTCAGGCAATTTTACCCATAATTACTCACTTTTCATATTCAATGGTAACTGTAGGAAAAATTAAATGTGAAGTACGTGCGCAAAGTTCCTCTGCTGCACTCAAGAAACCATTCCGCCCTCGCCTGTAAATGTTTCTTTCGGTGCAGCAAACTGTCACTTTGCGCACTAGTTGCACAAATAACTATTTCAGCATTCCTAGTCCTTTTGAGGTTTAAGCAATGACATCAGTTGATCATACTTTGGTCCCTCCACAACACCATATCGTTTGAAGCACTCATTTGACAATTCCCCAGTTAATAGACTGTGACAAACTTAACTGCTACCCGGATTGTATGTAATTAATTCATATTTCAACTTTTGACATCTTCAAAACAATAATTTTCGCCACACTGCACAGAAAGCAGCTGTTTTCCAGTCCCTACATAGTTCTGAAAGACCTTGTTTGCAGACGACTCTCATCTGACGTAAGAAACAGGTTTCTTTTCCGGTCTAGGCCAGAAAGTGTACTCTTTCCAGCCGCTTGGAAGTCCGTAGTTAATAAGTCATCCGCTAGATCGGACGAGTGTCCACTTTCTTCATCTGAAGTCGCCATGATTTCAGTTCGAGTTTCGAATCAAACTAATTCAGCATTCACTTAGCAACCATTTTTATTCAATTATTTATTGTTGATTAGCGCATTCCGAATTTTCAAAAATGCTTGAAGATGACGGCACCTGTGATATTCCAAGTGAAATTTTAAAAGAATCTGAGATCCTGACTGCAAATCTTCTACCACTAAAATCAAGAGATAGGTACGATAACAAGTATTCTTTATTTTGTATTCTTCATTTATTTTGACAGCAATACCTGTAGTGTGGCGAAAAATATCATTCGCACCATGGGCAAAAATGTTTTTCCGGCACTCAATCTTTTCTAGTCCTCGGCCTACAGCCTCGGACTTGAAAACCGATTTCGAGCCAGAAAAATCTCATTTTCTGCTCTAGGTGCGGAATATACTATATTAAGAACTTTCATATTTAGGAAAATTGCACGTTACAAGCTAACTGAAGTTGCAAAAAGAATTAACAATAGATGAAATTATCATAGGGTCTAGGCATTACAATTATACAATAATTGGAAAAAATATGTTATGAATATTGCAGTATAATATAAGTAAGAATAGGTAATGTATGTAATTAGATCATTTTTATAGTTTTATATCCATGGCATATTTCTATTTGGTGTTCACCACAAATCATTTACCGTTTCCAATGGACAAGATATTTGGCTAATCATGCAATGCAGATTCCAGTATGAATGAGTCCTTGAAGCATTGCTATAGTGAGGTCCACGTTATAATAGCAGTGGAGAAAGATAGAAGAGCAACGTTGCCGATCCTCTGTCTTGTCAATGCCTTCTATGGAGGGTAACTGATTGATGTAATATTAACTGTTCATTCTCGTTTAAAATAATCAGTTATATTTTATCAAGTAAGAAATTATATTTTTCAATGATTTCATAATGAATTTTCATAATCAAGATTTTGTTAAGTAATTATATTTCTACAAAAGACGATCCGGCAACAGAGCAAATCTAGAAAGAGATAGCGCTATCCACTTTGTTGAATGATAGACAAGGATAGCAATACCATTGCTAAACAAACACTGCCATTATAACGTGGACCTCACTATAGACGCCTGGCTATCAATGCCTTAAGAGTGTGGATGGATTGTTGATTTTATTGTAGAGAAGAAATAGCAATATGCTAAATTTTCTTCAAGATTCATGAGAGAAATTCCCTCATGATTAGTATTCTACAGTATTCTAGAAGTAAGCGAGTTGAACAATGAAATAAAACTGACGATTGGATCAGTGTTTTCCAATTCTATACTATTAGCCTACTTGGAAAATATTCAGAAAAAAATTATTCTGATCCATAAATTCAGATTGATGATTTGGTGTGGAAATTGGAATGGACATAGCCTACATAATATTTGGACAATTTAGGACAAAAATAGAAAATTGAAGAAATTTTGGGCAATAGCCTATCTTTTCTTTTCCGACTATTGTTTGCTCTATCCAATAGATAAATAAAATCTATAAGGCTAGTAGCACACATAGATTTTTGGACGTACGATTTTTTACCGTCCTTATAAATTCTATTAGATGAATGAGATGATGTCAAACAGACGATGATGTTTGTCAAGTACCGTTTAATCTGATAGGACGGCCAAAAATCGAACGACCAAAAATACATGTGTATGCAACTTGCTCAACTATTCTACTCTATTTCTAACTCTACTTGGCTAGCTACAATCAGAATTTTTAGAAGCTGTTCAGTTCAATATTAATTTATTTATCCATTAGTGCAAAATTACTTATCATTAAAATTTTATTGAAAGAGAGAAAATAGGCAAACCCTTCAATATTCAACTCCAAATTTGGATTAAAATGAGTTAGTAAAATGATCATTGATCTGCAAGTGGTAATAATAATACTATCGTAAAACACTCAACTCACATGGGCAACTTGTTAAATAACAAAAGTCTTATTTTAAAGTTTTTTAAAAAATAAAGGGTGCTTCAAGATTTTTATATTGTTTTATTAATACTATCGTTTATGGTGAGCTCTTATTCTCAACTTGCCCTGCGGTAACCCTTGCTCCGTAAGGGCCCAATTAAAAACTTGACAAACTGGAAACTTGACCTACTGAAATCTTGAAGAATTAAAATAGGCCTACAACCATCCTCGGTAAATTGAAAGTTTAAATTCAAAATTTCAAGTTAATCAGTTGAGACGTCATTCGTGAATTTCCTATTCCGAACATGTATAAGCCAATTCTTTCATTTATTATACAACTAGCGGGTAACCCGTGCTCCGCAAGGGTCTATTTTAAAACTTGACAAACTAAAAATTGACCGAGTGGAATCTTGAAAAGTTTGAAATAGGCCTAGAACTATCCTCGGTTAATTTAGAATCTATATGCAAAATTACAAGTTGAGCAGTCCAGTAGTTTAGACGTGATGATGCGTCAAACATAATTTTCCTATCCCGTACGTGTATAAGCTAGTTCTTTCCTTTATTATAGTTTTGACAAGTTCTTCAACTTGGTGCTAACCTAATAGAGTGACATAACTCAAATCTTGTTTAGAAACCTTCCTCAACTTAATGTCAACCTGACAAAATTGGACTGGTTATTAATTTAGTTGCCAATTTTAATTAACCATCTGTAACGAAGAGGTAGTCTCTTTAGATCAATGGTCGCCAAACTTATGAGCCTGTGAGCTAGAATAGCATTTATAAATCTTCTAGTGAGCTACCTACGAATATTAGAATAAAGAAAGTATCTTTTATCGCCTATAAAGATACATTTCTAGTGTTGAAATCTACTTATCTCATAGCAAAAAGTACAAAAAAAGTTGAAATATACATTTCAATGAGAGCAGTGGGACTCTTTTTGGTCATAAAGTATTTTCTTGATGTGTGGAGTGTACGTTGTAGCCGCCATTCTGATGCAGTTGTCCAAATGATCATCAGTCAGTCTGTTCCTATATAGATTTTTTATGAATTTCATACTTGACAAAGATGCTTCACACAAGTAAGTAGAGCTGAACATAGCTTTCAACCTCAATGCAGCTTGAATAATATTTGGATATTTTTCTTTGGTGACTTGAGGCCAAATATTCTACAAATAAAGTTGTAGAAAGTGATCTGAGACAGATCATTTTTAAAATTTACAAATTCCATTTCAATTGAAGCCTGATCTCCACCAAAATGTTTTACAACACAATCTGCAAAATCTCCTGCAAAATCTCTGCAAAAGAGAGTTGATGATTTGTACCTTAATATACTTCCAAAATCTTGAAATCGTTGATCGAACTGTTGTCTCAAGTCTGATAGAATTGTAACGTATTCTTGGTTATTGCTGCGGTGCTGTGGAGGATTTCTCTCGTCATTGATTTTCTTCAGACTGAAAAGTGTCTATAATTCAAACTGGACTACATTCTTTTCTACGAGCATTTCTGTGAGCTACCAAAAACTACCCCACGAGCTACCGGTAGCTCGCGATCGGCTGTTTGGCGACCACTGCTTTAGATTATAGTTCTATATTAACCTAATATAATATGTATTCATGTACCATGAATAAAATTTGAACATTAATTCTTAAAAATCTAGAAGGAAAATTGAAATTTGGGCTTTGAGGTGCACGAGATTGATATTTTTATAATATATGTGCAAAATTTGGAGATCTAAATCATGTCCGTTTTTCCGGTATGCAATCCATAAGTTGACATGTTTTGGTGTGAACAATCGAACTAACACAACCCTACCTCTCTTATTATATAGATTATAGATTCCACGCATACAAAACAGACAGGGACAGCACAGCACAGCACAGGACAGCACAAAACATAAAAGTTGAGGGGATTTGAAAAAAACGTTCTACTCAGTCCAAAACTTTATTCAATAGATAAAAATGAAAAAAATCTTGTGTATTTCCTGGATTGCCTGCATGAATAATGAATGAAAGCTGGATATTTCATTGAAGATTTGTCCAAGGGAATATACTATGCAAAAGACTGCTCAGAAAAGTCTAGATGTGTGGATAATTCGAGAAATTGTTCTCGCTATTCATATGTGTACTTATAAATAAAAATAGAAATCTTGTTCTAGCTATAGACTTCATCTGTGTACTTATAAATAAAAATAGAAATCCAAGTACCCTTATTAAAATTGTTTAGGTCGTGAAGCGACTTAGTAGGGCAACATTTGCGATATCAAGATTAACGACGAGTCTGAACAAGAAAGTAGTATTCTCGGCTTATTATGGTTACTTTCAACCGCTACTGACCTACGGCTTGATCTTGTGGGGCTCACCAACTGGAATGGTCAGAGTGTTGAAGGCACAGAAGCGAGTGGTAAGGGGAAACCTCCCATCACCCCTTGCAGGCCACTGTTCCAAAGTGCAAGAATTCTGACACTTCCCTGTCTATACATACTCGAGGCTGCACTACATGGACTCAAACATAGAGCTTCCTGGGATAGAGGATCAGATATACACGGGTACAACACGAGGTCTAGGAATGCTCTGAGACTAGATGCTCATAGAACGTATTTTTCCAGGGTAGTCCTGATCACATGAGCACGAAAATATTGAACTCTCTCCCACCTGTTATATCTGAGATCGACTCTGAAGTTTTGTTAAAGATTAAGTTGAAGGATTGGCTGATCGAAAAATCCTTTAACAGTATATTGGAATTTTTTGAATTGAGAAATTTTTAAAATGATGTGATTCTTGTCATCTTGGCAGCGAATTAAATTATTTTATGTTATTTAAATATCTTAATATTTTTTCAATGTAATTTACCATTGTGACTATGTATTTTGACTTGTGTCAATATTGTATTATTGTACAATGCATGACATCAATAAAATTGAAATTGAAATTTACTAACAACATGTTTCGGCTATATGATTCCATTATTCAATTTATTATTATTTATTCAATTTATTAAAAACACACAAAACAAGACAAAACAAAATTACAAAGATTTACGAAACAAATAAAACACAATAAAATGTTACAAATATAAAAAAAACAATGGGCTTAGTGTTTGGGTGTGTTGGAGAAGAGAAAAAAAAGAGAGAAAGGTACCTAGCCAACTATGGTTTCCCATGTAATAGGCAGGCAAAGAAGAGAAGATAACATTATACATTATCAAGGCATCATGACTAGTGAGTAAACAATTTTAAATAGGGTACTTGGATTTATATTTTTATTTATATTCAAGTGTAGCACTAAGTGGGAAAAGACAATCTGTGCAATTGTTGACTGCACCTCTAGTAATTATTTTCCTATTGCAATAAATGTCCACGTTTGGACATAAGGGTGTGATCACATCATATGTCAAGTGCACGTCAGATCATGCATGAGTCGAAAAACAAAATTTGACAAATTCCATTGAAACAAGTTGTGACCTGCATGTAGCTGCAACCAGCAAGTGCACGCATTCAGTCGGAGTGTTCCTATTGATCTTCCCAGATTCTGGTTCTCGTCTCAACATGTATTGTCAAGCGTGCACTTGCACATATACGCATTCAATGTGATCACACCCTTGGTAATCTTCAAAAAACCTGAGACTGTTTCATAAAAATTTAAAAACTGTATAGCAGAAACAGCTGACTATAAAATGCCCAAACACTGAATAAGCACTCTGACACTACTCACACTAGCGCGATTCAAATTTATTTATACATTGATACATAGGTTACAATATCATTCTCAACTGTGAATGATTCCAGCAATTTATACTTAAAATTATATATTATTATATAATATTATAATAAATTCATACGACTCCAAAATCGTATGATTCCAGTCGTGGATACCAGAATTGCAGTAATTTCAATTCGATTTTTTTTAAATTGTATACTAATTATACGCGTATTTTAATCAAACTTTTTAAATAAAGAATTTGATTTCTTATCCTACAAATTTAAGCGTTTTATGATTTATAGTCACTCTAAAACACTCGAATCCTAACCTCACATTCTTGAAGTTAAAGAATACTCAAGTCTCTTTGCGACTAGCATGTCGAGTCGCCAGGAAACTCAGTCACAAGTATCCAAAAACTGAATCTGGAGTTCACAGATGATTAAATATCCAAAAAAGGGGTCGTCATATCAGTTGAGGTTAGGATCATGAATATAGGGTTATAGATAAGTTGATTAAATGTTAAAGTCAGCTTAAGGAAAGGTTTGGGGTTGGATTCAAGCTTTTAGATGGCAATATGCTATCATCATTCAGAATTTTTGAATTTCGAATTTGTAATTTTGTCATTGTAGTTGACAAAGCACAAATTTGGAGAACTGATAGTTATGTTTTTTCGGATTGGTTTCAACGGTTTTGCAGATTTGCCGCCTAGTGAGATCGGACTCCCCAATGTATGAATTATGAAGTTGCTATAGTAAATTTAGTGAAGGTGGGCAGCTTGTATTCAGCCATTTTGAATCATCAGATTATTAAATTTTGTAAAGCAGGCCACAGGTTTCAATTCAAGAGATACTAACAAAGAAGAATAAAATGCATTATCACAGCATCAGTGAGAGAGAGAAAAAACATTGGCTTACACTAAAGTTCTGCTCCAAAGTACATTTGTCTCCTAGCGTCATCTCTTTCTCTCTGTAAGCTCTTTCTCGGTTTGCTTTCTCTTGGCGTAAGTCATCGGTTAAAAGTTGGAATTCAGCATCAAACCTTAAAAAAAAACAAATAACATTTTTCATTCCAATTCAAGTCTCACAAGAAAAAATTACAAAAGAAATAAGTTTAACACAAAACATAGATGTAAAATGTTCATGTCAATCAAAAACATAGAAGGACAAAACGTTATTCGTTCAATTTTGTAACTTAAAGTGAGGTCCACGTTAAAATGGCAGTGGATAAAGATACTAGGGAAGCGTTGCTGATTCTCTGCCTCCTATAGAGGATGGTTGATACCGGTATATCTGATGTAATATTAACTGTTCATTATTGTTTTAAATAATCATATTATATTTTAAAATTGAAAAAACACAGTTTTATGTTTGTCACATCCACATAAATGTGGATGAAGAAATCCACATAAATGTTCAAATGAAGAAATATAATCAATTAACAAAATATTCTATGTCAATTTATATTTCAAACAAATTTTATCAATCATATTTTATTCAATATATTTTTCAATTATTGTATAAAACATTTTCATAATTCAGATAGAATATTTTGTTACTTGTTTATATTTCTACATTGTTAAAAACGATGCAGAGCTAGAAAAGGATAGCGCTATCTGTTTTGATGGATGATAGACAAGGAAAGCAATACCAATGTAAATCTACTGCCATTATAACGTGGACCTCACTATGGTGATATTATCTTGTGATATTCATTTTCCCAGTTCTGACCGTGATATTGTTAAATTGTTATTCTGACTTGAAGTATTGTACTGCAAGTATTTTATGACTGAAATTAATCACTAAATAAATCATTCAATCAACAATTAATCAGATGTAAATTAATGAGAAATTGCATTTTGTTAAAATTCTAATGAATAACAGAATAAATAATATTATAATTGAACGAAAATCCAAATTTAAATGCTGTAAACCACGTAGAAGACTTCCGCTACTGCAAATATTAACAACTGGGTGAACAGCTAGAAGGAAATTCGATGAGAGGCAACTATCGAAAAATTATTATCCAGCCCGGGAACCGAACCCGGTACCATCTAATTGCCAGTCAGGATGCTCACCCTTACATTATACCTTATGTTGAAAGGTAGGGGTGAGCATAACTGACTAGCAATTAGCAGTTGCCGGGTTCGATTCCCGGGCTGGATAATAATTTCTCGATAGTAGCTCTCTTCGAATTTCCTTCTAGCTGTTTACCCTGTTGTCAATATTTGCAGTAGCGGAAGTCTTCTAGGTGGTTTACAGCATTTAACTTTGGGTTTTCGTTCAATTATAATATTATTTATTCATTAGAATTTTAACAAAATGCAATTTCACATTAATTAACATCTGATTAATTGTTGATTGAATTATTTATTTCACCCTGTTGTCAATTTTTGCAGTAACAGAAGTTCTCATGGTTGTTTACAGCATTTAAGTTTGAATTTTCGTTAAGGCTGTGCAAAGGCTAAAAATGAACTTTCTACTCGTGATATTTTCAAAGTTTTTCGATTTGTATATCATCAAGCTATCAAAATGAAAAAGTTTTCTCAGGAAAACATTTTTTTCTGATCATTACTTTTTGAGATATGAGCGCCTAAAGTTTAAATTTTTGGGACAGAACATTTCAAATTCGGTAAGAGATAAATCCATGAGATTGTGAGGATAGATTCTTCATGGTATTGTTGATTGAATAGAACAAAAATTTCCTAAAAATATCAATTTTTAAGATATTTATTCAATTTACCAAAAATGACTCAACTAAAAGTTATTTTTGGTTAATTTTAGTAAATTGAATAACTATCTTAAAAATTGATATTTCTAGAAAATTTTTGTTTCACCAGATCAACAATACCATGAAGAATCTATCCTCAAAATCTCATGTATTTATCTCTTACCGAATTTGAAATGTTCTGTCCCAAAAATTTAAACTTTAGGCGCTCATATCTCAAAAAGTAATGATCAGAAAAAAATGTTTTCCTGAGAAAACTTTTTCATTTTGATAGCTTGATTATATACAAATCGAAAAACTTTGAAAAAAATCACGAGAAGAAAGTTTATTTTTAGCCTTTGCACAGCCTTAAACAATAATAAATAATTCAATTACTGTACTTACTTGCGCTGTTTCTTCTCCAAGAGATTATTGCGTGAGTTTTGCTCTTCAAGTAGCAGCCGCAAATCATTAGTTTCAGCCGTTAGTTTTTGAACTTTTCTCTTCCACTGGCTGACAACTTGCCTTTGCTCTTCGACCTCTTCATATGCATCACTCAACTGAAACAAAAACACATTCATTATAACAATTTAAACAACTTACGAAATTATTATTAGTAAAACTCTGCAACGTTTGCAATTGCTTTTGCAGTTCATTCCTTAGTTTTCCGAAATTGTTCATATTATGGCTGCTCGCATACTTGTGCAGCATGCAACAAGCAATTCTAGTGCACGGCTACACAAGATTTTTCTCACCTGCGAATGCATCAGCTGTTATTTCACGTGTGAATGAAGTTGCTTTGCATGTGTGGTTATAGTCTGCTCGCAACAAGCAACCAACAACACGCAACTACAGTGACGTTCAAGTTATAATGGCAGTGTACGATTGTCAATAGTGTTGCTATCATTGTCTATCATGCAGATAGCGCTATCTCTCTCTAGCTTTGCAATGTTGTCAGTTTGCCAGAAATATTTCATTTTTACTTTTGACAGTGACTGTACAGATGTAAACAAACAATTCTCAATCGCCATTTTTTCTTCTTCATTCTACCAAAATACTTCAGTACACAAGTCGAATAATTGATTTGAAATGCATTTTTGACAATGAAATAATGTTTAGATATTACCGTATGAGAGACACAAATTATACCTGAAATGGCAATTGAAAAGTTGATAACTTTGACCATCCTGGACTTCGTCCATGCTTCAGTTAGCCCACCGTATAGGTTATGGTACTGGTACCAGTATAAATAATATTGACAGGTTATAACAGAATTATTTCCATTTAAATTATGTTATTATGAATAGAAATTCTATTATGAAACAATAGTCAAGTTCAGATTAATCATATCCTTGAATGTTCTATAAACTGCAACATAAACAACATCATTTTCTGTATGATAAACGTGTTTCAAAATGAAAGTAAATTCGTATGGCTTTTTTTGTGGGGAATCCCTTGCAGGAAAGTCCAACCTTGCCTGAATACAGAGTGCGGCAGCGAAACTTCCTTTTTTAAAAGTAAATAAAACTTTTTATATGGATCAGAAAGTTTGTATTATTTTTGTAATGTAGACACATATGTTTCAATTAGTTTTGGATATCAAATCAGGTAGGTGACGTCCCCCATTCTCCATACACTGAGTAAACCGATTTCTTGCGTTAGTCATGACTCTTGCCAGCATTTCAGGCGTTATATTAGCAATTTCTTTCCTGATATTAGTCTTCAAATCTTGTAGGGTCCTTGTACGGTCCACATAAACAAGGGATTTCCAAAACTCTCCATAGAAAAAAATCAGAAGAGTTAAAATCGGGAGATCGAGCTGGCCACTTCAAATCGCTCCTAATTGAGATGAGGCATCGTGGAAAGTGCTCCCTTAATCGAAGTCATGTTCAGAATGTTCCTGCACAATTGTATGAATGGAAATGAAGATCATCATAAAGAATTAGTCTCACAGAACGATCGGAAAGTCCAAGAGCAGACGCTTGTTTGAGCGCAGAACGCTGTGGTGATCGCAACATTGAAACTCTCACTGCCTCAACGTTCTCAGGTGACTTAATGGGCCGAGGGACTTCAGTTCTTCGTGTTGTCGCACTTGCAGTTTGACTGAACGTAGTGACCCACGTAACAATTGATTTCCGGTCCGGGACAGTAACCAAAGGGGCTAAATTAAAGCGATTTCTAAATGTGCGCTGGGTTGCGACCACAGAACATCCGCTCGAAAAATAAATCTCAACTGCAAATGCACGCTTCTCATTGTTCCAATGCATGATGGCGAATGAACATGTCGGGAAGAAAACTTTACGATCTGACCTCTCTAACGAGACCAAATTTGCTCTACTACTGAATGGCGTTCACTTTAAAAAAGGAAGTTTGGCTGCCGCACCCGGTATAATATAATCCAAGCCATCAATACTTGAATCAACAAAACTTGCCCTACTACCATAGGTAAGGAAAGTATTGCTTTCCAAAAAAAATTAAGGTACCCCAATTTCAAGTTTTCTATACGTTTCAAGGTCCCCTGAGTCCAAAAACATTTTTTTTAGGTGTTGGTTTGTGTGTGTGTGTATGTGTGTATGTGTGCCCTATTATCATAGGTAAGGAAAGTATTGCTTTCCAAAAAAATTAAGGTGCCCCAATTTCAAGTTTTCTATACGTTTCCCCTGAGTCCAAAAACATGATTTTTGGGTATTGGTCTGTGTGTGTGTATGTCTGTGAACACGATAACTCCATTCCTAATTAACCGATTGACTTGAAATTTTAAACTTAAGGTCCTTATACCATGAGGATCCGACAATAAGAAATTCAATAAATTCAATTCAAGATGACGGAAAAATGGCGGATACTTACTAAAAAACCATGTTTTTCACGGTTTTCTCGAAAACGGCTCCAACAATTTTCTTCAAATTTATACCATGGATAGCTATTCATAAGCCCTATCGACTGACATGAGTCTCATTTCTGGGAAAATTGCAGGAGCTCCGTAATATTTTTGAGAAAAATGGCGGATAATTACTAAGAAACCATGTTTTTCACGATTTTCTCAAAAATGACGACCGATTTTTTTCAAATTCATACCCTGTATATTTATTTAATCAGCTCTATTAACTGGCATGAGTCTCCTTTCTGGGAAACTAATGAGGAGGGGTCCACCCCATCCTTGAGAAATGGACTTTGTAACCGCCTTCTCGTGTATGAGGTAGGTAGGTAGAGCAGTTCATAAAAAGAACATATAGTCGAGATATTTCATCTGTAGAACAGCTGTTTTGACGACTTTTAAAAAATATCATCAAATTTCACAATTTACACAAAGGAAAAAGTACTCTGAAAACAATTATATATACACATATACAGTAGTCTGATCGTAGTTTCAAATATGTTGCCACCAATCGTCATTATGTTATTCCCCTAAATTATTCTCCTTTAAGAATGGGGCTTACAGTTCAATGAGCAAGGAAAGTTGTGTGAGTGCGCCACACCAGATTTTTTTTCTTGTAAACTCATGTTTGCAAAATATATTAACAAAACTTGACTAATGTGAACGCCCTTTCAACATAAGGAAAACATTTTAGGGAAACATCAACGTACCTTCTTTTCCAGTTGTTTTTTAAGCGCGACAAGCTGCTCTAGATCTTGCTGATGAGTCTGTTGCAGCCGACGTCTGGTGACTTCCAGTTCCCTCAAAGCCTGCTTGTAGCGCTCCTGGAAGGTATGCTCGCCTCCCGAGGCATCCACCTGATCAGCTGATCCACTGCACAGCAGTTCAAGCTCTAAGCGTTCACTAGTTTCTATCAGACGCTTTTTTTCTCTCTGTGGACATAACACAATCAGTCAGCAATCGACACATCAATCACAACATACAAAAATACACTGGAAAAAATAGTACAGTAGAAGAATAAATTACAATGGACCCGTTCCGGGTACATGAAAGGTGGTAAATTGTCCGATACACAATTTACCCGGTAAGAGGTTTCGCGTCCCATGGGAACAATTTTGACGGATTCTTTACCAGAAACTAGTTACCAGTAACAAATTCCTGTCCCACAGTCGAAGCCTGGTAAATTGTGACAGTACCACAGTATGTGACAGTGTGTATGTGACAGTACCACAAGAGCTCTCATTGGTCGATTGAATTGTAGTCTGCTTACTTCTCTACGCATACTCAGGCAAAACAAGCTATCTTCTGCTTTCTCCACATTTTAGAACCATTCTATTGCCTATTGAACTATTATGAAAAGTCAACCTGTCCTGATAAAATAATGATAATGACAATAATAAAATGCTTCAATTTAAAACATAGCAAACCTAGAACCTATAAAGTATTCTTCTATCTATTATAGCCAACATAGAATATTTGCGTTCACCAGCACCAGCTACTTGATTTGAATTTATACTATTGCTTTGAATCATAAAATTAATTTTATAATTGAAATAATTATTAGGATAATACACTACAGCGGCCTTTGTTGATTTACGCAATTACGCTCAGTAATGCAATCGTATGCAATAAATGTTTTGAAGGATACATGCAGTCAGGGTGTCTTACTGGACGTCTACACAGGCTACTTCGAGAGTTTAGTAAAGAACGGGATTGTATTTTGGAGTGCATCATCTCAGTTAGATAAAATATTTAAAGCCCAAAAAATATCATTCGGCGAATTTTTAATTTGAGATGGAGACACCCATGTAGAGACATCTTCAAGAATAAAAAAATTCTCACCGTTCCCTCAGTTTATATTTACTCAATACTCATGTTAGCATTCAGAAACCTCAATATACTGAACAAAAGGAATGGAACAGCAAGAGAAACAAGAGCACATAATTATACTACCCAATGCATAGGACAACTAAATTTGAAAAAGGAGCACTATATAGAGCAGTAAAATTCTTCAACAAACTTCCAAGCAAAACTAAAGTTTTTAATCCCAAATTTCAATTCAAGAAGAATATCTTAGAGTATTTGACAAATAGAGCTTATTACTCGGTTCGCGAGTTTTTAGATGAATGACTGATGATTTTAATTTGTGTACCGCTTTCCTCCCTCGGATCCAACTGCAACCTATCTAGACACAAGGCTTGATTCGATTCAAATCAAAAACTTGTAGCCTTATAATAGTTACTAAACTTCTCTAGTGTCTTATTATGTATTTTATAAATTTGTGAGTTATATAATAGAATTGTGACAATGCAGAAATTCTTTACATGTTGTGAATAATATTGTAAACGGATGAAATTGCAAATAAATAATTTAAATTTGAATTATTCTACGACATTCTTTGGTGGAAAATAATTTCAAGAGTGCGCGCCAAAAACTGGAACCGAAGATCTGAAGTGGTGTTCCATGGGAATCAAATCAAATCAAAATCCATTTATTGCCAAAGACAAATTACAATAATTTGTATAGGCCACGTCATGAGAAAATTACATAAATCATTACATATATAATCATACTACATAAAAACAACAAGAAATCATCACATCAACGTCTTAAAAATTCTCCATATTGAAGGCAAAATATTCATCATTGGTATAAAAACAGTTTCTTATAAGAAAATCCTTAATTTTAAGTTAATATTCACTCACTAGTAAGCCTCTTATATGTAACGGTAACTGATTATACCAATTATTCATAGTCTGGGGCTGTTCTTCACAAGCACAAGACATTTTCTTAATGCAGAAAAGGGCTGTCAGAGTCATCGCCAGGGCGCGGAATCGGGAACATTGTAGAGATATTTATAAAGGTCTTCGAATTCTAACTTTATATTCATTATATATATATATATATTATATATTGCAATGCTTACTATTCCTGAAAGCAAATCCAGAGAAAATGGAGTTGAGAAATGCAATTCATTCTTATAATACAAGATCCAATCAGACGCTCAATGTAACACGAAGCAGACTGCATAAAACTGATCAAAGTCCCTCGAATGTTGCAATTAAATTGATGAATAGGCTTCCTATTGAGGTGAGGCAACTTAATCACAGGAGGTTCAAAAAGATTTTAGAAATATTTCTCTTGAAAAACCCCTTTTACTCAGTTAAAGAGTTTATCGGCATGAAAATGAATGTAGAAGATTTCAATATTTAGAATTTATTAATATTACTGTTATATGGATAGGATTAATATACCATACATGTTTTTATTGTAAATGTGACTTTGTATTGTTTTTTATTGACAGTATTTGTATTGACTGAGTGTTGTTTTGTTACTGTTATATTGACTGGCTAATAAATTTATTTATTTATTTTATAAAACCTAATTGCACAAGCCCTAAAACTAATATGACCAGATTTGTACCGACAATATTCGTTTCTAAGGTTCAACCTATTTGATTGTATGGTATGAGATGTTGTGATATTTTTCCATAATTGAAAGAATAAGACTTTGATATTGTCAATATCACTTTTATTTATTCGAAAATTAATTTATAATTCAGAACCAGGTTTCATGGTAAAACCTACCACATCTTCAGCTGAACTAATAAGTTTGTTGTTATTGGAGGAACAGGAAATTCAATTTTAGGTTATGTGTTGGGTTTGTATAGGGGAAGGAGAATGAAATTTGTTAGTGGGAATGGATGAATTAATGATGAAATTAAACTATGTTAATATTTGAAGAATGGAAAATTACATTTTAAATGGAAATCTAGACATCTTAAAATATATATATATATATACATCAAATTTGGTTGGTAGCTTACTGGTGATTGTATAATCATTTATGGTTTTGAAATTCTGTCTCAATTCTAAAGGTTATAATAATATTATAAAATTATAAAAACAAAGGATATTATTATGAAAACAATTCATAATAATTTTGTGATTAGTCTAATCTAAAACACAATAAGATAATCAGTCTTATCTAATTTTTTTAGGGTAATTTTTGTTAATTTTTTTTAATGTTTTTTTTTTAATAATTAGTCTAATTTTAGGGTATATCAATTAGTTCAGGTAGACCCAATTATATTAGTTCCTTATTTTAAATTAATTTGTACATATCCATTATTTTAATCTCAGATTTTTGATAAGAATTTGACTTGAGTATCTATGTAAATCTCAACTAGAATATTATCATACTACTTGCTCACAACTACTCATAGTTTTAAGTATAAACAATTATTGCCTATTTGATAACATTCCAATTCAGTTCCCATTACAAGATCTGGCCAATATAACCTAACATAACAAGTGGACAGTGGGTATTATCATTTTCATACTTAGCTCCAATATTTAGTATTACTCAACTTTTGAACCCAAGAGGGATCACCTTTCTCTCTTTTTTCAAAATCCAAGCAAATTGTAGGATAAGCAATTGATTAATGATATATAACAAGTAGATAACTTCCACAAATCAATAACAGTTATCACCATTATCTTGAGAACTTATTATAGTTGTTATATTCTAGTCCATAGTCTATGAAACAATCCATATAAGCTCAATTATATTGTTCTTCTAATTTTAGGGTATATCAATTAGTTCAGGTAGACCCAATTATATTATTTCCTTATTTTAAATTAATGTGTACATATCCATTATTATAATCTCAGATTTTTGATAAGAATTTGACTTGAGTATCTATATGGATCTCAACTAAAATATTATCATACTACTTGCTCACAACTACTCATAGTTTCAAGTACAAACAATTATTGTCTATTTGATAACATTCCAATTCAGTTCCCATTACAAGATCTGGCCAATATAACCTAACATAACAAGTGGGCAGTGGGTAATATCATGTTCATACTCAGCTCCAATATCTAGTATTACTCAACTTTTGAACCCTAGAGGGATCTCAATTTCAGGCCATGATCTCCCACTAGCAATAATAATTAACCCCAAAGTTGAACAGAATAATTCAATTACTAAGATCCCCCACCCCTTTATCAAATTTCTTATTAAGTTCTCTCCCCTCTCCCACTACTATATCAAGCACCTTATAAGGTTAAGTGAAATTTAATATTCTAGTTTGATAAATTTCTCAAAATTAAGTTTATATTCAAGTTGGTGCCATGACCAGTACCAACCTAAAGGTAACATTGAGAAAAAAAAACAAATTAGATAAGACTGATTATCTTATTGTGTTTTAGATTAGACTAATCACAATTATTATGAATTGTTTTCATAATAATATCCTTTGTTTTTATAATTTTATAATATTATTATAACCTTTAGAATTGAGACAGAATTTCAAAACCATAAATGATTATACAATCACCAGTAAGCTACCAACCAAATTTGATGTGTATATATATATATATATATATATATATATATATATATATATTTTAAGATGTCTAGATTTCCATTTAAAATGTAATTTTCCATTCTTCAAATATTAACATAGTTTAATTTCATCATTAATTCATCCATTCCCACTAACAAATTTCATTCTCCTTCCCCTATACAATCCCAACACATAACCTAAAATTGAATTTCCTGTTCCTCCAATAACAACAAACTTATTAGTTCAGCTGAAGATGTGGTAGGTTTTACCATGAAACCTGGTTCTGAATTATAAATTAATTTTCGAATAAATAAAAGTGATATTGACAATATCAAATTCTTATTCTTTCAATTCAACCTATTTCTTGTGTTGTGCGAATGAACATCAAAATGACTAGAGAATAAGAGCAAGTTAGTCTTTACAAATAATAAACATTGAAAAATAAAAATACACGGCACACACATAATTCTCAATCTAACAAATAGCGGTTTGTAGTGCGTAAGGGGACGAACATTACACATGGTTCTTATTGATCTTTTTTGTAACACAAAAAGTGAATGGGAATCACTATAATTGGCCCATAATATAGCTCCATACAAAAGATGTGAATGCACATAACTATAGTGAACATTTACTAAAATTTCTTGACACATTTCCTTTAATCTTCTCAACATAAAAACACCTCTTGCTACCTTGAATTGAATTGAATCGCTGCCTTTATTAAAAACCTAGGAGGGCGAAGTTAGGGCGCAGCCGGCCCTCTCTTACACTTAACCCTCCATACAGTTCTAAGTTACAACTAAAACAACATCATAAACAATGAACTATAGTAAAAGAAAACAATAACTTAGAAAACAAATTAACATATAATAAACAAATTAACATTTATAACAAGAAAAAAAATATAAATATAATAAAAATAAAAAAAGAGAAAACTTGAACTCCTTTCGATTTTTTTTACCTTGGGGATAGTGCAGTCAATATGACACTTCCATTTCATATTATTTTGTATATTGATGCCTAGAAATTTGACAGAATGCCCTGAATTCAAGTTATTATAAGATACAGATAAGTTTTGCGTTTTGTTCAAATTCAGAGCAAGTTTATTAGCATTACACCAATCAGACATCAGTTCTAATTTTTCATTTAATAAGGTTTACAAGTAGTTTTGCACCAGTCACGTGATGGAACAATTTACGATTGGAACTGGGACAATTTACTGTACACAGAACGTACACAATAACAGTTACAATAAAATATAACGCAACAATGATGGGAAAAAATTGCAAAAATTTATGTGTTGTGCTAGAAAAAAGGGAAAATACCTTGCCAACTAAGGTTTCCCATGTATTAGGCTGGCAAGGCAAAACAAAGAAACTGTAAAGGCGTGAACGGGAAGTGGAAGAAGGTAGGTATGATAGACAGGATAACGATCCAGGTTGTAGCAACGAATGAAATTATTTTAAAATTGGAAAAATAATTGCTTTTTATCCAATTAATGATTTCCTGCTTTATTTTGTTTGTAATTTTGGCATTGTTTAGATGATGATCCGGAATTTTATTGATTATTATAGTTCATAGATAAATGAACTGCCTTCCAATATTAGTATTATTTTATCGTTTTCTTATTTGAAGTGGGCTCAAGCTGTATTGTCAATTTAATGAGCAGTTGTTGGTGCTAGGAAAATTGGTTCTATGTTCTATTAAATATTTAATTACATTTTCAATACATAACTGTCTATCTTTCAAAACATTTATTTATATTTTTTACAGAGAAGCACTGATTGAGAGAGAAAAACTAAGGATACTCCTTGTACTATTTCTCTCCCAAATTTAGATAACACTTTAATAGTCCAAAATAGGGTTATGATTTCACTTTACTGAAATTTAGTCCACTTTCACTCAAAAACAACGAAAACTAATATTTTAAATTTTGACGGTTGAAAACAGAATAAAAAAACAAAAATATCACACTCAAATCACCATTAATTGGGACATTTTTGAGTAATTTTACAAAATTTAGAGCCAGAAAAAACACAACTCACTATTCAGCACAGCTGATATTAAAATTGTCATTCAAAATATAAGGTTGGTCGAGAAAAAAACTGGATTCATCTGAAATAGATTTGATGCTTAATTTCTGCATTATGAACAGTTACTCCATATTGCATTGTCGAGCGATAGTTTAGAAAATGACAGTTAAACGTTAGAAAAAATATTCATCAACAATACTCTCTCCGTCAAGTATAGTTATTTGAATTTGAATCTATGCGGACTAGACTCAAACTATTTTGTGTTTATTACTATAGTTAATTTATGTGAATTACTATAGTGAGGTCCACGTTATGATGACAGTGGAGAAAGATAGGAGAACAACGTTGCCGATTCTCTGCAATGCCATTGCATTCTATAGAGAGGATAGCTAATACCGGTATATCTGATGTAATATTAAGACTAAACTCCCACTACTTCGACTCAAATCGTACGGCTCCAGTCTCTCGATTTTCCTGCTCATTGTCACTACTTCAGTTCCATACTACTCCATTTCTAACCTCACATTATTACAAATATGAGATCCAATTCGTCACTACTTAGTATGTAACAAATGTTATAAGAATTATTATGAAGCAGTGTAGTGGAGGTGTTTAGACTTCAGAAGTGGGCATTGAGGGTGATGATAGGGGAGTCAATCCGAACTAGTTGTAGGCCCTATTTCAAAAAACTTTGAATTCTCCCACTTCCTAGCCTATATATTCTGGAAACAATCTGCTTTTTAAAAAAACACATAAATGAATTTAATACAGGAGAAACATTTAACCAATATTCGACCAGATACATGAATAATTTTAGAGATGATGCACAACGTAGTACTATGTATGAGCGAGGGGTAAAGAGTTCAGGTATCCGGATGTACAACTTATTGCCATCTCACATAAAAGAAAAGTCTGGTAAAGCTTTCAGATTTTTATTGAAAAAATAGCTGCCATCCATATGTGCCTACTCAGTGGAGGAATACAAAGATTTTTACAAACCTCAAGATGGAGGTTTGAGAAGATAGAAAACATGTTACTGTTTGATTAATGACAAATTGACATATCCTTACACCCCTTTTACAGGTGGTCAGTGGATGAAATAATACTAATCTATTGTTTTATTTAATTCTTATTATTGTCTTATCTAAAATGATAAAACATCACTTTAATAAAACATAACCTCACTTCATTGAAAAAGCACGGTACTATGCAACTCAAGTCGAGGCTCGACTCAGTCTCACAGTCGTGAGGTCGCGGAGACTTGAGTCAACTGGTCTGAGTGACATCATTTGAAAACACATGCTGCGTCGAGAAGAGACTAGAGTCGCAGAATCTTCTTGACTTGAGTCGCGTAAGTGTGAGTTGAGCCTAACTGTTCATTCTTGTAGAAAATAATCAATATTCGTCTGGAGAATATATTTTTTCTACAACTGCGCGTAAAGAAAGAATTTACATACTCAATTCTCCTCGTAAAACAGCTTATTTCTGAGGAGAATCTACTTTTTCGCTCGCTATCATCTGCACATGCGCAGTAGATTTTCTTTACGCTCGCTAATCATTCGCGCATGCGCAGAAGAGTTTCTTCACGCTCGCTAATCAGCTGATGATAAGCAGCTCGCCAAAAGACAAACATTCTCGGTCAGATCTTAACCTAAAAAGTCGGTAATTGTACTGATTCTACAGCCATGATGGATATCAGTGTAGACGAATTATTATAAACTCCGCCAGATATAAGTGATTTAACAGGTTTGTGCAGTTGTAGAAAAAAAATTGTATGTAATTCGCGCGTAATGCTTCCTTTGTCGCTCTTGCAAAATTTTGCGCGAGCGATAAAGTCGCGCATTACGCTCTTAATACATAAATAGCTATTTCATTGATCAAATAATATAATTTACTTACTTTCATAATTGAGATTGAAAATTTTGTTAGAAAACCATCTGGCAACGTTGCGGAGCTAGAAAAGGATAACGCTATCCGCTTTGTCGAATGATAGACAAGGATGGCGACACTAATGTTAATCAAATACTACCATTATAACATGGAGCTCACTATAGTGTTTGTTCTCAGTGCTATAAATTTTCGGCTCTAAATTTATTGTCTAAATTCAATATTTTCTAAATTTGGCTTAAAGGTTTTGTGTTTTGTTTCGGTTTTGTATATGTTTGGACTTTTTAACATCAAAATGAACTTTATTCCGAAGTGAAAAGTGTAAATTTAAAGTATTGTGCTGACTATAACCTCAGTGTCCGGTTTCCCATTAGGGAACAATGGACTATATACGGCGAGGTGGAACTACCCGTGGTACTCCCCACCATTCAAAGCCATACGCTAATAATAATAGTTCAATTCCGTTTGTTCTGCGCAGCTGGAAGTTTGTTTTTATAACGGGAACATCACTAAAAGGGAAAATTGTACACACCTGCATTTCCATGACTTCTTTTTCGAGTCGCATTCTTTCGGTCGTTTCTAACTCCAACTGGTTCGAAGACAATGCAGCACATGATCTCTCCTCTGCTAGATCTGCACACACTTCAGTCAACTGTAACAATAAAAATGTTTTACTAGAAATAAGCATGAAACTTTTTCCTATCAATTTTAAAAATAACGTAGACTATTTGCAGAAAACATTAAAAAGTGTTATAGCGACATCAAAATAAATAGAACTAGCCGTCAGGCTCGCTTCGCTCGCCATATCCGTCTAGCCAGGGGGCTCCGCCCCCTGGACCCCCGACTGGATCGTCCAAAAATGAGATCAGCGGGCTCGCTTCGCTCGCCTGCGTAGACCTCAGCGGAATCTCTGTACCGAATTCTGGCTGGACCCCCGACTGGATTGTCCAAGAATGAGATCAGCGGGCTCGCTTCGCTCGCCTGCATGTAGACCTCAGCGGAACCTCTGTACCGAATTTGAACGTATTATGTCAATTTGATCTCGAAAAACACCTGTTACTATATCGGCGTATCCTTGGCGAACAAAATTCTTCCACCTTAGCTAAACCTGTGTACTGAATTTTTTTTAATATATTTCCAACCATTATTGAAAAAGGTGAGAAAACGCATAAAAGCTGAGAAAACGCTAATTTTGGGCGTATCTTTGGCGTTATTTCAAATTCCTTCTAACACAACATTATTGCACCCCAGCTGAGCTTCTGTAGTTAAATTGAACATTTTCTGTTTATTTGCTCTTGATATAGCTGAGAAAACGCTAAAAAACGCAGATTTTGGGCGTATCTTTGGAAATTTTTCCAAATCCGTTCTTATTGCGCCTCTAAAGGGCCAACTGAACACACCTACCAAATTTGAAATGTTATGTCGTATTTTTATCATATGTTAGGACGAACCAGTCGGGGGTCCAGACTAAACGTCTGGCTAAACGGATATCGCGAGCGAATATAATATTCCCAGGAATAGCTCTGATTGAAGTAGCAGTACCCAATAAATTTTTCCGCGATAAATCAGGACCTCCTAAATAGGTATTTAGGAGGTACTGGATAAATTGGTATTTAGGAGGTCCTGGATAAATGCATTTCAATCTTCAACTTGGTGCCAACCTAACAAAGTCAACTCAACTTAATGCCAACCTGACAAAATTTTTAATTTAGTTACCAGAAAAAGTTTCGAAGAGGTACTCTCTCTAGATTATAGTTCTATATTAACATATGGTATGGACATTTTGAATGAAAAAAGACTAAGAAATTGTCAAAAACCACTGATTTATTGATAATTAGAAAGACCGGTTTCGGTTATTACACCATTGTCAATCTCTGATAAACAGATAAACAGTTTATCAGAGATTGACAATGGTGTAATAACCGAAACCGGTCTTTCTAATTATCAATAAATCAGTGGTTTTTTGACAATTTCTTAGTCTTTTTTCATTCAATATGAATAATTACCACAATATCAACTTCTCAACTACACAAAAAGTATGGACATTTCAATTATAATTTCAAGATATTGGAATAAGAAGAATATACACGCTAAAAGACGAACTTTAAACCCTTAAAAACCACCCTTAGAGTTAAAATGTCGCCAAAAGATTTCTTAGTGCGCCTCTAAAGGGCCAACTGAACATACCTACCAAATTTGAACGTGTTTGGTCCAGTAGATTTTTAGTTCTGCGAGTGAGTGAGTCAGTCAGTCAGTGAGTGAGTGCCATTTCGCTTTTATATATATATATATATATATAGATATAATCCAAAGCAGTTGAACACAAAGTGGATTCGCTAAAATCGTCTTCACCCTGGAAAATCGTTATAATGCCTGGTTTTCACTAGTAGAGCTAGTAGTCAAGTAACTGGCATACTAACTCTACCGAGCAAACTCTACTCTACTTACTTGGTCGAGTGACTGTTTTCACTACAATTGAGAATAGTAGGTAAAGTGTGTTGTCTAGTGAACACAACTAACCTTCAAATCTCAATACTTTTTAATAAATTAACACTTATTAATAAATTAATACTTTCTAATAAATAACAATACTTCTTAAACTTGATAGCCTACGGTACGACTCTACTCTACTAGCTCAAGACTGTTTTCATTAGCATAGTAGTGGTAGAGTGGAGTGAGAAGCGGTGGTGGGGGAAGGCAAGTGGTAGAGTACTATCCCACTCTACTCTACTAAAAACTAGTACTCTACCATGAACGTTTTCATTGGGAGAGTTCACAAGATAGTTAGTACTTGCCCAGGGAACTCTAGCACTAACTCTACTAATGAAAACCAAGCTTAAGGGCTATAAAAGCCTGTTTTTCCATTTTATGATGTGTTTTACTTTCCTTGCCCTATTACCACATGTAAGGAAAGTATTGCTTTCCAAAAAAAAATTAAGGTACCCTAATTTCAATTTTTTTATACGTTTCAAGGTCCCCTGAGTCCAAAAACATGGTTTTTGGGTGTTGATCTGTGTGTGTGTATGTGTGTATGTCTGTGAACACGATAACTCCATTCCTAATTAACCGATTGACTTGAAATTTTAAACTTAAGGTATAACATGAGGATCCGACAACAAGAAATTCAATAAAATTCAATTCAAGATGGCGGAAAAAATGGCGGATAATGACTGAAAAACCACGGTTTTCTCGAAAACAGCTCTAACGATTTTCTTCAAATTCATACTCTGGATAGCTATTTATAAACCCTATCAACTGACATAAGTATCATTTCTGGGAAAATTGCTGGAGCTCCGTAATATTCTTGAGAAGAATGGATTTTGTTAAATTTCTATCACGATTTTCTCAAAAATGACTTTACAGATTTTTTTCAAATTCATACCCTGTATAGTTATTTATCTACTCTATCAACTGGCATAAGTCTTCTTCCTGGGAAACCAACAGGGGGTCCACCCCATCCTTGAGAAATGGACTTTGTAACCTCCTTCTGGTGCATGAGGTAGGTAGGTAGGTAGAGCAGTTTACTCAAAAGAACACAATGTGTTCATAGTCGAGATATTTCATCTGTAGAACAGCTGTTTTGACGACTTTTAAAAATCATCAAAATTCACAATTTACACAAAGGAAAATGTACTCTGGAAACGATATATACTATAGTTTTATATTATGTAGCCGCCAATCGTCATTAAGTTATTCCTCTACATTATTGTCGTTTACGAATGAGTCTTAGGCTAGCTTCACACGCATTCGGTTTCATTCGGTTCGGTTCGTTACCGAAAACGAATGAGGCTTTCATACATGTCAGGTTTTAATTCGTACGGTTCTAATTAGGTATTTTCTTCTCAAACACAGCTGTGTTTCGATTTTCACAGTTCATGCTGGTATTTTTAAATATAACAGCTGGTTAAATTGTAAGATGTTATTTCTTGAACAACAAAATTTAGTTAACAAAGTTAATTAAAAATTGTGAATTATTTGAATAGTTCTTTTTGAAAAAAAAATTCTTCCCAAGTTTTAATTTATATCTTTTATATTTTTTCAGCAAACTATACATTGAGAAAAGATGTTTCTGTGAACTAACAGAAATGAATTGACCTTAAGATTTTGACTTGGAAAATTTTGAAACAGATAATCACGAAATCAGGTTAAAATAAAAACAAAAAAGGCAAGCGTGTGTAAAAGACTTTGTTTTTTCCTGTTTCCCTAGCAACGAATTCGAATGTAATGAAACCTATTCGTGTCGAGGGGGCGTTCGGTGCTATGCGGTTGCTATTCGGTACCGAATTCAAACCGAATCATCGTTTCACACTTATCAGAATTTGCCGAAAACGAAACGAATCGAACCGAACCGAACCGAAAGTGTGTGAAAGTAGCCATAGGTTTCCATTGAAACCTGATGGAATTTATTAGAGTCAAGTGGGCGTTCAGTTCAATGCGGTTTCTATTCGGTACCGAATTACCGTTTCACACTTATCGGAATTTGCTGAAAACGAAACGAACCGAATGAATGTGAAACTAGCCTTACAGTTCAATGAGCAAGGAAAGTTGTGTGAGTGTACTACACCAGATTTTTTCATTTTATGATTATGTGTTTTATCTCATAGACATAGATTAAATTTCAGATATGGTACTCCTAGAGCCACTTTAGCTCCAGCAAATAACACCCCATTTTACATTGTGCACCTCCTCTACCGAAATTTGCCTACATCAATCCAGGAGGCTGAGGGGCGCAGTGTACCTGTTTACAAAAGAAAAATAGTCCAATGGCTATTCAACATTGGTAGGGATGCTTCGTAGGCCCTTGTCAATTCACCCTACACCTAGTTTTTGTCTTGGATATTTGTCTACAGATATTCCCATTTTTCATTTTGTTATAAGCCATTAGTTTTTCCGTGTTTCGTTATTTTTTCTTTTTCTCTCTCTCTTCTTGCTTGTGTTTAGTTTCTTGTTTTTGATGCAGCGCTCTATTAACTCTTTCGACCTTATAGCACCAACCTATATCAGTAATAGATTTAACCTATTTTATTTTCTACATTTGAAGTTATTGTTTAATTAAAGTTCATTTTTTGTTTAGAAAAAAAGTAAAATTTTCAAGTTTTTTAAGAAATGATTTCGATTATCCTGTATTTATTAAGGCTTTTCTAGATAGGAATTCTTTCCCCACACACGGATTTATAGTCTAAGTGGGGAAATATATTTCCTGGAATTGTTTTTGTATAACTATTATTGTTATTAGTTATTTTGTATAACTGATATGTATATGATTTTTTTGAGGAAATAAAATTGAATTGAATTGAATCATTGTTGAGTAAATAAATAAGTAAATATTTCAATGATAAACAGGAAATTGGTACCTCATCAATTTCAGAGTAAGTATCCCGTACACTGGAGGCCCGAGAAGATGTGGGGAATTCACTGCGCAAAGGGATACTACGGCATTCACTCATGCATCGTTTCCACTCCCGTCGACTCTGATCGGTTTTGCTCAAAAACTCCGATATTCTAGAGGAAAGAGACGCCGACGAGGGAGATCCGAAAGACCGTCTTCTGGACGTGATGGGTCTGTACGACCACTTCAACTCAGGCTCGGCACTTCTCCGATACAAACTTGTGGAAATTGGCATTTTGGGTAGGTCTAGATATAAAATCTAACAGAGATAAACCTAGACTGTCCTTGTGTTTGGATGGGCGTGAATATTAAAATCAAATGGAAGCAAGTCTGGAAAAACGTTATGTTTGGACAGGCCTTAATATCATAATCAGTGTGGACGGCTAGAAAGACGTTGTGTTGAGAAATACCTAAATATAAAAATTGAATTGAAATAGGGTAGGAAAGACGTTGTGGTCAGACAGGACTAAATATAAAAACCAGATTAAAATAAGGCTAGAGAGACGTTATAATGTTTGGATAGGCCTTAATATCAGAATCAGTGTGGACGGCTAGAAAGACGTTGTGTCAAGAAATACCTAAATATAAAAATTGAATGGAAATAGGATAGGAAAGACGTTGTGGTCAGACAGGACTAAATATAAAAACCAGATTAAAATAAGGCTAGAGAGACGTTATAATGTTTGGATAGGCCTTAATATCAGAATCAGTGTGGACGGCTAGAAAGACGGTGTGTTGAGAAATACCTAAATATAAAAATTGAATTGAAATAGGATAGGAAAGACGTTGTGGTCAGACAGGACTAAATATAAAAACCAGATTAAAATAAGGCTAGAGAGACGTTATAATGTTTGGATAGGCCTTAATACCAGAATCAGTGTGAACGGCTAGAAAGACGGTGTGTTGAGAAATACCTAAATATAAAAATTGAATTGAAATAGGGTAGGAAAGACGTTGTGGTCAGACAGGACAAAATATAAAAACCAGATTAAAATAGGACTAGAAAGACCTTGTTTCAGAAATACCTGAATATGGAAATGAGGCTAGAAATACAATGTTTTGACAATGTACAGAAATATAAGAGTATAGGGTATACTCTTATATATCATAGAATAGGGTATTCAATGTATCTTCGAATAAAGTTTCAAATTATTTGACAGCATAAGGATAGAAAACAGTTTTTTGTTGTTTCTAATAACTAGTAAAATATAATTGGATGATATTTGAAGAGAACGTTTTCAATAGACAAATTGCGCCAATTATCTAAATATTTACAACTGATAGCATACTTGCTGATATATAATATACTGTATTATCAGTGAAATAGAAGGTTATGCTGCGATTAATGTAATAGATTATTGGATAAAAAGACTAGACATTGTCCACAACTACTCGAAAAGAAAATAGATCATATTAGAATGTTCTATAGGTTTTAAAAAATGGAAGTGCGAGGTTATAATATTTGAGTAGAACTTGGAGATAACTCTTGATCTCAGGGTTACTTTCTTCTTCTGAATGGAGAGGCAAATAGTCAGCAATTTCACTATCACTTCCAGAAAAGAAAATAGATCATATTAGAATGTTCGATAGGTTTTAAAAAATAAAAGTGTGAGGCTATATTTGAGTAGAATTTTGCGGTGTAAATCTTGTCAGCACTTTCACTATCACTTCCTCTAAGTGAACTCTCAAGTAAAAACAGATTGGAAAAGCACACTAAGTATAACACTAAGCAAACCGTGGAATGAATTCTGGAACTGATACTTCTGGTTAGGATGAAATCGGAACTGGCAAATCTATTTCGGAGGAGCAATTCGAACTGAGCGCTGCAGAAAAACAAAAGCTGGGAAGAAGTGAGCGTCAGTTGGCTAGAGGCCAGTAGGCAATGGCTCACCCATTGTACAACATACGCTCTCACTCGTCAAAAAATCTTGAAGAAAGGGAACTGACGTATTCGATCATCTCTTGAATTCAACAACAATTAGATACTGTTGGTGACATGTAGTGATATTTATTAAACATAACTTTCACATCTTATTTAAATTTGGGAGAAGAATAGCACAAGGTTACCTTATTTTTACTTTCCTTGCCCTACTACCATAGGTAAGGAAAGTATTGCTTTCCAAAAAAAATTAAGGTACCCCAATTTCAAGTTTTCTATACGTTTCAAGGTCCCCTGAGTCCAAAAACATGATTTTTGGGTGTTGGTCTGTGTGTGTGTGTGTGTGTGTGTGTGTGTGTGTGTGTGTGTGTGTGTGTGTGTGTGTGTGTGTGGTGTGTGTGTGTGTGTGGTGTGTGTGTGTGTGTGGTGTGTGGTGTGTGTGTGTGGTGTGTGTGTGTGTGTGTGTGTGTGTGTGTGTGTGTATGTGTGTGTGTGTGTGTCTGTGAACACGATAACTGAAATGAAATCGGTTCCATTCCTCCATTCCTAATCAACCGATTGACTTGAAATTTTAAACTTAAGGTCCTTATACCATGAGGACCCGGCAATAAGAAATTCAATAAAATTCAATTCAAGATGGCGGAAAAATGGCGGATAATTACTAAAAACCCATGTTTTCACGATTTTCTCAAAAACGACTCTAACGATTTTCTTTAAATTTATACCATGGGTAGCTCAAATTTAAAGCCCTATCAACTGACATGAGTCTCATTTCTGGGAAAATTGCAGGAGCTGCGTAATATTCTCGAGAAAAATGGCGGATAGTTACTGAAAAGCCATGTTTTCACGATTTTCTCAAAAATTACTCGACTGATATATTTCAAATTCATACTCTGTATAGTTATTTATCAGCTCCATCAACTGTCATGAGTCTCCTTTCTGGGAAACTAATGGGGGGTTCACCCCATCCTTGAGAAATGGACTTTGTAACCTCCTTCTCGTGCATGAAGTAGGTAGATAGAGCAGTCTATAAAAAGAACATATAGTCGAGATATTTCATCTGTAGAACAGCTGTTTTGACGACTTTTAAAAAATCATCGGATTTCACAATCTACACAAAGGAAAAGGATTGAAAACAATTATATACACACATATACAGTAGTCTGATTGTAGTTTCAAATAATTATGTTGCCGCCAATCGTCATTATGTTATTTCTCTAAATTATTGTCGTTTAAGAATGAGGCCTCCAGTTCAATGAGCAAGGAAAGTTGTGTGAGTGTACCACACCAGATTTTTTATTTTGATGATGCACTTATTGTATCAATCAATAGAAAATAAAGAAGATGACACCATAGGTATTGAAACATGACAAACATTTGATGGATTTCAGCCACCATTTTACCCATAATCAACCACTTCTCATATTCAATGGTAACTGTAGGAAAAATTTAATGTGAATGAAATACGTGCGCAAAGTTCCTCTGCTGCACTCAAGAAACCATTCCGCATGAATGTAATCTATAATATAGTAAAGGAAAGAATTGGGTTATATGCGAGATAGAAAATTTACGAATGACGCATCATCACGTCTGAACTACTCAACTGATCAATTTGAAATTTGTCATAAAGATACTTTATTTACCGAGGATGATTATAGACCTATTTTGAATTCTTCAAGACATCAGTAGGTCAAGTTTTCAGTTTGTCAAGTTTTTAATCAGACCCTTGCGGAGCACGGGGCACGGGTTACCTGTTAGTTTTTAAATAGATTGGTTATAATTCTAGACAACATACAAGTGTTTCATAATCAACAACAATATTGTCACTGAAGAAATCAGTTAAAATATTTTATAATTATTATAAATATCTTCTTCTTCTTCTTCTTCTTCTTCTTCTTCTTCTTCTTCTTCTTCTTCTTCTTCTTTCAAGGATTAGGCGTACACACTTGTTCCGGTTTCAAAGGATATAACTTCCTCTAAGTGAACTCTCAAGTAAAAACAGATTGGAAAAGCACACTAAGTATAACACTAAGCAAACCGTGGAATGAATTCTGGAACTGATACTTCTGGTTAGGATGAAATCGGAACTGGCAAATCTATTTCGGAGGAGCAATTCGAACTGAGCGCTGCAGAAAAACAAAAGCTGGGAAGAAGTGAGCGTCAGTTGGCTAGAGGCCAGTAGGCAATGGCTCACCCATTGTACAACATACGCTCTCACTCGTCAAAAAATCTTGAAGAAAGGGAACTGACGTATTCGATCATCTCTTGAATTCAACAACAATTAGATACTGTTGGTGACATGTAGTGATATTTATTAAACATAACTTTCACATCTTATTTAAATTTGGGAGAAGAATAGCACAAGGTTACCTTATTTTTACTTTCCTTGCCCTACTACCATAGGTAAGGAAAGTATTGCTTTCCAAAAAAAATTAAGGTACCCCAATTTCAAGTTTTCTATACGTTTCAAGGTCCCCTGAGTCCAAAAACATGATTTTTGGGTGTTGGTCTGTGTGTGTGTGTGTGTGTGTGTGTGTGGTGTGTGTGTGTGTGTGTGTGTGTGTGTTGTGTGTGTGTGTGTGTGTGTTGTGTGTGTGTGTGTGTGTGTGTGTTGTGTGTGTGTGTGTGTGTGTGTGTGGTGTGTGTGTGTGTGTTGTGTGTGTGTGTGTGTGTGTGTGTGTGTCTGTGAACACGATAACTGAAATGAAATCGGTTCCATTCCTCCATTCCTAATCAACCGATTGACTTGAAATTTTAAACTTAAGGTCCTTATACCATGAGGACCCGGCAATAAGAAATTCAATAAAATTCAATTCAAGATGGCGGAAAAATGGCGGATAATTACTAAAAACCCATGTTTTCACGATTTTCTCAAAAACGACTCTAACGATTTTCTTTAAATTTATACCATGGGTAGCTCAAATTTAAAGCCCTATCAACTGACATGAGTCTCATTTCTGGGAAAATTGCAGGAGCTGCGTAATATTCTCGAGAAAAATGGCGGATAGTTACTGAAAAGCCATGTTTTTCACGATTTTCTCAAAAATTACTCGACTGATATATTTCAAATTCATACTCTGTATAGTTATTTATCAGCTCCATCAACTGTCATGAGTCTCCTTTCTGGGAAACTAATGGGGGGTTCACCCCATCCTTGAGAAATGGACTTTGTAACCTCCTTCTCGTGCATGAAGTAGGTAGATAGAGCAGTTCATAAAAAGAACATATAGTCGAGATATTTCATCTGTAGAACAGCTGTTTTGACGACTTTTAAAAAATCATCGGATTTCACAATCTACACAAAGGAAAAGGATTGAAAACAATTATATACACACATATACAGTAGTCTGATTGTAGTTTCAAATAATTATGTTGCCGCCAATCGTCATTATGTTATTTCTCTAAATTATTGTCGTTTAAGAATGAGGCCTCCAGTTCAATGAGCAAGGAAAGTTGTGTGAGTGTACCACACCAGATTTTTTATTTTGATGATGCACTTATTGTATCAATCAATAGAAAATAAAGAAGATGACACCATAGGTATTGAAACATGACAAACATTTGATGGATTTCAGCCACCATTTTACCCATAATCAACCACTTCTCATATTCAATGGTAACTGTAGGAAAAATTTAATGTGAATGAAATACGTGCGCAAAGTTCCTCTGCTGCACTCAAGAAACCATTCCGCATGAATGTAATCTATAATATAGTAAAGGAAAGAATTGGGTTATATGCGAGATAGAAAATTTACGAATGACGCATCATCACGTCTGAACCACTCAACTGAACAATTTGAAATTTGTCATAAAGATACTTAATTTACCGAGGATGATTATAGACCTATTTTGAATTCTTCAAGACATCAGTAGGTCAAGTTTTCAGTTTGTCAAGTTTTTAATTGGACCGTTGCGGAGCACGGGTTACCTGCTAGTTTTTAAATAGATTGGTTATAATTCTAGACAAAATACCAGTGTTTCATAATCAACAACAATATTGTCACTGAAGAAATCAGTTAAAATATTTTATAATTATAAATATATTATTTATTAATATTTAGTCATGGACAGAAGATTAAAGTTTACTTCAGTGTGGTTTGAGGAACTATAGTGGGGTCCACTTTTAATAGCAGTGAGGAAGGATAGAAGAACAACGTTGCCGATTCTCTGCCTTGCCACTACCTCCTATAGAGGATATCTGATACTGGTATATGTTATGTAATATTAACTGTTCATGCTTGTTTAAAATAATCAATCATATTTTATTCGTCAAGAAAATATGGGCTTCAATGGTTAAATAATAGTACATTTTCATAATTGAGAGTACATGTTTTGTTAATTATATTTCTACATTGTTAAGAAACGGAGCTAGAGAAGGATAAAGCTATCTGCTTTGTCGAATGATAGACAAGGATAACAACACCAATGTTAATCAAATACTGTCATTATAACGTGGGCCTTACTATAGGAAATAAAATGTGGGCTGATTTCAGCATTAATGAATACAATGTATGCATAAAAACACTTCACTTTTATGGGCTACTTTTGTACAAATTAATAAAAACCTTGTACCCTTTATTATTAAAAACTTTAAAATATTTCAACGACTAGTTTCGACTCTAACTTATTTCATTTTCAAGTTGAAATGTAGAAAATAAATAAATGTTTATGCCACTATATATGTTTATTTATTCAATAAATGTTTATTTATTTTCAACATTTCAACTTGAAAATGACCGAAGTTAGGGTCGAAACTAGTCGTTGAAATATTTTAAAGTTTTTAATATTAAAGGGTACTACAAGGTCATCAAATCAAATCGTTTATTGCACAAAAAACATAATATATTTTGTTGTATTCTGTATATTATACAGATTACAACAAAAAGGAAAACAACATTGTGCTACACGCCGGAAAAAGAAAACTTATACGCCGACGTGGAGTCTTAATATATCTTATTCACTTGTACATTAATATTAATATATAAAATATTATAATATAGGCTTACGATAATTAACATTCAACCAACTCAATATTGCATTCTAAGAAATGACAATAATTGAAAATATACATAAAGCTGAATTTTAAATTCATACAACATTAATCAATATCAAACCAAATCATTAATTGAATAAAAATAATTTTCTTTCACCCAGGTATGGAGTTCTTTTATTTTAGGCTTCTTTATCAACCATCCTCTTGGAACTTTATTATAGAGCTTATTTCTCAAATATGAAATACTGTACTTGTACGGGATAGGGTGCTGTCAACTCTTTCAATTATGATTAAGTTTTGAGCGACTTGTCTAGTTACTCCTTGAAAATTTTGCATATTTTTTAATTTGAGCACATGTTTCTTAATAGTCTTTAAAATGAACAATTGTCTTATAGTGAACAGATTGGAATTTTGAAACAATGTGCCACTTGGGAAATCTCTTGGATACTTCATTATTGTTTTGATAACTAACTTTTGTAGAACAAATAAAGGTTTTAAAGCTGAATCAAAATTTCCTCCCTATAGGTTTTTATTAACTTATATGCATAATAGTTTTTTGTATATCTAGAATGAAAAGTGCTGTTTTTTCTCCCTGAGGGAAAAGTTTGAAGCCCGAGGCGAAGCCGAGGGCAACAATTTTCCTGAGGGAGAAAAAACATTTTTCACTCGTGATATACACAACATTTTTCCTCCACCTACATTTTTATAAAAACTGCTCATAAAATAATTTTTGAAAACGTATGTGACCAAACAATGTGTTACAACATGTCATAATCTAAAAAGTAAACAGAAACAGCTGGCTTGTAATCACAGTTCTCCTCCGACAGCACTATTTGTCGGCTAAAGTTGTAACAACAATGACAGCCAAAACTACAGCTATGATGAAGTTCCCGTTTTAAATTTGATTAGTTAATAAGTAATATTCGTTGGCTGATATTTTGAATAACATAGAATAAAAGAAAAAAATATATACATTTTTTTAGTATAGTGATATGAAGTTTGTAACAATAATTTCAGCATACAAACATAAATTTTATACATCGATCAAATGTCTGGTTGAGGTATTGAATTTAGTTGGTTTAATGACTACTCTATATGCTTCCTCATCTGAGCTTGGACCTTCTGACCTATTCCAAATGTACGTTTTTAAAATAGAGATGCTTCCCATGTTATTTAAATGGAGTCACTTTTACTCCCTAGGGAGTTTTTCTGTTTTTTAGTACCGAGAGCGAAAAAGTGACACTTTAGTATCATGTTTCAGGGAGTAAAGTAAGTACTTTTGACAGTAGGTGGAGGAAAAATATTATTCGAAAATGTTTCATTGTGAACGGAACAAAACTTCTTTTATAGGCTATAGGTTTTTATATTCTTTTTATTAATTTGTATGCATAAAATATTATTCGAAAATGTTTAATTGTGAACGGAACAAAACTTGAGACAAGTGAATACTGAAAGACGTTTGAGTGCGAAATCAGATACGTGTCCACTGATTAATGAGGTAGCAGAGTTAGGAAGCCAGCCAAGTCGACCAAACATCAGGAAATGAACAACGCTGCAAGTTTATTCGACACTGAATCATGGATATGATCCAAAATGCATATTGCAACTCCATCAACCAATCGAATTACTAGATAATTTTAAGCGCACACGTGAAAATGTGAGAACTTACTTGATCGTATAGTGAGGTCCACGTTATGGAGAAAGAAAGGAGACCAGCGTTGCCGATTCTCTGCCTTGCCACTGCCTTCTATAGAGCATAGCTGACCGTGATACCGGTATATCTGATCTAGTATTAACTGTGCATTCTTGCTAAAATAATAGATTAACCCCCAGTTTTTCGTACGTCGGTCAACGTTTAATCACGATTAAATGCTATAATTTAATCGAGATTAGTGCTAACCGATGCATTTTGGTTGCACAAAATAGAAATTTCAAGCGATAACGCCGATTAAACTAACCGGCGTAAACAATTTTCAATTCTGATTACTTGGCACCATTTTAACCGCGGTTAGTTGAAACGATGAAGATTTGGTTGCACAAAGGTAAAAATCGAAAAATAACGCCGGTTAAACTAATCGACGTAAAAGATTTTTAACAAGCCATTCACGGGGAATTAAATCCAACTAACGCCGATTAGGTACCAACTGATAGCTGTCTTACAATTAGTTTTTGGTAAAAAAACTATTAAATTCAAAGTATGAGCTAAATATATGCATGAATTTCATCTGTTAATAAAATAGAGAAGTGTATTTAGCTGATATTATCATTCAAAATTATATACTGATTTTTGAGGTTAGTTTTCGATCTGGTTCGTCTGCAGATAACACTGGACACTAGCGAACTTTTTTATGGCGCATGCCTATTGAATGGTCACCGCGTCAATAACATAACCTCTATTTTGTGGCATTTGTTTAGAATAATAACATCTATCGGTTAAATAACAGTGTTGCCAGATTGTGAAACCGTTAAAATCTTGGTTAGTTAACCGGAAAACTTAATCGGGATAAAAAACTAACCGATCTTTGTGGAACAAAAATGAATCCGTAAAACTAACGCTGATTTGTTAATCAGCGTTAATGTCCATATTTTACAGACGTACGTGCAACTGGCCACTGGCCCTATATCTTATTCATCAAAAATTACATCTTTGAATGAATAATTATTATTAAACAAAAATCCTCATTAAATGCTGTAAATCACCCAGAAGGCTTTGCTACTGCAAATATTGACAACAGGGTTCAGGGTTAACAGCTAGATGGAAATTCGATGAGAGCTACTATTCAATAGTTATTTGTGCAACTAGTGCGCAAAGTGCCACTTTGCTGCACCGAAAGAAACGTTTACGCACGAGCCGTAGGCGAGTGCGGAATGATGGTTTCTTGAGTGCAGCAAAGAAACTTTGCGCACGTATTGCACATTAAATTTTTCCTACAGTTACCATAGAATGTGAAAAGTCAGTAATAGACGGTGAACATGTCCTATACCAAATAAAATGTTTGTTTGTGTGAATCTTTAGTATTTTTAATGATGATAATAAATATTGCAACCATTTCCACAACAGAATTGTTTCAAATTCAGTCTAAATGACAATAGAATGAATATTATAAAGTTATATGAGATTCAATTATAATAATACTTCATCTACAAGAAGTCATCAGCAAGTGTGGAAATGGCCATATCACCTGTCTGAATATGTTTTTGAGTCATCAATGAGCCTCACAAACGTTATACTTCACCCGTGACTAACAGTGCGATATTCTCCTATCCGATAACATGAAAGTTTTGCAGCAAAACTTTGCTTATACTTATACGGTGCTCATTAATTTGTCTATGCGATCAAAGCTGTAAGCTTATGTTTTAATTTTTCTATTAATGTAAATTAATAAAAAAGCTAATATGCCCAGGACTGATTAAGGATTAGGCTAGTGATCAGCCCTCAGGACAGACTTGAGTCTAACCTGACCATTCTATGAAATTTTCATGTGTACTATTTATTCCAGTTCCAAATATCCTCAAGTTTGAGTCTGAATGATATATTATACACAATTAGTGTAAAAATATAGTTTCAGCTTGTTTTTTCTTGTAAATACATTAGTAAACGTGTCAATTTGGCCTTTGTGCTTTTCTGGCCAAGCGACAAGTAGCCGCATGAAACGTATAATTAAGGTTATACTGCATTATTTAAAACGTGATTAAATTATATTATATAGACATTACATTTACCTGAAATGCTGAACTTCAATCATTCAAGTCACTGTTGAGTAAACAGTATATTGTAAATCCAGTGTTTTTGTTTACGGTATTCAATAACATCTATTCTGTAGCCTATTCTGTTTCTAATTCATCGACGGCATTCATTATAGTTGTTCTACAAAAATGTAAGTAGAGATTTTTCGGGGAGTTGAAGACTGAATAACTTTTTTTGAAGTGTATATATTTATGTTTCAAACCTAATAGATTCATTATTGTTTTGAAAATATAACAATCACAGCTTTAGTATCACTAACACGACACTAGTAACCTAGTGCTGACAATAAGTCACGAATAAGTGCATTTCGACTCTCATTAGCTTTAGTATCACTAACACGACACTAGTAACCTAACCACAAAAGTAAATAGAGATATAAAAATACTTTATTCCTTGATCATAAAAATGGTCGATAAATGTTTCCAATGTATTCCAGTTAAAAATATAGGCATCTCACACATAAAAAATCGTTCATGATAACTTGAATAGAAATAAAATACTGATATTGAATACTATCAAAACTTCTTGTTTATTTACTGTTTATTATCCAATATCTATCTCGCGGTAATAATCAGCTGGTTTACAAAAATTTTCAGCAAGCAACATATTCAGGTTGTTTTGCAACATATTCAACATTTCTTTTACTTTGCCGCACTCTACCGTCATAAAGCGTGTTAACTATTTTGTGTTGTTATGTTGCAAATTTGGAGTGCGGCAAAGTACTTTGCCGCACTCAAATCTACATTCCCGCACTGGGTGTGGGAATAAGGTATTTTGCGTACTATAAATGATGCGGGAATGAGTACTTTTTCGGGTAACTGTAGGAAAACATTATTTGCCAACCCGCATTAGAGCAGAAGTCTTCGGGGTGATTAACAGCATTTAATTAGGATTTTCGTTTAATAATAATTATTCATTAATTATTAGCATTTGAAAAAATGCAATTTCTGATTTATTTTCATGTGTATTTTTGAATGATTTGATTATAAGGATGGAAGATATTTTTAGAAATTGCTTGCTATGAACCAAATGCTGAAAATAATTTGAAAACACATTTCTATAATTGAGATCAAATATTTAGTTGATCAATTATATTTCTAGATTGTTCCAAAACCATCTGGCATCGTTGCGGTGCTAGGAAAGGATAGCGCTATCTGATTTGTCGAATGATAGACAAGGATAGAAACACCAAATGTTAGTCAAATATTGCCATTATAACGTGGACTTCACATAGGACAAATTTCAGCTGAATGGGCTTTGCGAGTGACGTGCTTCACTATTATTGATGTCGATTATCCTTGTGCTATGTTTTGTAACTTTTAAAATAGAAATACCTCTTGGAAGATCTGTAGAAGCAGTTATCAGGAACCTATTTTCCCACAGAAAACCCGACACCGGTTATGATTTGTATTTAAACGAATTATTTACTTGTAGTAATTAGTTACTTATAGTTGACTGAATTCATTTATTAATGCCAAGACAATTTGAAAAACTTTCTGAATGTGTCAATAGTTTTAAAAATAATTTCAAACAAACTGTCGATGGCACTATTGATTTTGTTTTGAGTAATATGTCATCCACATGGAAGAAAATAAAATTCGATCCAAAAATCTTTCAAAAACAATTCAAGAAACTAATTCAATGCCACAGTTTTATTTACTAAACAGAATTACAGAGAATCCAATTAATTATTATAATTGTTGTCAAAAATAAAGTTTACGGCAAATTAAATGAGGTTTTTTGGCAAAATTACAGAAATTCAGTCTTCTATGCAAATGTTTCTCTTAATGAGATCTTTATTTGAAGCGCCAGTCTATTAGTGAGGTTCACCACTGGAGTAGCTGAAAAATCTATTTCTATCACTCACTAGTCAGTCTGCGCGCTAAATTTAGAATTACAACTGCACTACTCTTCATCCAGGCAATAATAAATTCGGACACTGCATATCTTTCTTGGATTTTATGCTTCCACACCAATATTATACAAAGCTTACGATTTATAGTGCTCTACAGACGGACGATTAATGCAACTTAGTAGTCACAGAATTCGAAATAAATTTACTGAAATACGAGTTTACAGAAATGATTATATTCTTGATTAGCAGGTAACCCGTGCTCCGCAAGGGTCTAATTAAAAACTTGACAAACTGAAAGCTTGACCTACTGAAATCTTGAAGTGTTGAAGAATACAAAATAGGCCTATAATCATCCTCGGTAAATTAAGTATCTATATGCAAAATTTCAAATTGATCAGTCCAGTAAATGAGACGTGATGATGCGTCATTCGTGAATTTTCTATCCCGTACATTTTTATTGTACAATACTATAGCTATCTAGTCTGGAGACTAATGAGCTAATTTTTTCTACCCTAACATACTACTTGAAAATGTTAACAGCGAATATCTCATTAGATATTCTCACTGATATTGATTGTTTAATTAATATGTACACTTATGACTGTACTATAAAAGCTAGATTCACTCAATCACTGCTCTGCTCTTTCACTGGACACTAATTGAACAAGCACTACACTAGCTCATACGGTTTCCTCCTTTTGAGCCTCCGCACCAACCCTCCATTGTCTAGCAGCTGGATCGCCTCAACGTTGTCGTGTTGGTGCAGTCGCCCCTCGTGCCTCTCCGCATGCCTCTGGATCTCGGTGGACACCAGGTCGACGTGCAGGTCTCTATGAAGATCGCTGTTCCTGATATACCAAGGAGCATCCACAATGTTCCTCAGCACCTTGTTCTGGAACCGTTGTATTACATTGATGTTGCTGTCTTTGGTACACCCCCAAAGTTGTATACCATATGTCCATACTGGCTTTAGTATCTGTTTGTACAAAAGTACTTTGTTTTGGATTTGTAAGTTGGAGTTTTTACCGATCAGCCAATACAGCTTCTTATATTTGATTCCAAGTTCCTCTCTCTTCTTCTTGACATGGGCCTTCCAGCGAAGCTTTGCGTCCAAGGTCATACCTAGATACTTGGCATCATTGGCATATGGTACAACTTGGTTGTTGATTGTTATTGGTATGGGCAGGTCCTTCTTATTGGTGAAGTTGATGTGAATCGACTTTGCTTCATTTAGTTTCATCCTCCACTTTCTAGTCCAATCTTGAATTTTGTTGATGGATCTCTGTAGTTTTTCTGTTGCAATATGAATATTACTGTCTACTGATAATATGGCTGTATCGTCTGCAAATGTTGCTGTAGTATTCTCATCAAGGCTGGGAATATCGCTGGTATAGAGTAGGTAGAGAAATGGTCCTAGAACACTTCCTTGAGGAACTCCTGCTTTTATTTCCTTCAAATCAGAATATGAATTTTCATGCCTGACTCTAAAGTATCTGTCAGTCAGATAGGATTTTAATATATCTGTAAATTGCTTTGGTAGCACTTTTTTCAGTTTGAAAAGAAGACCTTCATGCCACACTTTATCAAAAGCTTGCCCTACATCAAGGAAAGCTGCTGAACAAACTTTTTTCTCTTCAAGGCTCTTCTCTATTACATTCACAATCCTATGCACTTGGTCTATTGTTGAGTGTTTCACTCTGAAGCCAAATTGGTGATTTGGAATTATGTGCTGTCTCTCAATTATTGGTGTTAGCCTACTCAGTAAAATCCTTTCAAACAACTTGGCAAGCACAGGTAGCAATGATATTGGCCTATATGATGATACTTCATGTGGCTCTTTACCTGGCTTGAGTAGCATTATAACTTCTGCTACTTTCCATATTCCTGGTACAAATTTGAGTCTGAAAGAGGCATTCAAAATGTGTGTTAATTTTACTATTGCTTTTCTTGGTAGGTGCTTGAGGACTAAGCCAGTTATCATTTCGAATCCAGGGGTCTTTTTGTTATTCAGATTTCTTATTTCTCTTTTCACCTCTTCTACTGTGACACACATTATTTCTTGATTTGGCTGTAAGATGTTCTCCTCTGCTTCTAAAGTGTCTTCTTCAGTTGTGTTGTTTGGTTTAAAAACGTTTACAAGATGATCTGCAAAGGTCTGTGCCTTTTCATCACTACTCCTTGCCCATTGTCTGTTCTGCTTCCTGAGAGGAGAAGATTGATGAATGGGTTTTTTTATTTTTTTAGCTGCCTTCCAGAGTGAGTAGTCTGTACTGCGTTCTGCTGTTAAGTTTATCAAGTAATTATTGATTGATTCATTCTTGATACATTGAATCTCTCTCCTTAGTTCTTGAGTTAGATTGTTTAAAACTCTTTTGTCTTGAGGGGAACGTGATTGCTGCCATCTCCTTCTTGCTCTTCGTTTTTCCACAATCATTTCTCTGATTTCCGCAGGGTAATTATTTCCAGTGGTTCTTCTTCTGAATTGTGGAGTATTACACCATGCTGCCTGTTGGATATCAGTAACAAACTTCTCTAACTCCCGATCAATCTGTTCTTCGTTTCTTAATGGCGAGTTCAACTCTATTCTTTCATCCAGCATCTTTTGGAAACCATCCCAATCCGTGTGGCTGTTGACTAGCGCAGGACAAGCATTTTCCTTCTGTAGAATTGAATCACTGAGAGTCAAAATGATGGGTGAGTGGTCCGAATTTAGATCGAAACTATCCTCTAAATGCAAATAATTTACCGATATATTCTTTGTCAGAAAAAAATCTATAAGATCTGGGATTTTCCTCGTATCGGTGGGCCAGTAGGTTGGTTTACCAGTTGAAAGAGCTTCGCACCTCATCTCTCTCATTGCTTCATAGAGCTGTCTTCCCTTGTGTGTTGTTAAGCGCGATCCCCAATGCACGTGCTTTGCATTGAAATCTCCACCAAGAATGAATTTGTCTCCTAACATATCAAGCAATGATAAATATTCATCTTTTCTGATGGAATATCTGGGAGGACAGTAAATAGCTGCAACAACAAAATGATAATTGACTGCTTTCACTGCTACACCTGTCAATTGTATTCTATCACTTTCGAGTTTCACTTGTTCATGATGTTGTAGATTGTCTCTGATGATGATGGCACTCCCACCCCTTGCGACATTGCTGGGATGTAAAGCATGATAGATCCTATAGCCTTTGAATTTTATAAACGACTGCTTTGTAAAATGAGTCTCAGATATAAGACATATATCTATTTTTTCTATGTTTAGAATTGCTTCCAACTCCTGTTGCCGTTGTAACAATCCATTTGCGTTCCATTCCATTATTTTTAGTGAATGAATCATTTGAATTGCAGTAGTTTACTTTGTTCTAACTTCTGGAATTTAGACTGCAGTGAGGTGATTATTTGTTCTTGTCTATCCAGTTTTGCCAAGATGAGCTGCAAAATATTATTGTTATCTCCTACTTCACTTTTTGGCTCTCCCAATTTTGGTCTATTTTCTTTTGAGACAATCTGGGCGAAAGTTAATTTCTTAACCGCGCTTTCATTGTTTGGATTGTGGGTTTGTGTATTTTCTGTGATTTTTGGTGGAATATTCTTCACTGTGTTCTTCCGTAAATCTGGAATATTTTTTGTTTTATTGGAGTTTCTAATCTTTTGCAATTCGATTGCGACAGTGCAGCCTCGATAGCTGGCTGGATGTGCTTCTCCGCAATGAATACATTTTGGTAAAGCATCACTGGGTTTTGTACAGTCTTTTGTTTGATGTTTACCTGCACACTTTACACACCTAGGCTCCTTGTTACAGTATTTTTGTGTGTGACCGTATGCTTGGCATCGTTTGCATTGCGGTATCAGGTTGGCCTTCTTCAGTGCTTCCACTTCCACTTTGCAACCAAGTATATTTTTAAGTTCAAAAACTTTTTTTATATTTTCTTCCGCGCTGAATGAGACTATGAACATATCTAATGGCTCTCTTGTCTTCCACTTTAGCTTATTTACAACTTCTAGAACTTTCAATCCTCGTGTCTTCAAATCTTCCAGTATCATGTCTGTACTACAAGAGTGATGAAGTTTTTTAATCATTACTCTTATTGGTCTCGACTGCTTATCTTCATAGGAATGCCAGTTAAATCCGTCATTAATCAGTTCTCTGGTAACATTCCGATAAGTTTCGGAGTCGACTGCATTTATTTTGAACGTTTCTCTACTCAAGAGTTTTATTCTAAATTTGTCAGCTGGCGACACTTTTTTCAAACTCTTAAGGAGTCCATCTAGATTCTTGATACCATCCACTATGATTGGGGGTGGTGGCATTTCTTTCTTCTCTCTCTTCTCCACGTCAGTGGTTTTAGAATTTAAGTTCTGTTGAATTCTTTTTGCAGACACATTTTTGACTTCTGGCGATGGAGTACTAAGCTTCCTCTTCTTGGTAGCCCGCTTAGTACGAGTCCTGATCCATTCCGTTTCTTTGGCCAATTCTTCCTCATTTGTTGAGTAGTTCTCGGCTGCTGAGCTGGTAGGCTGTGAGCTGTGAATCTTCTTCTCAATATTCAGAAATCTTGCTTCCAAATCCTGCACTTTTTTTAACAGTTCTAAGTTGCTCTTCTCCAATTCCTTCCTCTTCTCATCGGTCTCTTTCCAGGCGATGAAAAGTACCTGCTCGGTTGAAGTTTCGAGTTTATTTAATTTGATATATTTATCCGGTGAACACTGGATTTCTGATGTATTTAGCATGGTGTTGGTGTCCATACTGTCGTTAGTGGCTCCCTGTTCTCTTTGCTCTTCTGTAGGAATACTAGGTGGCTTCACTAAATTAGACATATTTTGAAAACATACCTTTCAAACAGCCCTCGTATCAACACTCACGCACACGGAAAAGCGAACGCGAGCTTTAGAACGGCCGCGAAAAGCAGGTCGCTTTGCTTGCATGAATTCCGCGGTCGACGACCGATATTCGATGCAATATTTTTGTTCCACTTTTGATGGCGAACAAACTGCTGACTCACTACTTCTACACTACACTATCACTAACTACTCCACTATACGTCCGTTCTCTACGAGTTCTAACGCAATACTGATCCCGTACATAAGCCAATTCTTTCCTTTACTATATTATAGATTACATTCATGTTTCAACTCTTGAAAAATTAAAAATATGCCTATAACCATCCTCGGTAAATTGAGAATCTATATACAAAATTTCAAGTAAATTAGTCCAGTAGTTCAGACGTGATGATGCGTCAAACATGATTTTCCTATTCAGTACATGTTACAGTTAATTGGTGATTCTTCCTTTACAACCGCAATAAATTAATCAACAATATTTTTCCCAAAAAAAATTCAAATTGATCTATGAAGCCCCCTACACAATCTGTAAAGCAGTAGTTCCGTTCTCATATAAACTTTATTGGTATATCTGATAAAAATTAAATATTTTTGCAACTAGTGCGCAAAGTGACAGTTTGCTGCGCCGAAAGAAAGGAATGGTTTCTTGAGTGCAGCAGAGGAACTTTGCGCACGTATTTCACATATAATTTTTCCTACAGTTGCCATTGAATATTAAAAGTGGTTGATTATGGGTAAAATGATGGCTGAAATCCATCAAATGTTTGTCTGTATATTTTTGTTATTAATAACAACTTTAATCTATTTTAAACTTGATAATCCAATTGAAAATCTATAATCGATCATTTATTCAAATTAAAAATTAAATAAATCCCATTAATTTGGAAATTGAATAATTTTGTGTAAATCTTAATTTCTAAATAATTTTTCAACCAATCAATTTATGAATGAAAAATATTATTTGAAATAATGAATAATTAATAATATTCAAAATGTATAATTTAATGAGTTCTCATTTTTATTTATTTGAAAATCTGAAAAAAATAGATAGAACAAATTCGCATTTAAAATACACGCCAACAATGTCAACAGCTGATTGGGATTGCTGCAAGATAATACGCAAAGTATTAAGAGTATGCAAAGTAATACTTTGCGCACTAGAGCGGAAAAGTGATTATTTGCGGCCTGAAATCAGTGCAGAAATGGTCACTTTCCAAGGTACCTGTAGGAAATAGTTATTTGTGCAACTAGTGCGCAAAGTGACAGTTTGCTGCACCGAAAGAAACGTTTACCTATTCAGTACATGTTACAGTTAATTGGTGATTTTTCCTTTACAACCGCAATAAATTAATCAACAATATTTTTCCCAAAAAGAATTCAAATTGATCTATGAAGCCCCCTACACAATCTGTAAAGCAGTAGTTCCGTTCTCATATAAACTTTATTAGTATATCTGATAAAAATTAGTTATTTGTGCAACTAGTGCGCAAAGTGACAGTTTGCTGCGCCGAAAGAAAGGAATGGTTTCTTGAGTGCAGCAGAGGAACTTTGCGCACGTATTTCACATCAAGTTTTTCCTACAGTTACCATTGAATATGAAAAGTGGGTAATTATGGGTAAAATTGCCTGAAATCCATCAAATGTTTTTCTGTGTAATTTTATTATTGATAAAAACCTTAATCCTAATATCCTAAAGTCCTCGTTGTCCTTGGTTATAATATATAATTAATGCTGTGCTCGTTGTGCTTCGTTGCACCTCTGCTCACTATAGCAGCACAGTCACTGTTACCAACTTCATTTTGATTTTGCTGCACTGTTGCTCCATATAACCTACTAAGTATTTTGCGTTGCCATGTTGCAAATCTGGAGTGCAGAAAAATTTTTCCCGCACTAGAGCGGAAAAATGATTCTTTGCGTTCTGTAATCAGTGCAGCAATGGCCACTTTTCAACGTAACTGTAGGAAAAAATAATTAATACATTTCTTTACCTTCGCTTCCAATTTGGTGTTTTCTTGTTTCAAGTCAGTTCTCTCTTGCTCCAACTTCTCAACCTTCGACCGCAAAACTTCAAGCTCCTCCTAATAATTAAAAATTATTTTAACATCTTACTATGAAATATCTTTCTGATAGTTACAAAGAATATACTAGAGAAAACACTTCAATAATCTGCTCGACAACAAAAAATGATACTAATCAAATTGTGCAAACAAATGTATTATATTTTTTAAAGAATGTGTCAAAACTAACGCTGCGTTACTAAACGAGAGATTAGAGTAATCAAAATGGCAGTGACCTGCCATAACAAAGGCATGAATAGTGAATAATCAATGAATGAAAAGTGTGTAATCAAGAAAAAAATAACCTGGGAAATCATGAATGTTTGAAAAGATAGAGAAATCGTCAGATACAGCAATATACTGGGTGATTACAATGAAATAGATAACTTCAATAGCCTGTACAAAATGGTGTATTTCAACATAGTAAGTGATATAGTTTGTAGGGAATTTCTTAAAGTTTATGTTGGTAGAACTGTTGCTGGCTATTGTTGGCTGCTCCGTGTTACAACAGCCAGTTTAGTTTAGCAATATGGCCGCTACTCAAGTGGAGAAAGCTTATTGTGTTCTTGAATTAGCCAAAAAAAACTCTGTTATTGTTGTGCAGCGTCATTTCAGAACAAAATACGGTAAACCACCACCAACAAGGCAATCAATTTATGACTGGTATGAACGTTTTGAAAGCAGTTGATGTGTGTGTAAGAAGAAGAGTACTGGAAGACCTTCTGTTACAGAAGAAAAAATTGATAGTGTTCGTGATGTTTTTGTACGAAGTCCAGGAAAATCGACTAGATCAGCGAGTTTAGAATTGCAAATTCCTCAACCTACTGTGTGGAAAATTCTGCGGAAACGTTTGAAAATGACACCTTATAAATTGCAGTTAGTACAAAGTTTAAATGACAATGATAAAGTTGTACGTAAAAATTTTTGTCAAGAGATGCAACATTGTCTTGAAAATGACGACACATTGTTTAATCGCCTAATTTTCAGTGATGAATGCACTTTTCACATTAGTGGAAAAGTTAACAGACATAATGTACGAGTATGGGGAACAGAAAACCCAAGAGAGACTGTACAGCATATACGCGATTCTCCTAAAGTGAACGTGTTTTGCGCTTTATCTTGTGAAAAGGTTTACGGGCCTTTCTTCTTCCAAGAACCATCAGTAACCGGAAGAATTTATCTGGACATGTTAACCGAATGGTTAATGCCTCAACTCCATGAAGATAGTTGTAACTTCATTTTTGTACAAGATGGAGCTCCGCCTCACTGGTACTCAGAAGTCAGAGGGTATCTGGATGAACATCTTCCTAGACGATGGATCGGCCGTGCAAGTGAGGAAAACGTTGTGTTTCAGCCGTGGCCACCTCGTAGTCCGGACCTAACGCCCTGCGACTTTTTCTTGACAACGAATCATAAATGCTCTTGCTACAGTTAACCGTGAGATGCTTAGTCGTGTGTGGTCAGAATTTGACTACCGTGTTGATATCTGTCGTGTTGCAAATGGTGTACACATTGAACATCTGTAAATTTTCAATAAAAATTCAAGAATTCTTCTATGTAATCATGTAAGTAATGATCTAAACTTTTAAATAATAAATTCTCTACAAGCTATTCAAACTGTCTATTTCATTTATAATCACCCGGTAGTATAGCTTTTTTAATATAGTAATGCAGAATATTGTAGGAGTTGATTCATGCAATTTCAAGTTACAGGAACTAAAATTCACTTATATTTTGAATATAAATTAGTTTATTGAACATAGTTTAATTATTCATTTAGGTCAGTTGATGATTATTGATGTACTATGTTTTCGTATCATTAATTAGAATGGATAACAAATTTTTTCATGAAATACAGTACCATAATAATTGATATCAAATTTAAATAATGCTGAAATTTATAATTATTATTCATCTACCCACAGCTGGGAGAAGCAGTAATAAATATAAACCTAGAACAGATTACTTTTGACTTGACAGTAAACAAACCTTCGCCTGTCATATTCATATATTTCCTTAATGAAAGATGACAGAAGTTAACTTGCCAAGACTGGGCAGTTTATTGTTAGTCAAAAGTAGCTGTAACGGCGTGTGGTGAAATCCGATTTTGTCAGTGTAGTGTTAAGCATATGCTGTATTTATAATATTATCAGCTGTCCTAAAGAGTTGAGTTTGTTATAGTAATTGAAATAAGCACTCACTTTAGAACACATTCGCTAAAGAGTTATTACTAATATTTTGTAATTATATTTTATATTTCTTCACAACTTTACAGTCAGTTACTGCCTAACTGAAGATTACGCTACCTCTAACGGAGCGTTTATTTGCTGGTGAAATCCACTCTAAAATATTAAGAAAATGTTAACAACACGAACTTACAGTCTTTTCTCTCAGCTCTTCTTCAGTTCGATGAATATTTAACAAGGGTGTAATTTTGACGAGAAGACGCCACCAAGGCCAATTTCTAACAGAGAGAAATTTACGGACATTCCTTTGTATACATTTCACAGCCAGTTCTTGAACCTGGAAAACATATTATATTTATTAAATAAATGTTTATGTCAATACTATAGCTAACTAATCTAAAGACTACTGAGCTAATTAGTTCTCTCCCAACATACTACTTGAAAAATGAAACAGATTCAATATCTGTTCAATTCTAGATCTAATTCAATTTTAGAAACTGCTATTGATCATGAATATTTCATAAATAGCACATTTTTATTTTAAATAACTTTACATATGGAATTAAATTCTCTACAAATTTTACTGAACATTTTTCTTTGTTTATAGGCAATTTACCCAAGTTACACAAAAGTGTGTTTTTGATCGAGTTAGTCCTTCAAAGCTTCGTACTTCAACCAAATTAGCTTTTAGATAATCAATTTATTTTTTCCAGATCAGCTGCTGCCCTAATTAACCCCTAAAAGTTTATCATTGTTTACTTCTAGAAGAAGATAATTTTGAAATAATTTTATTGTTCTCACCTTGCGTTTCACAATCTTTTTCCGTGTTAAATAGCTTCGACAATAAGCCTGGAAGTGTATTATTCTACTAGTCAACTTCTCGTCCCTTTGAGCTTCAATCACAGCCAATACTCCGTACCTGAAAAATACCTGTAAAAACACAAAATCAAAATTTGAAACTTCTTTTATAAGTTTACATTATAGAAAAAGATACAGCATGAGAATAAACGCAATCAAAACAGAAATACTAGTCTGCAGAAGAAACAGGGAGAATAGTAAAGAAATAAGGCTGAGGAATGAAGCCATCGTAAAGAAGTTCAACTATCTTGGAAGCAGGGTCACTAATGATAGAAGAAGTAGTAAAGAGATATAGCTAGCAGGATTTATCAAGCAAAGAATGCTTTCAATAATAAGAAGCGGGTATTGACTGCAAGAGCAGAGCATTGAGTCTAGAGGTGAGAAAACGGTTGCTAGAAACCTATGTATGGAGCATTGCAACGCAACCTATGGCAGTGAAGCTTGGACGATGCGTGTCAAAGAAGAGAGACGAACTTCTGCTTTAGAGACATGGTGCTACAGAAGAATGCTGAAGACCAGTTGGAGAGAGAGAGAGAGAGAAGGTAATGAATGAAGAGGTGTTTGAAAGTAGAGTTGCAGAGAGTGGGGGATGTCTAGTGAGGGGAATAAAAAGAGGAGAGCAGAGAGCACAGTTAGTTGGTCATATTGTTCGACATGAGGGACTACGCTAACAAAAAGGAATAATGGAGGCAAGCAAGGCCACAACTGGAGTACATACAACAAATGAGATGTGCCAACTACAGTCACCTCAAAAGGATGGCGGATGACAGACAGGCATGGAGAGGCATTATACATTTCTTCTTCTTCTAGCTGCATCTAATTTTTCATTCAACATGATTATATTATAGTGTGGAAGAGTTCCTCACTGATAGATAAATATTGTTTATTTCATAATGTCTTTAGTATTTAATACACGTGGTTGGATTGCTGGCTGTGACATGCTTATTCATATGACATTCTTTAGGCTATTTTGAATTATTCTGACGATATATGTTAAGTTTTTGTGATATCTTCTTATAGATTTTGTGTATTGTTTTACAATGTATTGTAAATATTGTCTTTTGACTTTTTTAAATTATTGTATTGAATTGAATTTATTTCAGCAAAATTTACACAATTTACAATAATATTTCAACAGAGCAAATACACAACTTGAGATATGTAATACAAATAATACTATTAATACCTTATCCTATTCCCTATCATATATATCTATATTATATTTATGATAATAATATTCCTAGTTTAATCCAGTTCAACAATGTTTTAGCATATATTACTGTGGTATAACTTATCTTATTGCACCTATCCCAAGTGGATTCACTCTATTTAATGAAATATAAGAGCCCACATAGACCTTTTTGGCCTGTTCGTGGGTCAATGAGTCCAGTACTGTGTGATTAAAGTATACATTTTTTTCCTGATTGAACTTAAGAGAAATAAGTTTTTTCAATTTCATAATCGCACACACACACACACACCACAGACACACACACACACCACAACACACACACACCACATATACACACACATACACACCACAGACACACACACACACCACAGACACACACACACACCACAGACACACACACACCACATATACACACACATACACACCACAGACACACACACACACACACACACACACACACACCACAGACACGTTGGTCATCACAAGGTGAACCGCTAGGCAAAAAGATATATTGATTGGGACAAAGAGAATATCCAAACATTAGAAGTAACCAATATCCTATTGATAGATTGAAGTAGCCGTTCACATTGATCTTCATTCAGCGTTTTTATCCAATTTGTAATTATTGATTTATATTTTGAGAAACTACAGCGCCCGGCTGACTTATTTCTTGAGGAATGTTATTCATAATAGTGTGGCATAGGTATGATATATTCCTATCACAGGCTGAACGGGTGTTTCGTTGAAGACCCGAGTGATGAAAGCGGGAATGTCTTGTCATGTAATGATGATTGGACTCTGAATTGAAATGTATTTTATTCTTGATCATGTACATCAGTACTGATTTAATGAATAGCTGCCTGATTCTGAAAACGTTGAAGACCTGAAACAATCGTACGGATGAAAATCTTCTGCATAGACCAAGGCCAACTTTTATTATAGTTTTCTGAGACACTGATATTTGATCTAACAACGCTTTGGGTGCACTTCCCCAAAGGATAATACCGTAGGAAATAATGGACTGAATGTACACATAATACACTGTTCTCAAATGATTTATATTGAGGATTCCCCTAAGCTGGTTGAACACATAAATCATTTTTCTCAGCCTACTATTAAGGTATCTAACATGAGAGCTCCATGTCAATCGACTATCTATATGAATGCCCAAATATTTATATTCATAGACAGTCTCTATTAAATCACAGCCACACGCATTACCCCAATCAGCCCCGCACGTGTGAACCCTCAATTCCAAGTTGGTAGGGGGAGCACGACTGTCACGCAGGAAAATAGGCAAACACTTAGTTTTTTTTGTATTCATGCTGAGTATATTGATATCAAACCAGCTTTTCAATTGTCTTAGCTCACTTGAAGCTACTCTGTACACATTTTCCCAACTGTCTCCCACAAAATAAACGGCTGTGTCATCAGCAAAAAGCATCATTTTACCACTCATATTTACCTGAATAATATCATTAATGTAGACCAGAAATAGAATTGGTCCGAGGGTACTGCCCTGAACCACACCATAATTGATATCTTGGATGCTACTTTCGACTCCTGCAATAGATACCAACTGGCAACGCTTTGATTGTAAATATTGACTTGGCCTGTACTTTCTTGTATTGTTTATGGCTTAATAAATATCTTATCTTATCTTACTTTTTGCATTTTGTTCTCAGTAATTCTTTGCACGTGTCCCAGTCAGCATATCCTTCTAGCCTTGATGAACCGAAGAATAGTCTTGCCTTGCAGAAGACCTCTATAAATACTGGCCCATATGAATAAAACCAGAGCAAATGCTCATGAGCAAGAGCATGGAGCATAAGGTTTTGCTCATGAGCAAAAGGTAGAAGCAAAAGCATTTGCTCATTTCTATATGAATAAGCTTTACCTTATACTCTTACCTTATGCTCCTGAACTCTGGAGCAAATGCTCACGTATTTTAGAGTTTTTTCATCAGCTGATTCGCTTGTGTAGCCTTAGTTTGTTTTTATAGCTCACGGAAGCGCTAAATATGCAAGTAGGAGGCACCGCTTGTGTTTGCGTCGTCTGCTCTGTTTTCTTTTTATGAATTGAGTTTAGAATTTTGAAATAATAGCGTGAGAAAATGTCATCTCTATAATAATCTTCTGCATATTATTATAATATCAATAGCCTTCTTATAATCGTCCACACTTTCATCTTCTTAAATGCCTATCTCCTATTTTGTGATGGCTAACAGGTAGCTATCTTTTGTATTTATTCTTTTGTAGGGATAATGGTGATATATATCATGGTTGAATCTAAAAAGAGTTTTATAGTTCTCAACTATTGGTTGTGATCATATCTGGTATAGTTTCCTCTTCCTCATACGCATTAGTTGAGCCATTTTACTATGAACAAAAGGTGATAAGCTGCTCTAGATTAGACTCACCTTTTTTGAAGCATTTGCTTCAAAAGTTGAGCAAATGCTCTAGTTTATTCATACAATTTTGAGCAAATGCTCAAACTATTTTTTTGATGAGCATGAGCAAAAGGTTTTGCTCACGTTTATTCATAGAAAATGAAGCAAATGCTCCATATTTTAGAAGTATAAGCAAATTCTCAACTTTATTCATATGGGCCATTGAGGGTTTCGGATAGTTTTGGATGAATATTGATGGTTTTTGGATAGTTTTGCATGGATATTGATGGGTTTTCGATAGTTTTGGATGGATATTGATGGTTTTTGGATGAATATTAATGGTTTTTGGATAGTTTTGGGTGGATATTTATGGTCTTTGGATAGTTTTGCATGGATATTGATGATTTTTGGATGGTTTTGGATGAAGATTGATGGTTTTTCATAGATACTAACCTGACTGAGTCCGATCCTGTAGGACGCTGAATCCAAATCCAGACACTCCAGGATCTTTTCCACGGCTTGGCGTTGTTGTGAGACGCTCAAAACCTTGCTTGTGTTGGTGATTGAGTGATCACTGGCTAGGAGACTGAATCGTCGGTAGAACTCGGAAAGAGACATGTACTTGGGGAAGCCCAGTTTGTGGAATCTAGCCACTGCTAGCAATTGAGAACCTCTTAGCTGTAACATTTGCAAAATAATCGAATCAAATATTTCATAACACAACATAAATTGAAGCGATTTAAAATAATTTATGTTACGTAAATAATAGAAAAATTTGTCGATAGCTGCAACAATTAAAAATTGAATCAAGTTGAAAAAACATTTCAGAACACAACATAAATTGAAGCGATTATAATAATGTACGACAGAATTTGTTGATTTGGAGTTTTCAGAGATTTATCTCTGAAAACATAAATTGGAGCGATCTAGAAAAAAATACACAACAGAATTTGTTAATATAAAAATATTTAGGGATTTGTAATATTCCAAACTATGCTAAAGCATCTGTAAATTGAATCAAGTTGAAATATATCTGAAAAATATTTCAAAACAAAAACGAACACAACAAATTAATCTTTGATAACATAAATTGGAGCTATTTGAAAAATGCACAGTAGAATTTGTTTGATTAGAGATTTCAGGAATTTATTATATTCCATATTATGCCAAAGCATCTGTAAATTGAATCAATTTGGAAAAAATATTTCAGAACAAAAAAATAATATCAGATAAGATAATTTGGAGCGATTTAAAAAATGCACAACATAATTAAATTTGTTGATTCAGAGTTTTTAGGGATTTATATATTCCCTAAACATTATCTATGCCAAAGCATCTGTAAAACATAAGTAAAAAGCCTTCAAATTAACATTAATAATCTAGAAAAATAAAATGTATCTTAACTATATTATTCGTAATCTGCTGAGAAAATAATGGATATACACAGATAGATAGATCTTTTATTCATTCAACACAGCATACTATCATACAAGCACACAATTGAACGTAGTCAAGTCAAAAATACTGTCCTCTGAATCTATTGTCAAATGAAAAAAAAACATATTCTACCATAAGCTATAGGTAGTCATGTTACATGCAAGTTAGAATTATCCAGAACATAAAAAATATGCTTCATATTTAACTGATCCAACGAAAACGTTAACCGCGTATGCGCAGTTATAGGTTGGTTCGCCCTACGGACAAAGCTCGCGCTCTGTTCTTGCTCGACCTGCGATCATCTAGCGATCTGCACGTGTAACGTTTGCGGAGCAGAGCGTAAGTCTGTACGCACCTTAACAAATCTCAAACATGATAAAATTATACCTGGAATGATCAATTTTGTAATGTAATTACCTGTGATCTTAGTAGAGGAACATCAATTAATGTATCATTGTCATTATTATGAGGTAGAAAGCAATGCACGAATTTCGTCCTAGTCCTTTTCAGGGTGTCGATTATACCATCCTTAAAAAATACAAAATGAAATAAACGTTAGTGGAAATCTAATAGTACGGTACACTAAATTGATGGAAATACTTCGCTATGTATAGCGAACTTACTTGCAATAAATGTCGTCTTCCACATTCATATTCCACAATTCAGACCAGTTCAAGGGAACATTAGTTCCTGGGAAAAATACTCTGGAATATTGGTATGACTACTCTCATACCGATCTGGTGCACAATACTCAGCCACACTGCAAACTAAGTCCTCAGAAATTTGTCTCCAGATCTCCAGGTGGAACTAACGAGTTCAAGTTGTCATGATTTGACCATTTCAAGATGCTTCTGAAAGATCCATTCCAAGATGATGATGATGAAAATGCTAATGTAGTTAATTTGTTAGGTTTAACTGTCGATGACAAATTGTCATGGAATGAGCATGTGGATAGGGTGGTGGGTAAAATTAGTAAGGGACTCTTTGTCTTAAGATATATTGTAAAGTATGTACCATTAAACGTAGCAAAATCTGTATACTTTTCTCTGATTTACACTCATCTTGTCTATTGTATTGAGCTTTGGGGAAGTACATCTATTGGAAACACTCAAAAAATTTTCATTTTACAGAAGCGTGCAGTACGGTATTTGGCTAAGCTTGATTAAAATCACCCCTGTAGAGATGCCTTCATAGATTTAAAAATTCTAACTTTACCATGTATTTACATCTACAGAGTTGTTCTTTTTATTGCTAATAACTTAGACTCATTCAAAACTAATTCTGATATGCATGGCTATAATACACGAGGTAGTGGCAATCCATGTATTGTTCTCCGACAAAGACCCTCGAACCTATGGTCTGGGACTATTAAATAAGCTACCTAGATCTCTGTCCATGTCATCTGCAACTTTTAAAAAAGATCTGTATACTTTTCTTGCGGAGAAAGCATATTATAGTGTGGAAGAGTTCCTCACTGATAGATAAATATTGTTTATTTCATAATGTCTGTAGTATTTAATACACGTGGTTGGATTGCTGGCAGTGACATGCTTATTCATATGACATTGACATTCTTTAGGCTATTTTGAATTATTCTGACGATATATGTTAAGTTTTTGTGATATCTTTTTATAGATTTTGTGTATTGTTTTACAATTTATTGTAAATATTGTCTTTGGACTTTTTAAATTATTGTAAATATTGACTTGGCCTGTACTTTCTTGTATTGTTTATGGCTTAATAAATATCTAATCTAATCTAATCTAATCAAGTGAGGCAGCGATCAAGTTTTATGCCCAGATATTTTGGAGCATCTTCATTGTTCAATTTCATTCTCCCAAGGAAGACATTCATGTCAAGAGAAAGGAAGTACATGAGGTTTTTACTTTCCTTGCCCTACTACCATAGGTAAGTAAAGTATTGCTTTCCAAAAAAATTAAGGTACCCCAATTTCAAGTTTTCTTTATGTTTCAATGTCCCCTGAGTCCAAAAACATTATTGTTGGGTGTTGATCTGTGTGTGTGTATGTCTGTGAACACGATAACTCCATTCCTAATTAACCGATTGACTTGAAATTTCAAACTTAATGTTACCATGAGGACCCGAAAATAAGAAATTCAATAAAATGCAATTCAAGATGGTGGAAAAAATGGCGGATAATTACTAAAAAATCATGTTTTTTCGGTTTTCTCGAAAACGGCTTTAACGATTTTCTTCAAATTTATACCATAGGTAGCTATTTATAAGCCCTATTAACTGACATGAGTCTCATTTCTGGGAAAATTGCAGGAGCTCCGTAATATTCTTGAGAAAAATGGCAGATGATTACTAAGAAGCCACGTTTTTCACGATTTTCTCAAAAACGGCTCTAACGATTTTCTTCAAATTTATACCATGGATAGCTATTCATAAACCCTATCAACTGACATGAGTCTCATTTCTGGGAAATTGCAGCAGCTCCGTAATATTCTTGAGAAAAATGGCAGATGATTACTAAAAAACCACGTTTTTCACGATTTTCTCAAAAACGGCTCTAACGATTTTCTTCAAATTTATACCATGGATAGCTATTCATAAGCCCTATCAACTGACATGAGTCTCATTTCTGGGAAAATTGCAGGAGCTCCGTAATATTCTTGAGAAAAATGGCACACCACATTTTTTTGGTTTGTCTTGTCGCGTCCGAGTTTAGGGTAGATGTCTGCTTGTCACCCCGTCAACTAGTCAACCCGTCAGGATGTCACCTCTGAAACCGGTTCTTGGAGGTGACCAGCTGGCACCGACAAGTTGTCTCCTCTCTAAGGAAGTGACATGCCGACGGGGGGACTAGTTGACGCGAGCGAGCAGGTGATACTTTGTCGTGCACGGTAACGACAAGATGTCACCTGCTATTTCAGACGGGGAGACCACTTGATGCAAGCGTCAAGGTGATACTCTGTCTTTGCCTTGGCAACGACAACATGTCACCTAAGATTCCAATGGGAGCCATGCAAAACAGTTGACAAGACTGATCTCAAAGTTTTGAAAGGGTCACGCAACTTGGCACTACTGGGTCCACTTGGCACCCAGTAGTTGGAGATTAATACAAGAAAAAAAACATCCATCAGACTACTTCCCCAAAAGAGAAAACTCAAGCTTGGGGAACGAGATTAGCTGGACAATTAAAATTAAAGTACATAATTATTATTTTCATTGCATCCCAAACATCCGAATGATCAGACTGAGGATAAGTCAAGAAGAGCAACCTAAAGGAGGTTCTCTAATATATATGGTATCCCGTCCTGTCCCCAAACCTATGGATTGGGGTACAGTTAAGATTTAATTCACGAAAACGTCGACAACCCCAAAAGTAAGTCTTTAATTTGCACTAACCTTGGAACTGGCGAGGAAGTGGACTGTATCTCGTGTGTAGAAGTTACTGCTGACGATATCCTGTCTTTATGCGTAGGCCTATATGATATTGCACATATATCACGAAACGAAACGAGGTAATTGCGTTCAGCTCGAACGCCACGGAACGAAAACGAAAAACGATGGGAAAAAGGAATAGGAAAGGAAAACGGAAAACTTAGGGTGTGGGTTAAACTAATAGGGAAGTATGGGGGCAAGTTTCCTAACTGGCCTAACATACTCACCAGAGTTAGTTTTCACGTGAGCTGAGCGCACAACACCCTTAGCATCACTTATGATTTGGGTGACTCTACCTAACGGGTATGATAAGGGTGATGAATTGTCCTCTTTAATCCATACTAACTGCCCTACCTGAAGGTTTGTGTCACTCTCAAACCACTTATTCTTCTGTTGAAGAGTGTGGAGGTATTCACTCTCCCACCTCTTCCACAATCTCTGAGTGAAGCGATTAACCTTTTCCCAACGAGACAGTCTGTACTCGTTGACATCACTCACGTCAATTTCAGGAACCGCCAACAGAGGGCGATGAACAAGGAAATGTCCGGGAGTCAGCGCCTCGTAGTCATCAGGAGATGAAGAGAGCGCATACAACGGTCTCGAATTGAGTATCGCCTCAATTTTCACCAACAGAGTGGAAAGCTCAACAATAGTTAGGACCGAATTTCCCACTTCACGAAACAAATGGAATTTCACATTTTTAATATTAGACTCACAGATTCCATTCATGAAAGGAGCATGTGGAATATTAAAACGAAATTGGATGCTTTTAGATGACATCGCATCACAGACGTTGGATTGATTTTCTGATGATCTGAGAAATTCAACAATTTCCTTCAATTGTCGCGCAGCACCTTTGAAATTCGTCCCTTGATCACAGAATATTTCTTTAGGCAATCCACGCCTAGAAACAAAACGATGGAGAGTGTTAATAACTCTTCGGATGAAAGACTTGTAAGCACCTCAATGTGACAAGCTTTTGTTGCCAGACAGACAAACAGTGCAAAGTATGCCTTGTACGTACGAGCTTTGGGCCGAATACTCTCTTTGACAGTGAAAGGACCAGCTAGATCGACCGCAGCCTTCAGAAAGGGAGCACTGGGAACAACACGAGAGCTGGGAAGATCACCCATCACGGGAGCAACAGGAGTTGCATTGAATAAACGGCAACGAGTACAATTGAAAATCACATTTCTGATAACACTGTGTGCTCCAACAATCCAAAAATAACGCTGAATAAGAGCACGCACTATTCTTGGTCCAGCATGAAGATGAGAAATATGATAATACTCAATGAGGAGTTTAGTAAAATGACTATCTTTATGTATCAAACAAGGATGCTTGACTTCATATCCTAAAGCACTATTTACCAATCTACCACCAACACGAATCACACCATCACAATCCAAGAATACAGACAATTTTTGGAAACTCTTATCACAAGGTTTACCCTCTTTCAATAGGTCGAGTTCACGATTGAAATGACACTTTTGAACAATTTTAACACAATAAATTTGTGCACATTTCAACTCTTGAACACTAAGTGCGCCTGATTTACGACAAACACCACTAATTGATGCTTTACAGTTATTCACGAAGCGTAAAACATAAGCACAGGAACGTAACAATCTCATGTATGAGGAGAAACGTGTTATCTGAATAACAGCAGTCTCTTCAGTGATATTCAAAACAACACCTTTATTTTGTTTCACATCAGGCAGAATTTCAGTAGCAGGGTAAGTCATAGATGACAACGGCCAACATGACAACGAATTAGAACACCACGTTGGAGCATTGAACCAATCTTGCGAATTGCACAAGTTTTGGGGAGAAACGCCTCGTGAACCAACGTCGGCAATATTGAAATCAGTAGCAATGTGATTCCAATCAGAAATATTAGTCAACTCTAATATTCTCACAACACGATTTGCAACAAACGTTTGCAACTTGTAAGGAGGTATATGCAACCAAGATAAAACAATAGTTGAATCACTGAACAGAAACGTAGATTGAAGATTGATTTTTTCCAGTGAAGGAAGGACTGAAACATACAATCGCGAAAGCAACAACGCAGCTTGAAGCTCTAATCGAGGAATAGACAGAGTTTTCAACGACGCAACTTTAGTTTTAGCTTTCAACAGGAAGCATTTCACCGTAGATTCTGACGACACAACTCTCAAGAAGATACAAGCACAGATTCCTTTCTGCGATGCGTCGGAAAACCCAAGTATTTGACAAGAAAAAGCATCGCCATAAACGCATCGAGGAATTGAAATTGAACTTAGAGCAGGAAGCTCTCTCATCAGCTCGTTCCAGCATTCGTTGTAGTCAACAGGAATCGGCGTATCCCAATCGATGTCCAACTTCCACAGCTCTTGTAAAAAACATTTCATTTTGAATATTACTGGAGCTATAAAACCGAGAGGGTCATACAGACGCGCGATAACGGACAGAACAGTGCGCTTAGAGTTTTTCTTTTGAAACTCTGGAACGGAGACTTTAATATGAAAACAATCAGTAGTTGGGTTCCACATTATGCCAAGAACTTTCACATTTGAATTAGGCTCATCACTGATATGAAGTGGTACTTGAGTGTTTTCAGAACGAATCAAATCCAAGAACTCAGGAGAATTACTGCTCCATTTATTCAACTTGATATGAGCACAGTTTAGAAGATTACAAAGTTGTGATTTTATTTCACAGATTTCTTCCAACGAATTAGCACCTGTGAGAAAATCGTCGTGATATATATCATCACGAATAGCTGCTGCTGCCAACGGAAATTTATCTCCTTCATCTTTCGCCAGTTGAATGAGAGCACGTTGAGCAAGAAAACCAGACGGTTTCAAACCATATGTGATTGTTTTGAGCTCATAAACGACAATATCATCGGAAGGATCTTTACGAAACAATATGTGAAGGAAAGAACGATCTTCTTCATCAACGAGGATAGCACGATACATTTTCGTAACATCACACGTGAATACGAATGAGTGAAGTCTGAATCTAGTTAACACATCACATATGTCATTTAACAATTTTGGACCTGAATGAAGAACTTGATTCAACGAAATGTGACTCTTTTTAGCAGACCCATCAAATACAACACGAACCTTTGTTGTAGGTGATGACGGATTGAATACACAAAAATAAGGAATAAAATATTTACCTGGTTTTTTAGCAACTTCCATATGATCCAAAAGAAGATACTCTTCCATAAATGATACGCAATCAGATTTCAAACGAGCATCACGCAGCATACGACGCTCCAACGACAGAAAACGATTTAAAGCAACATCATGAGATTCATGAAACTTGAGTTGATTAGTGTCAACTTTGAAAGGGAGACGAACAACATATCTTCCTTCAGTATCACGCGTGTGAGTTTCAGCAAAATGTTTCTCACAAAACTCATCATCGGGACTAGGAAATTTATGATTAGGAATTTCTTCACTTTCCCAAAACTTATGAACCAAATTATTCAACGAGTTCTCAGAGGTGGGACACGTCATTAATGCAGTCAATGACTGATTAAGAAGACCGGAATGATTTGGAAATTCACCCAAAATAATGTCACCAAACACGGTAGGAATCACGCAAAACGAACACTCTTCACTAGATGAGACTTGACTATGATGACGTAATATTTTGTTGAATAACTGACATCCCAATAGAAGATCAACGGAACGTTGTTCATAGAACACAGGATCAGCAAGGTTGAATTTTTTCAACTCATTTTGCACTTTCGAACTGAGATAAATAGGGGGCAATGAACCAACTATTTTATCAATCACATAAGCCTCAGCTTCTAAACGAGGGTGATTTGAGCCCTTAGGTTTCAACAAACATTTCACAACACCAGAAGAATTCCCTACACTCGAGGAATTCAAACCAGAGAAATTTTGATGACAATCATGAACAGATAAACCAAGTTTCATAACAAGATCTTTTGTGATGAAATTGGCAGTACTACCAGAATCAATCATTAAACGAACCAGATGAATTTTTAATAACTGCTTGAGCAGTACCTAGAACAACACTCGTTTTAGGAATTAAACTAACAATTGATGACTTATCAATAACATTATCAGTGATACCACAATGCTTAGAAGAATTTGAATTCTCAACAACATTCATAGTGCTGTCAGTTTGAGTGATCGAATCAACGGATTTCGATTTCAAAGCAACTTTAGAGATGTTATCAGTAGACTTCTGATAACGAACAGGAGAATTCGAACGGCTATTATCACTACTACGAGGATAATGAAGTAATTTATTATGCATACGACCACAATAACACAACGATTTAGACTTGCATTGGTTTACAGCGTGAAATTTGGAGAAACAATTGAAACAGACTCTCAATGATTTAATAAATTCATTCCTAGCTTTTGGATCTCTTTTCAAGAAAGCAGGACATTTGAATAACGAATGATTCGTTGAGTTGCAAAATGAGCATTTTGTTTCAGCACTATCATTCAATTCACAAGTAACTAAGCTGCTTTTATTTCGAACGCTGTTATTAGCCTGAGTAGATAAGACAACCTTTTTCTGAAAAGACTTATTTTTCGGCTTTTCGATAGATTTTTGTTCATTAACAGACGGCACATCAGATGCAGATAATTGATAAGATCTAACTCTCTTATTCACGAAATCAATCAACTGTTGACAAGAAGGAAAGCTCTTATCAGCTACCTCGAGCTCAAACGATTCACGTAATATTTTGTCTAATTGACGAATAGCTAATGAGTACAAGATATAATCAGCCAAATCAGGAACTTTCAACGATTTCAGAGTGGTAATACTATCACCTACTTTAACAAGAAAATCTTGAAGCGATTGTAACGAAGGTTTAAATGGGATTGAACTAGTTTTCAAAATCTCATTTACGTAGTAGTTAGCTAGCACCCTATCACTTTCATAACGCTTGCATAGAGTTTTCCATGCCAAATCAAAATCACTACTTATCTGAAAAGATTTCACTACTCTGGCTGCTTCGCCTTTCAACAAATTATGCAAAATATGAGATTTATGAACAGGAGAATAATATTTATCATCCACAATCAATGATGAAAAGATATTTTTGAATCTAGGCCAGTCTGAAATATCAGAGCCATCAAACGGTTTTATTTCAGTTGGAGGTAATATCATGTTCAAACGGGGAGAATGAGAGGTTGAAGGTGAGGGTTCACTTTTCTCCTTCGGTTTCTCATTTTTAATTTGATTCAATTTATCACGAGCATTTATTATTGCACAGGATAAATTATCAATAACGGTAAGTGATTGATATTCAGGTTCTTTAGTAGGTTCAACTTGAATAGATAATTCATTGATTTCATCTAAGAGTGCAGAATATTCTTTCACAGTATTTTCAATAGATATGCTTCTTATCAAAAATTGAGATTGAATTTTAGGATCATTGATGTCCTTCAACAAGTCATAAGCTTGTTGAACACGGCTAAACAAAGTTTCTTTCTTCTTCACTCGAATAGTAAGCAAGGCTTGTGGGCTTGCCATTGTAACTAAGTAACTGATTAGATAAACAAGGAGATTTGGAAAGGAACTTTGTAACTGGATTTAACATGGATATCAGTGCATGTATCAACAAGTAACTCTACTATTAACGAATTGAAATTTAAATTGAAAAATAAATCTCTTGGAAATAGAACATATCCCAGGCCTGGTGGACCATGTGGTAATCCCGTCCTGTCCCCAAACCTATGGATTGGGGTACAGTTAAGATTTAATTCACGAAAACGTCGACAACCCCAAAAGTAAGTCTTTAATTTGCACTAACCTTGGAACTGGCGAGGAAGTGGACTGTATCTCGTGTGTAGAAGTTACTGCTGACGATATCCTGTCTTTATGCGTAGGCCTATATGATATTGCACATATATCACGAAACGAAACGAGGTAATTGCGTTCAGCTCGAACGCCACGGAACGAAACGAAAAACGATGTTGACTTCTCGACAACGCTTCTTGAAGTGGTGGTTAGAAAGATAAACAGGGAGGATGAAGGAGGGGTGAGGGAGAGAGGTTATCTTGCCTCTTTGGGAGAGGGGGAAGGGGAGGAAAGCACAAACCAAATCAACCCACAATCAAGGCTGCCGATCCTCCGTGAATCCACCAATATATATATTATATATATATATATATATATAATATATATATATATATATAATATATATATATATATATATATATATCTATATATATATATATATATATAAGGGTTATTCATAATTATGGTAAAATAATTTAATACGTGATAGTAGAGGTAAAAATAAGAAAAAAAGTTCTCATAAACATATATCCATAAACACTTCATTAGCGAGCTATACAGGGTGAAAGATTTCGCCCGGAATTCAGTTCCTCTGGTGAAATACACCGATGCTGAATTGTTTGGGGACTAGGGGACTGGGGACTTTTTGAAAAACTTATGCTGGATTCATATAGAAAAATATCTGAAAAACTGAATAAAACTAGTCTGGATGCTGTAGTGTGAGTAGTTTTTGAGAAAAAAGTTGAAATATGCAAAAAATTCAAGTAGAAAAACACAGACTTCTACGTTTGATGCCCAATAACTTTCTTTAATGACCAGTAAACAAATAATTTTTCACAATAAAAATTGTAGAGAATTCAATTCTGAGAAGAATGATGTAAGCTGTGTAAACTAAATTCGAATAAAAGTTGGATAAAATGTATTCTTATGTAGTACATTACACCACAAAAATTTGCTGTTTTATGAGGAGAGAACTAATAACTCATAAGTTGTACCTGATTGCAAATAAAATATTCGGTTTTTTATGAAAAGTTTTTTTTATATGAAAGTAGCATATCTAGATGACATTAAACTTATACCAAAAGACTAGTAGATTATGCCATTAAGCCTGGAAGGAAGCTCGAACAGAAGTAGATGATCTCCTATGATTCCTGCCCAAATGTTTACTGAAAACTGATGTTGTGGAAGATTGGGATTGATGGCATGAGGATTCTCAGCTGCCCAAATATGTTAGTTGTGGACGTTAAAGATAGCTGTTCTTGTAAAGTGTGCCTCGTCGGTAAATAAAACGGTTGTTAAAAAGTTTGGGTAAACAAGTTTTACTAAAAACCATCGGCAAATACCAGCACGGGGAATACAGTCTCGTGGCAATAGAGTATGAACTTTCTGGAGGTGGTATGGATGTAATTGTTGCTCTTTCAGTATCCTCAAAATGATAGATTGATTGACATTAAACTGCACTGACAATTCTATTGTGTTCTTCTCGGGATGTTCATAAATTCCATTAAAAACTTGTTCTTCTAACACAACAGTCTTAGTAGATCGTGGTCTGCCTGCATAAATGTGCTCTTTGGATATCAAAGAATCTGTCTCAGACAGACGTTGATGAATAGTGGCAAAAAACCTTGAACTTGGACATACTCGGTTAGGAAAGTTCTCTTGATACAAACGTCTTGCTTCAGTACTATTACAGTAGTGCCCATTCCATACATTAAATGCATGTCAGCTAATTCGGAGTATGAATAATGTCTAAAATTACCTGCCATTTTTTTAAAAGTTAACACTTAACACAAAAGCAAAGTGAAATGGTTACAAATAACTGGTTAATAGGTTAAACAAAAAACCCAACGCGGCTACAGTAGGCCTAACTTACAGTTTGTTTTTTTGTTCAACAGTGAGCTAAAATATTTCTGAAAATAATTTTCAGCTGATAATTTCTTTTAATTTTTTTTTTTTATTTAAAACAAAATATATCAGCTGTTTTGTTCCAAAGGCCTACTGTAGCCGCGTTGTGTTTTTTGTTTAACCTATTAACCAGTTATTTGTAACCATTTCACTTTGCTTTTGTGTTAAGTGTTAACTTTTTAAAAAATGGCAGGTAATTTTAGACATTATTCATACTCCGAATTAGCTGACATGCATTTAATGTATGGAATGGGACACTACTGTAATAGTACTGAAGCAAGACGTTTGTATCAAGAGAACTTTCCTAACCGAGTAAGTCCAAGTTCAAGGTTTTTTGCCACTATTCATCAACGTCTGTCTGAGACAGATTCTTTGATATCCAAAGAGCACATTTATGCAGGCATCATGTCGGAAAACAAGCGACTCACCCTTAAGCGATTCAAGCGACTGGACCCTCATAAAGTGCTATCCAGTCATAGAGGGAAATACTGTTCTAGGAACAATCGAATCCATATCTGGGAATCTGATCACACTAGGCTACAAAGTTGCAAAACCATAGAAACAAATATTTAAAAAATATTGAGCTTAAGGCCAAAATTCCATTGTCTTTCTCCCAGGATCTAAGCTTGCCTTGAACTCGTCTAAATATTGAAGACGCAATTTATTGCAAGCGAAAATGTTTGGACGAGATCTGTGACTCTACACAAGATAACAACGTACTAATGGATTACTGTAATGCATTACTGAGCTACCGGATTAATCTGATCTATGAATTCCAAACATTGTAAAGGCTGTAATTTTTCCCTTAGGGTTACTCTCGAATATAAATATAAATAGAAATCTGAGTACCTTTTTTAAAACTGTTTGATCACAGCATGTTTCGGCTATATGATGCCATTATTTTCTCTTATGTTTTTTTGTAGCAGGGTAGGTCCAAGTTGGAAGTTTTTGATGAACATGTTGCAGAACCCTATCATCACACATGACACAGTGTGCATGTCCACACAACATGAGCAGGCGCATTGCCACTGGTTCAAAGATCATCACCATTACGTTCGAGTTGCTCACTTTATCTGGCTTTGATTGGTGGCCTCATTCTCTAGCCTCTTTATTTATTCTTCATCCGTGCATTCTTTTTTCCATAAAGCCTTTACAATATAAATTAAAATGAAAATAGAAATCTAACCCCCAGTTTTTCGTACGTCGGTTAACGTTTAATCACGATTAAATGCTGTACTTTAATCGAGATTAGTGCTAACTGATGCATTTTGGTTTCACAAAACAGAAATTTCAAGCGATAACGCCGAATAAACTAACCGGCGTAAACAATTTTTTAATTCTGATTAGTTGGCACCATTTCAACCGCGATTAGTTGAAACGAAGAAAATTTGGTTGCACAAAGGTAAAAATCGAAAAATAACGCTGGTTAAAGTAATCGACGTAAAAGATTTTTAACAGGCCATTCACGGGGAATTAAATCCAACTAACGCCGGTTAGGTACCTACTGATAGCTGTCTTCCAATTAGTTTTTGGTAAAAAAATTCAAAGTATGTGCTAAATATATCAATGAGTTTCATTCATTAATAAAATAGAGAAGTGTATTTAGCTGATACAGTATTAGCATTCAAAATTAGATTCTGATTTTTGAGGTTAGTTTTCGATCTGTTGTCGTCTGTTAGCAGCATAGCACTTGACACTGGCGACAGACAGAGCATTTTTATGGCGCAGGCGCGCATGCCTCTGTATTGAATGGTCAAATTCACCGCTTCAATAACATAACCTCATTTTTCACCTTAAAACATACCTATCATTATCAGTTTCCTATTATGTAAATATTCTCTCTTATTAGAATACTAATTCTTATTAGAATTAAATATTAATAATAATTCTTATTAGAATCTAATTCTTATTAGAATAACTATTAGTTAACCGTTAAACTTAATCGGGATTAAAAACTAACCGATCTGGTGGAACAGAAATGAATCCGTAAAACTAACGCTGATTTGTTAATCGACGTTAATGTCCATATTTAACAGACGTACGTGCAACTGGCCCTAAGTACCCTTTTTAAAACTGTTTGATCACACCATGTTTCGGCTATATGATTCCATTATTAAGTAATTGAAAAATAAATGAAATTACATTAAATAAATACTATTGCAAGCTTCTTATTTTTGATCATTCAAAAATAGTTTGTACATTCATATGATCTTATAATTATAATTTTCAGTCCTAGTTTATAAAATCATATGACTGTACAAACATATGATCAAAAATAAGAAGCTTGCAATAGTATTTATTTAATGTAATTTCATTTATTTTCCAATCACTTGATAATGGCATCATATAGCCGAAACATGCTGTGACTAAACAATTTTAAAAAGGGTACTTAGGGCCAGTTGCACGTACGTCTGTTAAATATGGACATTAACGTCGATTAACAAATCAGCGTTAGTTTTACGGATTCATTTCTGTTCCACCAGATCGGTTAGTTTTTAATCCCGATTAAGTTTAACGGTTAACTAATAGTTATTCTAATAAGAATTAGATTCTAATAAGAATTATTATTAATATTTAATTCTAATAAGAATTAGTATTCTAATAAGAGAGAATATTTACATAATAGGAAACTGATAATGATAGGTATGTTTTAAGGTGAAAATGAGGTTATGTTATTGAAGCGGTGAATTTGACCATTCAATACAGAGGCATGCGCGCCTGCGCCATAAAAATGCTCTGTCTGTCGCCAGCATTGATATATATAGTTAGATGACTAAGCTATACCTTCAAGCGTTTGGAAGCATGATGCCTCCTTCATTTCTCGTCGCCATTGAATATCGGGCAAGAATTCAGGCGCCCAGACAGACTTATATGGGAAAACATGGAATTTCATTGCGTTATATCTTTCGACATACTTGATGGATTTCAATATATTTTTTTTCAACTTTTCGTCATTTCCATTACCATATGATACAATGATTTGTTCATTGAACATTATTTTTAACTCGACCAAACATCTAATTTAGTGAACCTACCTCACTACAGATTTTGATCCATTCTATTAGCAAATGAATCTTATTTTTACAATATTTCCCTATTACCATGTATTTAGGATATGGAAAATAAAACATTAATTTATTATAGATCGCTAATATTACCGTATATTTTATTAGAATAATAAATAATAAATTAACTGTTATCACAATATTTCGTGAAACTGTTTCCATTCGTTTTGCAACTTAAGTATAGGTACCTAACTATACTCCATACTGTACTCCTATATTTAATATAAGATAATAAATAACTACATATATAAGAACGGTACCTAACACTATACTCTATACTCCTATATTTAATACAAGATAATAAATAACTACATATTATAAGAACGGGAAAAATAAAACAATAGCAATAATGAAGAATTTATAGACAATTTTAGCAAATAATATTTTTTATAATACAAATTTAGCAGACAATATTTTCATAGTTCACAAAATATTACAATATAAGACAAATTAATGGAATGGAATATGGATACCTATATTGGATCTATGGAAATAAAATATTTATTATAATATTACCGCAACTTATATTTTATTACTTGGCAAATAATGATAATGAATCAACCTAAGCACAATATTCCTTGAAACGATCATTTGGCACTAGGCTTAGCCTGCTTGAAACATGACCTATGAAAATATAAAAATACTTATGTATGAAAACAAATATTTTTATCTGGCGCATGCAGATTCGTTCATCCATAAGCACTGCATGAAACTACCATACTTTGAATATTTTTTATTGCTTCAATAAAAAAATATTATCATTTGAAAAAGGCTCTTTTTCTACACAGCGAATACAAATACCCGACTTCTTGCCCGAAATTTCTGGTAGCTACACTAGCGCAGTGGCATCATAGCGGACTTCGCTCTTCTTAATCTTATTCTCTATATCAATGGTCGCCAGTGTCAAGTGCTATGCTGCTAACAGACGACAACAGATCGAAAACTAACCTCAAAAATCAGAATCTAATTTTGAATGCTAATACTGTATCAGCTAAATACACTTCTCTATTTTATTAATGAATGAAACTCATTGATATATTTAGCACATACTTTGAATTTTTTTACCAAAAACTAATTGGAAGACAGCTATCAGTAGGTACCTAACCGGCGTTAGTTGGATTTAATTCCCCGTGAATGGCCTGTTAAAAATCTTTTACGTTGATTACTTTAACCAGCGTTATTTTTCGATTTTTACCTTTGTGCAACCAAATTTTCTTCGTTTCAACTGATCGCGGTTGAAATGGTGCCAACTAATCAGAATTAAAAATTGTTTACGCCGGTTAGTTTATTCGGCGTTATCGCTTGAAATTTCTGTTTTGTGAAACCAAAATGCATCGGTTAGCACTAATCTCGATTAAAGTACAGCATTTAATCGTGATTAAACGTTAACCGACGTACGAAAAACTGGGGGTTAGATTTCTATTTTCATTTTAATTTATATTGTAAAGGCTTTATGGAAAAAAGAATGCACGGATGAAGAATAAATAAAGAGGCTAGAGAATGAGGCCACCAATCAAAGCCAGAATAAAGTTAGCAACTCGAACGTAATGGTGATGATCTTTGAACCAGTGGCAATGCGCCTGCTCATGTTGTGTGGACATGCACACTGTGTCATGTGTGATGATAGGGTTCTGCAACATGCTCATCAAAAACTTCCAACTTAAATAAATAAATAAAATAAATATAATTTTATTGCCACTCAACATTACAATAGTTATGGACAACGTCAGAAATTATTGTTTAACAAACATAGTCAACCTATATTATAACATGGAGGGTTAATGTAAGAAACACCAGTCAAAATAACATACACGTAAAATATTACATAGAAGAAATAGCATGAATACTAGAAATAATAGTATAAAATAGTTCATCTTAAAGAATAATTTGTTTAAATTCGAAAAACTCTTTCAAACTATAAAAAGTATTTCTAATTAACCAGCTATGTAGCCTATTTCTGAATAATTGAAATGGAGCTTCTATCCACTCATGTGGTAATTTATTAAACATTCTCATTCCAACAACTTCATAGCTATCCTGAGATTTAGTCAGCCTACAGAAAGGTATTTCTATATTTCCGTTACTCCTAGTGTTGTGGGAATGTATATTTCTCCTTAGCAGATTATTAGGCAAGTTATTTTTCGTATAACTTATAGGAGACAAGTAAAAATATACAGGTTTATTACTGTCAGTATACCTATTTGAGCGAATAACGGTTTACAATGAGCCAATCTTTCAGAATTTGTGATTATTCTTATAACTTTTTTTTTAATTATCAATATATCTTGAACATGTGGACTATTCCCCCAGAGTAAAAGCCCATACGCGATTATACTCTGGAAAAAAGCAAAGTATGCTGATCTGACATAAGACGTGGGGACACTTAGACCTACCCTGCTACAAAAAAACATGAGAGAAAATAATTTATGATGAGAAAGATATATTCATCTTTGATCAAAGTGGCAATGCCTCTTTATTGATTGATACAAGTACATCATCAAAATGATAGGGAGAGAAAAAAAATATGGTAACCTTGTGCTATTCCTCTTTCAAATTTAGACAAGGTTACACATAGTCCGAAATAGGTTAAACTAGGTTAAACCCAAACCCTGCTTGGGCTCTGTTGTTGGACTAACAGAGTGAGTGGATATGCACACATCAAAACATTTGAAGAGATTTGAGAAATTTCTCTATAATTAGCTGAAGAATCATCTCCAAAAAATTGCAGAGGTCTTCTGGGAATATATATGAAATTTTACTCCAAATAATGAAAATTGAAAACTCACCACTGCAAATTTGACTTGAAATGAAATAGATTTTCTTTTCATGGCCGCAAGTGTCCCAGTTCTTTGACGGATTCCATCATTACCAGCTAAAGCAAACAGCTGTTTGATTTCCTGTCTGTAAAGGTTCAATAATTTTACATTAATAAATAATTTCACATCGATAACATATTCACAATTTTTCATGAAGTGGGCATGATTATACAAAGATTTATTCAGTGAAAACTAACACCTAATTCTTTAAAAATTCCGAAATATAATTCCTATATTCTGGATAAAATACCTGAGAAACAAGTTTAGACTGACTGTACCCTCGAATTCAATTCAGATTAATTTTCTTGTATGGAAATATTCAGTATGCCGTTTCAGTGTAGGCCTACTTGTCTGTTCATATTTGGAATTTATTTATTCAATAATTCAGAATTACACAACTTACAGAAAAGTACCACAGGCTAAAACGCCCAAAACGGTTCCAATTCTAATATTTATACAACAGTCCAAATGTAGCTAGGTTATGTGTCAATTCAAAATTCTTCAATTACACACTCAATTTACAATTCGAAGCACACAAGAATTAAATTTAAAAAAATACTTCTAAATTGAATTAAATTAATCAATTTCCTACACAACAAAAGATTTCCACTTTAGCCTATAAATGTCAAACACTCTTACAATACATAGTAAACAACGATTTTTTCGAGTTCCATAATATATTGTTTCTCTATGAAAAACTCCTGTATTGATTGACAAGGAAATTAATCAGACACTGGGCTGTAAATATCATTATAGCAGACAATAAAGGTGTCTGAGTTAATGAGGAAGCTAGGAATGTTTTAATCGAAAGCAGTATTTTATATTCAGGCTGAATTGCTTCAATATTTTTCAGGTAGTTATTGATCAACCTTAACAATACCTTGATATTTTTTATTTCTTAAAATATTGTTGATGGTTTGACTAGTGTCTTGCATCTAAAAGCACTTTGAGATATACTTTATCTCACGCTTTTGAGGCTAATCAGGCTAAAATGTATCAAAGTAACTGAAACTAAACTAAATATATATACATAAAAATTAGTCAATTTGATTACTGAAAGAGTACATCATTAGTTGTCATAAAAAACAAATAATTATTAATGAATTATCTGTGACTTACATTGTTCCTGTGAATTATTAAAGTAAGCTCGAACAATCAGATTGGACTATATTATATTTGGATTATATTATTTCTAGAACTTGCATTACAAATATGAAATAAAATAATATCAATATTAATTCATAAGGTTTTTGGTGAATTAATACAGATACCATGACTAACCTGTTAGAATCGTGCAATATAGAAACAGCTAACCGTGAAATGGGAATTTCTTGAGAATATTTTGACCAACCCTTCACGGAATAAAGAACAGGATTTGTACCTTGACAGTGTCTAATGCTGAATTGATGTCGGGCAGATCCTTTTCCCAATAAACCTTGATAATCTGTAAATGCAAAAATCAAGTAAACAATTAGCACTTTGACTTACTTAGCATTGTTCTTTTAAATTTACCTAGTCGACAAAAAAATAAAACCGAAGATTTCCTTTTTATAGATCCATTGATTTCCTGTTTGGATGTGATCATAATTTTTTGGTTTTACCAGTATAGACAGCCCACAGATTTTAAGATGATGTGTTCAAAGATGATTATTTATAGCTTTTCATAAAAAGACGGCAGCAGTCATGATAAAAGTATGGTTTGTTTATTTTCTTTTAATATCTTCCCACAAACTCTTAACAGTGTATTGTCAAAAAAAAGTAGAGAGAAAACACAAACCGTAACAAAATCAACACACCTGTACATAAACTCTTGTGTGATATAAAAGACCCCATCTTGTAGAAAACTTTACAACTTCTTACCAGAAAATTCTAAAATCACACGTTAATAAAATAAAATCACACACAATAAAATTAACACACAAAGGATCCCTCCCTACAAATATACTCCTGTGTGGTATAAAAGACTCAATCTTTTAGAAAACTTTTCAACTCTTTGCCGAAACGTTATAAACCCTCACAATTTTTCATGTGAAGGGGATGCTTTCTAAAACTTCACGTGCCATCTTCTTCTTTAGCTTCAATCATTCAATTGGTAGACAGCTTTCCATCACTATCTGTCCAGATCGCATACACTTCTCAGTTGGATGTAGCTCTGGATTCAAGTCCCATATATGGGAAGATTTATAAGAAAATCAAGTCCCATACATGGGAAGATTTATAAGAAAATTAAGTCCCATACATGGGAGATTTCTAAAAAAAAGTATGTCCCATGTATGTTGACTACATTTCATAAAAGCTGTTCTATGGTAATGGGAAGTATAGTCTCCTCTACTCCTTGTGTCGTAGGTGTGATTGTCGCAATTCCTTGTCAAATCCTGATTTTTGCAATGTCTAATTAATTCATAATTATAAAGAGACGAAACAGCGAGAATGCCCACATCATTAAAATGACATATGCAGGACTCAATTGGCATGATTTCTTCAATTTATTCCTTTTTTTCTAAAGACTGAACAATCTTTACAAATTCTAGCATGATGCTTTTTTATGAAGGCTATTATTCAATGTGTAGGAAACTTTTTTTTCATTAGGGAACCATGTGTTAGGAAATATACTGTGTTAAAAAACAGAATTCCATCTTTAGACATACTCAGCTGATTTAGGCTTTTTATCCTTTCTAGGCCCTTGGTGGGAAAAATGATGACAGTGGAGAAAGATAGGAGAAAAATTGTTGCCGATCATCTGTCTTGTCAATGCCTTCTATAGACGTTAGCTGATAAAGGTTTATTAATGTAATACTGTTCATTCTCGTTCAAAATAATCAATTATATTTTATTAAGCAAGAAATTATATTTTTCAATGATTTCATAATTAATTTTCATAATCAAGATAGAATATTTTGTTAATTAATTATTCATTCTACATTGTTAAAAGACGATCTGGCAACAGAGCAAAGCAAGAAAGAGATAGCTATATCCGCTTTGTTGAATGATAGACAAGGATAGCAATGCCATTGCTAATCAAACACTGCCATTATAACATGGACTTCACTATATCTTTCAGCACTAAAAAATGTTTAAGCCTATTATAAATACTCCAAAAATATATTCATATGACTTTATTGGTGGGGAATCTCTGACGGAAGTTCCACGTCACCAGTGTAAATAATTTACGCCGTCAATGGGCCTCACAACTGTTACATATCAGCCGGGACAGACAGTAACGTGCCCATCCGATAGCAACTGAACGATCCCAATGAACGTATTTATTTATCTATTGCATTTATTGTACAAAACACTATAATCATAAATATAAAGAAAATAAAAATCTCAGTACCCTTTTTTGAAATATTTTATCACTACATGTTTCGGACATTTATGCCATTTCAAGTGATATGAAGTAAATAAATTTAATACTACTGGAAGATTCTTATTTTGATCATATGTTAGTGTATTCATAATTATGTTTTTATGAACTAGGACTGTAAATTTTGGGTTTAAATTCGCATTATTCTATCAAAAATGGGGTTATTGGTGTCTAATTGGATTAAGTTTATTATTTTATCTCTGTTTAATTTTGCTGCTTTATAAATATGGAATTCTTCTTTGACATTCAGTTTTTGACTTTTATTACCATAATTAAGTATTTTCATATTGGAATTTATATCTGTAAAATTATGGCCTGAATCTATCAAGTGTTCAGCAAATGCCGACTTTTGTGTATAATTTTTAGATTTTAGTGCTTGGATATGTTCTCGAAACCTGATATGGAAATTTCTACCCGTTTGCCCGATATACACTTTGTCGCAATTACTACATTTAAGTTCATAGATTCCAGATTTTTTAAACTTATCTTGCTGTACATTTGAATTTAATTTCTTTTTATCAGTTCGAATGCATTATTTGTTGTTCTATAACCTAGAATGAATTTATTTTTTGTAAATGGCATAAATGTCCGAAACATGTAGTGATAAAATATTTCAAAAAAGGGTACTGAGATTTTTATTTTCTTTATATTTATATTACAAGTAGCCCTATACAGGAAAGAGACTATAATCATAATATGATTATGAACATTGAGGAAAAACTTGGCTGATCCTGTACCATTGCTCTCCAAAATTTTGATAGAATATTAATATTGTCCAATATATTATTTTGTTATGGAATCACGTATGAGTTCCGTTCTCAAGTACTGGAGATAAGTTTATTTTATTCAGTTTATAAGTCGATTTTGATTTACTTTTAAACTTTTAAATACATTATCTATGTTGGAAAAACAATCTATTAATAATGTAGCTAATTAATAATTACCTCTCTCGTCATAGACTGAGAAAATTTTATCAACAAAAGTATTATCAGTTGATGATGGATTGGCTGATACATCATCCAGTAAACTGAATAATCCAGGCTTTCTTTCGGATTGAGCCACTGAGGACTGGACTGCACAGTCTATTAGAGATACTACCGTCTCAGAAGAGCATTCTTCAGCTTCATCTAGAGAAGGAACTTCTATTTGCTCCTGAAAAGTGAAAATAAACAAGTGAAACAATCTGGTGTGGTACACTCACACAACTTTCCTTGCTCATTAAGCCTCATTCTTGAACGAGAATAATTTAGGGCAATAACATAATGACGATTGGAGGCAAAATAATTGCAACTACGATCAGACTACTGTATATGTGTATATATAATTGTTTTCAGAGTACTTTTTCCTTTGTGTAAATTTTGAAATTCGAAGATTTTTTTAAAAGTCGTCAAAACAGCTGTTCTACAGATTAAATATCTCGACTATGTGTTCTTTTTATAAACTGCTCTACCTACCTACCTCATGCACGAGAATGAGGTTACAAAGTCCATTTCTCAAGGATGGGGTTGACCCCCCATTAGTTTCCCAGGAGAAAGACCCATGCCAGTTGATAGAACTGATAAATAACTATACAGGGAATGAATATGAAAAAAATCGGTCAAGTCATTTTTGAGAAAAACATGGTTTTTTAGTAATTATCTACCATTTTGCTCAAGAATATTACGGAGCTCCTGCAATTTTACCAGAAATGAGACTCATATCAGTTGATAGGGCTTATAAATAGCTATCCAAAGTATAAATTTGAAGAAAATCGTTAGAGCCGTTTTCGAGAAAACCGTGAAAATCATGTTTTTTTTTAGTAATTATCCGCCATTTTTCTCAAGAATATTACGGAGCTCCTGAAATTTTCCCAGAAATGAGACTCATGTCAGAAGCTAGGGCTTATAAATAGCTATCCATGGTATAAATCTGAAGAAAATCGTTAGAGCCGTTTTCGAGATAACCGTGAAAAACATGGTTTTTTAGTAATTATCCGCCATTTTTCTCAAGAATATTACGGAGCTCCTGAAATTTTCCCAGAAATGAGACTCATGTCAGAAGCTAGGGCTTATAAATAGCTATCCATGGTATAAATCTGAAGAAAATCGTTAGAGCCGTTTTCGAGATAACCGTGAAAAACATGGTTTTTTAGTAATTATCCGCCATTTTTTACACCATCTTGAATTGAATTTCTTATTGTCGGATCCTCATGGTATAAGGACCTTAAGTTTAAAATTTCAAGTCAATCGGGTAATTAGGAATGGAGTTATCGTTTTCACACACACACACACACACACACACAACACACACACACACACACACACACACACACCCGAAAATCATGTTTTTGGACTCAGGGGACATTGAAACGTATAGAAAACTTGAAATTAGAGTACCTTAATTTTTTTTGGAAAGCAATACTTTCCTTACCTACGGTAATAGGGCAAGGAAAGTAAAAATAGTGAGAAACCACACAAGAAACAGGTAATACTAGAATTTAAGTAATATCTTGATTTTTGAATAAAAGAACAACGTTTTTAGTGTTTATTGAGAGTGATTTCGTTATTTAATTTGGGTTTTGATCCATCTACATTCAAAATTTATGTTTAAATGTGTTTACACTGGAAATTGGACCAGTGAGGGGACATAGCCTAACCTACTTTCTGCTGTGACATCAACTAAATTTGAAAGAAAAAAAATAGCACAAGGATTGCCTTAGTATTTTATCTACCAATGCTTTCACATCAGTGTCGTTTGTTACATAAATAAATACACAAGCAAGTGAAAATATACAAGTAACTATCTAAGAATGACTTATAAATTAGGGTAAATATGATTGATGATGGTGATTGAAAAAAAAAATTAGGGTACCTTAATTTTTTTGGAAAGCAATACTTTTCTTACCTATGGTAATGTAAATTTAATATTACCTGCATATATTTCTCTCTAGGGGCCACCAAATAAGTCTGGTGGAATAGGAGCTGCAGTCTTTCAGCTAAATAATTATGACAAAGATCAAAGTAGCCAGCCCCTCCTTCTCGGCTTTGAAATCCAGGACTATCTACCAGTAATACTGAGAACACGCTGTTGGCAGTCGATATACTCCTGTTAGAACACAATTAGAAAAATCGATATATAAACAAGTTCAATTAATAGAACTATAAATGGTCAAATATAGTTCCTCAATATCAACCCTTTGCAAAAAACTTCTACTTGGTTGGTGAAAACATTTCATTTTTCAACTAAAACAATTGAGTTAATTTCATGAAAATTTTACATGATTGTAGCTTTTTACAGGATACAATAATGCTAGCAATACAAGCAGAACAACAATTCAAATTAAAGCTAGATACTACATGGCTTCTAAACTAGAATAAAATATTGTATTAGAAAATCGTACTGCACCTTGATTGCGGCGGACCAATTAGCCACTTGAAATACAGTGTAATACTCTATGTATGGATCAGAAGGTTTGCATTTATTTTTTGTAATGTTGACACATGTATAATGTTTTGTTTCAATTAGTTTTGAATATGAAATCAGGTGATAGGTGACGTCCCCCATTCTCCATACAATGAGTAAACAGATTTCTAGCGTTTGTCATGACTCCTGCCAGCATTGCAGGTGTTATGTTAGCAATTTCATCCCTGATATTGGTCTTCAAATCTTGTGGGTCCTTGGGTTCACTTAAACAAGGGATTTCAAAAACCCCCAAGAAAAAAATCACAAGGGTTCAAATCGCTTCTAATTGAGATGAGGCGTCCTGGAAAGTGTTCCCTCCATTGAAGTCACGTTCAGAAAGTTCCTGCACAGTTGCCATCTTGTATGGATGGATATGAAAATCATCATGAAGAATTCGTCTCACAGAACGATCGGAAAGTTCAAGAGCAGAATTTTTGTGCGTAGAACGCTGCGGTGATAGCAACATCGAGACTCTCACTGCCTCAACGTTCTTAGGTCACCTAATGGGCCGAGGGACTTAGTTTTTCATCTTGTTACCCTTACAGTTTGTCTGAACGTAGTGACCCACGTAAAAATTGATTTCCGTTCCGGGACAGTAGCCAAAGGGGTTAAATTAAAGCGATTTCGAAATGTGCGCTGGGTTGTGATCACAGAACATCCGCTCGAAAAATAAGTCTCAACGTCAAATGCACGCTTCTCATTGTTCCAATATATGATGGCGACTGGACATGTCGGGAAGAAAGCTTTATGGTTTGACCTCTCTAACGAGACCAAATTGCTCTACTACAACATCAGCTGACTGAATGGCGTTCACTTTAAAAAAATATAAGTTTTGCTGCCGCACCCGGTATAACTTGTTTTGACATGTCACATACTACTGAGATATACTTGATTATGTAGTGTTTTTGTGATGAAATAAATTTTATTCTATTCTACAAATAAAATACCTGTTGATTGCAGCGACTACAGCATTTACAAGCTCTCCGTAGAGTCCCGCTAGGAGTCCATCCAGTTGCTGGTTTTGCAGAATATAGCTAAGCTCATCAAGACTGGTACCCAGCAACTGAGCTGCCCAGTCGGCATTATCTGTACTCCTAAAATGCCATCTGTTCCCGGCTACATCTAAAAAAATAATCCATTTGCAAATTAGTAAAGTTTTCTTGGTCTTGAGAAACACCCTTGGAAAAAACGATTGATCAAAATAGGATCAAATTTTTGATATCATCTGATGGAATGAAAGAATTTGTGAAACTTTCAAAGTACATAAAATTTTTGGCGGGACGACTACGGCGTTGCCTCTTCATTACCTTGTGGTGGGTTCGAATCCAGCCGGTTGGCGTGGACGGTCGATCGTCATCAAATTCATAATCCACGCACTAGCTAGAAGAGCTAATGTGGGGAACATTCGCAAAAAAATACTTTTTGCATCACTATTTCTAATCTTATTGAAATTTTCCATTGTAGAATAGACAAAGATTGTTAGTTTCCATTCTACTTGGTAAAATTGGTGGAAAAAAAATGTTCAAAAGCTTTAAGAGACTAAATTAGAAGCGAAGAGTAGATGAGGAAAGATAAGGGCAAGAATGAGACAGATAGAGGAAGAATAGAGAACAATGTTCAAGTAAATTTCAGGATGGAAAAGAAAGAGATAGATGATTAATCATTGAATGAAGATTGGAAAGAGACCAACCGTCATGTAGGACTGAACCAAGCAAGTAAATATTACTAAGACTAAACCAAGCAAGTAAATATTACTAAGTAAGAAAACCTAAGTAAGTAGGCCTATATAAATCAATTCAACGTAAGCAAATGAATGGAATTGAAAAATACAGAAATTATGATTATTTTAGTAATAATTATTATCAAAAATTCTTTTTGAATTATTATTGAACGAAAATCCGAATTAAATGCTGTAAATTACCCTGAAGACAACTGCCAATATTGACAACGGGCTAGATGGAAATTCGATGAGCGCTACTATTCAAAACTTATTTCTCAGCCCGGGAATCGAACCCAGTACCTCCTAATTGCCGGTCAGGAATTCTTACCCTTACACCAAACTGACAATCTCTGGATAGCAGCGCTCATTTTTTGTACTCATCGAATTTCCATCTAGCTGTTTACCCTGTTGTCAATATTTGCAGTAGCAGAAGTCTACGGGGTTATTTACGGCATTTAATTTGGATTATCGTTTAATAATAATTATTAATTCATTAGCATTTGAATAATTGCAATATCTCAGCAATTTCCATCTGGATTTTAGTAATGTTTTCAATAAAAAACTTCAACCTCTAAGCTCTAATCAAATTTTAACATTACAGTTGTGTTGTATATGATATCGTCGTACTTTTGCAATTGAATTATTCATCTTATGTGGATTATTTAGACTATACATTACTTTTTGTAGCACCAGCAGACGATAGGTGAAGAATGGCAGATATAATTGACCAAATAGCTTTCACCTCGGCATCAGAAATGTTGAGCGTGGTAAACATTTCACACAGACAGCAGAATTGTTGGCTCAGTTTTTGTCTTTCTTCTTCATCAAGAATCTATAACAAAAAATCAATTGAATCTATTAATTAGTGTCAAAATTATTGAATAAAAAATTTAACTATAATGAATCAGAACTTTACAACACTCGACACATTAAGGGCCGTTTGCACAGTATAGATTGCTAAACTCGATTAAGTTAATCCGAAAGTTTAAACTTGAATCGGTTTTCTCAGTGCATTTACTAATCCAGTTCAAGTTAAACTAGTTTAGCGTTAAGTTGGTAATAGAATGTAATCGATTATAATATCAGGAAGGCTTATTTTACAGGAAATTTGTTATTTGTTTACAAACCATCAGTAATTTGAGGTTATGTAGCTACTATTTTAGTATTTTCTTGTTCAAAATCCATAGAGTTGTAAGCTGTACGGTTCTAAAAGTTAAAAGCGATCAAGAAATTCTTTAAAAACTTACGTTTAGTTGGCATCAGAAAATATATTTTAGAATGTAAGATAAAAAAGTTATTTTGTTACGCTTGAATCTACTATGATCTTCCTCGTTTATTAGAAATCTCTCGGAAGCAATATATCTCATTTACGTGTTATTAAAAACATGTTTTCCAATCGAAGACCACTGTTAAAAATTGTCTTATTTTCTATCAAGTGGTTATTTAATAAAAATACTAAATTGGCAGTTGCTGTACTCAAGCAAAACCGTTAAAAAAATTCTCTACCCCAGAAATTTAAATTATTTGTTTTTTGCCCAATTTTTCTGTTTCAAAATTTCGCAGTCATCTTTATCAATAGCATTAAAAACTTTTTTCAATTCCTCCATTACAATTATTCCTCCATTCAAATAATGATTCATTATAACCTAAATTATTGATAATTATCGTCTACAGAAGCATTAAAAACAACCGTCGAAAAATAATTTACTATAAGCTGTTTCCCCATCAAATCTTTACAGATGTCAAGTTAATCCAAATTATTTGGTTTAAACCTCCTGCTTTGGAGGTTTAAACTTTCCCAGAGTTTAAACTCAATACAGAGATTAAACTGATACTGTGCAAACGGAATTTTAATTTAAACCAAAAAAAATCCAGATTTGGTTTAAGCTTTAGCTTAAACTTACACTGTGCAAACGGCCCTATGGCTCAACTCCCACTTACGCGACTCAAGTCGAGAAGAGACTGCGACTCTAGTCTCTTCTCGACGCAGCATTTGTTTCCAAATGGTGACACTCAGACCAGTCGATTCTAGTCTCCGCGACCTCATGACTGTGAGACTGAGTCGAGCGTCGACTCGACGTGTTGGTCGAGCCTCGATTTGAGTTGCGTAGTACCGTGCATTTTTAATGAAAGTCAGGTTATGTTTTATGAAAGTGATTTTTTATCATTAAAGATAAGATAATACATCCATAATAATTCTTATAAAATTTTTTACATGAGAAGTAGTGACGAATTGGATCTTATATTTGTAATAATGTGAGGTTAGAAATGGAGTAGCATGGAACTGAAGTAGTGACAATGAGCAAAAAAGTCGTAAGGTCGAGAGATCGAGTCGTACGATTTGAGTCGAGGGAGTGTGAGTTGAGCCTAAAATAACATTGAAGTATGATTAAGTCTTCTGACTTGAAAACTAACGAAATGTCCTGAAAAAATGAAATGAACAAACTCATTTCTAAGCAAATAAAAAAGCATCGGATATTGTTATACGTATGATATCGAGCAGAAATAAAATCTGGTGTGGTACACTCACACAACTTTCCTTGCTCATATTTGAAACTACGATCAGACTTTTGTATATGTTTATATATAATTGTTTTTAGAGTACTTTTTCCTTTGTGCAAATTGTGAAATTCGATTATTTTTTTTAGTCGTCATTTTTTTAAAGTCGTCAAAACAGCTGTTCTACAGATGAAATATCTCGACTATGTGTTCTTTTCATGAACTGCTCTACCTACCTACGTCATGCACGAGAAGGAGGTTACAAAGACCATTTCTCAAGGATGGGGTGGACCCCCCATTAGTTTCCCAGAGTGGAGACTCATGCCAGTTAATAGAGCTGATAAATAACTATACAGAGTATGAATTTGAAAAAAATCGGTCAAGTTATTTTGAGAAAATCGTGAAAAACATGGTTTTTTTTAGTAATTATCCGCCATTTTTCTCAAGTATATTACGGAGCTCCTGCAATTTTCTCAGGAACGAGACTCATGTCAGTTGATAGGGCTTATAAATAGCTATCCATGGTATGAATTTAAAGAAAATCGTTAGAGCCGTTTTCGAGAAAACCGTGAATAACATGGTTTTTTAGTGATTATCCGCCATTTTTCACAAGAATATTACGGAGCTCCTGCAATTTTCCCAGAAATGAGACTCATGTCAATTGATAGGGCTTATAAATGGCTATCCATGGTATAAATTTGAAGAAAATCGTTAGAGCCGTTTTCGAGAAAACCGTGAATAACATGGTTTTTTAGTGATTATCCGCCATTTTTCACAAGAATATTACGGAGCTCCTGCAATTTTCCCAGAAATGAGACTCATGTCAATTGATAGGGCTTATAAATGGCTATCCATGGTATAAATTTGAAGAAAATCGTTAGAGCCGTTTTCGAGAAAACCGTGAAAAACATGGTTTTTTAGCCATTATCCGCTTTATATAATAAATTGAATTTTATTGAATTTCTTATTGTCGGGTCCTCATGGTATAAGGAAGGACCTGAAGTTTAAAATTTCAAGTCAATCGGTTAATTAGGAATGGAGTTATCGTGTTCACAGACATACACACATACACAAACACACACACACACACACACACACACACACACACACAGACCAACACCCAAAAATCATGTTTTTAGACTCAGGGGACCTTGAAACGTATAGAAAACTTGAAATTAGGGTACCTTAATTTTTTTTGGAAAGCAATACTTTCCTTACCTATGGTAGTAGGGCAAGGAAAGTAAAAATTCAACTATTATTGCAAACACTGGTTGAATGATTGAGTGAGAAATTCGATGGAATTACTTTCTGATTCTGTAGAAACTCCATAACCAAAGTGCGTTCATATCTCACACATTACTATTAATCTTATCTATCTATCTTGAACATGTCATTACTATTTTACTTGTCTATCTTCCTATTTTGTTTTCAGTGTAATCAACGTTATTAATATACTCATCTATTATAGTTTTAGTTTTACATTATATTTATGTAAGTACAGTGCTATTTTGTTTTTGTACAACTATGGGTCTCATTAAATTCAGTGGAAATTGCCATATTGTAATAATATAGTATATTTCGCACCTAGGGGCCGAAAATGAGACTTTTCTGGCTCGAAAACGGTTTTCAAGTCCGAGGCCGTAGGCCGAAGACTGGAAAAGATTGAGAGCCGGAAAAACATTTTTGCCCATGGTGAGAACGTTATTTTTCGCCACACAGAAAAATAAACAATATATATATGAGAATAATTGTCTATTATAAGCACTTCCGAAAGCAAAAGTGGAAGGTCATAGCTCTAGCAAATCTGAGGTAATCTGAATATCAAGAAATTGTCCAAGTATTTTCATTTTTTATTCTGATTTGTCTAAAAAACCTAAAAGATTATGTTCAATTATGTAAGAGGTTGAGCTTATACTTTTTATTCTTCCAAAATAACAATAAAATTATATCATTATAAATGTTTTAATTATTGAATGATAAACACAAATAATGAAAAGTTTTTGATCAGCCGTTTTAGCACACTTGAAATTTGGCCAATCTGAATGTCAATGGAAGTTTAGGTTAGAAGTTCTATCCTACTCTGAAAATCGAATTATTTGAATAGTTTATAATATATATCTTATCTGTATTTTATTCATCCAAATAAAATGATAGTATATTATTACAGAATACTTTATTGAATTCTAGAAGCATAAAATGATTCCGTTTATCCACCATGTTCCGTGATAAACGCTGTACTAGGAGGTTTGAGGTTAGATTCTATTATATTCTGAAAATTGAATTTGAATAGTTTATAATATCTCATTTGTATTTCGTTCATCCAAATAAAATGATAGTATCTTATTGCAAAATTTTATTCAATTCTAGAAGCATAAACTGATTCCGTTTCATAAACTATTTTGTAAACACGTTTACATCAAATCAGAATCAGCTGACTTCAAGGTTATTTTACAGCCCTAGGGCCGTAAAAGTTTTACCGGCCTGGTCAGAAAACAATCACTTTCGGCCTCCATATGACGCACGTAAACCAGCTCATTACATCCAAGTGGGGCGAAAAATAAATTACTATGTCGACCGCACGTAAATAATCCGATGGAAATTGGAATAGATGAGTGCAACATTGCAAAATAAGAGTTGATCAACGTTCTCCACAGCTGATTATAAACGAGAATTGATTAATATTTTTATAAAACACCAGGAGAATTGACAACATTGGCGGCTCTGACTGTGAAAATTGAGTGGAATACTAGGCCTACCTATTTTAAATTGGATTGAAATATTGACCACAGAAGCGTCACATACATTTACACTTTTTTGGTAACTAATAAGTCAATCATGTTCTAGAATTAGCCTAGATTGATATAGTTAAAAAATGTCATAACTTTTTCAAATTAAATGAAAAAGATTCACTCACCATTTACAAATCACTGAAGCTTTTTTAAAGCAATTAATCCACACGAAATTCTTCAAGACACTTATTCGTAGCGTTATGGAGTATGGTTGTGTGGTTTGGAACCCATACCAGAATTTATTCACTGATACATCCTTTGGAGTGTGTTCAAAACAGATTCCTTAGAAATTTATATTTTAAAAAGTTCAACATTACATGCCCCTTCGACTTTCCCACATCACAACTCAGAATGATGTTCGGTGTGGAATCATTAAAATTGAGACGTGATTTTAATATGCTTTTGTTCGTTTTTAATGTATTCAATGGCAGAATCAGCTCAATGTTTTTGCTTTCCCAGTTAAATGTGTACATTTCTGCAGTGCCTCGCCGTTCCAGTTTTAGATTATTTATATCTTATTGCAACAATTAGAACTCTCCCATATATAGATCATCATTCATTTTCAATTGCTTCTCGGATCATCTTGACCTGTCATTCGGTTACAGTCGCTTCCGTAGGGATTGTAGGCGACTTCTGCGAGTGTGACTGTCGAGTGTTTTAATGTGTCTCTTGTCTGTTGAGTTGATGTTGTATGTTTTTTTGTTTGTTTTTTTTTTAAATCCACTTTTGTACTAGTCCTCAAGGGTATGATAAGTACTGATTCGGTTTTTTTTTGTTCATTTCTTTTTTTTCTATTATTTTTCCTCTTCTTTCATTGTAATTTTTCAATATTCTTCTTTTCTGTACTCTTACTATGTATAATGAACTATTGTAATTGTGTTGTTATGGAGTTTTTGGGAGAAATCCAATTTATGGAGTTATGCAATTTTTGGGAGAAATCCTGTATGCTTCCATGTTTTTCATAAATAAATAAATAAATAAATTATACAGCAGTCTTTAACATGTTATTGTAAAAATAAATACAAATATTAACATCTAAAATTGCCATTAAACATGTTTCTTTGTGAGTCTTGACCGAACATAGTACAGCTATTTATTTATTAGCCATACGCCGAATAGATAAAATAGTACAGTAAACTACAGATTTGCATTGAAAATTTTAAATTACAATCTTAAAAGACCGCGAGAAATACCGGCCGGCTGGCGGCCAATATTTTGCCTGTCTGTCAAATTTGATTGGAAAATTGGCAACACTGTTACATAGACTCAATGCTATAGAATCGGACGCACCTGTCCTGAATCCCAGACTGCAAATTGTGCAAAACTCGTAGTACAATGTCGCCACGTTGAACCATATCGATATTTGGCACAATAACTATTTAAAATTAAAAATTCAAAATGTTTTTATTGCCGTGAACAAATAGATTTTATTGACAAAATCATCAGGTAAACATAAATACATTATACATACATTAAATTTTGACATAGGTACTCAAAACAGAGAAATCCTATCACAGCCAACAGTCCCGGTACTTAGTTTCTTCACAGTTATATACAGTCATATTTTTAATTGGCAATAACAATATTATAATAGAGGTCAAATATTAACATAAAATATCAGCTGCCAACATCTCCTCAATCGAATAAAAAGCCCTATTTTTGAATAGTTTGGAAATTGCGTACCTGAACGATCTAGAATTTTTATCACGGATACTGTAAGGCAGTTTATTAAATAATTTTATACCGATATATAATACATACATATTTTGTGTTTTGGAGAGTCGTACCCGCCCGGTATCTATTTGTTTACGCTCTCTTGTAAAGTGCTGATGTACATCGATCGCATCTTAGATCGAATTGCCTCAGATTATCTTTGACAAATGTCAGAGCTTGCAGCATAAATATACAGGGCAGAGTTAAAGAATGGCCTGCAGGAATCCATTCTACCAAGATTAAAAATGGTTCGCAGAGCTCTTTTCTGACACAAAAATATGTCACTGGCACCACTTGAATTGCCCCACAATAGGGTGCCATACTGTAAATGAGAGTGGAAAAGAGAAAAATATGCCATCAACGTTAAACCAGCACTAGTACCACAATTTCAACCTCTTCAATAAGAATATTACTCTGGATAGGCGACTGCAAAGAGCTTCAGTGTGGGTACTCCAAGTGAGTTTGGAATCAAGGTTAATCCCTAGTAGTTTTACTCATCTTTTTACACAATTTCTACTCAAACCAAACAATATAGATTCTGTTTTGCTGTCGTTCACCATAAGCTTATTTGCAGAGAACCAAATATTGGCTCTGTTGGTCATAAATGTTGTGATAATTTTATTTATTTCAGAAGACTTATTCGAACACAGAAGCGTCGTGTCGTCTGCATAGAGAACAGTTTTATAAGGGATGTATGAGGGTAGATCATTTATATATTCTATAAACAGGAAATATAAACATCGATTGATCGTATAGCTTTGTTCGCGGCAGCGACAGATTTGAACGTTTGGTACCATCCGTCTAGACTTTTTACTATTAAAAATAATAGTAAAGACTTATAAAATGGAATGAAATGGAATACTGAATCCTTTCAATTATTAAATTTGCCTCAAAATGACAGGAGGACAGTGTCTGAGCGCCTACCTTCTGCAGCCGCTCCTGATTGAAAATAGAATACTGTATTGGCCATTAAGTAAACACTTTTTGTGTAGTTGAGAAGTTGATATTGTGGTAATTATTCATATTGAATGAAAAAGACTAAGAAATTGTCAAAAACCACAGATTTATTGATACAGATTGATCTATTAATCTGTGATTTTTTGACAATTTCTTAGTATTTTTCATTCAATTAAGTAAACAGTTTACAATAGGTTGCGGAGGTACTCAGCTGTTCCGATTTCCATCGGACTATTACAATGCAGTTGAATATAATCCTGGGACAAATGAGAAGTACTCAAGCTATATTCCACCAACCTTGAATCAGCTGATTATAGCTACTTGAAATGGTGCAAATAAACATAAATCATGACACTATATTGTATGAATGCAATTATGAAGAAAGTATAATTTGATTATTTGGTGCAACTCTTCATGAGAATTATTATCTTTCTTGTCTTAGAATGAGAGAAATATATTTTCAGTCGGTGGAACAAATATAATTAATAGCCAATGATACAAATACTCATTTAAAATAAATACCAAAGATCAGTTGGAAGAAAGGCTGGAAAGCTGGAGGAAGACTTTGGAGGAAAGGGGACTAAAAATTAGCCGATCAAAAACAGAGTACATGGTATTGGGAAACAATGATGGGCTACCCTTACAGCTTAAAGGAAACCAACTCCAACCAGTTGCAAGTTTAAAGTACCTGGGTTCAAGTGTACAGAGAAATGGAGGGCTTGATGTGGAAATACAGCATAGAATAAATTGTGGATGGATGAACTGGAGAAAAATGAGAGGTGTTCTTTGTGATAAGTGAGTGAATTGTCAAATGAAGGGAAAAGTGTATAGATCAGTTGTGAGGCCAGCTATGCTGTATGGAACAGAAACATGGCCCATTTCAAAGAAACAGGAACGAAAGATCGAAGTGACTGAGATGAGAATGTTAAGATGGATGTGTGGGGTTACAAGAAGAGATAAAATAAGAAATGAATTGATCAGAGGCACTGTAAAAGTTGGACCACTGGGAAAGAAAATGCAGGAGACAAGGATGAGGTGGTTTGGGCATGTACAGCGACGGGAGGAGGATTATGTTGGACGAAGAGTGCAGGATTTGGTTTTGGATGGTGTGAGAGGACGAGGTAGACCTAGGATGAGGTGGGGAGATAGAATAGCGGCTGACTTGGCGGGGAGGAGAGAGCAAGCATTGGATAGGGCTTTGTGGAGAGGCAGACTAAGAGGAAGGAATGCCGACCCCATTTAAATGGGATAAGGCACAGCCAAAGAAGAAGAAGAAGATACAAATACTTATTTATTACCTGATTCATTTGAGTTAGGAATGGATTGTCTGGAGGCAGATAATTGAGGTAGAGATCTCTATGTAGATTTCCCACAGATGGAGCCGCGGCCAATAGTTGATAGAATATATGGAATGAAAGTTCACCATCAGGCACTTGGATAGTACGCCATTTATCACAGATAATTATCTGAAAAACACCAACACAAATGAACATTACAAATATTATGTTTGTCATTCAAATTTATTTGCCATGAAAAAAGATTTTTACAAATAATAAAACAAAGTAAAATGTCGTACATAGTGTTATTAATAACGATAATAATAAAAATGAAGTGGAGAAATAAATAATAGCAAAATTATAAATTTATTAGAATAACTTGGCATCACAAGCAAAATAATAAACCTTGCCCGCTGATAAATGTTGCAATCAAACAGTTTTGATAATTTAAACAGGTTTGAATATTCAAAGCAGGATTGAAAAAATGGCTAATAGAAAAGTGCCTTTATAGTTAACAATGTCTCTTTGATGTTGAGGAAAAAAAATCTCTGTTTTTGATTATGTAAGTCTTAAGGTGCGTACAGATATACGCGCCGCGAACATGAGCAATTCACTTTTAATCAGCTTATTATATCTGTATATTTACAGAAACGGTAAAATACAGATATAAAAAGCTTGGCATCAGCTGATTAAAAGTGAATTGCTCATGTTCGCGGCGCGTAAATCTGTACGCACCTTCAGATGTGGACATGTGTTCTGATGGCAGTTTTACAATAATAGATGCTAAAGTCCGTGAGAAATTACTTTTAACACGGCTTTTTCTCGAAGACGGAGAGGTCCGATGCTCTATCCTCCACTAGTCACTCCCACTGCCTAACAGCATTCTAACGCGTCGCGCCAAAACTCCCCTTCAGCTATTGTCTGGCATTGTTCTAAAATTGTTTACTGGTCAGCAGATATATTGGTTTGTGTGATTACGGAGATGTGTTCATCACAAGAACGTAAAACGAAATGATACGGCGCATCCAAATGTGCGCAGGTTGACCGTCTGTGTCTATGCTACAAACTGTGGAAGGAGAAATGGGTTTCTCCACTTCATGTTAAAAGTAATATCTCACGGACATTAGTGACTTCTGATTTAATTTTGCATATATGTTTAAATTTACTGTATTACAATTGTCGATTACAATTGTATTACATACCATTTATTGTTAGTCATGATAAATAAATGAATTGAATAGACTTAAAATGTCAAAAATCCACTTTAATTGAATAAAAATTAATATTTTACAGGACCATGCTTTCGTGTGTGAAATATTAATTTTTATTTAACTAAAGTGGATTTTTGACAACGTTTTGAGTCTATTCAAATTAGGGAAAAGTTCCACAACATCAACATTCACGCTACAAACTTAATTAAAGATGATAAATAAATATGAAACAGTTAAGCAGTCTTTCACAGCAAATCAAAGTTGAATATCGCCATCAAAATTAATATTGATACAGATTAAAAAATAATGTGAAGTCAACAAAATACAATGAGAAATTATTTACAACCAGAAATATTCAAATTCAAATTCATTTTATTTGCCATAAAATAATACAGATTGATAAAATAACTATTCTAACTTACAAAATGGCACTACCGGCAAAGAAAACTTGTGCGCCGGCAGTGAGTTCGAACAACTAGGTACAGCAAACATGTCAATAGAAAGAAAAAGAGCTTATTCAAACCACTAGAATAAATAAAATTATGGAAACCAGGTCACATCTCAATACTTACAAACGATAAGACAAAGTAACAAAATCACAAGCAAATGACAAACTCAAAAAGACCAATTCAAGGAATCCATGACAAATATTTTTTTTAATTTATAGCACAAGAATGAAACACTACATAATGGATATAGATAATTTAAAATAAACATTTATCCTAATCCAATCCAGTATAAGATTCATTATGGATTTTGTAATTCTATTAATGATGAATTCAGTTTGGACTTTATTTATAAACAAGTAACACTGATATTCAAACTGACGTCTACATACACTTAAGCTTGTAAAATCAATATCAAATTGTAATGGATTGGAGGGACGCAAATTATATGGATTATTCCTTAAGTTGAATGTATCACTATTCTTATTAATGAATAATATGAATTTTTAACATATGTTTGCCTCACTGTAAGCACCTGGAATTCTTGAAAAAGAAGTCTACTAGGGTACAATCTTGGCCTGCATAATGCAGCTCTGATAAGGTGTTTCTGTAATGTGAATAATTTGTTCATATGGATATCATTAGCAGCCCCCCATATCTCAATTCCATATTGGAAAAGTGATTGCGCATAAGCATAATAAATCTTTTTCATTATTACCAAATCAGCTATTTGATTTAGTTTATAAAACTTATAAATTAGATATTTAAGCCGTCTGCACATATATTCAATATGAGTATCCCATAATATGCATAATTTTATGCACAAGCATGTATTGAAAGCAGGAATATGATTGAACTCACGTTTAGAGTGGACGATACGATCTGACCACTGAAATCAAAACCAACACTGAATGAATGAGACAGCCTTGATGCATTATTGTTGAGAAGAGTTCGAGCATTCCCAAATGACTCCAAAATCAGCCAGATCGCGTTCAGCTTCTCTGCTGTTATCACCTGTCACATAAAAACCGCCGATTATTAAAAACGTTTATTGTAAACAAACAATAACGTTCACAGTGATATTTAATTAATGCAAACAATTAATTAATAACTAAGTATTATTATAAAAGGTAATACAGTAATTGATCTAAAATATAATAAAGAAAAGAATTGGCTTAAACACGTACGGGATAGGAAATTCACGAATGACGCATCATCACAACTGATTACTCAACTGATTAACTTGAAATTTTACATGATATAGATTCTTAATTTACCGAGGATGGTTAAAAGTCTATTTAAAATTCTTCAAGATTTCAGTAGGTCAAGTTTTCAGGTTGTCAATTTCTTTATTAGACCCTTGCGGAGCACGGGTTGCCTGTAATGATGTTCATGAGTATTTTCCCTCAATAAATGAAGAAATTTGGATTTGAATGAATTGATGGAAGGAGCTGAAAATATATGATATACTGAGCTCTACAACTAGGAAAGACCATTGATAATCTCATAATAGTTTTATGAAATTATTTAGAAATTGATCTAGATGAAAATTTCATCCCATCTTAAAAAAGCTGTAATAAATCATACAATAAAATTACCTTATTTGTAAAACCAGATGATAAGAGGAGGTAGTGCAATGTATGCCTGTAGTTATTAGTTTTTCCGCTTGCTGACCGTCCCAAAAATACGATGGAATGATCAGATCGAGATGATATTGCACTATGGTAAGTGGACTGCGCAACAGCGTAGATATGAGCTGGCATTTCCTCTTCAGATTTGAAGCCATGGAATCTTTTAGCAACCTAGAAAATAAATAAATCATAGTTACAGAATGCATTAGATTAACAAAGTTGAACATCATGTAGAATTTTCCAAATGTTTTGAATATTGTTTTAAAAGATGTTCCAGAATTGTTTCATAAAAAATGAAACAGAATATGTTGTCTTCTCTACTTGATAAGTAGAACACGCCGACAGTAGAGGACTCTTCTAAAAGCACAGAAGCGACAGTGGAGGACTCTGACAGTTGAGGACTGCGACCGTGGCGACAGTTGAGGACTGCGACCGTGGCGACAGTTGAGGACTGCGACCGTGGCGACAGTTGAGGACTGCGACCGTGGCGACAGTTGAGGACTGCGACCGTGGCAAGAGTTGAGGACTCTTTAATTTTTGAAAAACAGTCCTCAAATGTCACAGTTCTCGACTGTCGCGTCCCCGTTGATTTTACCAAGTGAAGAATCGCGTTGTATAAAGCACTATAATAAGGTCCACGTTATATGGAGAAAGATGGGAGAACAGCGTTGACGATTCTCTGCCTTCTATAGAGGACAGCTGATACCGGTATATCTGATGTAATATTAACTGTTCATTCTTGTTTAAAAATAGTATATTACGCTACAAGCCCAGAAAGTTAGTGTTTACGGTATGGGAATATGTTATCCGAATACCGTAAACGCCTTTCTGAGAGAGTCGCGTACGATATTTTTCGCCACACTACAGGTATAACTGACGCCAAAAAGTTAGGCGGTTTAGTGGGTCTCTTGTGCGTTCCTACAGCTGATGTTGTCAAGTAGAGTTGCCATCTAGCTTGGCTTAGGTGATGATTTTTAAATCAAAAGAGACAATAAATAGATGCATTGCATCAGCTGTGAGTAGGTTACACCATGTGACCCACGAAGCCGCCTAACTTTTTGGCATCAGCTATATAAGAATGATAAATTGAATAAGAATGTTTTATGAGGGGGGGAAACTTTGATGTCTCATATTTCAAGAACCAGACGTCGTAGGGTACTCAAAGTGGGGTGGAAATTTCCGATCTCACCCTCCTGAACACAATGCACCATATGGCACAGTTGTCCAAACACATTTTCAAAAATTTTCAAAAAGCGGCCGGAAAGGGTACTCTTTCCGGCCTTAGCCGGAAAGAAACCTGTTCTGACATCAGACGAGAGTCGTCTGCAAACAATGTCTTTCAGATCTACGTAGGGACTGGAAAACAGCTGCTTTCTGTGCAGTGTGGCGAAAAATCAATATTAGGCTATTATATTAAATGGGTAGAATAATACTCTTCATGAGTGAAGTTTAGTTTTTCCTTCGCCCACAGTCAATTGACTAGGGGATTGTCAAATTTTTCTTCACCCATCATATTGTCTTGTGGGGTGGTCAAAGTATGATCAACTGATTATATCGCTTAAACCTCAGAAGAACTATCTTAAATGCTGAAATAGTACTTTACGTAACAAGTCCGGTAACGATAATTTACCGCATAAGTATAATTGTTTCTGCCCGAAACGTAGTTGAGTTGTATCATACGAATGCGGTAAATACGTTACCGTACAAGTTACGTACAATATTTTTTGTCATACTTATCTGAGAAAGAATAATATTGCTGAGAAACAGAAACCATTACCTGCTGCTGCTCGAGCTACTGCATTCTATAAACATGGCCTAGCCCGTAGCGCCTAGTTCATAAAAGACAGACCCTTCGAGCTCAAATAAAATAATACAGGCCTAAATTATAAGATTTCAGATGAGTTCTTATAATGTTTGGATATTCTCTTTGTCCCAATCAATATATCTTTTTGCCTAGCGGTTCACCTTGTGATGACCAACGTGTCTGTGGTGTGTGTGTCTGTGGTGTGTGTGTGTGTGTGTGTGTGTGTGTGTGTGTGTGTGTGTGCGATTATGAAATTGAAAAAACGTATTTCTCTTAAGTTAAATCAGGAAAAAAATGTATACTTTAATCACACAGTACTGGACTCATTGACCCACGAACAGGCCAAAAAGGTCGATGTGGGCTCTTATATTTCATTAAATAGAGTGAATCCACTTGGGATAGGTGCAATAAGATAAGTTATACCACAATAAAATATGCTAAAACATTGTTGAACTGGATTAAACTAGGAATATTATTATTATAAATATAATATAGATATATATGATAGGGAATAGGATAAGGTATTAATAGTATTATTTGTATTACATATCTCAAGTTGTGTATTTGCTCTGTTGAAATATTATTGTAAATTGTGTAAATTTTGCTGAAATAAATTCAATTCAATTCAATTCAATAGATAGAGCTTTAATTTTGCAATAAACAGACTTTTGCCGTCTATGGATTTAAGACAAGGTGGGAGAAGGTTAAAGAGTCGCGATCCTGCATGTATTGAAGAATTTTAGTGTTTATTCAGTCGATGTTAAGGAAAATTTACATTATTTCAGTTTCTTGTGTTAATTTTGTGACAATTGGATCTCAGAGGTAGCTTCGAATTCCTATAGTGAGGTCCACGTTATAATGGCAGTGTTTGATTAGCAATGGTATTGCTATCCTTATCCATCATTCAACAAAGGGGATAGCGCTATCTCTTTCTCGTTTATCTCTGTTGCCTGATTGTTTTTTAACAATGTAGAAATATCATTAATTTAAAAAATATTAAATCTTGATTATGAAAATTCATTATTAAATCATTGAAAAATATAATTTCTTGCTTGTTGAAATATAGTTGATTATTTTAAACGAGAATGAACAGTTGATATTACATCAATAAACTGGTATCAGTTACCCTCCTTAGAAGGCATTGACAAGACAGAGGATTGGCAACGTTGTTCTCCTAGCTTTCTCCACTGACATTATAGCTTGGACCTCACTATAGCCTGTATTATGACCTGCAGAATATATGTTGTTCCGACATTGAAGATCTTATTCTGAACAAATAACGGTTTGCAATGCTCCATTTTATTAGCCTGGAAAGTTGTTCTAATTGCCTTTATCAGTAGTCTTATGTGGATAGAGTAGAATACAATATAATTGTATATATTGATAGGATAATAATCCTATCTTCAAGGTTCAGAAGCTAATTTTGAGGATAATAGGACGCAAACATCCACTCTTCCCTTCAGTACTACTATACTCGGAGCTCAGCATCCTCAGCATCAGACAGATTTACATTCACAGACTTCTAACATTCACCAGAAAGAACCCACAACTCTTCATCAATTTGAATCACCCGCAAGGAACACGCAGAAGGAACATGGAATTGGCAATTCCCAGGATGACAACATCAGCTGCTCAGAGGTCAGCCACATATTTAGGACCAAAAATTTTCAATAAACTGCCAATAGCTATTAAAGAAACAGTTCCAATCAATTCATTCAAATCGAAAACAAAAAAGTGGCTCCTGTCCAATAGAATCAATCATGGAGAACAATATTAGTTCTATGAAAAATTTTCCATACTGTTTCATTCTCATTTTCTTTATTATAATGATTTTTTTCCCATGAGTATTATAAATGTTTTTTATGTTAAATTTTTATAAAATTTCTACATCTTAGGTTATCAATTTTCTTTTTTAAATTTGTATATAGAAATGTGGTTTTTATGAACTTCTAATGACTCGCAAAATGTATCTTTATGAGAATTTTTAACTTTTGGCATAAAATCTTAAACAATAGCAAAATTAGTGGCATCCCGACACATCTATATAATAAGAGAGAGTAGGGTTGTGTTTGTTCGTGTGTTCGTTTGTTCGTTTGTTCGCATCAAAACATGTCAACTTGTGGATCGCATACCGGAAAAACGGGAATGATTTAGATCTCCAAATTTTGAACATAGATTCTAAAAATATCAATCTCGTGCACCTGGAAGCCCAAATTTCAATTTTCCTTCTAGATTTTTCAGAATTAATGTTCAAATTCATCTATGCTACCGTAGGCTACATGAAGTTTCATAGCCCAAAGTGTGTCTGTTCATGAGCAGGTTATAAGACTACCATTCACGAACGTCTATGTAGCGCAGCGGTAAAAGGCCTGCTTACGGAGCGATGGTTCCTCGGTTCGAATCCCCCCGAGGCCTTCCCATTTTTTTGCTCTTAATTTTTTCCCTCGAAACGTATTATTATCAATTATTTTTTGAAGGAATTTGTTTTCATTACTATTGAACTTGGATTTTATCAAATAATTATTTTTAATGTAAAATTTTGCCACCAGTACAAATGAATTGGACATAGTCTTCATGCTGTAGGCCTATAATTGAATTTCATAAGAAAAACATGAATTGATCACAATAAAATAAGAAATAATTTATATTCTTCAGTTATAATGTACTATCAGACACGAATTCCCAGTGAAACGAGTATTTTAGGTATTTTGTTTGGAATTGGGAAAACAAAAGGCTGCCTGATTCAAATTGAGGAGGATCCTAATCGAACTAAAATTTATTGATGTATTGGAAAAATCAATATGATTCTGTGAGGTTTCCAAGTATTATGTATTCTTCAGTTTTCTATACTATAATAAAGGAAAGAACTGGTTTATACACGTAAGGAATAGGGAATTATGTTTGACACATCATCACGTCTGAAATATACTCAACTGATTAATTTGAAATTTTGCATATAGACTCTTCATTAACCGAGGATGGTTATAGGTCTATTTTCAAATTTTGATTTTTATTACGTCAAGTTTTCATTTTGCAGTTTTAAAATAGACCCTTGCGAAGCACGGGTTACCTACTAGTATTCATATATAGTGGGGGCCACATTTTCTTAGATCAGCAAGTAAATAACCAATTGTAATAATACTTTGTAAATAATTGTACCTTATATGCTTTTTGTAATCATGTCTATAATTTGAATAAACTCCTCTGGTCGTGTTGTACCCTCGACCAGAGACATTATTATTATTATTATTATTATTAATTCAAGCATACCTTTTCCGAATAGATAAGACTAACAGGTGCCATGGGGTTTATGATGCCTAGACATTCTCCCGCGTAGGTGTGGATTAGATTTGTAGCAAACCGCTGTCTGAGTGTGTGAAGAGCACTAGTCTCATTCACGTAACGGAGAAGTGACAGATCATCCACTCTATCCAGCACAGATGGGTTTGCCTGTAATTCAAGTCAAATCAAATCAAATTTATTTCCTCTAAAATATCAGTATTTGAAATAAAATCACTTCATCATCACGGGCTACTTTTCAATTATTAAAAATCTGGTGTGGTACACTCACACAACTTTAATTTATTTCAATTTCAATACACATCTCATTAAATACAAAATTCATATATATTTTTAATCCCTCTAGCTTTAAGCTATTTGAGGAATATTTAAAAAAAATACTAAAAACATTTACTATGTTGCAATAACTTACATAATAAACAAATATAAATATATAATATTAAATGAATGTTATTAACAAAGCAAATTAGAAATTCATAAATAATTACTTATAATAAAATGTAAAACCTTAAACCTTCCCATATAACTATTAAATGATCGCTAGTCTGAGAAACTATTGTGAGCTTGCATTCTTTTTGTAAATCCAATCATATGTCATATGTCAATCATCAATTATTGCAATGAAAAATAATTTCAATTTTGTCCGAACTTCACCCCTTCTTTGTAAATTTCGCAATTCCAGAGGCAATGAGTTCAGAAGATATGGTATTCTGCACTCTGGAGTTCTTTTACCATAATTATTGTTGAATCTCTGTGGTCTAAATACTCTGTTTCTCAATTCATAGTTTCTTTCATTTATTTCTCTAAATTAGCTTATGAAATAATTCCTTGTCAAATCAGTATAATTGGCTAGGGCCCCCATGGACATAATTCCCAATAGCTGGCGATCAATACCATTAAAAAGAGTTCTTATTATCCTTTTTACAATATTCTGTAATGGCTGTTTTATATATTTCGGAGCTAAACTGTATATTGAGATACCATAGTACAGAGTACTCTATATCATTGAATAGTAAATAATTCTTTTAGTGCCAACCGGAAAATAGCTACTTATTCTAGAACACTTATAAAGTGCTGCTCTCATTATGTTTTTTAGTGAATCGTTGTGTGATTTGAATCTCATATCAGAATCGAAAGTTATTCCTAGGTGTTTTATACTTTTACTGTAATCAAGTTTTTGGCAATTGCAATCATTCATTCTTTGGTTTCTCAGGCATACTGTTTCATGGCAAGTCATTTAACAACTTCTCTTTCATCAACATTAGTTCTTTGATTCTTAAACACTATAGCCTTTGTCTTTTGGGCATTAATTTTTATACTGTATTCTTAGCCGTTTTCTCCTTGCACATTGAACTGTAAGCCTCATTATCAAACGAGAATAATTTAGGGGAATAACACAATGACGATTGGCGGCAACATATTTGCAACTACGATCAGACTACTGTATATGTATATATAATTGTATTCAGAGTACTTTTTCCTTTGTGCAAATTGTGATATTCGATGATTTTTTTTAAAGTCGTCAAAACAGCTGTTCTACAGATGAAATATCTTGACTATGACTGTGTTCTTTATATAAACTGCTCTACCTACCTACCTCATGCACGAGAAGGAGGTTAAAAAGTCCATTTCTCAAGGATGAGGTGGACCCTCATTAGTTTCCCAGGAAAAAGACTCATGCCAGTTGATAGAGCTGATAAATAACTATACAGGGTATGAATTTGAAAAAAATCGTTAGAGCCGTTTTCGAGAAAATCGTGAAAAACATTTTTTTTAGTAATTATCCGCCATTTTTCTCAAGAATATTATAGAGCTCCTGCAATTTTCCCAGAAATTAGACTCATGTCAGTTGATAGGACTTATAGATAGCTATCCATGGTATAAATTTGAAGAAAATCATTAGAGCCGTTTTCGAGAAAACCGTGAAAAACATGTTTTTTTAGTAATTATCCGCCATTTTTCTCAAGAATATTACGGAGCTCCTGCAATGTTCCCAGAAATGAGACTCATGTCAGTTGATAGGGCTTTTAAATAGCTATCTATAGTATAAATTTGAAGAAAATCGTTAGAGCCGTTTTCGAGAAAACCGTGAAAACCATGTTTTTTAGTAATTATCCGCCATTTTTCTCAAGAATATTACGGAGCTCCTGCAATTTTCCCAGAAATGAGACTCATGTCAGAAGCTAGTGCTTATAAATAGCTATCCATGGTATAAATTTGAAGAAAATCGTTAGAGCCGTTTTCGATATAACCGTGAAAAACATGGTTTTTTAGTAATTATCCGCCATTTTTTACGCCATCTTGAATTGAATTTTATTGAATTTCTTACTGTCGGATCATCATGGTATAAGGACCTTAATTTAAAAATTTCAAGTCAATCTGGTAATTAGGAATGGAGTTATCGTGTTCACAGTCATACACACACACATACACACACACACACACACACACACACACACACACACACACACACACACACACACACACACACACAGACCCAAAAATCATGTTTTTGGACTCAGGGGGCCTTGAAACGTATAGAAAACTTGAAATTAGGGTACCTTAATTTTTTTGGAAAGCAATACTTTCCCTACCTATGGTAATAGGACAAGGAAAGTAAAAAACATAAAGCACCCTTTATTTAAAATATTTCAAAGAACAACTAGTTTCGGCCTTTGCCCGAAATCATGTGATTACTCCTAGGTCATAGCTGCAGCTACCTAGAACTAGCACATGATCATTTAACTGAATTTGATGAATCAGCTAGAACTAATGGCTAGTTGCTAGCCACTAGAGTCTACAATTTATTCAATCAATTCATTATATCACAACAAGAATGGGATAAGTACAATGGAAAGAGACATTGGCCCATATGAATAAAGCCAGAGCAAATGCTCATGAGCAAGAGCATGGAGCATAAGGTTTTGCTCATGAGCATTAGTTAGAAGCATAAGAAGTTGCTCATTTCTATATGGATAAGCTTTACCTTATGCTCCTGAACCCTGGAGCAAATGCTCACGTATTTTGAAGATTTTTTATCAGCTGATTCGCCTTTGTAACCTTACTTTGTTTTTAAAGCTCACGTAAGCGCTAAATATGCAAGTTAGGAGACACCGCTTGTGTTTGCGTCGTCTGCTCTGTTTTCTATTATTTATGAATTGAGTTTTAGGTTAGTTGAGTTTGGAATTTTGAAATAATAGCGTGAAAAATGTCATCTTTATAATAATCTTTAGCATATCTCATAATATCAATAGCCTACTTATAATCGTCTACACTCTCATCTTCTTAAATGCCTATTTCCTATTCTGTGATGGCTATCTTTATATTGGATAAGTAACTTTTGTTTTTATTCTTTTGTATCATGGTTGAATCTGAAAAAAGTTTTATAATTCTCAAATATTGGTTGTGATCGTATGTGGTATAGTTTTCTCTTCCTCACACAAATTAGTTGAGCCATTTTACTATGAGCAAAAAGTGATAAGCTGCTTCAGACCAGACTCACATTTTTTGAAGCATTTGCTTCAAAAGTTGAGCAAATGCTCTAGTTTATTCATACAATTTTGAGCAAAAGCTTTTACTTTTGAGCAAATGCTCAAACTATTTTTTTGATGAGCATGAGCAGAAGGTTTAGCTTACGTTTATTCATAGAAAATGGAGCAAATGCTCCATATTTTAGAAGTATAAGCAAATGCTCAACTTTATTCACATGTTCACCGGTCTGACAACCTGTCAAACTATCAAGCAATAACTGAACAACTTCAATAAATTACATATTGGGATCTTTTATAATTTGATTAGAAAATCATCCAGTACATCTAATTTTCTGTTTGTGTGGGAATAGCGGAGTATTTTATTGTTTGATCATCATTCAAGAAAATGAAATACAAGGTTGCATACAGAACCAAAACTCATTGAAGCTCTTGTTTCCACACAACACCCCTCAACATCAATACAATAGACCAGGAGTTTATATAAACTAAATTGTAAAGATTGCAGCAAATTTTACATAGGGAAAACATAAGAATTGAAGAACACACAAGAGCCATTACCCATCCTTCCTCCCATTCCACCTTTGCAGAACACAATGGGCCATATAAATAAAGTTGAGCATTTGCTTATACTTCTAAAATATGGAGCATTTGCTTCATTTTCTATGAATAAACGTGAGCAAAACCATTTGCTCATGCTCATCAAAAAAATAGTTTGAGCATTTGCTCAAAAGTAAAAGCTTATGCTCAAGAGTGTATGAATAAACTAGAGCATTTGCTCAACTTTTGAAGCAAATGCTTCAAAAAAGGTGGGTCTAGTCTGGAGCAGCTTTTCACCTTTTGCTCATAGTAAAATGGCTCAACTAATTCGTGTGAGTAAGAAGAGACTCTGCCAGATACGATCACAACTAATAGTTGAGGACTATAAAACTCTTTTTACATTCAACAATGATATCACCATTATTCCTACAAAAGAATAAATACAAAAGATATAAAGATAGCCATCACAAAATAGGAAATAGGCATTTAAGAAGATGAGAGTGTAGACGATTATAAATAAGAAGGCTATTGATATTATAAAAATATGCTGAAGATTATCATAGAGATGACATTTTTTCACTCTATTATTTAAAAATTCTAAACTCAACCTAAAACTCAATTCATAAAAAGAAAACAAAGCAGACGACGCAAACACAAGCGGTGCCTCCTACTTGCATATTTAGCGCTTCCGTGAGCTATAAAAACAAAGTAAGGCCACAAAAGCGAATCAGCTGATGAAAAATCTTTAAAATACGTGAGCATTTGCTCCAGAGTTCAGGAGCATAAAGTAAGAGTATAAGGTAAAGCTTATTCATATAGAAATGAGCAAATGCTTATGCTTGTACCTAATGCTCATGAGCAAAACCTTATGATCCATGCTATTGCTCATGAGCATTTGCTCTCGTTTTATTCATATGGGCCATTATCTCAACTGACCACACACACACCCTGACATAAATAATAACCTTGAAATACTCCGTTATTCCCACAGAAAATTAGATGTACTGGAAGAGTTTGAAATATACAAGTACAACAAACAATATTCTAAATCAACTTTTCCTCCCACAATGACAAACTCATTTAAATCCTCCTCCATTAACCGCCAAAACACCCCTCCACCAGCACTTTGAACAAATACCCACCCTCATAACCTTAACTACTTCAATTTCTGTTTGGCTTGAGAATGTGCAACACCAGCACGAAACGGTCGTCGCCACACCAAAATAATGTGAGTGTTTTTCACTTTGAAGTTATAAAAATACAATGGTAATGAAAATTGTTGTGATATGAAATTGATCCGACTTTAAACATTTTATTGGGACAGAAGAAGTTTTGGGCTATCGCCTGTTTTTTCATTCCGATATTGCAATTTATATCCAATGAATAAATAATAATAATAATAATAATAATAATAATAATAATAATCCCAGCTTCTCACCTTTTCAATATCATCCTCATCGACATATATATCTTCGGACGAATTTTCAAACGATACAATCACCTTATCGGTTTGTGGACACCTGGACACTTCTTTAACGGCCGAGAATCCCAAACTATGTGCATACCACAGTTTTTCACGTTCACTCTCCAACCAATTTCTCTCTTGCGCCACTTCCTCCTCCGATTTGGCCTGGGAAAAAAATAGAAGCGTGCATAAATATTTCAAATTGAAATGAATCATAACAGAAAATACAAATTTGTTAATGTATGAATTTGGAATGTCAAGAGATTTCCTCCAGGAAACTATTTCAAGCTTATAACTGTATGTTAGTGGACCTATAGTGAGGTTCACGTTATAATGGCAACGGAGAAAGATAGGGAAACAACGTTGCCGATTCCCTGCCTTGCCACTGCCTTCTACAGAGGATAGCTGATACCGGTATATCTGATATAATATTAAGTGTTCATTCTTGTTAAAAATAATCAGGTATATTTTATTCGACAAGAAAGTATTTTTTTAATGATTAGCCTAAATAATAAATTTTCATCATTGAGATTGACTATTTTGTTGATAAATTATATCTCTATATTATTAAAAAACGATCTGGTAACGTAGCATAGCGTTTATCTGTTTTGACGAATGATAGACAAGGATAGCAACACCAATGTTGAACCAACACTGCCATTATATCGTGGATCTTACTATGCCTCGATTCACAGGATTTTTGCCATGATCAAATCCATGCATTTTCTTAGTAAGCTAAGATTTCTTGAAACCAACTGAAATTGATAGTTATTTTATTACAAAAAAAATTCAAAGTGGAATGTGAGAGTAAACCAATAATAATTGACATTACCGAGAATATTTATTTATTTGCTTGTTCCTCCTGATTTAATACTGAGGGCAGACTTGTTGTTTGGTAAAAAATTGTGCAGACAAAGTTAAAGTTCCAGAACTGCACAAAGATCTTAAAGATATTATGGCCAAGGCTCCTAAGAAGCCTAGGGGCAAATATGAGCTGCACGGGATTTATTTATTTATTCATTCATTTACAAATAGAAAGATAAAAGTTTGGAAACATCAGGCACGATAGTTTATGATATCTAATCGTATACTAAATATAATATAATCTATAGTAAACGCAAATTGGTGAGGCGGGTGATGGTGGAACCATCTCTGAGTGAAATTGGTAAATTTCAAGCTTTAAATTGCATATTTTATTCTAAATATTGGGGATGTGTCAATCATATGACAATTTTAAAATCAGGTTTTATTTATGTTCTAGAGAAAAACAAACAAATACTCGTTACTTGTACAATTACAAGTACAAGGAGGTTACAAGGCTTGAATTGATGCTTGAAATGTTGATGTCCATTCCAAATTATTCAGTTAGAATAAAATGTATGACTGAATTTCAAAAATCTCGAAGAAAATATTCTTAATGAGTAGTCAAATCTTGAATTCTTTTTCTTTTCAAAGAAACAAATTCTTTTCAAAAATCTTAAAATTTTTTTTTTAATGAGAAGTTAGGTTAAGATGACATTCAAATGTAAACAAACACGAAGCAGACAAACTTTTTTACTGCTTGAAATTTTTCCAATTTCACTCATAGATGGAGCCATCATCACCCGCCTCTCCAATTTGCGTTTACTATAATAATTATGATTATTCAAAGTTTGTGATATAATCTAAATTATGCATTCATATAAATGACTTTCTTATAAATGTTGTAACACCTCACAATCTGATATAATAAGTTGTGGGTTGAGTGGAATACTCTTATTGCCTGAACTTCGCGCACATCACTTGCAATGTTTTACAGTGTAAAATAAAGGCAACTATGTATGTAAGACAGTTTTTAAAATCATTTTATTTTAGTATAAGGGCAGATATGTACCCTCCCCATATGAATAAATCGATTCTATGTAAAATAAATATATTCTCACACACAATACCACGCTATTACTTTCAACTCAGCCCTTTAAACGCCGTCGGGCTGAATTTTTTTTCTATCTTTGGTTTCAATATGTATCATTAAAATAAACTTTGTTATTATTCTTTTAATTTTTTTATTATTCATAATTTCTATCTTTGGTTTCAATATTTATCATTAAAATGAACTTTGTTATTATTCTTTTAAATTTTATTATTATTCATAATTTGTGATTTATTTTATTATAGCTAGTGTTTTGCTTTTTGTCTGATAATTGCTCTCTGCACATGGACAAATCATCCATGCAGGAAGATATTCATGTAATCCATTACACAGTTATATTTTGTAAATATGCCATATTTTATGAATAAACTAATTTGAATTTGAATTCTACTGATGTTACCATTTTCTCCTTGATTCTCTTCCTCAATGTACCGGTTCTTATGGTCGTTTCTTCTTCCTGGGTTTGACTCGAATAGCATCTACAAAGTTCACTAAGTTCAGGTACAGGTTGGACCTGGTCAAACAAAACAGAGACAGAAGATAAGTACGCTAGAAAATAGTTATTTGTGCAACTAGTGCGCAAAGTGACATTTTGCTGCACCGAAAGAAACGTTTACGCACGAGCTGTAGGCGAGGTGCGGCAGAGGAACTTTGCTCACGTATTTCAAATTAAATTTTTCCTACAGTTACCATTGAATATGAGAAGTTGTTGATTATAGGTAAAATCCATCAAATGTTTGTATAATTTTGTTATTAATAACAACTTTAATTTATTTTAAACTTGATAATCCAATTTAAAATTAATAATCGATAATTTATTCAAATTTAAAATTAAATTAACACTCTAACAGAAACATGTCAGAACTGACTTAAACCGAAACATCCGGTCTCACAGACCGGGTCTTGCTTAAAGTGTTATATTTTCTACTAAATATGAATTTAAATATTTTTCATTGGTAAATTTCAATTATAGTAAAGTATAATATAGATTTTAGTTGCAAATTAAGTGATGGAAGAATAGAAAAAAATTGGAAACATTGATATGTGATAAATGTATGATGTTGGATGTAAGAACACACACAATACAAAAATCCGTGTAAGATATACTGTCAGTTACTACTCAGAACAATAGTAATGGAGAAATATTTTATCAATAACTTATAGGCTTTATAGCAAAACTGAAAGGTAATCATTGAAAATAATTATGTTTTTCATTGTTACCAAGAAACTTGTTTGAGCAAACGTTTTCAGCCTCCAGTTATTTTATTAGCAAGAAAAGTTCATAAATAACTATAGTGGTCGGAATCATCTATTTCGTCAAGTGAATGTTTATTTTATGACACTTCATTGTGACGCATCCTATTGATACAAGTTCCAAAGGTTGGGGCTTGAATGGTTGATAACTCATCCATTGTCATCAATTTTCCTAAACCAACGATTTCTAAATTACAAAAATTAGTTTTCCAAATAAAACATGTCAATAAAATACCGAAATAATGAAGAGAAAAACATTAGAAAAACATTGAATGCTCAAAATATCTGTTACCTAGTCGAAACATCCGGTATTCTAGATCGGTAAAAAATGAACGTTATCCGAAAGATCCGGTAGCTGAGACCGGTACGTTTCCAATAGATTGATGTTTACTTGATAACCGTGAGTTGGGGACTGACTAGCATTGTTGAAGAATGTTGAGGAATAGTGGGGGAGAAGGTATTAGAGCGGGCAGCAATTTCTGATTCACAATTTTGCCACTATAGAAAAAATAATTTTGCCTCTGGTCTCACAGACCGGTGTTTCTGTTAGAATCCAATTTATTTGAAAATTTGAATAATTTTGAGTAAATCATAATTTCTAAATAATTTTTCAACCAATCAATTTATGAATGAAAAAATATTATTTGAAATAATGAATAATTAATAATATTCAAAATGTATAATTTAATGAGTTGAAAATCAGAAAAATATAGATAGAACAAATTCGCATTCAAAATACACGCCAACAATGTCAACAGCTGATTGGGATGGCTGCAAGATAATACGCAAAGTATCAAGAGTACGCAAAGTAATACTTTGCGCACTAGAGCGAAAAAGTGATTCTTTGCGGCCTGTAATCAGTGCAGAAATGGTCACTTTCCGAGGTACCTGTAGGAAAAAAGAATTTCCAATTTACTTGACATAGGTTAACAATCCCACCGAAAGATGAATTCTCTAACGTTACTACAAAGACGAGGTCTCAGAGACCGATTTGATTTGCCGTACTTGATTTGCTGTATGTTTTTTTTCTTCAGTCTTTCTGCTTGACGGAGAATATTATGAGGTTCATCAAGCAATTGCTCCGGCAACTCTATTATTCCCAAAGGTTAATCAGTGTTAGAATCAGTAGAATTTTTATTCCTGTAGTTTGTCAAAATAAAATGTGGATCTGCATCGGAATCTATTCCATTTGAAATATTTTAATCACTGGACACTTCATCAGCACCAAAAAGCATTATTGTTGTATTCTGTTCACTTAGTGTTCTGTTAGTTAGGATTTATTGGTGGAGGATAACTGATTCATTTTACACAAACGTCAAGAAAACCCCTATAGCCCCTTTAAAGCAACAAAATCTGTAATGAAAGATACAAAACAATGTTAAGCTTTGTTGAGACTTGACCTACCTTGACAACAACGGAAGATCCAGATGACTTAATCATTTCTATAACCTCCTCCCTGGACTTATCATCCACACTGACACCATTTACTTGCAGCAGACGGTCGCCGGGAAGAAGACCCTGAACTGACTGAGAGTTGGCACTCGGTTCAGCCAGTATGACAGACTTCAACTGGTACCCTCCACTCGGGTGCCGCTCAACAGTCACCGCTTGACACAACGAAAACCCGAAATCGTTCCTTGGATGGGGTTGCCTCGTGATTGCCAGCTCCCTGGCGGGCGGTAGCACCAGAGGGGCCACATCAGGCAGAGGCAGATCCCGTCTGATTGGACTGATACTGAGCGGAGTCGTGAAGCTGGAATCCGTCAGACTGTCCATGCTAGGCGATTCCGCCTGCACATTCTGGTAGATTATCATTTCATTGTGCAGGGTGTTTTTGATGACGGTATCATCACTGCAAGCGTTCGCTGAGGATGGTTTGACGGCTTGTTTGAGGATGCCCCGCTTGGGAGGTCGAGGCGGAGGTGCGTGAGATTGCGATCCAAGACTTGCTTCCGAGCTGTCACTCTGAGTCAGGTCCCCCAGAAACGAAGCGCTGTAATCGGCTGTGATACCACTCGGCAATTTCTCTTTTTCTTTGTGACGACCGCGGATTTTCAATGATCGACGAACCTGCAAAAATCCAACAATCATAAAAATCGAAACTAAAAATACTGGAAAAACTAAAACTATAACTGACACGTAAAGGTGCGTACAGATATACGCGCCGCGAACATGAGCACATGATTCACTTTTAATCAGCTGACTATATCTGTATTTTTACAGAAACGGTAAGATATTGTATTGTGTCCGTACAGGTTAGCAGACTTCATTGTTGAATAATGTTTGATTGATTTGTTATGTGGGATCTGTTATGTTGAAATATGAGATATTAGATTAAACTTTGACGTGTCATATACTGCGGGATCGTTGCTCCCTTAATGCAGTTTAATAATTGTGACGAACAAGAAAAGTAAAGTAAAGTAAAGTACAGATATAAAAAGCTTGGCATCAGCTGATTAAAAGTGAATTGCTATGTTCGCGGCGCGTATATCTGTACGCACCTTAAGACTTAACCTGCCAGGTAAGTACAGACAAAAATAAAAGATAGTATAAGAAGATATCCCATGGTATAGGTCGTTACAAGTCGATTTTTTTCAACTCAAGCCAATTACTGTCGTCTACTGTCTATTGTGCATAAGTGCACTACTGTCTAAGTGCATAACTATTTTACACGTGGTAGTAGAACTAGAAATCCATTCATTGAACATCATCGGTTAAAATTTTCAGATAAGAGTCCGATTGTTTATGGCTTGCAACTTTTCAGCAAGCTGCCTAAAAATTTGTCAAAGTTAGGTAGGCCTAATTTTAAGAGAGATTTGTATGCATTTCTGGTTGACAAGGCATATTATAGTGTTGGAGAGTTTTTAAATGATAGGGTGTTATAATTTGTTCAACTGTAAAATTACAGTTATTTGTATGTGGAGTGTGGAAGAATGTTGTAACTTTATGTGACATGTGCTATATTTTTGTAAGCTTATGTTATTCTATTTATTCATTTTCGGTATTTTTCAATACCTGTTGACCTGGCCAGTTGTGAAGTGTTTTGGCTTAATAAAATTGAATTTAGTTATTATTACTGGCCAGATGAACTTGCAAGAGCGGCACAGTATGAGGGACTACCAGCCTCTCATATCTTCACGAAAAAGATCTACGTGGACTATCGGCTTGAGTTAACAGTGAAATTTGGAACAAAAACGCCCTATTTTCTTATGCTATTTTTACTCTCTGGTACAGACTTATGCACCACGAACACGCGCATTTCACTTTTAATCAGCTTATGCTAAGGTTATTATAATTATATGAATCTTACTTTTCCTGTACATATCATACAGTTATAATTAGCATATCATCAGCTGATAAAGAGCAAAACGCGCTTGTTTAGAAGTCTGTACGCACCTTACTACGTATTTAAACTGTTGTATTAATCATAATAGGAACCAGTTTTGGGCTTTAAATTGGTGTGCCTTTCCAAAACTTTTAGATTATTGTATATAATGAGGAAAATTAATAGAAAAATTATATAAGCTACATTTAAAAAAGAAAATACATTGTAATTTACAATTTTCTTTAATAATCAATAATTTAATCATTATCTCATGAGCTACTAACATGCAGAAACAATAGCATAAGTAGATATTCCATGGTATAGGGCGTTTATGTCGCAATTTTGTAATAAACAAATGTTAAGCTTTACATTAATCCAGGTTTTATTACCTCATCCAAACGTAGTAATTCCTCAGCTGTCATATTGCTCCGTTCTTTCTTTTTCAGCTCCTTCTTCTCCTTCTTCCTTTTCTCTTTTTCTTCTTTCTCCACTGCATTTCCACCTTTTTTCATAAAACTGAACATTATTTAGACTAGCGGAGTACCTGAAAATAAAAAATAAAGTTTTACAAAATTACATGTAAAGAGATCTATCAATATCTGTAGGCCTATAGTGAGGTCCACGTTATAATGGCAGTATTTACTCATCTATTTCAACGTTCTAATAATAGTATTCTATTAACATTGGTGTTGCTATCCTTGTCTATCATTCGAAAAGCAGATTTCTACCTCCACAACGTTCCCAGACCTTAAAAATGTAGAAATATAACTAATTAACAAAATATTGTATCTCAATTGAGAAAATTTATTACTTAATGATTGAAAAATACATCTTTTAACGACAAATAGAATATAATTGATTATTTCAAACAAGAATCAACAGTTAATATTACATTAGATATACCGGTATCAGCTACCTTCTATAGAAGGCACTGGCAAGGCAGAGAATCGGCTAAGCTGATGTCCTTTCTTTCTATTAAAACGTGGACCTCACTCTATATATTATTCGGATACTGTAATGTTCCTTGAGAATTTAAATATCATCAAGTTTCACCAATTCATTTTCCACCGCAAAAATATTCTTTAAAATATATATATATATAAAAATAACTATACAAATATAAACTAGAATTTAAACTTTTCTTCCCACTGTGACACTGATAATTCACGATTACGTAGCCACACATATAGGAACTTGAATGAATGTAGAATAAAGAGTACCGCTAACATGGAGCATGGTTTGCATATCAAATCACTTCTTGTGCTTGCTGTATGAATTAAAAATAGCTTCAATGGATACTAACGGACTGGTATTGGAATTTGGAGCTTCCTTCCTGCTTCAGCCAACATAGGAGAATAAAAATCGGCTATTGGGTGAGGATATGCGTATATGCTATCCCAATACTTCTATAGATTTCCATATTATAAATTGCTGTTGAAATATTAGTTACCTTACTAATTGCTGTACTTTATGCATACCTACTCAACTGCATATACCTTCTTATTGTGTGAACATATTGAATGCGTATATGTGCAAGTGCACGTCAGATCATACATGAGCCGAAAAATAAAATCTGGAAAGTGCCATTGAAACACGTTGTGACTTGCATGTAGCTGCTCACACTGAACGCAACCAGCAAGTGCACGAGTTCAGTGTGAGTGTTCCTATTGCTCTTCCCACATTTTGTTTTTCCATCTGCGAGCTTGGTCATGGATTGTCAAGCGTGCACTTGCACATGTACATGCATTCATGTGATCACACCCTTACGTTTATTTTTGATGCAAGGAGAGATGATCACCTTTTTATAGGACACTACAGAGGCTAAAGCTGAAGGAAATAAGACACTGATTTCGTCTACTGCAGATACATTTACATCATGGAAAATATATATGAGTTTCATTATAATAATTCTAAATGTTGGCCCAATGAAGGCCAATGACGGCCAGCGTCAGTGTGTGGATGGGTGGTTTACCAGCGCTGGCCTTCGCTCCGATTTTTGCTGAATGGAGGCCAGCCCAACGTGGGCCAATGAAGGCCAAACCACCCATCTACACTAGTCAACCAATAAATAACCTTATCTTGGACTTTGTCACCTATAAATTTGGAAGAAAAATAGCACAAGGACTACCTTATTATTTTATCTTTCAATGTTATTACATTAGATATACCGGTATCAGCTACCTTCTATAGAAGGCACTGGCAAGGCAGAGAATCGGCTAAGCTGATGTCCTTTCTTTCTATTAAAACGTGGACCTCACTCTATATATTATTCGGATACTGTAATGTTCCTTGAGAATTTAAATATCATCAAGTTTCACCAATTCATTTTTCACCGCAAAAATATTCTTTAAAAAAAATATATATATAGCCTATAAAAATATAAACTAGAATTTCAACTTTTCTTCCCACTGTGACACTGATAATTCACGATTACGTAGCCACACATATAGGAACTTGAATGAATGTAGAATAAAGAGTACCGCTAACATGGAGCATGGTTTGCATATCAAATCACTTCTTGTGCTTGCTGTATGAATTAAAAATAGCTTCAATGGATACTAACGGACTGGTATTGGAATTTGGAGCTTCCTTCCTGCTTCAGCCAACATAGGAGAATAAAAATCGGCTATTGGGTGAGGATATGCGTATATGCTATCCCAATACTTCTATAGATTTCCATATTATAAATTGCTGTTGAAATATTAGTTACCTTACTAATTGCTGTACTTTATGCATACCTACTCAACTGCATATACCTTCTTATTGTGTGAACATATTGAATGCGTATATGTGCAAGTGCACGTCAGATCATACATGAGCCGAAAAATAAAATCTGGAAAGTGCCATTGAAACACGTTGTGACTTGCATGTAGCTGCTCACACTGAACGCAACCAGCAAGTGCACGAGTTCAGTGTGAGTGTTCCTATTGCTCTTCCCACATTTTGTTTTTCCATCTGCGAGCTTGGTCATGGATTGTCAAGCGTGCACTTGCACATGTACATGCATTCAATGTGATCACACCCTTACGTTTATTTTTGATGCAAGGAGAGATGATCACCTTTTTATAGGACACTACAGAGGCTAAAGCTGAAGGAAATAAGACACTGATTTCGTCTACTGCAGATACATTTACATCATGGAAAATATATATGAGTTTCATTATAATAATTCTAAATGTTGGCCCAATGAAGGCCAATGACGGCCAGCGTCAGTGTGTGGATGGGTGGTTTACCAGCGCTGGCCTTCGCTCCGATTTTTGCTGAATGGAGGCCAGCCCAACGTGGGCCAATGAAGGCCAAACCACCCATCTACACTAGTCAACCAATAAATAACCTTATCTTGGACTTTGTCACCTATAAATTTGGAAGAAAAATAGCACAAGGACTACCTTATTATTTTATCTTTCAATGTTATTACATTAGTGTAATTTGCATTGTAAATAAATAAAAATGCTTGCTGTTTCCTGTTTTATCGTCTGCTCTGTTAGTTATTCTATGTACTGTGTAATTGAGTTGATTTTCTGTGAATTTTTATTGTGTTCCTTCTAGACAATATTTTCAACCTCCAACTCCATTTTCAATTTGCCATTTTATCAAGTCTAGCGAGCGCTTGCCAAAGCTAGCTACTGCTGACCTTGATTGGGCACGCAGTGTGGATGGCAAGAGTAACGCGGCAAAATTCAGTAATTCAGTATATTCAGTCCATGACCGGCAGTCGCCAGACAGACTTCGTCAAAATATAAAACAATCAATACACAAAAAACGAGAGATGGCCGCAGATAGGTTGTTTCGTGTGGCTCTGTAGATGGACTGCCATAGTAACTCATGAAACAATCTCAAACTGGTCTACAAGTCCACTGGTCTCATCATCTCTCAATGAGTAGAGAGGGTAGTTGATGAGTTTTTCACGTACCAGCCTACAAAACTTCCCATACTCCAGCTCACGAACACAAATTGGCAGTCTGTTAAAAATGTTTAGCATCCGTAAGGGGTAGCATTCGTGTGCTTTCGATAGTCTGGAGTAGGGCAGGTCAATGTTGCCCCGTCTCCTGGTATTGTGGTTGTTGCAGCTGGCCCCTCTCCTGGTAGGCATGAAGCTCAAAGCTTACCAGGTTGGGCCAGCGACTGGGCCAAGAGTGAACTAGGCATAAGCTGGATTCACACACAACAGTGACAGTGAAACTATAATTCCTATAAGTTATAATGGTAGTATTCATATTCCCTCGACCGGGCTGAGTGGGAATAGTCCAATTAGAGATTGTGGGAGTTTTATTTTCACTGTTGTGTTCGAATCCATGCTTGTTATGTTGGCCCAGCCTGGTAAGCTTGGCAGCGTCCACACTGCGAGCCCAATAAAGGCCAGCGGTAGCCAGCTATAATAACTATATCAACGCAGGTTAATGCCGCATCCACACTCTCACCAAGTGTGTACAAATAACGACGAGCGCGAAAGTGTGGATGGGTGGTTTGCCAGCACTCGCTTTCACTTGCCATCGCTCCGATTGTTGTCGAGCGAAGGCGAGTGGCCAGCCGAGCAACCACAAATGATCACATTGCTGTGAGGATGGCAAGACCAACGTGGCCAAATTTACCAGCTCAGCCAGTGACTTGGCGATAGTGTGGACTAGGCATTACAATCCCTATCGTTGCCGTAGCACTAGCCTATCCCAAGTGTTGTCATTGCTGTTTACAACGTAATGATTTAGGAAATTCATATAATTGAAATAATATGTTTAGATATCTACTTGATTCCTTGTCCACACGTTTGCTCAGTTAGCTGGCCAAGCCTAGTAAGTTTGGCCGCTTTGGTCTTGCCATACACACTGCAATGTGACCAGTGCCCCATCAAGGCCAGCGGTAGCAAACGTTGGCGAGCGCTCGCTACACGGAGCGCCGCATTCAAAATGTTGAAGGTTGAAAATATATACTACAAGGGAAACCATAGAAACGATAAGTAACGCTGTTATGCCGCATCTACATGTTGGCCCAGCCTGCAATGAGAGCAGTGCCCAATGGAGGCCAGCGGTAGCCAGCGTTGGCAAAGCGACCCTTCACACACTGGCGCTGGTCGACATTGGGCTAACATGTGGATGTGACATAACAATTAGGCCTATAGAAAATATTAGCCCTACACTCAATTACATAGAAAAAACAGAAGAACAGACGACAAAACATGGAATAGCGCGCACTGGTTGATGGGTGGTTTGCCAGCCCTGGCCTTCAGTGGGCTTGTCTCCGCTCGACAGATATCGGCGCTATGGCCAACGTAGGTCAATAAAGGCCAGTGCTGGCAAACCACCCATCCACACTCTGGCGCTGGTCGTCATTTGTACGTGTTGGGCCAACGTGATGATGCGGCATCAAACTTGCAGTAATTATATCGGTCAACTGCTAAAGTAAACGTACTGTAGCCTTACACAGTTTACTAGTTGTATTGCACACTAATAATCCTTTAAGGCTTGTACATGTACGTAGTATATTCATTATGACAACTATAATTATAAAGGAAATTCATGGTGGTTCATAGTGTTTAACAATAAATAATACTCACCGAACAAGTTTCAGGTTAGACTTCACTAACGACCATAACAAACTCATTCGCTTATGTGTTGGAACGTCTCTTACTAAAAACGTTGCATTTCTAAATCAAGAAGTGAAATATTTCTACCACAATACATTATAACAGTTCTGATCTACAAAACCACTCACAAATCAAACTGTTCCATTGATAATACCACAGAAAACCCAATAAATAAACGAACTCCACCTCAAAATACTAACCAACAAGTAAAATAACCAATAACTAAATTGTAAATTCCAAACGACAAAACCTGCAGACTACTGACCACTGACAGACAGCAGACGCTACTCAATACGTTAATGGGTTCCAGTTTTTCTGAGCGCATTTTATTTGGACTCACCACTCTTAGAAGAATAGATTCTACGTTATGGTAGTTGACTCAAAATCAACATATACGAAATCCCATCCACCGTCGTATAGTGTGGTCCACGATATAATGGCAGCTCTGTTGCCAGATCGTCTTTCAACAATGTAGAATTAATAATTGACTAACAAAATATTTCATCTTAATTATGAAAATTCATTATGAAATTATTGAAGAATATAATGTATTTCTTAATAAAATATAATTGATTAAATTGAAAGTAAATTACTCCCTATTTACATAATGAAAAACTTAAAGTACCCTTCTTTAATTTAATTCTCCTGAAAAATGTCTCCCTGCAAAATTGAGCAAGGAATAACTGGACAAAAGTTATTGAGGTAGGCCTATCATTGTTGAGAAACACACTGATCTTCAAATGTAAATTATCTTTGAAGCTTCATACCTTCTCATTTTCTAAATTTCTGACCGATTTGAACTTATCATGACATAGTAAATTTTATTCTCTTCAAAAATGGTTTCAATAAAAATTCACCCACTATTAAGAGTTTAAAAGTTATAGAGAAAAAACTACTGAGAAATTCATTGTTGACTTTACTCTCAATACTTTTGAGCCTCTACAACTCCCTATTTCTTCAATTTATTACTATTAAAGATGTATAAAACTGTAGTAAATTTTGTTGTCTTCAATAAAGGTTATTATCAAAATTACAATATGTTGAACCGTTCAGAAGTTATGGTGGAAATACTGGAACATTCCCACAACAATCTCTAAAGCTGTCAGCCATGAAACATGAAATCGAACAGAAATATTGTTGGAAAGATGCCAGAGTTACAAAATGAACAGCTTACGACATCTGACGGATGTTTTAAAATTATATTAGTAATTTGGCTGAAGAGAATACATTTTTAGTGAGTTCTTTGGAGTCGGAGAAAAATATGAGACAAATTGATTTTGAGGATTCTTTGCAATGTGAAGAGGTAGCGGAGGGCGAAATCAAATCTCTGAGAGTGGAAAATGAATCTGCTTTTATTAAATAAAGAAGTTCATGACAAGGGTGCAATCATTGATCTACTAAAAATTGACTGTGAGAGACTTTCTGTCACAAATCATTTGACTGAGAATAAAGAAGTTGGAGATCAGATGAGAGCGATGTCTGTGACTATTGAAACCTTGGAGGCGGACAACAACACTTTAAGGAATGAGAACATTTTTTTAAGAAGTAGCGCTATTAAATTGAGTAATAAAAATAAGAGCTTCTTGAGTTCCAAATCTAAGAATAATGTTATCAAGCAATCAGGATTTAAACCAAGTCGATCAAGATGTTTAAATTCAAATGTTGATAGTGATGCTGCGGTTGCAGAAGATTGTGAATCCGTGTCCGTCCCAGCATCTCCTAATCTCACAGTGCACCACTATGCCGACAGCCAGGGTAGAGATGTCGGAAGTCAGTTCAGGAGGAAGAGCAACATCAATTTCAACTCGTTTGTAAAGCCAGGAGCCAGGTTTCGTTGTGCCGGATAGATTGGCGGATTTCGGCAGGAAGGATGTTCTGGTGATTCAAGGTGGTTCTAATGACATCAGCAGAAATGAGGCAAATGAAGTCCTGACAGCTTTACGACAGTGTCTGCCAGCCCTCTAAGGAACCAATGTCATCATTTTCTCGATTCCACATCGCTTTGATTTGGCGGACTGGTCATGTGTGAACAAACTGATCAAAGACACTAATATATCTATGAAAAAAATATGCGATTTGTTTCCTAATTGTAAGTTTGTTGATATAAGTCATTTGGGAAGGAGATTCCATACAACACACGGACTTCATCTTAATAAGTTTGGCAAAAAGATTATCAGCGATTGTATTGTAAAGTGCGTACAAAGTAATTCCATGATTACAAAATCTACTCCTGCTATTCCACTTTATAGTTCTTTTTTAGTTCAGACCACATAACTTCTAGCTCAAATTTGGTAATTGATAATGTTGTTCCTATTGAAAATCGATATAATCTTAATAATTTCATTGGTGTAAAGCGAATTTGTGATTCTTTAGATAATTGTAATAGTCTACTTAGTAACGATCAGTCATCTAATTTAGTTGTTGCTCATTGGAATGTTCAAGGTTTGATAAATAAATTGGATGAACTCACAAGTTTCAACTGCAAATTTGATGAAGACATATTATGTGTTTCTGAACATTGGTTGGGTTCAAATGATCTGACTGAGATTGAAATTGGTGGCTATACATGCATCAGCGCATATTGCAGGCCTACAGGGCAAAGAGGTGGATCTTTGATCTGTGTTAAGTCATCCTTAATTGCAGTTGAAATTCCATATTTGGTTGAATTATCCGTTGAAAGGGTTTGTGAGATTTCAGCTGTGTTGATTGAGCAATATAATGTTATTTGCATTGAAATTTACCGTGTTCCTTTAGCGAGTAATTTTGAGGCTTTCATAGAAACGCTTCTCGGCATGCTTGATGTTTTAAATAGCAATAATAGTACTAATGCTAGCATTATCCTCTGTGGGGATTTCAATGTGGATTTGATGATAGATTCTAACTACAGTATGGTCTTAAAAAATTTGCTGACAAGTTTCAATCTCAATTTAACAATCAATGAAGTTACTAGACCAGGTGAATCTACTCATTGTGAGGGGACGTGTATTGACAATATTGATACATCAATTCATTTTGAAAGAATTATCTCAGCAGAGGTTGATCCGATGATTGTCTCTGATCATTTTGCTCTAGTGCTTAGCTGCCAACTTGATGTGACTGATCATACAGCTTCAAAATATTTAATTATAAGTAATAATAAGTCTAGAAGAATTATCAGACCACTTAATTACACTAATATTGTTAAATTTCAATCAATAATTGCAAGAACTAATTGGTTAGATGTTTATGCAATCAATAGTATTGAGGATAAATTTTCCCACTTTTTCAATAAATTTCTTTGTATTGCTGATGCAGCTCTTCCCATCAGATGTGTTGAAAGTGGCAGATGTCCTCCAGTAAAATTATTTTGTTACACTGAAGAGATTAAAAATATGAAGGAGCAATGTTTACTTATGTACGACCTCTATAAGATGTCCGGTTCTGCCACTCATAAAAGCATATATAATCAGTTAAAAAGATCTTTTAGAAAAATGGTAAAAAAGACTAAACTCGATTACAATAATAATCGTATTTTGCGTGCTAAAAACAAGCCAAGGGAATTGTGGTCAATAGTCAGAGAGAATTTGAATAGGAATGAAGTAGCTAAAGGTGATAAAATATCTAGTCATACACCAGATGGTTTCAATGATTTTTTTATTGACAGTGTAGATGAAAAATTGCGTTCAATAGCAGATCCTGTCCATGACGTTTTTCATTATATTGACAATTACAAAAATTCAATGCCAAACTCTTCAAAACCCTCTTTCTCTTTTCATCTTACTAGTGTTGAGCAGGTTCATAGTGTAATACTATCCTTAAAGAATAGTGCTTGTCTTGATGTGTATTGCTTGTATTCTTACTTGTTGAAACTGGCTTCTCCCCATATTTGTGAAGTACTGTGCTCTCTGTTTAATGATTGTATTCTTGATGGCGTTTTTACTAATTGCTTAAAAATTGTCAAAATAATTCCTCTTTTCAAGAAAGGTTCTGCAAGTGAGTATAATAATTTTAGACCGATTTCTATCATTCCAGTTATTTCTAAAATCTTTGAGGTAATTTTGTAATGTCAGATTGTTGAGGTTTTTGAAAATAACTCACTGTTCTCCGATAGTCAATTTGGGTTCAGACCTAATAAAAGCACAAATACAGCTATATCTGAATTCATGGAAAACTGTATCTATTCTATTGATGAGAAGTGTAATCTACTAGGCAGCTTCTATGACATGAGCCGAGCTTTTGATACAATATCTCATCCCATCTTATTACAAAAGCTCAAATTCTATGGTTTTGATGACATGTCAACCAATTTAATTGCCTCTTACTTGAGTGATAGATTCCAAACTGTTTTTTATGATGGCTGTTTTTCTAATTATTTAAAAGTGTTATCAGGTGTTCCACAGGGTTCCACACTAGGTACTATCCTCTTCATTATATATGTTAATGATCTTCCTGCAGCAATCAGTTGTAAAAATGTAAGACCATTTATGTTTGCTGATGATTTAGCTGTTCAAATAAGAAATAATGGTCTTTCTGGGAGCTTACATACGGTTAATGAAATAATTGAAGATTGGATAGCTTCTAATTCATTGTGTCTTAATAAGGACAAAACTCAACTTTTGGAATTTGGATTTAGATTGCAACCTGACAATGCAAAGTTTCTCGGTATTACAGTTCAAAGCAATTTAAAATGGGGCTTACACATCAAAATATTATGTGGCAAACTGTCGAAGGGAATTTTTATGTTAAATAGATTAAAGTTCATTGTTGATAAGAGTGTTTTAATTTCAGTGTATTTTATTGCTTATCTTCATTCCCATTTGTATTATGGTGTTGTTGCCTGGGGTAATGATACGAATGTAAATAAACTATTTGTGTTACAGAAACGAGCAGTAAGGGTCATTGCTAATGTGAATTGTCGTTTTCACTGTGTAGATTTATTTAAAAAATTAAAGATTTTGACAGTACCAGCTATTTACATTATTGAATGTCTTATGTATGTAAAAATTAATTTAGCAAGTATTTCTGTAAATAGCAACGTTCACAACCATTACACTAGAAATTCTGAATCGCTTAGAGTGAACCAGTGCAATTATGCAAATACATTGAACTGTTTTAAGGAGTTCGATATAAGAGCTTATAATAAGCTTCCTGCACATTTAAAAGAGCTAGAAGTTGGTAATTTTAAAAGAGCCATAAAAAAGATGTTAATAGAAATATGTCCATAAAGAAAAGAGGAGTTTCTAATTTGAGGGTATTTTGTTTGATGTTTGTATGCTTGTGTTTGTATTTTTATTTCTTTGAATGTAGCCTAAATACTTTTATTTACCATGTTTAATCTATGACGATGCTATGCATTTGTATAAATGTTTTCTGCAATAAAGAAATCTTGAATCTTGAATCTTGATTTTCAGAGAACTACTTGCTCTACTCGACATGTGACACCATTGTAAACTACCGCCAATTTCAAAAATAACATAATCACACAAACTTTGCTAATCACTCTGTTGTTTGAGAACTGATTTTGCTCAACCATAGTTCAGATTTTAAGCTCTTTATTATGTTTATTCCTGAACAATTTTTCTCAAAAATTGACCATATCTACTCATGCTATCTTTTCTGCTCCCTGGTAGGCTATCATCCAGCAAGAACAGTAATTTAAATTTTTAATTTGGAAATGATTCAAACAATTCATTCACAAAAATGATTTTCTTGAATTAATGGGGACATTGGTAGATGGATCTATGAATGAATAATGCACATCTATATATAAAATTCGATCTATTTTGTTTTGAAGAACAAAATACAGCATAGGCTAATGTTGAACTGTACAAGATAAAAAAAATAATCAGAGAACAGCTTCAACAATGATTGAAATATTGTATTGTATATTATTGAATTTTACTGTTATCTGATAGCTTATAGCTTCTATCGAGTAAAAAGATTGATATATAAATATGCCTATATATCTTACTTATTTGAACATTCTCGCAAAATTCTCATATAATGAGCCTAAAATATTATTTTACAAAATGATTTGCCACACACTGGATAACTAATACCTATTCATTATGTTGAACGAGATGACCACAAAATAACTAACAATTAATGTCAATCAGTGATACACATTTTTGAGAATGTTCCTACTACCTATTTCTTATTGTATGCGGATTTCGAATATTTTCTACATAAATTATTATTATGTTACACATATTCTTACAGAGGCACATATTCACTAATGGAAAGGCTGTTTAACACTGTTCATACATTTTATTGATACGCCTGTTGTTATTGTGATAGACGCTCATTTGAAGATAGATTTTTGGTATTTTGTACTGAGTTCTTCATTTTTCAATTATCAAATTTAAAGTTTAGGCCCTTGATAATAATTATTATACTATATAGTAGGTAGGCTACTAAATGATAACTATATGTTAAACTAGAGTAAGACTTCCATATAGCTTATACTTGCACAGTGAGCCAAGAAAGTAATACAGATAGCATAATCGCTTGAATTAGAATAAACATCATTAACTTTACTTATATTAACGGTTTAAAAAATGTCATTGATTGGTAACAAATGTTTAGTTTTGGAAACTTGAGAATATTTCACAATATAGCCCATCAATGAAATTAGGCCTACATAAAGAGTCACTTTATTGGCTACCGTACTCGAATATACATTTCAAATTTTGATATATTACATTATTTGAAATTCGATGACTCATTCAAAAGTTACATATTTACATTATAAGTTTAGAGTTGCACCTCGATCATCCGTCGTCAGTTCCTGATCTTGTCCATTAATTTAATATTATTTAAAAAAATTAGGAAGCTTGAACATAAAATTGTCATACTTTTGTTCTTCTCTAAGCTAATGTATTATTATCATGTATAATTATTAGTCTTCAAGGCACCTAAAATAAAATCATCTCTTTTCATTTTTAAAATTCTAGCTTGTAAATTTCTTGGATTTTCAAGTTTTCAATAGATCTCATCATGCATTCATAAAATAATGCTGTCATTTGTAATTTCTATATACAGTAAATAGAATGTACTGGACCAAATTAAAATTCCAAATTTGAGAAGATTAAAAATAATAAATGCATTGTAGTCCTAAATATATTTTTTATCCAGTCTCCTTGAATTATTAAATACAAATTCAAGGAGATTGGATGAAAAATGAAAATAGTAGGTATTTATTTTTTTATCCAATTTATTCAAAATCTGATTTTTCAGTAGACTGCTAATAAATATATTACTGGTCCGGTCCAATAAATGTTTATATCTTTGTTCAAATGACTACTCTATCTATTCCATCCAGAATCTTAGGCCTACTATAGGTACTTACTTTTTTAACGTTCCGATACAGCTATAATTTGGCATCTGGGATGAATAATCTAGGTGCTATTAATGTAGAGTTAAAATATTTACATTACCTTTCTATAAGGTTCATATTTGGTGATGATAAACTTTATCTTAGGTCAAATCATAGTTACATGAAATCATTATGGTTACCTACATAATTATAGGGCATTATAGGTTCTATGTGCGGTATAAACACAATAATTGAATCAAAATTGTCACAACCACTTACTTATGCCTAAGGAGAAAAATTTACGGTAAAATCAATCTCTACGACATACTTGAGAGCTCTGGGATTTTCGAAAAATAACAACTTACAATAATAGCTTACTTTTAAGCTTCCACGTTTCTGGGCCATGTAAGTTGACATAATATATTAATAATATTTTATATTTGAGTTGAGTCATACATTTTTATATATAAATGTCAGATACACTAATAATATGTCAGATAAACTCAAGATTGAATCACTTTTCCAACCCTTTCAGCACAGATAACCATCAACAGATTTCAATCAATGCTGATCTTTAATCATCCTATTTTAGATTTTAGTAGATGAAAAAATGACTAATACCAACAAACCATAAAGAGATGGTACGTTATATCTTATCCAGGTATCCGATCAGGATTTATTGGAACTACAATAATTTGCTGTTGATGATCTCAATAATATGATATAATAGTTACTGTTTATGTTTCAATGTATATAACATGTTGACTTTGTCTTGTGCTTTATGACTTGCTGAAAATGAAGAATTATTTATTTATTTTTCCTACAGTTACGTTGAAAAGTGGCCATTGCTGCACTGATTACAGAACGCAAAGAATCACTTTTCCGCTCTAGTGCGGGAAAAATTTTTCTGCACTCCAGATTTGCAACATGGCAACGCAAAATACTTAGTAGGTTATATGGAGCAACAGTGCAGCAAAATCAAAATGAAGTTGGTAACAGTGACTGGGCTGCTATAGTGAGCAGAGGTGCAATGAAGCACAACGCGCAAATTATTAGTATTATATATTATAACCAAGGACAACATTTTTATTCAATTTGACAATAAATTAAGGTTTTTATTAATAATAAAATTACACAGAAAAACATTTGATGCATTTCAGGCAATTTTACCCATAATTACCCACTTTTCATATTCAATGGTAACTGTAGGAAAAACTTAATGTGAAATACGTGCCCAAAGTTCCTCTGCTGCACTCAAGAAACCATTCCGCCCTCGCCTATGGCTCGGGCGTAAACGTTTCTTTCGGTGCAGCAAACTGTCACTTTGCGCACTAGTTGCACAAATAACTATATCATTATTCGATCTGAATCAACCTTAATCAATACAATTCTTTCAACTATCAAATACATACCATAATTTCTATTTTGACAAACAGCTTGAAGGTCATTGATATAAAATCTCACGAAATATACAGTACCTACTTTATATTTCTTGTGGAATGTCTTAATAGAAACTATTGTCGAATTAGTTGTATTTTAAAAATCCTTTGCCTCGAATAACCTCCTGAGTCCTGCCATAAAATTTGATTCAATGCATTAAATTCCTGATGTGCAAATTTTAGAACATTCCATCATACTCAATTGAGTCCTGGCCGAAAATAGACGTTTCTGCTTTGAAGTCATGATATGCTATTTTTAAAAAAATCATTTCTACTGGAGGAAGTAGTTGATCCTAAATCAATCTGATATCAGTGTATCTGACAGTGTCATCTTTCACATAGAAAATTGATTGTCAACCTACACATGGTTCACAAACATGTTAAGTCTGCTAAATTTTTAGTATTTTATACTGAGTTCTTCTGTCAGTTGATAATTTAGGCTAAACGCTTATTCCCCTCTATAATTTGCTATAATAACAATTTTATTGTTAAATTTACATACATTTTTATTGTACAACTAACGGTTTAAAAAATGTCACGGATGATTCATCATAGTTATTTTTGTAAAATTTCCCAACAGCGATGAAACCATTGACCTGACTGAAGTTGTGGAGCTTCTGATCACCCAGCTACGCCGGCTATGTCTGGTCAGTCTATCAACATCACTTTTACACTGAAATTTCACCATGAAACATGATGAAGATTCAGATTATCAACATCACTTTTGCACAGAAACTTCATCATACAACATCTTGTTGCGACCAAAATTCTTTAATCATGTCTGCCCCCTTTTCAGCAATCATGATAACAGGTGCATTGATGTTGCCACTTGTAATCTGAGGCATAATGGATGCATCAATCACCCTGAGTCCTTGAATTCCATACAACCTGAGTTGCGGATCGACCACTGCTTCAGGATCTGTGCTGGGACCCATTTTACAAGTACCTGACATGTGGTAGATTGTCATAGTGTATTGTCTGATGAAACATTCCCAGTATTCATCGGTGAAAGGGGGCAGATGTTTGCAGCCCGGCACAGTTTTCCTGTGGAAGCGGGCTCCAAATCTCTTCATTGCTAACGTCTCACCAATGGCTAGACTAGCTTTCACTCCTTCCCTCAGGACCCTGAGATCCTCAGGATGTGTGAGGTAGTTATGGTACATGAGAGGATAATGGAGAGCGTTGCTACTCTTTAACTTGATCCTTCCCCGACTTTTCGGCCTGAGGATCATGGGGAACACACCGAACACATCCTTGTTCGACAGATCCCCCAGGAAATCATCGTAGAACTCCTTGGTGAGACCATGTGCGTTGGCAGATGCTGTACCCCCATCGGAGCTGGTAGTTGTCGAGGTCAACATAAACTCCATGTCAGGCCAGTCGTCTGATATGTTTCCGTATTTTGTGGTGATGAATCCCACTGTCTCAAGACCGACGCTGGAAGTTAGAGGACCATCTCCGCTCACTGCATACCTGAGAGCTGCGTTCAAGTTGACCACTCGATTCATGACAAGACTGACTGGGTAGTCCACTTGGAATACAATTCCTCCAACGGCGATGTGATCCATCAAGTTCTCTCCTACTCCTGGAGAATCGTGGATTACTGGGATATTCAACTCGTTCAAATGGGCTGCTGGTCCAACCCCTGCAACAATTTCACAATCTCCAATCAGATAAGCATATACAGCTGTGCTTTTCGAATATTAAGTTTGTTTTTTGCTCCTGCAAAATTATTTCTTTAATATGTGAATATTTCCTATTTTAGTGATAATAATGTGAAATATTTCCTCTATGTTTGGTTTTGAAGCATTTAAATTTAAAACTCTACGTTGTGAAAATAATTAAGGACTGAAAATTTTGTGAAGTGAACAACTACAAGACTTAACCTATTTCGGACTATTGTGTAATCTTATCTAAATTTGGGAGAGGAATAGCACAAGGTTACTTTTTTTCTCTCTATCATTTTGATGATGTACTCAATCAATAAAGAATAGAGATAAAATCGCCCCCTTGTGTAAACATTGCATTAATTGGAAATATAATGGGCCTACACATACAATTAATTATATAAAATATTAAATTATATTATTCATTTTAGTAGTAGCCTTAACTAGTCACCTTAGAAAATAACTAGATTACTTATCCTTCAAATATTTCTCTCAAACTATACACGACTAGTTCCGAGATTTATGTTATAATCAAGTGTTCGTTTTTCAAATACTCTTTGACACCATAGATGTTAAAACATGTTTGTAACTTTTGATTAACCTCGTTATATTTTTAGACAATATTCTAGTGTTATATTACATTCCCATTCAAATAGTAGGCTACATTGACAAAAATATTTGTTATTATAAACATTTTAATGGGTTATCAATACCGGTACATAAAGTGAAGAAATTCACTAATAATAGTCACTTTTCAATATCAGTTATCTCACCTGACACCATGAGTAACTGAGGTGACCCGATTGCGCCAGCAGAGAGTATCACTTCTCGTTTGGCGAGGACGGTTTTCTTGACGCCGTTCTTAATGAATTCGACGCCATACGCTCGTTTCGTCTCGGCATCTATTAATATTTTCGTCACATGTGACCATAATGACACATGAAGATTTTGTCTCAGTCTGACGGGTCGCAGAAATGCTTTCGCCGCACTGCATCTATAGCCACGCCGCATCGTGAACTGGTAGAACGAAAATCCGGTCTGATTTTCACCGTTCACGTCGGTTATGGGGTAACCCATTTCTTCACCTGCCTGCAGGAACGCCACACCTGAAAAAAGGTTTCTTTTTTAAAGAGAATTTTACAGCAAACTCAAAATGCAATACTCAGTTCAATTTTATTCAAATCAACACAAGATACACAAAATGAATCAAAATACAAAACAACACAATCAAATTACAAATTTCTAAAAAATACAAAGAGCTTCATGGTGGGGTGTGCTGAAAAGAAAAAAAGGATGAAAAATACCTAGCCAACTATGGTTTCCCATGTAATGGGCTGGTAGAGGGTATAAAAATAAGGAATGAAAAGTGAAGAGGAGCAAAATCGGAGTAGAAGATGGGAAAAAAGAGAGAAATAAAATATTAGCAAAAATTTGTGAGCGAGTCCACTTCTAACAAAAATATCTAAAGAAATTATTTCTGTAATATGTAAATATTTCCTATTTTAGTGATAACATTGCGAAATATTTCTTCCATGTTTGGTTTAGAAGCATTTGAATTTAAAAATCTACGTTGTGAAAATAATTAAGGACGGAAAATTTTGTGAAGTGAACAACAACAAGACTTCACCTATTTCGGACTATGTGTAGCCTTATCTAAATATTTGGGAGAGGAATAGCACAAGGTTACCTTATTTTATCTCTCCCTATCATTTTTATGATGTACTTATTGTATAAATCAATAAAGAATCGATAAATGGCATTGCAATCAGTAGTTTGAGAGAAATCTTGAGCATTATACGTCGATATGGGAGAAAAAGCAACTGTGAGTCCTGTTTTTTTATATCAAGTTTAGTTTTTCTACTAATCTTAGAGTCTGTGAGAAAGTAATCCGGAATAAGGTTTATTATCAGTACTTATACAGAACAACTGTTTCCTTAAACATTCAATATTGGTGTGATATGTGACATATCTAATTGCTGTGGGCGTTTAAACAACGTTTGCTGGCTTCAGATGAAATCAGCATAGACATCTACAGTTTAAACTTGAGTTTAATGGGCTAGACGCAGTTTAAAACGAGCATCTGCATAAGACCCTAAGTTTCTGGGTGTCATGATAGACAGTAAATTGTGATGGGAGGCACATATGAAATACGTTTGCACAAAATTGTCCAGAGTCTTATATTTATTAATAAATTTGATAATAGATGTTTGATAAGCTATCTTCCAGAGTCGTATGTAAGGTCAGCCCATTTTGCCTTTATCCAGAGCACTTTATCATATGATCTTTTGCTATGGGGTAACTGCGCACATGTCCAGGATATCTTGCTGCTTCAAAAGAATGCCAACAGAATCATTTCATACTCTGATAGGCTGGCTCACTGCAGGCCATTGTTTAATAAATATAAAATTCAAACTGTTATAAATCTCTACATTTACTCTGTTCTGTTGTACACAAAGAAAAACTTGAATGAACACCAGCTAAGGAAAGATATACATCCCTCCAACACAAGAAGTAATAGAACTATTAATACACGTTTTTGTAAGCTATCAAAATCGCAGAACAGCTATGAAAACGTTGGCTTAAAATTATTTAACAAACTGCCACAGGAATGGATAGAGGCTCCAGCTGGTCTATTCAAACAGAGGGTGTATAGCTGCTGGCTACTAAGAAATCCTTTTTATTCACTTAATGAATTTTTAGAATTGCAAAGTATTGTGCTTTTTACTGTATAAAATATGTATGTGTATGAAATTTGAACTGTATTATCAAGAGTAGCATTTTAAACATTGGGACATTTATATTAATGTGAGACATTTTCATTAATAACAAATTATTATTGACAAAGAGTCTTTCAATTTCTATTTCAATTTATTGGAAAAATATTTACATTGTAGTGAATCAGTGTGGATGCGACAGGCACACTGCCCAAAACCGCACTCCACACAAAATACTAGAGAGGAAAATAAACAACTTATACAGAAATTAAACAAATTTCAGAATTACATGCTGAATCTTAAAATAAAATACTAATTATTTATATAATTATATTCGTATCGTACAATATGAATAAGTTTAATTAAAATAAGAAAAATGAGTTGACTAATTAAACTAAACAAAATTACAAAGAAAATGATAAAATAGAGAAGAAGTAAGGTAAAGTTATATATTTAGAGATAGAGTAGTATTTAGAGATAAGTCTTACGAATCTCTTGTAAGAATAAAATATTGGGATTATCGACCATTTAATTGAATTAATTAAATTAACTTGTGATTTTTATTAGATATGGACTTGATATTTTAGATTTTCCTATTTTAATGTTACCTTATTATGTAAATTAGATAGGTTCATTTTTCAACCCATCACTAAGTGACTTCACTTTATATCTTTATATAAATGTGTTTGTGTTTGTATATATATGTTTGTATATATATATATATTTGTTTGTTTATATATATATGTATGTGTGTTTGATATTGAATTTGAATTCGAATTTGTTGTGTGTTGAATTAGAATTAGAATATGACGTTGACTGTAGCTATAATCAGTTGAATGTCAATAAAATTATATTTATTTATTCGTTTATTTAGACTCTTCAATGTTTGATTCATAATGTAAGTAGAAGCTAATACCTGACTGCTATGTCGTAATTAATTGTTCAAAAGTGATTAATCATTTAGGGCCGGTTTCCGAGCTCGGGATCTAGCCAAGTCCTAGACTTTAAACAGCTGGAGTCAGAAAATTGGTTTTCCAAAACGGGGCGTAGTCGCAGTCATTGTCATAGTCACGTTTGAATTAAATTTCGAAAAACTAGAAAATTGAACACAAAATAAAATGAAGAGAAAATAGTGTAAAGTTTCAGCTATTTTGAATTATTTAGGAATGTCTAATTTCGTCAAGGAAAAACGTTTCCAATTATAGAAATGAGAAAATAAAAACTACGACTACTGTTATAAAAGCTGCGACTACGCCCCGTTTTGGAAAGCCAATTTTCTGACTCCAGCTGTTTAAAGTCTAGGACTTAGCTAAATGCCGAGCTCGGAAACCGGCCATTAGACTGCTTATATGGAGAGAAGTTTCTGGTTTTTGGTAACTTACCAAGAGGTGTCATCCAAGGGGCATCCATGACAGTGAGGTAGCCCCCAGTGCCGTGATACCTAGTGTTTCTGGCCAAATAAGGATTGGTCTGGTCCTGCGATTTCTTAAAATAGGGCAGGATATCCTCGTAGCCCCAGCCCTCGTTTCCCAGGGCTTCCCAGTAATCATAATCCCTCCGGTTTCCTCTGATGTAGAGCATAGTGTTCAGTACAGAGGATCCTCCTATCACTTTTCCTCTAGTCCAACAGCATCTTTTGTCCTTCATCGCTTGACATGCTGTATCTGATGGTTGTGTTCTGTGTTATATCGTAAATACATTCATTAGTTCTTAAGATCTATATGGAATACTTTCTTTTATATATAAAAAAGAGTAATAATACCCTTTGAAATTAATGAAATAACAAATTAAGAATACAAATTATAACTACTAGTTTCATTATTTTTATCATTTACTGGCTGGCCCGTCGAACTTCGTACCGCCAAATAGTTTAATGCATGACAAACTTTAGCTGGATGCACACCTGAGGAGGCGCGATGCGGCATTTTATTTATATAGATAAATTCATACTGCAAAATAAATAATTTACTAAAAATCAATTAATTCTGAACACCGGAGAGAGCACAATTATTCGAAACAAAGCAATGTCTTTAGAGCATGTAAGTCTTTAACCTGAGGCCGCACTGCTGGATGGTTATACACACAACAGTCATTTTGTTTTTAGTCTGGGCGTTTAGAATGAAATACATGGGCGGTTATGGAGCAGCACACACTCTTGTCTACTATTTACCGATGATTATAACAGCTGATTTACATTTCTGTGTGTGGCCAGCTCACAAATCTTCTCCCATAAGGATTACATGAAAACTTTAAAGGACCGTAGGAAAGAGTCCTGAAGTCGGATTATAAATTTCATAGGCCATAAACCTTGTCCTGAACATAACGAACACAACTAAAAAAAATCATCAAATTCGGTGAACACATAAAAACGTTATTGAATGTCAAAATTTTAGGCTCAATTTTTATTTATATAGATTATTATTTATAATAATTATTTGAAATTTTATAACCTGACGATGGTGTGAACACTGAAACTAGTTGTTTTAGACTTGAATTTTAAAAAACACTTTTGAAGTGAAAATACACTTACTTTTGTAGTGACGATCGTTTCGACCTGTTGTTGGTCATCATCAGACTGTGGGAATTTACTCAGATGACAAGGCTATGTGTGGTAAGGGATGAAGGTGGTGGAATAGGTTGTGGTCGCCTGAATTCCCACAGTCTGATGATGACCATCCAACAACAGGTCGAAACGATCGTCACTACAAAAGTAAGTGTATTTTCACTTCAAAAGTGTTTTTTAAAATTCAAGTTTAATTTTAACAGTGAAAAAGTATACAACGCATACAACAGAGAAGTGAAAATACACTTACTTTTGTAGTGACCTTTGTTGGTCATCATCAGACTACAACAGAGTAACTAGTTTCAGTGTTCACACCATCGTCAGCTTATAAAATTTCAAATAATTATTATAAATAATAATCTATATAAATAAAAATTGAGCCTAAAATTTTGACATTCAATAACGTTTTTATGTGTTCACCGAATTTGATGGTTTTTTTAGTTGTGTTCGTTATGTTCAGGACAAGGTTTATGGCCTATAAAATTTATAATCCGACTTCAGGACACTTTCCTTTAAAGTTTTCATGTAATCCTTATGGGAGAAGATTTGTGAGCTGGCCACACACAGAAATGTAAATCAGCTGTTATAATCATCGGTAAATAGTAGACAAGAGTGTGTGCTGCTCCATAACCGCCCATGTATTTCATTCTAAACGCCCAGACTAAAAACAAAATGACTGTTGTGTGTGTAACCATCCAGCAGTGCGGCCTCAGGTTAAAGACTTACATGCTCTAAAGACATTGCTTTGTTTCGAATAATTGTGCTCTCTCCGGTGTTCAGAATTAATTGATTTTTAGTAAATTATTTATTTTGCAGTATGAAATTATCTATATAAATAAAATGCCGCATCGCGCCTCCTCAGGTGTGCATCCAGTTAAAGTTTGTCATGCATTAAACTATTTGGCGGTACGAAGTTCGACGGGCCAGCTAGTAAATGATAAAAATAATGAAACTAGTAGTTATAATTTGTATTCTTAATTTATTATTCAATTAATTTGAAAGGGTACTATTATTATATTTTATGAACATTCATTAGTATTCAACATCCATTAAATACCATATTATTGCCTACAAATAATACACAAAAACAATACACAATATATTTAAAAAAATCACTTGAAAGTGAAAAAAAATCATATTGATTTAAATTTCTTAAAATTCATTGGCGTTACCAGCAAAACCTTATTGGTTTATGTTCTGGCGACGTTTTTGGCGGCTCTAGCCTATTATAACTACGACATCTATGATCCGGAAAATCAACCACTAAATACGAACATATCAGGGAAGAATATGACTTCATAGTGGTGGGGGGAGGGTCAGCAGGATGTGTGATGGCTAATAGACTGACCGAGGTGCCTCAGTGGACCACACTTTTGCTGGAGGCCGGAGGCCAAGAGACTGAACTCACCGATGTGCCAGTCCTATCTCTCTACCTCCACAAGAGCAAATTCGATTGGAAATACAGGTAAAACAGCCAACAATTTACATTTTCTTATTTATTATTATAGGAATTACTAGTACCCTCTTTCATACAGAGTGTTTACTAACGGGATTCACAGGATTTCTTGAAGGTTTGGAAACGGTCAGCAAACAAATTTTTCAATTTTTTTTTCAAATTTACATAGAATCTTGAGCAATAAAGTTTATACAATTCAAGAAATGATATAATATACTTATTAAAACAAACAACAAAATATAGAACTATACTAACAATCTTGAGCTATCACAATTTTATTCTTGTATAAAATTCTTGTATCAGATAGGAAAGAGCTTACATAGGCAACAAAGGCCTGTGCGTAAGCTCGAGTTATCGTAACAATATGTGTTATATCTATAATTATAAAGAGAGATCTCAATTTTCATTAGAGATCTAAACTACATTAAATAATTTTCAATTATGAAACTATAATCCCCATGCATTAAGAAGGGATAAAAAAGTGAAAAACTAAATTATAAATAACTTTAAATTTAGAAATAAAAGATGATGAAAACCAAGGAATAGCGAGGAAGGCTACAATTTAAATAACAAATTCAAGTCATGAAAACAGATCAGACAAGCATGACAGAACTGAAAAAAATCTAAAATGGTATTGCTAACGTATCAATGCAGTGGCTTATTCTATTGTACAAACGTGAAGTTCTGTATAGCCTATGTAAGAATTGTAATGATGAGTCGTTCTGATGAGTGGCATGTAAACAGAATATTTGGTCTTGGTCTATTAGATGAGACATAAAGTTGCAACATATTTATAAATTCTGGCATGAATACTTGATTGTTTAGTATATTATATAATAGCAAGAGGAAACCGACATATCTCCTTTCTTCCATTTTTTGAACATTAAATAACAACCTTAGATTGCCTGTTCAAAAAGCTATCGGACAGTATACGTTGAACTTTTTAAAATAAAGATACCTTAAAAATGTATTCTGATTTTCTTCCAAATCAAGAATTGCGCTGCTGTGAAATGGAGTGATGTGAGATGGATTGTTTAGCAATGGTATTGCTATCCTTGTCTATCATTCAACAACGCATATAGAGCTATCATCTCTTTCTCAATTTGTTGTGTTGCCCGATCGTCTTTTAACAATGTAGAATTAATAATTAATTTAAAAAATATTTCATCATAATTATGAGAATTCATTATGGAACCAATGAAAAATATAATTTCTCAAATTATATTTTTCATTGGTTCCATAATGAATTCTCATAATTATGATGAAATATTTTTTAAATTAATTATTAATTCTACATTGTTAAAAGACGATCGGGCAACACAACAAATTGAGAAAGAGATGATAGCTCTATATGCGTTGTTGAATGATAGACAAGGATAGCAATACCATTGCTAAACAATCCATCTCACATCACTCCATTTCACAGCAGCGCAATTCTTGATTTGGAAGAAAATCAGAATACATTTTTAAGGTATCTTTATTTTAAAAGTTCAACGTATACTGTCCGATAGCTTTTTGAACAGGCAATCTAGGTTGTTATTTAATGTTCAAAAAATGGAAGAAAGGAGATATGTCGGTTTCCTCTTGCTATTATATAATATACTAAACAATCAAGTATTCATGCCAGAATTTATAAATATGTTGCAACTTTATGTCTCATCTAATAGACCAAGACCAAATATTCTGTTTACATGCCACTCATCAGAACGACTCATCATTACAATTCTTACATAGGCTATACAGAACTTCACGTTTGTACAATAGAATAAGCCACTGCATTGATACGTTTAGCAATACCATTTTAGATTTTTTTCAGTTCTGTCATGCTTGTCTGATCTGTTTTCATGACTTGAATTTGTTATTTAAATTGTAGCCTTCCTCGCTATTCCTTGGTTTTCATCATCTTTTATTTCTAAATTTAAAGTTATTTATAATTTAGTTTTTCACTTTTTTTATCCCTTCTTAATGCATGGGGATTATAGTTTCATAATTGAAAATTATTTTAATGTAGTTTAGATCTCTAATGAAAATTGAGATCTCTCTTTATAATTATAGATATAACACATATTGTTACGATAACTCGAGCTTACGCACAGGCCTTTGTTGCCTATGTAAGCTCTTTCCTATCTGATACAAGAATTTTATACAAGAATAAAATTGTGATAGCTCAAGATTGTTTAGTATAGTTCTATATTTTGTTGTTTGTTTTTAATAAGTATATTATATCATTTCTTGAATTGTATAAACTTTATTGCTCAAGATTCTATGTAAATTTGAAAAAAAAATTGAAAAATTTGTTTGCTGACCGTTTCCAAACCTTCAAGAAATCCTGTGAATCCCGTTAGTAAACACTCTGTATGAAAGAGGGTACTAGTAATTCCTATAATAATAAATAAGAAAATGTAAATTGTTGGCTGTTTTACCTGTATTTCCAATCGAATTTGCTCTTGTGGAGGTAGAGAGATAGGACTGGCACATCGGTGAGTTCAGTCTCTTGGCCTCCGGCCTCCAGCAAAAGTGTGGTCCACTGAGGCACCTCGGTCAGTCTATTAGCCATCACACATCCTGCTGACCCTCCCCCCACCACTATGAAGTCATATTCTTCCCTGATATTGTTCGTATTTAGTGGTTGATTTTCCGGATCATAGATGTCGTAGTTATAATAGGCTAGAGCCGCCAAAAACGTCGGCAGAAACCATAACTTCGATATCCCCACCAAACCTGATGCGGCTTTCAAAGCGCCCACCACTATCGTCCCGATGTCTACCATTTTCACGATAGTCTCAAATTTGAATTGGTTAATTGTTCCAACACTACACACTGTAGTTTCAATTCAATAACACTACACACTGTTACTTGACTGAATATTTTAACAATGATGATTTAATTTCTATAAGAAATTTATATTGATTTAGTTTCGGAATGATGACTTAGTTTTTCTTCACAACAATCAACTTGAGCGAATTTAGTAGTTTCACATTTAACACCACACAAAAATGAACTACTTAATAAATTGTTTAAAAATGAACTAGTCTTACAAAAACAAAGCGTATTTCCCAAATAATTGCTACTATATTGTATGTCAATTAATCTTAATACTGTTCAAAAATGAACTAGTCTAAGAAGAACAAAGCGTACCTTTTTCCAAATATTTAATACTATATTGCCTCTTCAATCTTGGTCTCTACAAAAATGAACTAGTGAAAGAAGCGTATTTCCCAAATGATTGGTACTAGATAGTCTCTTAATTTCAATACTGTCATTAATATTTTGGTATGACTGTTACTAATGAAATATTTTACTAGTTCATGTAGATTCAAATATCACGCACTCTATGCATCAACAATTTGAACGTCACAATTTGTGACTAACCTCGATTTTGTCACATAATAGTTAAACTAGTATCACGCTATTAATTTAATCTGCTGGTTTTGAAGTGATGTATCATTGATAAACTATTTTTATGAATGTCTCTGTACCAAAATTGTTCGTTCTTTGAATGTCTATTATTTATATGATCGTACAACTTTGGCCCCATATCTATAGTTGTACGAAGTAATTATCAAACGTTGCACACACTTTGGTTGATTTTACATGTTTGTTGTTGTCATTTCCTTTGGCATCTTTTTTATATTGATTTTTCCCAATTTATCCTCCTCTGCTATCGGTTGTTAACTTGTTGTTACAAGCAAATTTGTCATGAGTTGCTGGATCACTGCAGTAATGTATTGCTCAACTTTTATGTCTATATTAGTACCCTGTAAAAAAACATCAAATCAAGTTTATCCAACATAACAAATTTATATTACACAGTTTATATTACTTGCCATTGAATACAATACTGTCTGCTTGAGAAAAACAGAAAACTGATGGAAATTTCTGAGATATTGCAATTGTTCAAATGCTAATGAAATAACAATTATTATTAAACAAAAATCCAAATTAAATGCTGTAATTCACCCCGAAGACTTCTGCTACTGCAAATATTGATAACAGGGTAAACAGCTGGATGGAAATTCAATGAGCGCTACTATTCAAAAATTATTTGTCAGCCCGGGAATCGAACCCAGTACCTCCTAATTGCCGGTCAGGAAGCTTTCCGGCAAGCATTTCATGACAAATAATTTTTGAATAGTAGCGCTCATCGAATTCTTATCCAGCTGTTTACCATGTTGTCAATATTTGCAGTAGCAGAGGTCTTCGGGTTAATTATAATTACAGCATTTAATTTGGATTTTCGTTTAATAATAATTAAAAAGTAGGATGAAACTAATATAAACTTAAAAAATTCACGTTGTTCCGTAAATTTTCTGTTTTTTTTTAAACTATCATCATTCTGTTTTTAATCAATCATCTTCGAGAGAGTATTAACTAATGTGTGTTCTGTTGGATTTATATAGACTCAATATTATGAATTCTGATAAATATATAAATAAATATGATTTTATTGCCGTTAAATTCTAAGAACAATAGGCAAAGTCAAATATTGAATACAGTACGACAAAAGATGAAAAAAGGTTTTACAGCAACTGTACACACAAAATTACATTAAAAATAATACAGTAAGTAAACTGTAAGTCAATTAGATTTTTCAAATACATTAATACAATTCATTTGAATGCACAAAACATATTCCTTACAGCACAACTTGAGCCTTTTGAACAATACATAAATACAAATAGAAACCTCTTAACTCTAAGCAACAATTATTTCACTCTCAAAGAACTCTTCAACACTATAAAAAGGATTTATCACAAGCCAATTCAATAATCTCGTCTTAAATTTCTTTTCTGTCTCTAATATTAAATCTGTAGGTAATTTATTGTAAATTTTATACCAAATGTATCATAGCTTTTGGCTGTTTTGGATAACCTCTGATAGGGAATATCAATCCTAAGACAATTTCTTGTGTTATTACTATGTGTTTGATGTAAATATCTTATATTTGATTTTGTTATACCTATGTATTTGATGTTCGATGTAATATATAGTTGTTCAGTTTAGTAAATAAAATAAATATCTAAAATATAATATAGTTTCTATATGGTTGTCAAGTGTAATAATTCAGTGTTTCACCTTTCTGATTAGCCCAGGTACAAAATGTTCAGTAAAATGTATATTTGGACTGTACCTTTTTGTGATCATCATGATAAGTGTTCACACAACCTCATTTAGACTATTTTTATCAAAATTAGGGAGAGAAACAGTTTTGGGTTTATCTTGTTGATCCCAATCATTAATTTGATATTTGTGATTGTGGAATGAATGAATAAATGAGCAATATCAAGTTGGCCAATCTTAGGCTCAACTCACACTTAGGCGACTCAGGTCGAGAAGAGACTCGACTCTAGTCGAGAGCATGTGTTTCCAAATGGTGACACTCAGACCAGTCGATTCTAGTCTCCGCGACGTCGCCATATGAAAACACAAGCTCTCGACTAGAGTAGAGTCTCTTCTCGACCTGAGTCGCCTAAGTGTGAGTTGAGCCTTAGGGTTTCGCCCATACTATCTGCTGCTCGATGTTTGAGCTTTCATTTCGCTAGAGATTAATAGTGGTGTGAAAATCGAAACTAGTATCTCAAATGTTTAAATGAGTGGTTTTACAATAAATCATGTTGCTTTCAATAATCTACCACATCATCTTCACAACATAGAAAGAAAAAATAAAATTGAAAGAGTTACCTTATCTTTGAATGAGCATCATTTTTTGAAATCCTTTAAAACTCCAGTCTGAAGGAGGAGATTTTCAGTAGCTCTTATCTGGAATTCAAGAAGACAATCAGTTGAGTACATTGAATTATAAAAAATCAAGAAATATATGTTTTATACTATATACTGTAGACAGCTGTTTCACTTTGAGTTCCTGCATCTGAATATATAATGTTACAGGGTTCTGAAATCTAGATCATACCTATTAGTTTATCACATAAGAATCATTAGCGACTCTAAATAGAAGAGAAATGATACAAAGATGAACATTGTTTCCAATCGAAACAAATTAACCATAGTTTTTGTGAGAGTCACACTAATTATCATTATAATTTTGTCATATCACTAGGAAATGCCATTTGATGCTGTAAAAAGGCTAACGATAGTAATAACTATGATTGCGTTAGGTTACTATAATGATTATACGGGAGAAAAACGCGCATAAAATCTTTGTAAATTATTCAAAATTAGATTTCTACATCGATAAAATTAATGAATGTTGGTTTTTGCTCGCTTAGTTATCCTGAGATCTTGCTATGCCACCAATATTATAACAAGTCATCTATCTTCCACGATTTTTTTAAGTTAATGAAGCATTGAGAGAATAATAAGCGAAGAGAAGTTTCTTAGGGAAATCCCTGAAGAAGTGAGACATCATGCTTAGAATTACATATGAAAGAGAAAGCTGAATCATACATTCACGCGCGGAAATATTACTCTTGACATTACTATCTATATACATATAAAAGTGATATGGTAATGATTCATTCACTCACTCATTCATAATCAACAGAACTAAAGATCTACTGAACCAAATACGTTCAAATTTGGCAGGTATTTTCAGTTTGCCATCTTAGAGGCGCACTTGAAACAAATGTCAAAAATACGTCCAAAATCTGTGTTTTCTCAGCTCTTTCAAAAACTAATTGACAAAAAATGTTCAAACTTTGTACACAGGCTCAGCTGAGGTATTAAAATTTTGTATTGGAAGTTGAGTCCGTCTAGAGTTAAGACGCCTAAGTTCCGCCCAAGATCGGCGGTTTTGTAGCGTTTTTCCTGCGTTTTCTATGCCTTCATGATTATGTTCAGATTTGATACAGAAGTTCAGCAAGGGTCTAGAAATTTTGTCATGAAAGAACTTCAGAATTACGTCAAAGATACGGTCAAGATGGGAGGTTTTACTGCGTTTTCCTTGCTTTCCCTAGCGTTTTTCTGCTGTTTCTAACATTTTTCAAGAATCAATTGAGAGAAAATGTTCAAACTTGATACAGGAATTCAGCTAAGGTCTAGAAATTATGTCTTGAGAGGACTTAACGCCAAAGATACGCTCAAAAGAGGCGCTTTTACAGTGTTTTCCAAGCGTTTCCCCAGCGTGTTTTAGTGAGTTTCTTCTCTCGAGTTTTTCATTGAGTTTTCAATGCATTTTTCTACATTGCTCAAGCAGATTGAGCGCAAAGAACACACGCATTTCACTCTTCATCAGCTGATGCTAATACTATTATCACCGTTTCTGTAGAAATACAGATAAAATTATCAGCTAATGAAAAGCGAAATACGCGTGTTCTTGGCGCAAAAATCTGTATCCAGATCAATGTGATAACACACTAGTACAAGTCTGTACCATAGAGAAACAATAGCGTAAGTAGATATCCCATGGTATAGGGCGTTTATGTCGCAACTTTTACTGTTAACTCAAGCCTATTATTGTCGATTATTGTAGATTTTTACTGTTTTGTTGGGGTGAGAGTGTATGAACGGTACAATATGAGAGACTACCAGCGTCACACAGCTTCACAGGAAAGAACTACGTGGACTATTGGCTTGAGTTAACATTGAAAATTGCGACATAAACGCCCTATACCATGGGATATCTACTTACGCTATTGTTTCTCTATGTCTGTACGCACCTTAACATTCGACAGAACCGAATTTTCAACTTTCTTATAAAAACCGAACTGCTAGACTCGTTTTTCAAGTGACTTTGTAAGGAGGAATATCCAAGAGTGACTGACTTATTTTAAGCCACGCCGTGTCTGCAGGAAATTCCACTGGTTGTTACGTATTATTGCTGGGTTGAATACTAACAGTCGGCCGCCTCGTGACTTGTTCATGACTCCAAACTCACTGCTGTGTCCTACTATAGAAGTGTCCTCAATCCCAAACAACATCACCTTTGAGCCCGCACGCGCAATGAATTGATACCGGTGAATCTTTCTGCGTGTTGATAAGAATTTGCATTCTTTCTTCCTCATTGTTTACGACGATGATGCAAACAATTAAATTGATGTTTGATTTTTGAACCGGACCAAGGAGTAGGTAATAGTTGAAGGAGTTTGTAATCGCTGACAAAAAGATTATCTCGTGATTTTAGGATGATTACAACAATTATTTAATAAGAACACTTTTTTGTTAGTTCAGGCCATTACTGTCGACTACTGTATATTATTACTGTTTTGGCCGAGTGAGAGTATAAGAACGGCACAGTATGAAAGACTACCAGCGTCACACCGCTTCACGAAAAAGAACTACATGGACTATCTAAATGTCTTGAGGCATTTGTAACATAAACGCCCTATTCCATCGACTATCTTCTCTCTATGCTTGTAAATAGAATCCTCAATGTTGCCTTGTTTTTATAATCCTCAATTGTTGCACTGAAATTAACTGATGAATTATTATCTTCTCCGAGAAGACTACCGTAGTTCAACATCTCATCAGGAATCCGAAGTGTAAACAGCAGAGCAGCTTCCTTCACTACTCTCTTTGTCTGAGCTTGAGAATGAATGAAGGTCAACGATCAGCCTTCTACCTTCTCGCTTCCACCTTCTATCCTGTATCATCTACCTTCTTCCTTGTACCTTCTAGCTTCTACCAACAATGGCATTGGCCTCCGTTAAGATTACTGTCACTTTCTTTGCAGACGACTCATAGCGCGTTGCTAATGGAATAAGCGCGCTCTGAGAGAAAGTAAAAAAAATAAAACAATTCTCATACATCTGTTCACGGTGGATTCTCCTATCTACCCATATTAAAAACCTTTTTCTAATACAAAAATTCATCATAAAGACAATTTTAAAGAAACCTAGAACTTATGATAGTAAGATTTTGTTCAGTGAATTTGATGTTAAAACTATACGACAGTTATATCTTAGTTGCATAACAAATTACAGTTTTAAATACGAGCATAATTTTCCCTCTAGCCGATGACATAAATTATAATCTTAGACCTAATACAATAAGAAAATATGAAATATATAACACCACTCAGCTCTTCTTAGAAGGCAACTTTACTACATTAGCAGTAAATTCATAAATATACTAGAAAGTGAATTTCCACTTATAATTTCCGAAATAATAAACACAGAAAAAGAGCCATAGAGGCATGGCTAAACTTGAATTATTTCCAATCGTTGACTTTTATACAATAATCAACTTCATATTATAAATTATATTTTCGAACACTTCATACGCTAGATTCAAGTTTATATATTACATCCCTGATTAAGCTGATTTACGACTCACACTGGCGCACAGGGAATCTTCCTTTTGCCGGTGTTTTTGCCTCACCTACTGTACTTATGCATGTGATCATTAATTGAATCTTCATTTTAAAACTATTGTTTGTAATGTAAAGGATATCATTTCGTTATTATATCTAATCAAATAAATGTATGTATCTTGGTTTAAGTGCAGTAGCATATACTTATATTTCTTTTTTGTATTTTGTTTTTGGCAAATTAAATTCATTCATTCATTCATTCATTCATTTATTAGATTTATTAGATATAATAACTCCTATCTAGTTATTATATTACAAATTGCTTTTTCATAACATATACAGTTCAATAATTATTTTCTTAGTCTATTTTATGTAAATCATCTATAATTGTGCTGTATTGTAAGCTATTGTATATAAGTGTATATTCTAGTATATATTGTAATCTACATAAATAAAGTACTCAATCAATCAATCAGTCAATCTATAGTGAGGTCCACGTGAAAGAATACCGAATAATAATCTATTCTCATCCAAAATTCATACTTGGTATTTAGGTAATTTTAATATAAGCTACCTGTAACAATATATTTTTTTCCTACAGTTACGTTGAAAAGTGGCCATTGCTGCACTGATTACAGAACGCAAAGAATCACTTTTCCGCTCTAGTGCGGGAAAAATTTTTCTGCACTCCAGATTTGCAACATGGCAACGCAAAATACTTAGTAGGTTATATGGAGCAACAGTGCAGCAAAATCAAAATGAAGTTGGTAACAGTGACTGCTGTGGCTGCTATAGTGAGCAGAGGTGCAACCAAGCACAACGCGCTAATTATTATTCATTATATTATAACCAAGGACAACATTTTTATTCAATTTGACAATAAATTAAGGTTTTTATCAATAATAAAATTACACAGAAAAACATTTGATGCATTTCAGGCAATTTTACCCATAATTACCCACTTTTCATATTCAATGGTAACTGTAGGAAAAACTTAATGTGAAATACGTGCGCAAAGTTCCTCTGCTGCACTCAAGAAACCATTCCGCCCTCGCCTACGGCTCGGGCGTAAACGTTTCTTTCGGTGCAGCAAACTGTCACTTTGCGCACTAGTTGCACAAATAACTATTCCGTCTCTCCATATTATTTATTTGTATAGCAATAGACTGTATCATCTATTTGTAATTTATCTATTTTATATCAGCCAATCTGATGACCTTTTAGATGTTTTCTCTAACGCCTTAAAAAAATATGACACGTGTTAGTTGAAAGTTAGGGCCTGATTCCGAGCTCGGGATTCAGCTAAGTTCTAGACTTTAAACAGCTGGTGTCAGAAAATTGGCTTTATTCTTTATAAAATGGGATTTAAACTTTATAAAATTGGCGGGGCGTAATCGTAGTACACGTTTAAATTTAATTTTGAAAAACTAGAAAATTGAACACAAAATAAAATAAAGAGAAAATAGTGTAAAGTTTCAGCTATTATGAATTATTCAGGAATGTTTCATTTCTTCAAAGAAAAACGTTTCCAATTAAAGAAATGAGAAAATAAAAATTATCATTAAAACTACGACTAAAGATGTTTGTTTCATGGATTCTTCCAGATTTGGTTGATATTCGGGAATTCGGGCTATGGATAGAGGTTGACCCAACAAGTGTCGTGCTACAAGATGAGACGTTTCGCTACAATACAGGGTGAATTATTCACTCAAACATTAAATCTTCCCTCCACTCTCAGATCAGAAGAATCACTCATTTTCAAATGCTTATAACTGAGGAATAGGAGAGAATTTCGCCAATGTGATGACATATGATTATTCCTCTCGTCAAATACTATCATTCCTGAGAGTTTGAGCGACTTTAATTTTTGACCATTTTGCAAAAATCCATGATGGATTGATGAGATAAATTCATGGATTTCATGATTTCCCCGTTTTGGAAAGCCAATTTCCTGACTCCAGCTGTTTAAAGTCTAGAACTTAGCTGAATCCCGACCCTTAACAACCAAAATCTTTTCTCGAATAGAATAGTTATTTGTGCAACTAGTGCGCAAAGTGACAGTTTGCTGCACCGAAAGAAACGTTTACGCCCGAGCCGTAGGCGAGGGCGGAATGGTTTGTTGAGTGCAGCAGAGGAACTTTGCGCACGTATTTCACATTAAGTTTTTCCTACAGTTACCATTGAATATGAAAAGTGGGTAATTATGGGTAAAATTGCCTGAAATGCATCAAATGTTTTTCTGTGTAATTTTATTATTGATAAAAACCTTAATTTATTGTCAAATTGAATAAAAATGTTGTCCTTGGTTATAATATATAATGAATAATAATTAGCGCGTTGTGCTTGGTTGCACCTCTGCTCACTATAGCAGCCACAGCAGTCACTGTTACCAACTTCATTTTGATTTTGCTGCACTGTTGCTCCATATAACCTACTAAGTATTTTGCGTTGCCATGTTGCAAATCTGGAGTGCAGAAAAATTTTTCCCGCACTAGAGCGGAAAAGTGATTCTTTGCGTTCTGTAATCAGTGCAGCAATGGCCACTTTTCAACGTAACTGTAGGAAAAGCCAATTTCCTGACTCCAGCTGTTTAAAGTCTAGAACTTAGCTGAATCCCGAGCTCGGAAAACGACCCTTAACAACCAAAATCTTTTCTCGAAAAGAAATGTATAAAGTAGCCCATAGTGATGTCCGCGTCTTTCATTCGATAAAGCACATAGTGCTATCCTTTTCTAGCTCCGCAACGTATCCAGAACCTTTTTAACAATAAGAAGTATAATAATTTATTAACAAAATATTTTATCTCAGCTTTGAAAATGTATTATCTAATCATTTGCCACATTCTTAATAGAAATATACCCGCCTACATAAAGCAAATAGAACCCCTTAGCCTTAGCATATATATTTTTGAATATGTGGTTACTTGAAAGTTTGAAACCGGCAGTGATGCCGCTGATCAGCTCATCTACTCCTCTTACCGATTTTAATTCTATGATGAATATAAGAAAGCTATCAAATATATATTAAATGTTCAATAAAAATGAAAAATAAATTTCATTCAAGTTCAATTCTACAATTCTTTTCTCCAATTTTAGTCTAATTCTTTTTTGATTTCTAATTTTAAATCTTTTTTCGTTTTGTGTAGTTGAGAAGTTGATATTGTGGTAATTATTCATATTGAATGAAAAAAGACTAAGAAATTGTCAAAAAACCGCTGATTTATTGATAATTAGAAAGACCGGTTTCGGTTATTATTAGAAAGACCGGTCTTTCTAATTATCAATAAATCAGTGGTTTTTTGACAATTTCTTAGTCTTTTTTCATTCAATTTTAAATCTCCTCTTTTCTATCAGTTCATAAGCTACACCTTTCCTTATTCATAACCCACTCAAATCTTAAATATCCCGTTTGTAACCGCCCCCTAAATACCCCATAATGTCCCCTGAATCTGTACCCTTTTTCTCTCCATTCGTCTGCACCGCGTAATCTGTGGTCTCTGCTGCTACAATTGAGTCTCCGTGCGTACTCTGTGGTCACACGACCGTTGGATTTCAAACTGCAGTCTGCTCGGTTGAGGAAGGGAACTCAGTTCCCGAAAATTTCCCCCCATTTCTAATGTAAGTTTTTAAGTGCTTTCAATCTATTTATGTCTTATGTCTCCTGTTTTAATTCATATATATATATATATATATATATATATATATTATATATATATATATATATATATATATAAAATTTAAAAGTAAATGAAATTCAGTGAAGAAAGTATAGATGTTTGAATTGAATAATTACGATATAACTATTACGGTGTACGCAGCCTTAACATGGCATGAGATAAAATTTATATATATAAATATTATCAACATCATCAATATATTGCTCATAATTTATCATTGTTCAGGTTCTAGATTTTATCTTATGCCATGTTAAAGCTGCATACACCGTAATAGTTATATTGTACTTATTCAATTCAAACATCTATACTTACTCCACTGAATTTAAATTACTTTTAAATTTTTTAAGTTATATTGTGAATATCTATTATTCTCTTTTTAGTTCCAAGTTATTTTTTCATTAGAACTCTTTCCCCACACACAGACAGACTTGTCTACGGTATGTGGGGAAAATTCACAAGTGTTTTATATTATTTAAACATGTACTGCATTTGATTTTGTGAATAAACTCGATTTGAATTTGAAAAATTTGAAAAATTGAAAATATAATGACGAATAAAATATAATAAGAATGAACACTTGCTATAGCTTCAGATACCGTATACCGGTATCGTCTATCCTCTATAGAAGGCAGAGAATCGGCAAAGCTGTCCTTCTATCTCTCATGCTATTATAAAATGGAGCTCACTATAGTTGTAAAAAACAGGATTACTCATAAGGTGTAGCATGTTGACAAAGTATCATCAAAATATCTTGAAGAAGAATTTTAGTATCTTCAGACACTTTGAAAAAGTACCTATCCTTACTGTTGACTGGATCTTTCGTTGACATATAATATTCTGTGTTCTCTTCTGTAAATTTTTCCTTTCATTGATTTTCATTGTGAAATTATTCCACAACTAAGCTGCAATACAAACCAACGATTGCTGATATGAGATACCAGATTTACAGAAGCTGTAACGGTCACCCATCCAAGCGAAACACCAGCGGGCGTAACCTAACACCACCATCATACGATCTTCTCACTTTACAGCATAACAAGAGTTGAATAGGCTTCTACATTTCACTCGAGAAACCAGAGTATAGAATATAATTCATTACACTCTGGGAGAAACTCGCTTTTACCACGCGAAAATCGGTATTGCTACATACATATGTGTGTAGTGAGTATGTGAACTTACACACTAATACGAAGTGAAAGAAGAATAGTTAATTAGGCACTGTTATGAAAAAGTAGAAGTATTCGTGTTGTCAAAATACAATCACCATTTACAAAGTGATTAAGTGCTATTTGGTGATTTCGTAATTTCTCGTTTTTCAAATGCACGACTCAACGACTCAACCAAAAACTTGCAGGTCCTTATATTGAACAAGTAGACCAGTATGAAAATTTAGACGAAATTGGAATGTCGTGTGATGAGTGTTGAAACGTTGTTACTCGAATTCTATCGGTTTTATTCCGGTTTTCATGAATATGAAATATCAGAACAAGTGTGCTTGTGAAGTGGAAGGTTCATGGCAATGATGCCCAGTAAACTGACCGATAGATTACGATGTGAAGAAATTATATAATAGGTCAGAAGACCAATTTATTGCACGGCTTTCACCTGTGATGACTTGATGCGCGGAAAAATCAAGTGCTTTATATCAATACCATAATTATTTGATGCTCTTCGAGAGTTTAGAAACATTACTATGGAAATAGAGGCGTAATTTGAAAGTCAGTAGATGTACTAATCACTAAATTACTATCCAGGTATATTGACTGCTGATTACGTTGTTCAACTGTATGGATGAGTCAGTATTATTGTTGAACAATACTAGTAGTTTGTGAACAGTAGACCTCACGCAGTTTTCTCATCCACAAGTATTTGATGTCACCTGTTCTAGTTGATTCAGTTGAATCACAATTATTCACAGTTGAATCATAATTTACTCTTAAAACCATTATTTGTTTTCTCCAAGATCAAAAACTCACTTATGTTAATAAACTCAGTTCACGTTTGAATTTGTATCCCATATGATGAATTATCCAGTTTCGTGATAATCTTTCCATCTGATAAAAATATTTCTCAACTATTTTGAAATTAATTTTTTTTGAATCAAGAATATTATAATTTCTTCAGCATTATTCAGTTCATTTAATCATTTTCTATTTTATTTTCAATCACCTATTAAATTTGTTTTTCAAATGTGAGAATATTGATACTGATGGGCACTCATCATAGAAAATATTGAAACTCTACCTTATAGAAATAGACACGGCAAGGCATCTGTGTAATGCATGCAATGAATAATCCACTTGTCAGCTGATTGATTATGATTAATTCTATAGTCTGATTGTCTGATTGATCCTATCTTCAAATTAAAATTATATATAATTATAGTGATATCAGAGTATGGAGCAATTCCTTCTCTTTTCATATTATCCTTAAAATGCAAAATTTCAAAAAACCTTGTGTATACATGGACGCGCAGTTGAGAAAGGAATATTCCTGCCAAATGTCATCGAATTCTATCAACGCGTTTGGCCGTAATCGCGTTACATACAGACAGACAAAAGAAAATCGAGTTGAAACATAGACCTCACTACGTTCGGTGAATGAATTTTCTATTCTAATCTATATTTCTTCTGATATACTTGTGCCTCTCGCAGCTGACTCAAGTTTCCCATCATAAGGCCAAGCCAAACGAAGGCGTGATATACGAGGATAGAAATAACATTATTTATCAAATTTGCCATAATAACATGGACCTCACTATAGAGAGGGGAGAGAGGGGACCTTGAACAGCTGACTACAAATATATTTGATAGTTGATAGTATAATTGACCGTACGAAGTGAGGTCTAAGATTCAAGTCGACGGTTTGGCATTTCTCTTAATGTTTAAATGTTTATATGTTGCGCATTTACGGCGAAACGCGGTAATAGAATTTCATGAAATTCGACAGGTATGTTCCTTTTTAAATTGCGCGTCGACGTATATACAAGGTTTTTGGAAATTTTGCATTTCAAGGATAATATAAAAGGAAAAAGGAGCCTCCTTCATACGCCAATATTAGAGTTAAAATCAGACTATAGAATTATTCATCAAAATCAGCTGACAAGTGATTACACAGATGTGTGGAGAAGCCAGTCTATTACTGTATTATTTGTATAAGGTCTATAGTTTCAATCGAAGACCTTGAAGAGGTATGCATCTTTAAGCTGGGTTTACACCAAAGTTATTAACAAAATGTTAATAACTTAATCCTTATAGATTCTATTAGATTGAACGCAAGTTGACAAACACACATGTTCATCATGTGTATGATAAGTTATAAGGATTGAGTTATTAACATTTTGTTAATAAATTTGGTCTTATCGCAGCTTTAAGGTCTTTGGTTTCAATATTTTGTTTTGCAGTCATGGTATTATTATGCGTGTCCATCAGTATCAATATTCTCACATTCGAAAAAACTAATTTAATAGGTGATTAAAAATAATCAAATGAACTAAATAATGCTGAAGAAATTATAATATTTTTGATTAAAAAAAATTAATTTTCATTAGATGGAAAGATTATCACGGAACTGGATGAATATTATATAAATTCTGGAATAGAAATATATTCTATTCATTGTTTAAATTAACATAAATATTAATAAATTATGGAATACAAATTCAAACGTGAACTGATTTTGTTAACATTTAAAAAAGTTGACATCAGGTAGGTACTTGTGGATGAGAATACTGCGTGAGGTCTACTGTTCACAGAACTACTAGTATCTATATCGAAGCCACACGAAGTGTTTTTCCAGGCGTTTTCAGACGAGTCGACAAGGCAGGAAGCTGTCCGATTGCCTGATTATCAGCCGATTCCTGAACGTCAACCCAATCTGCCAATCTGAGACCTTCCTGTTATGCCGAATCGTCTGAAAACGGCTGAAGAAACGCCCAAGTTGTCTCACCCAGATATTCGTATTCAAATACTATTTTTGATATTAAATAAATCCCTTCTGCTGACAACATTGGTGCAAGTAAATGTGATTCGAGTAGAATATTTTAAATCAACCGCTCGATTGAAATAGGAATCAACTTTTAGGGCCGATTTCTGAGCTCGGGTTTTAGCTGAGTTCTAGACTTTAAACAACTGGAGAAAGAAAATTGGCTTCCCAAATCGGGGCGTAGTTGCAATTTTATGATAATCGTTATCTTCTCATTTCTATAATTGGAAACGTTTTTCCTTGACGAAATGAAACATTCCTAAATAATTCAAAATAGCTGAAACTTTATTTTATTTTGTGTTCAATTTTCCAGTTTTTCGAAATTTAATTTGAACGTGGACTGCGACTACGCCCCGTTTCGGAAAGCCAATTTCCTGACTCCAGCTGTTTAAAGTCTAGAACTTAGCTAAATCCCGAACTCGGAAACCGGCCCTAAATCAACCTCTGGATTGAAATGGAAATCAGCTATCAAATATACAGGGATATAGTTTGTATATCCCTGTATATAGGGATAGAGTTTTCAATAACAAATGGTTAGAGTTAAATTGGCTGGGTGAAATCAATGGAATGCACAGCATCGCATATGAAGTTTCGTAACCAAAATAATGTAAGACATGATTTTCAAACTTACGGTACCCAACTTGAAACTGAGCTGATTGAAATTCCAACAAACAAGTTGTAAGCTTTTCCTCCTTAGTTTATTGCATGTCCTGTTCATCTATTAGCTCATCAATATCTATTCCCCCGATGCCCCGATGCAGCACTGTATTCATATATTCTCTATTTCTTGTATACTTATATAAATATTGACTAGACTAGGATCACTTCGTGTTTACGAGCTTTACCGTTCTACACTTATAAATCACTACCGGTTTTGCAATATACAACTTTTGTATTTTGTTGTAATTCATCTTCTTTGAGTATCCTTTATAATCGTATTCATGGAACCAATTTACCCGATATTAAACTTGAATTCTTAAAAAAATTATAAAGTGAAAATGCACTTACTATTAGTAGTGACGATCGTTTCGACCTGGTGTGGGTTATCATCTGTGGAAACTCACTCTAACTTCCTTATTGCTAACCGCAGAATGGACACTTGTCCAAAATTTTCATTTTTCTTTTTATTAGCTGAATGAAGTTTACATGGATAGATGTATAATTTACTGTAGAAATGGAACTTCTACACAGTCAATAAAGTCTTAATAGCAACATGTGATATTGACCACTTACTGCAGATAGAGAACAGTCCTGAACATGTTACCTTTCTGCTGTAAATAGAAAACTTCTCCTGTAGGTAGTGCTAGCGGCGCTAGCATAAATAATGTTTAAATATCGGACAGATGATCTGTTTTATCCGAACCACTTGATGCGCTTTTGGGGGTCACGACTGGGCTGCGTAATGGCTGATTGAAAATGGCGGATCCAGCGTTCATTAAAACGGCCATAGAATGGTTACCATTCATGATAGAGACCTCTATTGAACGCGAATCGAATCACAATAAACTATCCTACAAAGTTTGTTATCACATATTTCCACCTAAAACTTGATTTTAACCGACAAAAATGCACTTTTTCAAAAACATTTAATTTTTCAAGAGTATGTTTTCTGAACAACTACTTTCAATGACGATTTCTAGATATTAAGTGACAAACAAAAGTTCTTTGGAATGGAATTTATCATCTATTACAGTTTGTTTCAAGTCTTAATCATCTGTTGTTCTGGAGTTATGATTTTTTTCATGATGTCATTCTAGCCGCTGAACCATGCATCTTTAAAACTGAACTATAAGTCTGCATGCTGATAAATTTTGTTTAAGAAATAGCCAGTTGAATCTACAACTTCCGAAGGAACACAAGGACAAGCTACCCATCAATTGTTTCAAAATAAAATACATAAAAAATGTCTAAAGTACGTTCCGGATGATAAGATGGAATTTTGGAATGGAATTTTAAAGTTTCCAACAGAAAAAGGGGATACAAGTGAAGAGCATGTTTAAGAACCAAACAAATAAATTCAATTCTTATCTAATCACGAATATATGTATCCACTCACATATAATTGTGTAAAATAAACATGTTTTTTCCAAGAAAATAATCCTTTTATTTTGACTTATGACTGCAAAAAGGTAACATGTCCAATTGAAAAGATATTTTTTTAAAACTTCTGTAGAATGAAATTTAGGTCAGTAATTACATAATATCATGTACAATATAACTATACATATTCACATAAAATATTAAATAATTCTGCTTGTTAGTTTTCCTATAAAGTAGTTTTTTGCTTCTCCGGTAAAATTAGGAATACTGGACATGTACCCCTTCTGCAGTTAGTGATTCCTTTATTTCATTAGTGGAAAAGTATGGATAAGCAACACAGTTCCCGATATTGTTTCCTACTGAGATCTTCTGTTCAAATCGCGAGTAAGAATAAGGAAGGATTAACAGGTAAATTCTTCTATCAATATTATCCTACATGATACTTATTATGAGGAATCTCCCTTTCATTATGTTCTTCAAGCTGGGAAAGAATTCATTATTACGATGTCACTTGAAGTGCAGTTTCAAAATGCTCCAGCCTTTTCTATTGCTTATACGATATAGTGAGGTCCACGTTATGATGGCAGTGGAGAAAGATAGGAGAACAGCATTGACGATTCTCTGCTTTGCCACTGCCTTCTATAGAAGATGACTGATACTGGTATATCTGATGTAATATTAACTGTTCATTCTTGTTTGAAAATGTTCAATTATATTTTATACGTCAAGAAAATATATTTTTCAATGATTAAATAACAAATTCTCATAACTAAGTTTTAAAATTTTGTAAAATGAAAAATTTAAAAAGAAAAACGCATTATATACTGTGTATAACGATGCCACTTGGGATGCAGTTTAAAAATGTTCCAGCCTTTTCTATTGTCTATACGTTCTTTGTAGATATAGGTGTCGGCTAATTCTCTTGATATTCACTGACATTAACCATAAAAGAATCATGTGAAAAGTGTTATTTGTTATAAAGTGAAGTCCACGTTATTCTATTAACATTGGTGTTGCTATATCCTTGTCTATCATTTGACAAAGCAGGTAGCGCTATCTTTTTCCTACCTTTTTCCACTGCCATTATAACGTGGACCTCACTATAGGCCTAAGTGGTGGCAGTGGACAAATGTACTGTGATCAAGGATCTAGATGACGATCGATGCATGACAGGATCGAGGATATGACGATTGGTCAGTCTGAAGATCTTCCATTGCGTTCACAATAAAATAGTTGCAGTAGTTGCCGGTAGTTGCAGTACGCAATAATGTGGTCACGTGTTTTAACAATGTGGCAACACCGGAAAAGAAATAGGTAATTAAGTCAAGTGCAACGTTCGATAAAAAGCTAATATATGGATCGTGCTAAGTTAATAGATCGTGAATATTGTCTCAAGCTGATTAATGTCATTTGAATGAGGTAATCCCGATTTACCGTCGTTTAAATACACGGTGAAAAGTTTCTATAGTGAGGTTATAATCGCAGTGGCAGTGGAGAAAGATAGTAGAACAACGTTGCCAATTAACTGCCTCTATAGAAGATAGCTGATACATTTATAACTAAACAGCTCATTCATCTATATACAATCATAAATGCGAAGACAGGGAATTGTACAGGCAGGGTATATTGGTAAGTAGAGCAAATATTATGCTGATTAATTTTGTAATCACACGCTGGTGATATTACAGTGGATAGTAAAATACAAACATGCAACATTCGTAATCTCTATTTCAATAAACCATGAAATAATATTCTAGAATTGTCCAATACCAATAGATAGGAGAAAAGGTCGTTTGAAAAGATAGAACGATATTCAACCACTGTAGATCAACTGTATAATTTAGTGTCACTTCTGAAATTGAGCCGTATGTATGAAATACACCTGCAATTTTTGCAGCTAAGTTGTGTGTGAAACACTTAATTACTATGTGACAAGACACGAGAGATGTGAGTTGACATTGTCAAAAAATAGGCCAATGTTAACAAACCTTATAATTATTCCATTCACTAATTCTAGCACTATAGTCTGATGTGTTCATAGGAATGCTAGAAACAGATGCAGGTTTCTTAAAATGTAATTACTGGGTAGAGCAATTCCGTTGTAAAATATGTGATAGGAAGTCGAAATTCTAATCTTTAGTTATATTCAGTTTTGCCGATTCTATGCCTTGCCTGCCTTCTATAGAAGATAGATACCAAGCCAACCTAAACAATATTTCCTTTTAAATTTCCGTTGTTGTATTTTACGTTTGATTCGAATACAACTCAATAAATAGTAAGATCCACTTTATAATGGCAGCATTTGATGCATTGGTGTTGCTATCATTCGACAAAGCGGATAGCTCTAAGCTTTTACAGCTCCTCAACGTTGCCAGATCGTTTCTCAACAACGTAGAAATTTCATTAATTGACAAAATATATTATCTCAATTATGGAAATGAGAATTGCTTTATCATTCAATCATTGAAGAATATATTTTATTAACGGATAAAATTTATTTGATTATTTTAAACAAGAAAGAAATATTACATTAGATGTACCGGTATCAGTACCGGATAGAGTTCTATCCTCTATAGAAGACAGTGGCAAGGCAGAGAATCGGCAACGCCGTTCTTATTTTCTCCACTTTCATCATAACCTGGACCTCACTATATTTAATGTTTTGCTTGATTTGGGCTTCATCGGCTAAAGCAGGGCTCTCCAACCTACGGCCCGCGGGCCACATCCGGCCCGCGGATGGATTTTGTCCGGCCCGCGGATGGATTTTGTCCGGCCCGCCGAGAGTTAATGCTTCATATTAAAAAAAAAATATTTATACACATTTTGACAACATCTGTGAGTTCAGTACTCTTTTCTTACTAGCCACTCCATTTCTTAATAAGTGTAAAATTAGCTGTAAACAAGCAGCGATCAACCATTGCGAGATATTAGCAAATGGTCTGCACGGACTGTACATGTCTCTCTCAGAAAAATACTCTAAAAACATAAAAAACCATGCTCAAGCTTTGTCTTCTCTTTTTGGATCTACCAACAAGTGTGAGCAGACATTTCCAAAAATGAAGTTTGTTAAATCCAAATACATATCTTCCTTGTCAGATGAACATTTGAAAACAATTTTAATGATCGGAACCACAAAGTTTGATCCTAAATGGGCGGACATTTCAAGTGGAAAAGAAATGCAATCTTCTCACTAAAAATAAGTATTCTCTTTTAGCTTGTTAACTTTCTGTGAATTCGTGTATTGTCAAGTTGTCTTATTACTATAAATAAGTTATTATCATTTTGTTTAACTTGCAAAATTCATGCATTGTCAAGTTTTCTTATGACCTTTTTACACTCAATAAATTGGACTTTGTATTGAAATGGAATGAATTGGTTTGTTTCTTCCTGTGTTTTAATTAAACCTACTTAAAACTCCTCATATTATTTTAATGGAAATATGATAATTTTACACTCCCCAAGTCCCCCGTCGTGTGTGTCCCCACAAGTCAAACTCCACGTACATCCTTGTTATTGGCCCTCAAAGCCTCCCAAGAATTAACAATGTGGCCCTTGGATAAAAAAGGTTGGAGACCCCTGGGCTAAAGTAACAAATTCCCGGGCTGACAAATAATTTTTGAATAGTAGCGCTCATCGAATTTCCATCTAGCTGTTTACCCTGTTGTCAATATATTTGCAGTAGCAGAAGTCTTCGGGGTGAATTACAGCATTTAATTTAGATTTTCGTTCAATAATAATTATTAAAACAACAAAGTTAGGTATTCGAAAATGACTAGGAATTTCTAGATTTGAAGAACTCTGCTCGAGTACTTACTTACATCACTCCATTAGCGAAAGTCCGTCATTACTGTCACAATTAATTATAATGGATTTCTTAATTTGGCTTTTCAATCTGCTGAGAGTAAGTAAAAGTATAGCAGCTATTGAAAGAGTATGATGTCTGTTACGTGTGGTTTATTGAAGCCTTTCTCGCGAGCAAAGACAGTTAATTGTAAAAAGTCGACCAAGTCTCAGCTGGAGTTTGGCCTAACAGTTGTGTGTGTGAGTAGCTCTCTCTCTCTCTTTTCAATAGCAACCCACAGGTGACTGCATCCATTTAAACACGTCAATTATATTACGTCATGATGTCTGATACAGTTTTACGCCTGCTAAAAAAAACGTGTTCAAGTGGGAAGCTATAGAAGAGTTGTAGAATCTCCTATCTATAGCGGGGTCCACGTTATCATGGCAGTATTTGATTAACATTGGTGTTGCTATCCTTGTCTATCTTTCGACAAAGCTGATTCGTTTCTAGATCTGCAATGTTGCTAGATCGTTTTTTAACAATGTGGAATTATAATTGACAAAAAATCAAACTGGCTAATTCGTCAGGTAAACAGGTGTGTAAAACAAACTTGTGTTGTAGAAATATTGAAGTTTTAATTACTTAGCAAGAAAAGTAGGCATAATGCTCTCTTAAGTTGCGCTTACACCAAAGTTATTAACAAAATGTTTATTTCTCCGTTCTTATAGATTATATTAGATTAAATGGAACTTGGCAAACACATATATTATGTTCATCATGTGTATGATAAATTATCTTCAATCTAAATAGAATCTATGAGGACGGAAAAATAAGCATTTTGATGATAACTTTGGTGTAAACGCAGCTTTACAGTCTCTTGTTTTAAAACTACCATCTTATTGTGTACCGAACATAAAAATAGTTTTTTCAGATATTTGTGTTACTGTTATCCAATGTCAATTGTAACTTTAACAGGTGATAACCTTCGGGTAAATTTTTAAGTCGACTTATAAAAAATATTTCTGCAACCGGAAAAATAAAAATGAAACAAAAATAATTTTAAAATGTGCAATTTACACTTGGGGCCGTAGTAGATAATTAGCCTATTTAAGAGTTTACTGAGAAACTGTGGTACGAATGGCGCGATCGCATCACAGCGAAGGCAAAATAGTTAGGCGATTTCTCAAGGAAGGGGTGGAATCCGGGAGTAAACAATTAGACGGGACACCTGTGGGAGGGGGGGGTTCGGCGGTTGCAGAAGGGCCGTGCCCAGGGCCGTGCCTGCTTCTCTCCACTCTCTCCAATATATATAACAAATATTTCCTTCTATGCCTGCTCTCTACTCTTATATTATGTCATTCAAAGTATATACCACAATATATCATGTTTATAGTAATTGTAATAAAGGTTGTTATTATAATATCTTGATACCTGGCTTTATTTCTGCGCTGTTTTCCGTGTTTATACGGTGTTGGAGTGAGTGGTTTTTGTAGTGATTTTCGTGAGCTAAGAAGAATGCTTCACTGGCTCGAGTTCAGATTGTACTTGCTCATTTGAAAAGTGCTTTCAAAGTTCTAGCACAAAATAAAAAGTGAAACTCAACGCAAGAAAGCGAAACTATTTGATAAAACAATAGAAACAATCTAATAAAACAATCAATTGAAACAATTCTATCTAATTAGTACACTGGGAAACAAGAAAGAGAAGACGTCAAAACGTTGAGTTCTTCTGAATCTTGATAGGAAAAACAAATGAAGATTATACAAAATTGATCAAATATCAGTTTCGATCCAGTGAAAGTTTTTTTGACATTATCTTGTCCAGCTGAGGACTTGAGACTTGAAATCTCTATGGAAATCACTTTACAAATCATTATTCACACATCTACTGGTTTTAGGCGCTCTCAAGTACTAACTACTAAGTATAGTAGCTGCAACAGTTTGAATTTGAGAGATTGATTGATTGATTGAGTACTTAATTTATGTAGATTACAATATATACTGGCTTATACACTTATATACAAAAGCTTACAATACAGCAAAATTATGGATGAATTTACAAAATATAAATTAAGAAAATAATTATTGAGCTGTATATAGTATGAAAAAGAACAATGTGTAATAACTATAGATAACATAGATAATATTGTTATGCATCTACATAAATTGGCGAAGCTTTGGACATATCAATGTCCATTCTTTGGAAAGAATATTCGAAGTATTCTTCCCACTAACTCTCTACCAAAAAGAGAGACAAAGTGAGAGAGAGTGCGAGAGAAAAGCAATCAGCGTAAAGTGATGGATCTAGTAGGAACCAAGAAGTTTGAATAGACATAAATAATAAAAAAGAGGGCAAATAAATGATAGTGGAATACAAATGAAAGCGGAACTTCAGTTTCTCTCACACATGCTGTATCATCTAAGAATATTCTTATTATTGAACTATTAGATTATTTAAGTATAATTCGAAAATTATTGGTCCGATTATTTTTTATCAGTGTACAATAGAATGCAAGAAATAACTACGTATTATCTGAACAAAGCTTCAAACAGGAATATTCATAATAAATATTATCTTGTGTGATAGTTCTAGAAATATTCCATGAAAATGTATTATCATAGAGAAACAATAGCGTAAGTTGATATCCCATGGTATAGGGCGTTTATGTCGCAACTTTTACTGTTATCTCAAACCGATTACTGTCGATTATTGTCGATTTATACTGTTTTGTTGAGGTGAGAGTGTACAATATGAGAGACTACCAGTGTCACACAGCTTCACGGGAATGAATTACATGAACTATCGGCTTGAGATAACATTAAAAGTTGCGACTTGAACGCCCTATACCATGGGATATCCACTTATGCTATTGTTTCTCTATGGTATTATACAATGGTGATAACTTTCTAATATCCTATTATATTAAGCGAGCAATTCCTGTATTTTTATATCTGGTTATTTATATTAATTTATATCTGGTTATTTATGTTCAACGGATCTCGAAAACGGCTCTAACAATTTTCACAAAATTTGGAACATAGTAGATTTATTATATAAAAATTCGATTGCACTAGGTCTCATCCTTTGAAAAACTCGCTGAACGACATTAAGGGCCATTTGCACAGTATAGATTGCTAAACTCGATTAAGTTAATCGAGTTTAAGTTAATCTGAAAGTTTAAACTTGAATCGGTTTTCTCAGTGCATTTACTAATCCAGTTTAAGTTAAACTAGTTTAGCGGTAAGTTGGTAATAGAATGTCATCGTTTATAATATCAGGAAGGGTAATTTTTACAGGAAATTTGCTATTTGTTTACAAACCATCAGTAAATTGAGGTTATGTAGCTACTATTTCCTGGTTTAAAATCCACAGAGCTGTAAGCTGTACGGTAATAAAAGTGAAAAGCGATCAAGAAATTCTTCAAAAAATGATGAAATGCTATATTACTATTAGAAACAAACTTATATTTAGTTGGCACCAAAAAATATAATTTAGAATGTAAGATAAAATCCTTACTTTGTTATGAAAATCTACTACGGTCTTCCTCATTTATTAGAAATCTCTCGAAAGCAAAATATCTCTGTAAAGTGTTATTAAAAACATGTTTTCTAATCTAAAATCACTGATAAAAATTGTCTTATTTTCTATCAAGTGGCTTATTTAATCAAATACTAAATTGGCACTTGCTTTACTCAAGCAAAACCGTTAAAAAATTCTCTATCATCCCAGAAATGGTTTGTTTTTGGCCCAATTTTTCTCAGTTCCAAAATTTCTTCGCAGTCATCCTTATCAATCGCATTAAAAACTTCTATCAATTCTATCAATAATGATTCACTATAACCTAAATAATAATTATTATCGTCTACAGAAGCATTAAAAACAACCGTCGAAAAATAATTCAATATTAGCTGTTTCCCTATCAAATTTTACAGATCCAAATTATTTGGTTTAAACCTCCTGTTTTGGAGGTTTAAACTTTCCCAGAGTTTAAACTCAATACAGAGTTAAAACTAATACTGCGCAAACGGAAATTTAGTTTAAACCAAAAAAATCCAGATTTGGTTTAAGCTTCAGCTTAAACTTACACTGTGCAAACGGCCCTTAAAGGATAATTCATCCTTGGCTGAAACAGGTGAGACTTTCATCGTCTGTGGATAGTAAAAAAGTGAGTGAGCGAGTGAGTATGTGAAAAATCAAAATATCGCATCCCCGAAATTCATAAGATGACATATAGCCAGCTATGAAATATAAACACGATCATTCTAGAGAATTGTGTTCTGTTTATAAATAAATAAAAATAACGAACGAAGCTCGGTGCCCCGATATTAACTATAGTAAACAAATAAGTATAGCTAGTACATGAAAGCCATAAGACGTAAAGTGCCAGACTGCTCCAATGTATTATTATGCAGTTTGAACCAGCTTATGACTTTCATCTTTGTTGTTTTTCTTAAACTTGTTAATGAAACAATCTATTACAAAGTTCAGTGTAATTTATTTGATAAAAGTTTCATAACACAGCTACCGTACTTTTTTAGCTAGGCTATGATAGATATAGCGCAATAATTATTCATAATTTTTGTAGAAAAATTCCATGCATTACTTATTGATTTAAATGTAGTGATTATTTATTTATAACCAGCAGGAAACCCGTGCTCCGCAAGGGTCTATTCAAAAACTTGAGAAACTGTAAACTTGACGTAATGAAATCTTGAAGAATTGGAAATAGGCCTATAACCATCCTCAGTTAATTAAGAATCTATATGCAAAATTTCAAGTTAATCAGTCCAGTAGTTGAGTCGTGATGATGCGTCAAGCTAATTTCCCTATCCTCTACGTGTAGGTATAAGCCAGTTCTTTCCTTTATTATAGTATAGATTACTCTTCCAAGTACACCAGTTTTAGAGTTTCAATGAAACATGAAATAGTAAGATACACGTTACAATGGCAGTGTTTGATTAGCATTGGTGTTTCTATCCTTGTCTATAATTCTACAAAGCAGATAGCACTATCCTTTTCTAGCCCCGCAACGTTACCAGATCGTTTTAACATTGTCGAAATATAATTGATCAACAAAATATTCAATCTCAATTATTATGAAAATTCATTATTCAATCATTAAAAAATATAATTTGTTGAATAATAAAATAATATAATTGATTATCTTTAACAAGAATGAATAGTTTATCCTCTATAGAAAGCAGTGGAAAGTTAGAGAATCGGCATCGTTGTTCTCCTATCTTTCTCCACTGCCATTATTATATGGACATCACCATAGTATACTCAATAGAAAATATTCTATTGAAATAATTATTGTGTAATGAGAAGCGACATCAATATTCTACATAGGGATTGTTGGTTGCCTTAACTGGTAGGCCTATAGCCTGGAGGTTATATTTGTACAATTTCATCATTATATAGATTAGCATTACTATATACTACTCCAAATACTATTACAACACCTCTGACGTTTAGCAAAATACCTACATAATTATATAATACTTATGAACATAACAATTTGCCTCCTGGTATTCTGAGGTAATTGCATTGAAATATCCGTAACTATTGAAATGTTTCAAAAATAAATAGTAATCGTATAGTATTGATTCTTCACTCTTTGCAACTCCTAACAATTTAACGTATTTTCCACATGTTAAAGTATTTAGTACTAGCAGGTAACCCGTGCTTCGCAAGAATCCAATTAAGGACGTGGCCATCTGAAATCTTGAAAAGTTTAATAGGCATTTAATCATTCCCAGTAAATTATGAATCTATATGGAAAATTTCAAGTTGAGTAGTTGAGACGTGATGATGCGTCATTCGTGAATTTCCTATGCCCTACGTGTATTAGCCAATTCTATTCATTATTATCTATATAATAAGAGAGAGTAGGGTTGTGTTTGTTCGCATCAAAACATGCCAACTTGTGGATTGCATACCGGAAAAACGGGAATGATCTAGATCTTCAAATTTTGCACATCTATTCTAAAAATATCAATCTCGTGCACCTCAAAGTCCGAATTTCAATTTTCCTTCTAGATTTTTAATGTTGAAATTTAATTCATGGGACAAGAATACATACCATATGTTGATGTAGAACTATAATCTAGAGAGACTACCTCTTGGTTAAAATTGGTAACTAAATTTAAGACCAGACCAATATTGTCAGGTTGGCATTAAGTTGAGGAAGGTTTCTGAACAATATTAGAGTCATGTCACTTTATTATGTTAGTACCAAGTTGAAGAAGATTTCTATAATATAATAAAGGAAAGAACTGGCTTATACACGTACGGGATAGGAAAATTATGTTTGACGCATCATCACGTCTCAACTACTGGACTGAAATCAACTTTAAATTTTGCACATAGTTTCTTAATCAACTGAGGATGGTTCTATGTCTACTTCAAACTCTTCAACATTCCACTCAGTCAAGTTTTCATTATGTCACGTTTCAAAATAAACCCTTGCTCCGCAAGGTATTATATATATATATATATATAAATACATATACTGAACTACAGTTTGTGATACTGTATAATGTGTATGGTATATTTATAGTGAAATAGTCATACAGGTGAGGAAACTATAATTAAAGTGAAACAGTTGCCAAAAAGTGAAATGAAAATTACGCGGTTTCATAAACGTGTGACTTACTTTTCAGTAGACAGTTTAAACTAGAGTCACATGTTTTACTTGCGGCGAATTGGGATTAGAGAGGTCCACGTTATAATGACAGTGGAAATAGATAGGAGAACAGTGTTGCCAAGTCTCTGCCTTACCACTGCCTTCTACAGAAGATAGTGCTGATACCGATATAATAATAAATCATATTTTATTCGTCGAGAAAATATTTTTTTTCAATGATTCAATCATAGATTTTCATAATAATTGAGATAAAATATTCTGCTGTAGTGTATTTATAAGTGTTTAAGGCAGTATACTAATATTGTGATATGCATAAATGAAGCACTAGATCAATCAATCTTATCTTTTGAGCGTGTGCTGTCGTAATCATTTATTTAACCATTTGATCATTTATTGAATCATTTACCACAATACATCTTCCAGAAAAGTACCACAAGCATTAGGATCAAAATGGTTCCAAATTATACGACAGTCCAATTTAATGTAGCCAGGTTATGTGTCACATTCACATTTTTAAATGTAGCCAGGCTATGTGTCACAACATGAATTTTGAATGATTTTTTAATGTAGCCAGGTTATGTGTCACATTCAGATTTTTTAATGTAGCCAGGTTATGTGTCACAACATGAATTTTGAATGATTTTTTAATGTAGCCAGGTTATGTGTCACATTCAGATTTTTTAATGTAGCCAGGTTATGTGTCACAACATGAATTTTGAATGATTTTTTAATGTAGCCAGGTTATGTGTCACATTCAGATTTTTTAATGTAGCCAGGTTATGTGTCACAACATGAATTTTGAATGATTTTTTAATGTAGCCAGGTTATGTGTCACATTCAGATTTTTTAATGTAGCCAGGTTATGTGTCACAACATGAATTTTGAATGATTTTTTAATGTAGCCAGGTTATGTGTCACATTCAGATTTTTTAATGTAGCCAGGTTATGTGTCACATTCAGATTTTTGAATTACATACTGCACACTACACAATTCACAAACAAATCACACATTATTAAATTTAAAATGAATTAAATTAATTAGAAACTATTAAAAAAGTCCAAACTTTGAAGAAACTGTAACATTTTGAGACTAAAAAACAAACACACTAGAACTCAACACAGCTGACAAATATAATATGATAAATATAATTATAATATGTCATTACATTGGCGAAATTCACTCCTGTTCTTGAGTTATAAGCATTTGAAGATGAGTGATTTTTTTGATCTGTGAGTGGAAGTAATATTTATAAATAACTCACCCTGTATTGTAGCGAAACGTCTCATATTATAACACGAAACTTGTTAGGTAAACCTCTATCCATAGCCTGAATATCAACCAAATCAGTTTTTATTGATTATATCAACCAAATCTGGACTTACTTATATGTCCAGAAGCATTGGAAAGGATCACTTGATAATAACTTTGAAAATTATCCCAAGTCAAATTTGATGAGCTTAGAAATTACTGAGGGAAGTGAAGAATGGACTGTGGAGCAAAAAGCTGTAGGAGGAAAAAGCTTCTATAATTCCTCTCAAATCTCATTTATTAGGTCAGAAATGAAGATGAACTCTATCATCTGAGATTAACGCAACTGTTCATCAACTTTGGGGTTCCGTGCTCTATTACCTTACTGGTTATGCAGTCTTATTTCTCCCTGGCGGAATGATGAGTTGTGTTACCCACGTTTTTGAATGTTCAACTTATGCAAGATACAGTCTGCGACTGATTCGCTCTATAGTGAAATCCACGTATAATGGCAGTATTTGATAAACAATGGTGATACTATCCTTGTCCATCATTTGAAAAAGCAGAGAGCGCTATCCTTTTCCACCTCCACATCGTTCTCATATAGTTTTTTATCAATGTAGAAATATAATTAATTAACAAAATATTCAATCTCAACCCTGAAAGTTTGTTATTTGTTTATTGAAAACTATATTTTCTAGATTGATTATTTTGAACAAGAATGACCAGATATTATTACATCTGAAATACCGGTATCAGCTATATTTTCTATAGAAGGCAGTGTCAAGGCAGAGAATCAGCACCGCTGTTTTACTATATTTCTCCACTACCATTATAACTTGGACCTATACATGGATGATAAATATGTTCCACGATTCAAGTGTTTTGCAAGAATTTATGCATATTAAATCATGTACTGCACTCCTTATAATTTAGAGGAGAAATTTGGTTGTATACTTTCTTTTAACATAAAGTTCAGACAAATTAAATTTGGAAATAAGAAAGAGATCGGTTTTTTTCAACAAGCTAATGCATGTTCCACTCCATATTGAATTTTATATCTATATAAAATTAAATAACATAGTTTACTCACTCAATATAAATTAAAAATGATAGAATTTAATTGAATTGTAACGAAACGTTTCATATTATAGCACAACACTTGTTAGGTCAACCTCTATCCATAGCCAGAATATCAACCAATTCTGGGCTTCTGGGAGATTAGCATTTTTCATGAAATCCATGATTAAAAACATCATGGATTCTTGCAAAAATGGTCAAGCATTGAAATCGCTAAAGCTCTTAGGGAGATAGTACTTGACGAGAGGAATTATAATTATTATTAAACGAAATCCCAATCAAATGCTGTAAATCACCCTGAAGACTTCTGCATTTGAGATTAACAGCATTTGATTGGGATTTCGTTTAATAATAATTATTCATCAATTAGCATTTGAACAAATGCAATTTCCAATTTATTTCCATCTGTAGACTGGCTGGCCGCTATGGCTTTGTATAAAATGAGCGCTGCTATCCAGAGATTGACAGTTTGGTGTGAGGGTAAACATTCCTGACCGTTATTAGGAGGTACTGGGTTCGATTCCCGGGCTGACAAATAATTTTTGTATAGTAGCGCTCATCGAATTTCCATCTAGCTGTTTACCCTGTTGTCAATATTTGCAGTAGCAGAAGTCTTCGGGGTGATTTACAGCATTTGATTGGGATTTCGTTTAATAATAATTATTCATTAATTAGCATTTGAACAAATGCAACTTCAAATTTATTTCCATATGTAGAGACATGTGTCATCACATTGGCGAAATTCACTTCTATTATAAATTCACTTCTACTCACTTCTATTCTATTTATAAGCATTATTTGAAGATGAGTGATTTTTTGATCTGAGATGGAGGTAAAATGTTATGTTTTAGTGAATAAACTCATCCTGTATTGTAGTGAAACGTCTCATATTCTAGTACGTCACTTGAAAAATCGACTATCAGAGATAAGTGATGATCTTAAGGGATGTTCTGGGTAAGATAAAGGATGAACAAGTTCTGACTTCTCTCTGCGAGTATGCAAACCTGTCTGGCAACTCTAATTGGATATGTAGAACTATTGTGACATACAAAACTCAAATATAGCAATTTTTGTTCCATTTCCGATGTTACGAAAAAGTGTCAGGCTGGAATGTGTAGGATATGGATATAGCAGATCAAGTTTGGTGATTCCAAACCGGTTTCATTGTGCTTTCCAATATCTATTACAACTTTTTCAATACTACTTTGTTTTTGGGCTGTGTTATTCAATACACTGACTCAACAATTAGGTAACGATTAAATCTGGGTTGTATTCATTATAATTTGGCAATTCTTTCGGCTATCTTCTAAAGGTGGTTAATAATAATTATTCGTACAGACAGTTTTCATCATTGATATTAACGTATGGAAGCCGAATAATTGGTTACACGTTGTAATGGCAGTATTGATTAGCATTGGTGTTGCTATCCTTGTCTATCATTCGACCAAACAGATAACGATATCCCTTTTCAGCTCCGCAACGTTGCCAGATCGTTTTTTATCAATGTATATAAATATAATTAATCAACAAAATATGTAATCTCAGTTGAATATGGAAATTTATTAATTATCATTGAAAGAATATTTTCTTAATTAATAATTTTAAAGAAGAATGAACAGTCAATATTACATCAGTTATACTGGTAACAGCTATCCTCTATAGAAGACACTGAATCGACAACGCTGTCCTCCTATCTTTCTCCACTGTCATTATAACGTGGACCTCACTGAAGAATTAACTTCCGCGTTACATCCTTGGGAATATTCTTTGATTCAACTTGGAGATTGTCTAAAATATGTAAATAGTGATTTAACACTTTCTACGGTTCATGTATATCATAATTATCAACTGAATCGCATTAAATGCTGAATCAACTTGGTAATACAACTGAATTGGTGGTAATTGCATGCCAAATTAACGTTTCTCGTACCGTCCACCAAAATAACCCAATCAAGGAGCAATGTATGCCGTTCCAATTTCAAATAATGAACGGTTCGTTGGAAACTAGTTGTAGCTTCTCTTGTAACAATGCATACTCCGGTAATACGACAGACATTATTCACGGCATAATAAATGTTTTAATTTTTACGAGTCCGTCCTGAGTGCAAAGACTACGGGAAATTGCAAAATCTAAATCTTTATGTAATGAAACAATGACAGGTAACTTACAGGTAATTTAATAGTACGCATGTGCATTTTTGTAATTTTGCAAATCATTTGTAACATAGACATTATAGACTGTAATTAATAGTATTACTATTTAGTATTACATTCTATACTCATTGATTATAGGATACAATTCATTCAAGAATTACAATTTAGAATTAGCCTAGATTCTATAGGCCCGCCGCAAAGTAGACCCACGCTAATCCACGAAAAGCAACCCACGCCGTGGGATGTTTTGTAAACCATTGCTCGGCTTCTCCAGATATCTGTTTAATGCATGCAATGAATAATCCACTTGTCACCTCATTGATTATGAATGATTCTATAGCAATGGTTTACAAAACATGCCACGGCGTGGGTTGCTTTTCGTGGATTAGCGTGGGTCTACTTTGCGGCGGGCCATACTCTCTGGTAACAATCAAAGTGGTCCCGAATTGACTCTCTAATATCATGATAGAAATCGGGATGAGAATGATGAGTTAAGTTTAGAGTTCTTTATGCATATATTTATGATAACTCACCCTGTATTGTAGCGAAACGTCTCATATTATAACACGAAACTTGTTAGGTAAACCTCTATCCATAGCCTGAATATCAACCAAATCAGTTTTTATTGATTATATCAACCAAATCTGGACTTACTTATATGTCCAGAAGCATTGGAAAGGATCACTTGATAATAACTTTGAAAATTATCCCAAGTCAAATTTGATGAGCTTAGAAATTACTGAGGAAGTGAAGAATGGACTGTGGAGCAAAAAGCTGTAGGAGGAAAAAAGTCTATAATTCCTCTCAAATCTCATTTATTAGGTCAGAAATGAAGATGAACTCTATCATCTGAGATTAACGCAACTGTTCATCAACTTTGGGGTTCCGTGCTCTATTACCTTACTGGTTATGCAGTCTTATTTCTCCCTGGCGGAATGATGAGTTGTGTTACCCACGTTTTTGAATGTTCAACTTATGCAAGATACAGTCTGCGACTGATTCGCTCTATAGTGAAATCCACGTATAATGGCAGTATTTGATAAACAATGGTGATACTATCCTTGTCCATCATTGAAAAAGCAGAGAGCGCTATCCTTTTCCACCTCCACATCGTTCTCATATAGTTTTTTATCAATGTAGAAATATATTAATTACAAAATATTCAATCTCAACCCTGAAAGTTTGTTATTTGTTTATTGAAAACTATATTTTCTAGATTGATTATTTTGAACAAGAATGACCAGATATTATTACATCTGAAATACCGGTATCAGCTATATTTTCTATAGAAGGCAGTGTCAAGGCAGAGAATCAGCACCGCTGTTTTACTATATTTCTCCACTACCATTATAACTTGGACTATACATGGATGATAAATATGTTCCACGATTCAAGTGTTTTGCAAGAATTTATGCATATTAAATCATGTACTGCACTCCTTATAATTTAGAGGAGAAATTTGGTTGTATACTTCTTTTAACATAAAGTTCAGACAAATTAAATTTGGAAATAAGAAAGAGATCGGTTTTTTTTCAACAAGCTAATGCATGTTCCACTCCATATTGAATTTTATATCTATATAAAATTAAATAACATAGTTTACTCACTCAATATAAATTAAAAAATGATAGAATTTAATTGAATTGTAACGAAACGTTTCATATTATAGCACAACACTTGTTAGGTCAACCTCTATCCATAGCCAGAATATCAACAATTCTGGGCTTCTGGGAGATTAGCATTTTTCATGAAATCCATGATTAAAACATCATGGATTCTTGCAAAAATGGTCAAGCATGAAATCGCTAAAGCTCTTAGGGAGATAGTACTGACGAGAGGAAGATAATATGTATAATTATTATTAAACGAAATCCCAATCAAATGTTGTAAATCACCCTGAAGACTTCTGCATTTGAGATTAACAGCATTTGATGCCAGCTTTAAACGTTTCTCTGTGGAGAAAAAATGATGAATTAGTGGACTGTATAGTGTATCCTAGACATTTAGATTCAAATCTACATAGCAATTGATTCCCTTTTCATCCAGGATATTTGTGGTTTCTTAAAATTTGAATTTGTTGACCGAGCGAAGTGAGTTCTAAGATTCAAGTCGACGGCTTTGCATTTCTCTTTATGTTTATATGTTCCGCAATTACGGCGAAACACAGCAATAGATTACCATGAAATTTGACAGGTATATTTCTTTTTAAATTGTGCCTCGACGTATATACAAGGTTTTTTGGAAATTTTGCATTTTAAGGTTAAATCAATGGGTAAAGTCTCCTTCGAACGCCAATATTACAGTAAAAATCAGAATAGAATCATCCATATAATCCAGCTGTTGAGTGGATTTTTAATTACATGCAATAACGCATGCAATTAATATATCAATGTAACTTAGTAAAAAATCAGCTGTCGTGTTGACTATTCATTGCATGCAATGACGCATGCATCAATAACGAAAGAAAACATAGTATTTTCTCTCGACCTTTATCTGTTTTCAACTCGGGCTGACCTGTTGCCAGTGTGTTGAAGGAGATTAGCTTTTGATGTTAGCATATTTTGATACACTAACCCCAACAGCCATTAGCCGTTTTCACACCGACATCTTGCCGACACAACATACAAACAGGTTTACTCTTATGGACAGTATGAGACGAGGCTGTGTTTGATAACTGCGCGAGGTCTACTGTTCATAGAACTACTAGTCCAGGATTAAAATGTCGTTTTACAAAAATCATCAAATATTTAATAATTCAATACAATGATACATGTACAATGTAAAACTGACTAGCACCGAGGTAGAATCAATTATTCTTAATGATTTGAATATATTTCAAGTTGTTAGGCTTCATTTATTCATTGAACACCTATTTTCATTATGGGTTATCAGAACCTATTAGAATTATGTAGATTGCCTCTAATGAATGATTGATTTCCATGTAAATTATTTCTACCAAACTCCAAAATAACTATTTAAATGTGACTTTCAATTGTTCAGGTTAAGGCCAAATTTGATACTGCAGTAACTTATACATTAGTGATATCCATGTAAGAAAGAACAGATTATATACTTCTAGATGGATGGAACAATATTGGAAAGATGTTATCCAACGGTATTTGAATACACACCCCTGACTGTTACTGTATGGGAGTACCACCAGTAATTTAAAATTTTCAATTCAAGAGAAGAGTGGTTATAGATAAAATAGTGTACTCAACGGTTATAATCTCTCCTATCTATATTTTTACTTTCCTTGCCCTATTACCATACGTAAGGAAAGTATTGCTTTCCAAAAAAATTAAGTACCCTAATTTCAAGTTTTCTATACGTTTCAAGGACCCCTGAGTCCAAAAACATGATTTTTGGTGTTGGTCTGTGTGTGTGTATGTGTGTGTGGTGTATGTGTGTATGTCTGTGAACACGATAACTCCATTCCTAATTAACCGATTGACTTGAAATTTTAAACTTAGGTCCTTATACCATGAGGATCCGACAATAAGAAATTCAATTCAGATAATCACTAAAAAACCATGTTTTTTACGGTTTTCTCGAAAACCGCTCTAACGATTTTCTTCAAATTTATACCATGGATAGCTATTCATAAGCCCTATCAACTGACATGAGTCTCATTTCTGGGAAAATTTCAGGAGCTCCGTAATATTATTGAGAAAAATGGTGGATAATCACTAAAAAACCATGTTTTTCACGGTTTTCTCGAAAACGGCTCCAACGATTATTTTCAAATTCATATCCTGTATAGTCATTTATCTGCTCTATCAACTGGAATGAGTCTCATTTCTGGAAAACTAATGTTGATGAGGTAGGTAGGTAGAGCAGTTCATAAAAAGAACACATAGTCGAGATATTTCATCTGTAGAACAGCTGCTTTGACGACTTTTAAAAAAAAATCTGGTGTGGTACACTCACACAACTTTCCTTGCTCATATTTGAAACTATGATCAGACTTCTGTATATGTGTATATATAATTATTGTTTTCAGAGTCCTTTTTCTTTGTGTAAATTGTGTGAAACTCGATGATTTTTTTAGTCCTAATTTTTTCAAAGTCGTCAAAACAGCTGTTCTATAGATGAAATATCTCGACTGTGTTCTTTTTATGAACTGCGCTACCTACCTACCTCATGCACAGAAGGAGGATACCATTTACAAGTCCATTTATCAAGGATGGGTGGACCCCCCATTAGTTTCCCAGATAGGAGACTCATGCCAGTTGATAGAGCTGATGATAACTATACAGGGTATGAATTTGAAAAAATCGGTCAAGTTATTTTTGAGAAAATCGTGAAAAACATGGTTTTTTAGTAATTATATGCCATTTTTCTCAAGAATTTACGGAGCTCCTGAAATTTTCCCGAAATGAGACTCATGTCAGTTGATAGGGCTAATGAATAGCTATTCATGATATAAATTTGAAGAAAATCGTTAGAGCCGTTTTAGAGAAAACCGTGAAAAACATGGTTTTTTAGTAATTATCCGCCATTTTTCTCAAGAATATTACGGAGCTCCTGATATTTTCTCAAAATGAGACTCATGTCAGTTGATAGGGCTTATAAATAGCTATCCATGGTATAAATTTGAAGAAAATCGTTAGAGCCGTTTTCGAGAAAACCGTGAAAACATGTTTTTTTCGTCATTATCCGCCATTTTTCTCAAGAATATTACAGAGCTCCTGATATTTTCCCAGTAATGAGACTCATGCCAGATGATAGGGCTTATAAATAGCTATCCATGGTATGAATTTGAAGAAAATCGTTAAGCCGTTTTCGAGAAAAACGTGAAAAATATTGTTTTTCAGTAATTATCCGCCATTTTTTCCGCCATCTTGAATTGAATTTCTTATTGTCGGATCCTCATGGTAAAAGGACCTTAAGTTTAAAATTTCAAGTCAATCGGTCGATTAGGATGGAGTTATCGTGTTCACCAGACATAACACACACACACACATACACCACACACACCACCACACACAACACACACAACCACACACACACACCACACACACACACACACACACACACACACACACACACACACAACCACTACACACACACAGACCAACACCCAAAAATCATGTTTTTGGACTCAGGGGACTTGAAACGTATAGAAAACTTGAAATCAGGGTACCTTATTTTTTTTGGAAAGCAATACTTTCCTTACCTATGGTAATAGGGCAAGGAAAGTAAAAATATCGAATTTCACAATTTACACAAAGGAAGAAGTACTCTGAAAACAATTATGCACATATACAGAAGTCTGATCGTAGTTTCAAATATGTTGCCGCCAATCATCATTATGTTATTCCCCTAAATCATTCTCCTTTAAGAATGAGGCTTGTTCAATGAGCAAGGAAAGTTGTGTGAGTGTACCACACCAGATTTTTTCTTATTATTATTTCTCATCTTCTTCCTCTTCTTCCTTCTTGCTTCTTTTGTCTTCTTTTTCTATTATCTTCTTCTTCTCGCTTGTTCTTCTCCTCCTCCTGTCGTCTTCTTCTTCTTCTTCTTCTTCTTCTTCTTTCTCTAGCTTTGTCCGGCAAGGACTGATTTGTTTTTGTATTATGGAGTCCCTTTTGTATAAGGTACCAAGAACAATAACAGGGATACTTCCAGGCTCTAGAGATAATAATACTAATTCCCTATGTCGTTTTGCTAAGTTGAAACGTGTAGCAACGTGAGTTGAAATGTATAAGTTGACCTAATTTTTGAAGGCTGATCTTCGAATTGATAAAATGACGACTTTATAGGAACATGATCACAAGCAAACCCCTAAGAACATAATGGAGACTATTCCTTTTAACAGAAAAGTGTTCCATCATCATTAAGTGTCATTATCCTCAAATGATACGAGTCGATCCATTCGGCGTATTCACGCCGATCCATTTCATCTAGAATACCATCATCTAAATATTATGGTAACAATGAGTGTGCGCAGAAAATCTCACTGGCACTGACTGTACAACTATGAGATTAATCAAGACTAGACAAGCTCTAAGATTCAAGTCGACGGTTTTGCATTTCTCTTTATTTTTAAATATTTTTATGTTCCGCATATACGGCGAAACGCGGCAATAAATTTCATGAAATTTAAGTATGTTACTCTTTAAATTGCGCGTCAACGTATATGTACAAGGTTTTTTGAAATTTTGCATTTCAAGGATAAACAAAAGGAGAAAGAGTCTCTTTCAAACGCCAGTATATCGTAAAAATCAGACATAGGATTATTTATCATAGATCAGCTGTCGAGTGGATTATTAATTGCATGAAATGAGCATGCAATTAATATCCCATGTAATTTGGTAAAAAATCAGCTGTCGTGTGAACTATTGCAAGCGATGAGGCATGCAATATTGATACTCAAAGTAGGTAGCTTATTATTTTCTCCCGACTATTCTCTGCTTTCAACTTGGTAAAGTGTACTTCAACTCGGTATGATTGTAGCTGTTTACAACAAATTATTAGCATTCTAATGATAATAATTTTACTTAAGATCAGTAATTATTGACGATACATTTCAAACAGTCATTAGTGGCTTACACACCGATATTTCGCCGACACGTCATAACAGCACATAATTCACCCTGATGGAGGCTGTGGTTTTTAACTTCGCGAGGTCTAATTTTCACAGGACTACTAGTTATTTTTTTCCAACTGAATAGGTCAACAAATTCTATTGGAGACATCAAAGGGAAATGCAAGGTGCTGCATTATGATAGTCACGTTCGGCAGACGCCAGTATGTTTTTTCGATGAATAAATTGAACGCAACTTTAGATCTCAATTAAAGAGATTTTCTCTAAGAGTGCTCTTTACTCAAAGGAAGAGTACATTCAACATTACTCCATATGAATGGTATTATGCTTTCTTTCCCTGTGTCTTGTGTATTTTTACTGTGGGCTGTGTCTTTTTGTTCGACCATTTAAATTTTTCGACAAGTTCCAAATCCCCTGATTTAGGTGGGCAGTCAATGCTATTTAATCTATCTATCTATGCATGTAACTGGTTCATAAATATGAAACATGAAACACCATTATGTAATGCACTTACCAAATGCAGTCCCAAAATAAGCACTACCAAATGCACTCCCAACTGGACAGTTGGGTTAAGCAAGCTTGAAGCTAGTTGAAGACACTCCCCTACACTTATGGAGGCTTATAACATTAATCCATTGTACCTTGTTGTTCAATATTGTTTTTTTCTCAGTAATTAAACAAAATAAAATAATTTTTCTCTCCACAGATGCAATACAAGAAAAACGTGGAAAAAACGATGTATGAACTTGAATACAAAAGAAATCGTTAATTCTATATTTATATACCAACACTTTAATAGTGTACTTCTACAGAAATACTATCTTAAACCAGAACCACATCTGCAAAGAAAATTAGTTGTAAATAGGCTACGATAGGATATGGTTGACGGGATCAATTCTACTTACTTATTATAATATTTACTATTCACTCTATAGTATTTACTGATTTTCCAAATTTGAATTGAATAAAAGCTTTTCAAAAATACAGAATATAGGTTTCAAAGTTTCGATCAGTGATTTACTTGTCAAGTGGTCAAATTGACTATATAGATTGTTTTTCATAGAGGATAAACTGAGATATAAATACAAGTTTTATAAAAATTGTTCTGTATGAAAATTTGCCTGAACAAAAATATCGAAATATCTATCACTTTTAAACAAAGTAGCTATATATACATAACAAAGATACCATGTTACATCATTATCGTATCAACGGTAAATAATATATTAATTGACAAAATTAAATATCATTTGCAAATTATGTAGTATTGAAAAGCAGTAGTAATCTACTTAATTGCTTCTTAAATTTCATATTATTGTTATGGAATGCAGAAAACTTCTTTCACCACCCTTAGACAATAAATGCTGTTTCAGATTTAAAAGATAAGATTGAAAAGATTGAAAGACATGCCGCTTCCAAAATCTATGGATATGGTTTTAGCACTATAGATATATATATATATATATATATATATATATATATATATATATATATGTAGTGTCGCATAAGATCCACATTATTTCCTCACCCACCATATAGCATATATAATATATCGAACTTTCTCACTCCCACTCAACCACATCACTCTCTCTCACACATACCCTTTCCTTCGGGCTCTCTCTCTCTCTCACTCTCACTCCTCTCTCTCAATCTCTCTCTCTCTCTCTCTCTCTCTCTCTCTCTCTCTCTCTCGCTCACTCTCTCCCCTCTCTCTTATCACACACATGATAATGAATTGAAACGCAGATTTCTATATTTGACACTAATATCATGCTTTAGTTAGATCAATAATGTTTCAATAGCCATCTAGATCTAGGTGAACTATTTGTAACACAAAAACTAATAATTAAACCACCCTAAATAAACCTGATTAGTCCCAACCGATATGGTTTTCAGTAACTTTAAGGACATGACAAAAGACAGTAATTGTGGGTTGGAAACGTAATTTTGAATATTTATTATAATAAAATAAAATCCCATTTCCCGGTGCTCTAAACTCGTTATTAATAAGCCTACAGTTAAAGAGCCATCAGAAGAACAAAAATCATAAACCTTATTCCGGGCCACTTTCTCATTAATTCTAAATTCTCGTATATGTGTGTGATAAACGAAATTTGAATTTGAAATCACAACATTTTTTGAAAAACGTGCTTATTCTACGAAAATTGAAACCCCTTTCTTAGCTGGCGTCTAGGAATAAGAAATATATTGACCGATAAATACAAACAATTTGGATGTAAGTAGATTAGGCGATTAGGCCTTGTCTAAAGAATTCAGCTTATAGTCTGTTATACAATAAATGAGCAATTCAATATTCATAACATCTTAGTAGTCATCTTATGAATAGTGTAGTCATTCATCAAATCAGTCTTATCAAGTCATAATTATCATTACTCATTACAATTGAATAAATTAAGTCATACATTGAAAAAAAAACTATTTATAATCTCACAGCACTGAATATCACATTTTCAATAATTTGAGAATCAATTTACGGAATAATAACATTTTCATTCAGAATTAGATTTAGTGCGTTTTTTAACTTATTCAGAGGCCAGTTTCTTCTAATATAAGATAGGGACAGATATTGAACATGGAGTACACTAAATAGGGATAAATTTCAAGCTCTTACTCAATCTGACATTAGGAGTTACAATACTCTAGTAGTCCAGATAACAGTAGACCTCACTGAACATCCTTTGCAATGTGGTAACGAGAATCCTTTGCCATCTACTACAAATGCTATCTACTAGGAATAAAGTCATTGTTATAATATCAGTCTTTTTTAAAATGTTTGCCACAGCATAAGAAATCTGATCAGGCTGGTTGGAGACTTCCAATCAACCATACGATCACATTATATTACATTACATTTATTATATATTACATTACATTACCAGGGCTACCAGACATGTTTTGCAGTAGTCGTCAATATACATATCATAATGGAAAAGTAGAACTTTTATATGAAAGTAATGAACTCACTTCGTTACAATAAAATCTATTGGTGTGCTAATCTAAATGTTGCACTACTTCAATCCTGTAAAAATGAATACCGAGATGTACTTATCCTGAATTGATGGAATCCCAAGTCCCATTGCGCTTATGATAATTTTTAATATTAACTCAGTAAGTTCAGAAAGTTATTGCTCAGTTGAATCAGAGCTACGATTAAAAGATGATTTGGGATTATCAAGTGGCACTTTTTGTTTTTCACTGGGATTTTCATTTTGTAACATGTAGAGACGCTTGTCGAACAACAATCTGTTTAATTTCTATGGGAAAGATTTCATGAGGAAAATGAAGTTTTTCATTGACATTATCATCCGTAACTCGGAACGCCATGATAAATCTTGGCATCTAAAGCGGCGTTTACACCAATCCTCACAGATTATTATAGATTGAACGGCACTTGAAAAACACATATGTTCATCATGTGTATGATAAGTTATGTTCAATCTAATAGAATCTATAGAATCTATTGTTGTTAACGCAGCTTTACTCTGTGACTGTCTGAAGTTAATAATGTTAATATTATATTAATTTGAATTTACAATTCGAGACCGCAGCTTGGAAAAGAAGAGATGATTAGCTCATAATATCGGGGACCGAGCTTCGCTCAGGAGTACAAAAGCATAAACAATTTATTACGAAAGAAGGAAGTATAATGAAAAACCATTTTGGCCATGAGGTTTTTAAGAAGCGGATGAATAGGTCAGTGGTAGGCTATTTGGCTTTTATATCTTCCATTCATATTCATATTGGATTATTCTTTCGGGTAGAAGGTTTATATATACTATTAGATATATTGGAATAGTTATCTTGGAGTTGTGGTAAAATATATTACATTTGCATAGAACTCAATTATATATTTAAGTTATCTTCATAATTCTATCTATCTTCTATCTAATTCTAATAGGTTACCAACCCATCCTATCTTATATGATAAACCTTCAATCATAAACATATACCTGCATGATTGAAAAACAGCAGACATTCAATTTACTAGAACAAATAATGGAGTGCCTTCAAGTTCAGATGTAGGCAACACGCCTAACTTCTTCCTACATTCGCTACCTTGTCTCTACGACACCGACCTTGCTTCTGTGAAACACCTTGTTTCAGTGAGAACTTGCTTCTGTGAGACTGCCATTTATAGCGCTACTACTTTGGACGGAGACCTTGTCTCTATGAAACTGCTTGTCTCTGTGGGAACTTGTTCTGTGAGACTGCCATTTATAGAAATACTTGCTCCTGTGAAACTTGTCTCTGTGACACTAATATCGTTCAAAAACACTACTGTCTCTGTGAGAACTTGTCTCTGTGAAACATCCCCAAAATGATTAATTCAAAAGTCTCCATGTGACTCTTTTCAATTTATAGAAATTTATAATTAGTGTAGAATGCATGTAACTTTGATGGTAATAGAAAACTAATGTGAAATGAAGAAAGAATGATTAGGCGTTCAGCGCGAATTACCCTCTGAATATGGCAGCAAACGGATATAAAGTATGATGGTGACTCAAAATCACTTACGTTACGTTAACCTTGCCAAAAAAAATATATTCTATTTTCGCCACTGATGTGAACCTCACGTCATAGTAGTGCACTACAGTCAGGTCCACGTTATAATGGCAGTGTTTGATTAGCCATGGTATTGCTATCCTTGTCTATCATTCAACAAAGCGGATAGCGTATCTCTTTCTCGCTTTGCTCTGTTGCCAGAACGTCTTTTAACAATTATTTCTTGCTTGATAAAATATAATTGGTTATTTTAGATGAGAATGAACAGTTAATATTACATAATTAAACCTGTATCAGCTACCGTCTATAGAAGGCATTGACAAGGCATTGAGAAAATATTAGCAAATGGGGTTTACTACAGTATTCAAGAATTTATGGATGGAGAATGAGGCTTTTGGGAGGATTAAATTGCAATGTACACTGTGGAATGTGATGTATATAATATATGTTTATATGTATTCCTTTATTTTTTTGACAAATAGTCCTTGACAATTTCCTATACTCTTTAAAGAGTCTCCAGAGGATCGGACAGAGTCCAAGACAGAGTCCTGCAATCCCAGGACTAGAAATCCAACCGAATCCTATTTTAATGACGCTAAACCATTGAAGGTTGATGAATGATATTATTACACTTTTATGATGTAAACTAGTTACACTTACGCATAAAGGTAAGTTGTTACGAAAGAACATTCACCTTCACCGGTTAGAGAGTATTCAAGGTGATTTCCGTAGCCTAAGGGCCACAGAAATTGCCCGCTTCACTTGTCTGCTGTTTTGAAAGTTCTCGATAACGCGGATTACCTCATGCAACATACGTAAACCGCTTTTCCGTCATTTTTATCTCCTTGTTAACTTGTTATCAGACATCTCATAGTCAACAGTAATGTTTAAATTGTGTTGAAGCATGTGATAACATGAATGTGAAGATATGACATTTGTCAACAGATTGATAGTTACTGAAATGTTTTTCTCATGTTTAGAAATGGTTATTTGTGCAACTAGTGCGCAAAGTGACTGTTTGCTGCACCGAAAGAAACGTTTACACACGAGCCGTAGGCGAGGGCGGAATGGTTTCTTGAGTGCAGCAGAGGAACATTGCGCACGTATTTCACATTAAATTTTTCCTACAGATACCATTGAATATGAAAAGTGGGTAATTATGGGTAAAATTCCCTGAAATCTATCAAATGTTTTTCTGTGTAATTTTATTATTAACAAAAACCTTAATTTATTTAAAATTGAATAATAATAATAATTGAATTATAATGATTAGTAATTCAATTGAAAATATATCTGACTGCTTGAAGGGGGTTTATCTTATGTAATCATTCTATAATCAAGGCACATAATGGCAAGGCAACGCTGTTCTCCACTGCTATTATAACGTTGGCCTCACTATGAGTATTACCAACTTAATTTTGATTTTGCTGCACTGGTGCTCCATATAACCTACTAACTATTTTGCGTTGTCATGCTGCAAATCTGGAGTACGCAAAGTACTCACTTTGCGCACTAGTGCGGAAAAGTGATTCTTTGCGGCCTGCAATCAGTGCAGAAATGGTCAATTTTCAAGGTATCTGTAGGAAAAGAATATTATGATCACCCCAATGAGTAGAAGTCCATATTTTAGATTCCATAGTTCAGTGTTAAAGAATATTATGATCACCTCAAAGGATCACCCCATTATGAGGACTGAGAAGTCGATATTTTAGATTTCATAGTTCAGTGTTGAAGAGTTCCTGGTTAATTATATTACAGTAGATATACAGATATTGTACAGAATACATTGAACCAATGAGTTCATTCAACTACGGAGAATGCATTTTCAATTTGTTCTAAGGAATGAAACTATAATAAATTATAAGGGGGATGTTTCACAGAGACAAGTTCTCACAGAGACAAGTAGTGTTTTTTGAACGATATTAGTGTCACAGAGACAAGTTTCACAGGAGCAAGTATTTTATAAATGGCAGTCTCACAGGAACAAGTTCCCACAGAGACAAGCAGTTTCATAGAGACAAGGTCTCCGTCCAAAGTAGTAGCGTTATAAATGACAGTCTCACAGAAGCAAGTTCCCACTGGAACAAGGTGTTTCACAGAAGCAAGGTCTGTGTCATAGAGACAAGGTAGCGAATGTAGGAAGAAGTTAGGCGTGTTGCCTACATCTGAACTTGAAGGCATCCATTATTTGTTCTAGTAATTGAATGTCTGCTGTTTTTTAATCATGCAGGTATATGATTATGATTAAAGGTTTATCATATAAGATAGGGATGGGTTGGTAACCTATTAGAATTAGATAGAAGATAACTAAATAAATAAATAAATAAATTGAGTTCTATGCAAATGTAATATATTTCTACCAAACTCCAAGATAACTATTCCAATATATCTAATACGTTACATATAACCTTCAACCCGAAAGAATAATCAATATGAATATGAAATGGAATATATAAAGCCAAATAGCCTACCAGACCTATTCATCACCGCTTCTTAAAAACCACATGGCCAAAATGGTTTTTCATTATAATTCCTTCTTTCGTAATAAATTGTTTATGCTTTTGTACTCCTGAGCGAAGCTCGGTCCCCGATATTATGAGCTAATCATCTCTTCTTTTTCCGAGCTGCGGTCTCGAATTGTAAATATTCAAATTGATATAATATTAACCAGACAGTCACAGAGTAAAGCTGCGTCAACACCAATAGATTCTATAGATTCTATTAGATTGAACATAACTTATCATACACATGATGAACATATGTGTTTTTCATGTGCCGTTCAATCTATAATAATCTGTGAGGAAACACAGCTGTGGTATAAACGCAGCTTTAGATGCCAAGATTTATCATGGCGTCCGAGTTACGGATGATAATGTCAATGAAAAACATCATTTTCTCATGAATCTTTCCCATAAAAAATTTAACAGATTGTTGTTCTACAAGCGTCTCTACATGTTACAAAATGAAAATCCCAGTGAAAAACAAAAAATGCACTTGATAATTCCCAAATCATCTTTTGAATCGTAGCTCTGATTCAATGAGCAATAACTTTCTGAACTTACTGAGTTAATAAAGTAACATTTAAAATTATCATAAGCGCAATGGGACTTGGGATTCCATCAATTCAGAATAAGTATTATACCGGTATTCATTTTTACAGGATTGAAGTAGTGCAACATTTAGATTAGCACACCAATAGATTTTATTTGTAGCGGAGTGAGTTCATTACTTTCATATCAAAGTTCTACTTTTTCCATTATGATATAGTACGACTACTGCAAAACAATGTCTGGTAGCCCTGGTAATGTAATGTAATGTAATGTGGTTGATTGGAAGTCTCCAACCAGCCTGATCAGATTTCTTAGTGGGGCCATTGGCAACATTTTAAAAAAGCCCTGATATTATTAAATGACTTTATTCCTAGTAGATAGCATTTCTAGTAGATGGCTGAATATTCTTGTTACCACATTGCAAAGGATGTTCAGTGAGGTCTACTGTTATCTGGACTACTAGAGTATTGTAACTCCTAATGTCAGATTGAGTAAGAGCTTGAAATTTATTCCTATCTAGTGTACTCCATGTTCAATAATCTGCCTTTATCTTATATTAGAAGAAACTTGCCTCTGAATAAATTAAAAAACGCACTAAATGTAATTCTGAATGAAAATGCTTATTGTTCCGTAAATTAATTTTCAAATTGTTGAAAATGTGATATTCAGTGCTGTGAGTTTATAAATAGTTTATGTCTTTTTTCAATGTATGACTTAATTTATTCAATTGTACTGGGTGATGATAATTATGACTTGATAAGACTGATTTGATGAATGATTACACTATTCATAAGATGACTACTAAGATGTTATGAATTGAATTGCTCATTTATTGTATAACAGACTATAAGCTGAATCCTTTAGACAAGGCCTATTCGCCTAATCAACATCCAAATTGTTTGTATTTATCGGTCAATATTTCTTATTCCTAGACGCCAGCTAAGAAAGGGGTTTCAATTTTCGTAGAATAAGCACGTAATTCAAAACTGTATGTTTTTCAAAAAATGTTGTGATTTCAAATTCAAATTTCGTTTATCATACACATAGGCTATACGAGAATTAAGAATTAATGAGAAAGTGTCCCGGAATAAGGTTTATGATTTTTGTTCTTCTGTATTTATACTAAGTGACATATTTATCAGTGATGGCTCTTAAACTGTAGGTTTATTATTAAATAACGAGTTTGGAGCACCAGAAAAATGGGATTATATTTATTATAATAAATATTCAAAATTACGTTTTCAACCCACAATTATTGTCTTATTGTCATGTCCTTAAAGTTACTGTAAACCATATCGGTTGAGACTAATCAAGGTTATTTAGGGTGGTTTTAATTATTAGTTTATGTGTTACAATAGTTCACCTAGATTTAGATGGCATTGAAACATAATTGATCTAACTAAAGCATGATATTAGTGTCAAAGACAGAAATCTGCGTTTTATTTCATTATCATGAGAGAGAGAGAGAGAGAGAGAGAGTGCGAGATAGTGAGCCCGAAGGAAAGGGTATGTGTAAGAGAGTGATGTTGGTTGAGTGGAGTGACAGAGTTCGATATATTATATGCTATATGGTGGGTGAATAATAGTGTGTCCCTTACGCTACACTCACAGATATATATATATATATATATATATATATATATATATATAATATATATATATATAATATATAGTACATAAACCATATCCATAGATTTTGGAAGCGGCATGCTATCTTTTCAATCTTTTGAAACAGCATTTATTGTCTAAGGTTGGTGAAAGAAGTTTTCTGCATTCCATAACAACAATCTGCAGACTGACGTCTCGGGTATTAGAACCAAAAGGCCTTGCTTTATAGAACTATAAATACTCATTCAGTATTACAATGCCTTGCTTCCATGAAACAAAGCAAATGTTTCCCGTTAGGTACTTCTGGAAAGCCGGTCAATTTGTCATCGGTGGTGTCCAGGTAGAACTACCCTGCTCATAGACTATGTTCACTGAAGCGTAAAACCAAAGTTAACCAAATGCTTCTATTTCTAAAAATTCTATTGCCAGGTATAAAGTACTGCACTTTGGCGGCAGGAAATATTTAACATGTGTTTTCTATATTGTACCCTTCCTGCAAAAAATAGATTTTTGTTCAGTATTGTTTGCCTCCCCTCTACGAGGATGCTACCTGTGCGTTTGCGTTGCGAGTTCAATAGTTGACAAAACACATTCAGTCGACATGGAATTGGTCAAGGAAATCGTAACGCACCGCAATACTACATTATATCATATTGACGATGGATTTTTCTATCGGGTGACCTCCAGCGACCAAACGCGTATCTATTTAAAATGTAATGTACGCGAGTGTGCAAGTCGCGTCTCAATGCCACTTCGTATGGCAAATAGAACTTTTGATAGTTTTCAAATATAATACTGTACATAAAATTTTTATATGAAAAACCTGTACAAAAATTTTTATATTGAAAAATTATAATAGGTACAAGAAAAAAGCATTCTACTAGCATTCTACATTCGAGTAGCCTACTTAGCTAGTAGTAGATTTGATTTTTATTGTAAAATATAATACTGTACATAAAATATCTATATGAAAAATTATATAGGTACAAGAATAAAAGCATTCTACTAGCATTCTACATTCGAGTAGCCTACTTAAGCTAGTAGTAGATTTGATTTTTACTGTAAATATAATACTGTACATAAGTTTTTTATATGAAAAATTATAATAGGTACAGAAAAAAGCATTCTACTAGCATTCTACATTCGAGTAGCCTACTTAAGCTAGTAGTAGATTTGATTTTTATTGTAAAATATAATACTGTACATAAAATTTTTATATGGAAAATTAGTAGGTACAAGAATAAAAGCTTTCTACTAGCATTCTACATTCGAGTAGCCTACTTAAGCTAGTAGTAGATTTGATTTTTATTGTAAAATATAATACTGTACATACAGTACACATTTTTGTCTTGGATTGGAAGTTTTCAAGAAAGACTCTATTAAGTTAATTTACTGATTTTCACTTTTCGAAGGGAAAAGTGTAAATTTCAAGTGATAGCTTCCTATAATAGTGTCTGGTTAACCCCTTACTTTGTACTACGTACGGCGAGGTGGAACATCCTTGGGTCTCCCCGCCCTTCAAAGCCATAAGCTAATAATAATAATAAAATTGAAATGTGTACTTATATTTTTTTGTAATCAATAATTCCCATTATAATCGATCTTTATTATTCATCAACTTACTAATAATTAATCTTTCTTTTAATATATCACTAGTATAATTAGGCCAAAAGGCCTACACACATGATTTTTCTTTGAGTACTAATTGATTCTTGACAACTAATATCTCTATAATAGATGCTGTATATTTCCTACTTGGTTAAGAAGAATCATTTATCAAAGAAATATGAAATTTAAGAAGCAATTAAGTAGATTACTACTGCTTTTCAATACTACATAAAATATGCAAATGATATTTAATTTTGTCAATTATTTTACCGTTGATACAATAATAATGTACATGCTATGTCTATATGTCTATCTATATATATATATATATATATATATATATATATATATATATATATATATAGCCTACTTTGTTTAAAAGTGATAGATTATTTTGATAATTTTGTTTTCAGGCAAATTTTTAATACAGAACAATTTTTATAAAACTTGTACTTATTATTTCTCAGTTTATCCCTCTATGAAAAACAATCAATATAGTCAATTTGATCACTTGACAAGTAAATCACTGATCGAAACTTTGAACCTATATTCTTTCTTCTTGAAAGCTTTTTATTCCATTCAAATCTGGAAAATCAGTGAATACTATAGAGTGAATATTAAATAAGTAGAATTGATCCCGTCAACCATGTCCTAGTCCTATTGTAGCCTATTTACAACTAATTTTCTTTGCAGATGTGGTTGTGGTTTAAGATTTGCATCTGTGGAGAGAAAAATTATTTTATTTTGTTTATTAGAGAAAAAACAATATTGAACAACAAGGTACAATGGATTAATGTTATAAGCCTCCATAAGTGTAGGGGAATGTCAGCTAGCCTTCAACTAGCTTGAAGCTTGCTTAACCCAACTGTCCAGTTGGAAGTGCATTTGGTAGTGCTTATTTTGGGACTCATTTGGTAAGTGCATTACATAATGTTGTTTCTGTTTCAAATCATGAACCAGTTACATGCATAGATGTAACTAGATAGATAGATTGAATAGCATCACTGCTCACCTAAATCAGGGGATCTGGAACTTGTCAAAAAATCTAAATGGTCGAACAAAAAATACACAGCCCACAGTAACAAATACAACACCACACACAGGGAAGAAAACATTATACCATTCATGTGAAGTAATGTTGAATATACTATTCCTTTGAGTAAAAAGCACTTTTAGAGAAATCTATCTTTAAAACTTTCGATGAGATCTGAAGTTGCGTTCATTCATACTCTTCATGAAATCAGGTAAAATATTATAATTGGATGCCAGAGCTTCTGTTGCATATTTTCCATTTTCATCGAAAACACACTGGCGTCTGCCGAACGTAACTTTATCACAATGCAGCACCTTGCATTTTCCTTTGATGTCTCTCAATAGAATTTGTTGAACTATTCAGTTGGAAAAATAACTAGTAGTCTGTGAACAGTAGACCTCGCGCAGTTAAAAACCACAGCCTCCATCAGGGTGAATTATGTGCTGTTAACGTTCGGCGAAATATCGATGTCTAAGCCACTAATGGCTGTTTGAAATGTATCGTCAATAATTATGATTAAGTATAATTATTATAATTAGAATGATAATAATTTGTTGTAAAAAACTTCTATCATACCGAGTTGAAATACCTACTTACCGAGTTGAAAGCAGAGAAAAGTCGAGAGAAAATAACAAGCTAACTACTTTAAGTTATCAATATTGAATGCCTCATCGCTTGCAATAGTTCACACGACAGCTGATTTTTACCAAATAACATTGGGATATTAATTGCATGCGTCATTTCATGCAATTAATAGTCCACTCGACAGCTGATTTATGATGAATAGTTCTATAGTCTGATTTTTACGGTAATACTGGCGTTTGAAAGAGACTCTTTTTCCTTTTGTTTTATCCTTAAAATGCAAAATTTCAAAACCTTGTATATATATAAACGTTGACGCGCAATTTAAGAGTAACATACCTGTTAAATTTCATTGAAATCTAATGCCGTGTTTCGCCGTAAATGCGGAACAAAAATATTTGGACATAAAGAGAATGCAAAACCGTCGACTTAAATCTTAGACCTCACTTCGCTCGGTCAATGAAACTTTGGATATCTGAGTTCTTTTTAAATTACTATTCTATTCTACTTGATCTACTGAGCCAGTACCATTTTGTTTTTTTTTTCATAGTACATGGCACTATTGAAATTAACTGTTCTATTGATTTATTCTAACTTTGTCTACAGAATTGTGAAACTGCATATATGAGGTACTGTATGTTTAATTTTTTTGTTATTCACGTCTGCATCTATTTTCAGTTTGAAGAACTGGATATCAATCTTGATTATTCAAATTTCTTATTGTTCAACATACACACACATTATTTACATACATATAAAAACAAGATGATACACAATTTTTTTGGAACAATAATGCTCAAGGTAAAAACCTGTGAGGGGAGAAAAATCTAAATTTTCACATGAAAACGTCACTCGAGAATAATTATATCACCCGGCCTCACAACAGAGAGTCTTAGAGTCCTTGACTTAGAATAGTTAATCTCACAGTTGTACAGTCAGTGTGAGTGAGATTTTCTGCACACATCATGCGTGAATACGCCGGATGGATCGACTCGTATAATTTGAGGATGGTGATAATGATGAGAAACATGATTCTGTTAAAAGGAATAGTCTCCATCTCCATTATATTCTATAGGGATTTGCTTGTGATCATGTTTCTATAATTTTATCAATTCGAAGATCAGCCTTCAAAAATTTAGGTCAACTTATACATTTCAACTCACGTTGCTACACTTTTCAACTTAGCAAAAGGACAGAGGGGATTAGTATTATTATTCTCTAGAGCCCTGGAAATATCTCTGTTATTGTTCTTGGTACCTTATACAAAAGGGACTCCATAATACAAAACAATCAGTCCTTGCCGGACAAAGCTAGAGGAAGAAGAAAAAGAGAAGAAGAAGAAGATGACAGGAGGAGAAGAAGAACAAGCGAGAAGAAGAAGAAGATAATAGAAAAAGGAGACAGAAGAATAAGGAAGAAGAGGAAGAAGATGAACAATAATAAGAAGAAAAAATATAGATAGGAGAAGATTATAACCGTTGAGTACACTATTTTATCTATAACCACTCTTTTGACGAATTGAAAACTTATAAATTACTGGTGGTACTCCCATACAGTAACAGTCAGGGGGGTATTCAAATACCGTTGGATAACATCTTTCCAATATTGTTACATTCATCTAGAAGTATATAATCTGTTCTTTCTTACATTGATATCACTTATGTATAAGTTACTGCAGAATCAAAATTATTTTATATTGACTGAACAATTAAAAGTCACATTGAAATAGTTATTTTGGAGTTTGGTAGAAATAATACATTTACATGGAACTCAATTTATTCATTGAAGGCAATCTACATAATTCTAATAGGTTCTGATAACACATAATGATAAAATAGGTGTTCAATGAATTAATGAAGCCTAACAACTTGAAATATATTTCAAATTATTTAAGATTAAATTGATTCTACCTCGGTGCAAGTCAGCTTCACATTTGTACATGTATCATTGTATCGAATTATTAAATATTTGATGATTTTGGTAAAACAACATTTTAATCCTGGACTAGTAGTTCTATGAACAGTAGACCTCGCGCAGTTATAAAACACAGCCTCGTCTCATACTGTCCATAAGAGTAAATCCTGTTTGTATGTTGTGTCGGCAAGATGTCGGTGTGAAAACGGCTAATGGCTGTTGGGGTTAGTGTATCAAAAATATGCTAACATCAAAATCTAATCTCCTTCAACTTACTGGCAACAGGTCAGACCGAGTTGAAAGCAGATAAAGGTCGAGAGAAAATACTATGTTTTCTTTCCGTTATTAATTGCATGCGTCATTGCATGCAATGAATAGTCAACACGACAGCTGATTTTTTACTAAGTTACATTGATATATTAATTGCATGCGTTATTGCATGCAATTAAAAATCCACTCAACAGCTGAATTATTATGGATGATTCTATTCTGATTTTTACTGTAATATTGGCGTTCGAAGGAGACTTTACCTATTGTATTAACCTTAAAATGCAAAATTTTCAAAAAACCTTGTATATACGTCGAGGCACAATTTAAAAGAAATATACCTGTCAAATTTCATGGTAATCTATTGCTGCGTTTCGCCGTAATTGCGGAACATATAAACATAAAGAGAAATGCAAAGCCGTCGACTTGAATCTTAGAACTCATTTCGCTCGGTCAATAAATCGAAATTTTAAGAAACCACAAATATCCTGGATGAAAAGGGGAATCAATTGTTATGTATAGATTTGAATCTGAATGTCTAGGATCCACTAAACAGTCTACTAAATTCATCATTTTTTCTCCACAGGAGAAACGTTTAAAGCTGGCTTCAAATGATGTCACCACATTATTAACATATGTAAATTATATATTTATATATGTATGTCACGTGGATTGAAGGAGCGTTGTTTGTGACGTTGTTTGTTGATTGAAGGAAGATTCTATTTTACTATTTAAATAAATCATAATGTAATTTACTTATCCACTTCGAGATTTACATAGTGATAATAAGTAGGAAATGAAATGTATAGCAAACACTTCAGTTGCTATGTAGGCCTACTGTATTGTATTCTGTAGTGTCTTATTTTTTACTAAAGTGATGAAGTATCAGAAAATACTATCATTCAGCATTGTTATGTATTATTTTCAATGTCATTTTTTTCTCTTTCTTTTCAATAATTTAAAATTTGTTATTATTTTAAATAAGTAGATAACTTAACTATTGTTTGTTTTTAATCATATTATTTGTATTTATTTTTTTCGTATTGTTATAATACTTGATAGAGAGTTGAGTGTAAGAGAGGGTCGACTGCGCCCTAACTTCGCTTTCTAAGAAAAATAAAGGCAGTCATTCTATTCTATTCATGTCACCATAATATATATGTATATATATTAAAAAACAGATGACATCCAATTTATTAGAGCAAATGGAATGCCTTCATCTTCATGTGTAGGCAACACACCACACCAACCTTGTTCCTGTGAGACAGACCTTGTCTCTGTGACACTACACTTGTTCGAATGGGACTCTACCCCTCTTCTTGTTCCACTGACACTACTTGTTCCAGTGAAACAGACCTTGTCTCTGTGAGACTCACCTTGTCTCTGTGAGACTCACCTTGTCTCTGTGAGACTCAACTTGTCTCTGTGAGAACTTGTTCCTGTGAGACTGCCATTTATAAAACGACTTGTTCCTATGAAACTTGTCTCTGTGACACTAATATCGTTCAAAAACACTACTTGTCTCTGTGAGAACTTGTCTCTGTGATACGGACCCATTATAAGCTCAACCCATGATTGATGTGAATGATTGACACTCAATAAAGAGTGTCAACGAACGAGATAACCGTAATTTGAGAGTAAAATGTTCGAGTTACAACTCCTAAGTCACCCTAACTCCTACCCCTAACTCCTAAGGGGTTGAAATTCAGTTGTACGTCAAAAGGTATAGTATTCGACCAATAGCTTATCCTGAAAGTTACAGTATTATATCTACAACAGTCTCCAACTTATTGAAGGGTTCCCATACTCAGTGTTGTGTTAAAAACACAATACATTGATTGATAAAGATTTTCAATTGTAAATTTTTTCCTTCACTGAACGAGAATATTATTCAAAATTACTATCAACAGTAGATTATGTGGATCACAAACTACAACACATTTTCAAAACTCATTTCATCTCTGTCTTATATAGAGTGAGTTATACTCACTGCTTCACCGCTCATATGTGCAAATATATTGATAGACATATGGCCTGCCACAGCTGAAACCTAGTTACAACTATTTGCCGAAATTAAAAGCATCAAATTGCAACTAATCTTTATATTCCATAAGAGTACTGTTAATAATTTGCGTTAAATTTTTAAAATGAAACAAAGATTATTAGATGTTCCAGAAAACAGTCAACTAGTCTAGTAACAACATGAATGCAATGGAAAAAATCTGGTGTGGCGCACAACTTTCCTTGCCGTTATGAAAATTGATCACGTGACGCTAGTGTTCCCGCGCCTCTCAAGTCTACTATTCAAAGATTTGAGCCAGCTGGTGACAGGGAAATAACGCTGGAGACACACGAGGTCTGCTATCTCTTCATAGTGAATCATTTAATAGAATCAACAGTTGCCAACAGTTTGCAATTGTATAATCACATTTTCTCGGATTTCGAGATTATTTTTAATTCTAGGTGAAAATGTTACTGGACATATGATGTAGATGTTACTGGATGTTATTGTAGAGATTCTCATGCTCAATCTTTTCCACTCGAAATGTTTTGTTTAAATTGTATCTGAAGCCTGATAATTGAGAATCTAAAATCAAACTTTGCATAGATGAGGCGGAGCTCCTGAAATTTTTACAGATATGGGACTTGTGGCAGTTGATAGAGCTTATTGATGACTATTTTAGGTATAACTTTAATCAAAATCGTTGGAGCCGTTTTCGGGAAAAACGCGAAAAACCCTGTTTTTGACAACATTTTCGCCATTTTAGCCACCATCTTGAATCGCATTTGATCGAAATTGTTCGTGTCGGATCCTTATATTGTAAGGACCTTACGTTCCAAATTTCAAGTTATTCCGTTATTGGGAGATGAGATATCGTGTACACAGACGCACATACACTCATACACGCACACACACATTCACATACAGACCAATACCCAAATACCATTTTTTTGGACTCAGGGGACCTTGAAACGTATAGAAATTTAGAAATTGGGGAACCATAATTTTTTTCGGAAAGCAATACTTTCCTTACCTACGGAAATAGGGCAAGGAAAGTAAAAAATGAAGTCAGAAGAAATTAATTTTCATAATTCACTGTTTCTCCGTATTGACTATTGATAACTGTCCCCTGGAGGTAAACATGAAAATTAGGATCTAATAGGTAAGATGATAATGAAAGAAGTGAGATGATGAGATATCCGATAAGAAATATAGTTTCTTTCGAAATTGATTCTCATAAAATCAGAGAGAACTGTGAACTACATTGATCCGTAACTCTATACTCTGCTTTAAAACTGGAAGGAGTAGTTTTGTAGTTTTGTAGGAAGGAGTAGTTTTGTAGTTTTTTTTGTAGTTTTGTACAAAAAAGTTCTTCTCGACTCTTGTTTTATATTACTTGCAGGTAAACCGTGCTCTGCAAATGTCTAAATCTTGACGAACTGAAAACTTGACCAACTGAAACTTTGAAGAATTTTGAATAAGCCTATAACCATCCTCAGTAAATTAAGAATATAATATGCAAAATGGCAAGTTAATCAGTTGAGTAGTTGAAACGTGATGATGCGTCATTTGCTAATTTCCTATCCCCTACATGTATAAGCCGATTCTTCGCTGCAGAGAGGTATTCGTTATTGAGAGGTTCTGTCAAGAAAACTGCCACGATCTCATGGATCTTATAATATCGTAACACGGCGGTAAATAAATGAATATGGTACATAGAACATATCATCGCGAACGTAGGTAGGGTACCTATTAGGCCAATATTAATCAATGGAAATTTGAAAATTCATGCTGTTTGAAAAAAACATGTTTTTTGAATATTTATAGAAAGTAATAAGTAAGTAAACTCACCAATTTATTTTCAGAAAGCTTGATTTGTACTATTAGTGGAGTTTAATCAAAGTACATACTCTGTAGCAATATTTTTCAATTCTTTACACTACTATTAGATAGAACGCAAAATACGGTTATTTTGTCAATAACTTCACTATAAATATAAACTTTTCTATTTTTAATGTTTTATATTTGAAAAAGTGAGTAAATTTCGGTTCAATTTTGCATTTTAATAAAAAATCATGTTCGATAAACGACTCACATCTATTGAAACAGTCAGACATGTCTGGTACACTATTTTTCAGTTTTAATCCCTGCCTGATAATTTTGAAAGCCTCTAGAACTTCTTGATCTGACGGATTCTTCTCCTCAGGTTCGTCACAGCTATCATCATCATAGTCAGTTCAAAGAATTGAAATGTGTGACAAAAGCAAGAATGGGGAAGTCCAGTCGTTCACCTGCCTGGTCTACAATAATGACAAGTTCTTGGAATTCAATATCCAGTAACTTGCATTCAATTTCCGACATGTGTTTCACCCTCTATTAACTGTCTACCACCCTATCTTATTCCTACCTGAATTGACATTATTTTTAGTCTATTGACCTTTTTGCTGAAACTAAACAATTCCTTGAAAATAACCGTCTGCTCCTATACACACTACACTTTGTATGTTGAAGTCAAGAGAAAACTTTGTTGTTGAGAGGTCCGAAATTCGTTAAATAGAGGTAAATAAGCAGCTAAAACTCTAAAATGTCATGGGACCAGGTGAAAATTCGTTGTGTAGAGGATTTCGTTGAGTAGAGGTTCGTTATGGAGAGGTTCGACTGTATATTACCATAGAGAAACGATAGCATAAGTAGATATCCCATGGTATAGGGCGATATGTCGCTACTTTTACTGTTATCCCAAGCCGATAGTTCACGTAGTTCTTTCCTATGCAGCTGTGTGACGCTGGTAGTCTCTCAAATTGTGCCGTTCATACACTATCACCCCAAAAACAGTAAAAATTGACAATAATCGACAGAAATCGGCTTGAGATAACAGTAAAAGTTGCGACATAAATTCCCTATACCATGGGATATCTACTTACGCTATTGTTCTCTATGATATTACATAGATTAAAGAATTGTATGATGTATTTCTCTGATGAAAAATCCTCAGATTTAAATGATTATTAATAAATGAATAAATACTTTGAGAAATTAGTAATAGGTTATCTATTGATATTCTATTCTATTGTATCCTTTTAATACAGTAAGAAATTAGTAACACTTGATAGGTTTGTATTACTTATGTTATGTTATCACATGAACTAACCTCTATCTGGTCGAAAGCAGTGAAACGAGAGAGAAGCACTAAAGAGGTAATCCACATAGGGCAGTGTAACACGTTCACACCGGCAGACGGTGAACCATACTGACGTCTGTCGTTGTAGAGAGCCTCATGCCTCCCCAGACCACAGACCAACTTTTACTCAACCAACCAACCAAACGACAGTGAAAGTCTTTCTCTCTCTGACTCAATCGTCGTTCTCTATCCTATGGATCCTTCCATCGGACGAGTCCTCCG